>NC_069799.1:60681598-61318785 GCF_027406575.1 Nycticebus coucang | reverse complement strand
AGCCAACAGAGAAAATAAATTGACTATGAAGCCTGACTATTCATCCTTAAACCTCTGCTCATCGTGCTTTAAGGGGGTGTAACTCTGAGAAGTAATGCTGAGCTACAGAAAGGCGTCTAAAGAGAAACTCAGATTGGGAACATGATTATCCAGTGAATAAGTGGAAATTCGACTTTACCAGCACAATACCGCACTGGAGACCCTCCCTCCCTCAGATCCAGACAGACCAGCGCAACTCCAGGCAGCATCTAGGATAGTGACCCCTGGTGGCTCACGATTCACTGTAGGGCCCCAAGGTCCTCTTCCAAAGGAAAAGAAATGCACTTCCAGATCAGGCTTCCAATGAGATGGGTTTCTGTAGATGGTTTACAATTTGAAAACATATAGAATTAATTATGAAGATGTTTATGAACACAGTCATGAAACATTAAAGCAAATCTACTGAGGGCGGCGCCTGTAGCTCAAAGGAGTAGGGCACCGGCCCCATATGCTGGAGGTGGCGGGTTCAAACCCAGCCCCGGCCAAAAACTGCAAAAAATAAATAAATAAAATGAATCTACTGACATTAGAAATATCATTACTTGTTATATCACAGAGGACCCAAATGAGGAAGGAAATATATGAAATCGCACAAGGGATCCAAGGTGCAATAGCCTTGGCCTTTAAGAAATAAACTAGTCTACTTGTGAGAGTGGAATTCATACAGACAGAGTAGCATGGTACTTACGGAGGAGCTGGAGATGGCAACGTGGCAGAGAGTGGAGAGATGCTGGCCGAAGGAGGGGTACAGAGTTTTGTTAGTTGGATGGGGGCAGACTTGGCAAGATCTATTATATAGCCTGGCACCTATCATAATGTTAATGCATTGTATACTAGAAACTTGCTAAGAGACTAGATTTTTTTTTTTTTTTTTTTTGAGACAGAGTTTTACTTTGTCACCCTGGGTAGAATGCCATGACATCATAGCTCACAGCAACCTCAAATGCTCAAATGCCTGGGCTTAAGCAATTCAGTTGCCTTAGTTTCCCAAGTAGCTGGGATGATAGGCGCCCACCACAGCACCCAGCTATTTTTTAGAGAGGAGGTCTTGCTCTTGCTAAGGCTGGTCTTGAACTCCTGAGCTCAAGCAATCCACCTGCCTGGGCCTCCCAGAGTGCTAGGATAACAGGCGTGAGCCACCCGCCTGGCCCAGAGACTAGATTTTGAATGTTGTTATCACCCAAAAAAATCAGTAAGTGAGGTACTAGATATATTAGTTGACTTGATTTATTCATTCCACCATCTACGCATAGATCCAAGTGTCACGTTGTACCCCATAAATATGTATGCTTTTTACTTCGTCAGTGAAAAATGAAATAATGAACTAAAAGATACTAAAAGTAGAAATCGGAACGATAGGAGAATGTTCTTTCTGAGCACTAAGTCTGTCCCGTGATACGTTAAGTACCATATAAATGGACCGCCCAGTTAAGTGCAGAGAAGAGAGAGCACTTTTTTTTTTTTGGCAGTTTTTGGCCGGGGCTGGGTTTGAACCCACCACCTCCAGCCTATGGGGCCGGCTCCCTACCCCTTTGAGCCACAGGTGCCACCCAAGAGCACATTTTTTGTATGGCAATTAGAAAAATATCACACTACAGGACGTGTGTCTTCTGGGAACAGGGAAGGCAATAACAGAGAAAAAGCACGGAATGTGGAACATCTTGAGATGGAGATTCAGCCAGCTGGTTTCACTCAGGTGGTTGGTTGAAAGAATAATGAAATATGAAATTGGGAAAGTAGGTAGAGCCCATATTGTAAACTTTTAGAATGACAGAGGCGTTTTACTTACTTTTAAATTGACACGTACTATTTCTACATGTTTTTAGAGTACAGTGTGATGTTTCAATACAAATATATATTATGTAAAATCTAATCAGGGTATACAGCATATTCATATTCCTCTCTTCTAGCTGTTTTGAAATATACAATATAGTATTGTGACCACAGTCCCCCCACTGTGCCATTAAACACCAGAATTTATTCCTCCTCACTAACCATAGTTTTGTACCTAATGGCCAATCCCTCCCTGTCTCTCCCCCTCCCCCCTCCTTCCCCAGCACCTGGTAAGCACCGTTCTACTCTCTACCTCTGTGAGGTCAGCTCCTTTAGATTCTACATACCTGGGAGGTCATGGAATCTCAGCCTTTCCGTGCCTGGCTTATTTCACTTAACGTAATGTCCTCCAGTGTCATCCACGTTGCCACAGATGACAGCATCTCATTCTTTTTATTGCTGAATATAGTGTTCCATTGTGAGCATGTACCACATTTTTTAAAATTTGAGATTAACATAAGGGTACAAATGCTTAGGTTCCATTGTTTCAATTCTAAGGTAAAGTGCAAGTTGTAGTTGAGCCCTTCGCCCAGGGGGTGTAGTACATTTTTATTATCTAGTCATCTGTTGACAGACACTTAAATTGATTCCCAATCTGGGCTATTATGAGTAGTGCTGCAGTAACCACAGGATGCAGGTATCTCTTCCACCTACTGAGTTCATGTCCTTTGTAGGTGTACCCAGTAGTGGAATTGCTATATCAAATGATAGTTGTATTTTTAATTTTTTGAAGAACCTACAGACATTTTTCCATAATGGCCATACTAATTTACATTCCCACAGTGTATGAGAGTTCCCTTTCTCCACATCAGCACCAGGGTTTGTTAGTTTTTGTCTTTTTTGAGAGTAGCTATCTTTATGGAGATGAGATATCTCATTAAAGTTTTATTTCTATTTCCTTGATGATTGGCATTTTGTTTTTGTTTTGTGTTCAGGAAGCCGTTAGAGGCTTTAGATCAGGGTAAAAATGTGATTCAAAGAGCATGTTAGCAAGATTAATCTGATGGTGTTCTGTAAAATGTATCATGGTGGGAAGAACCACCAGCCTGTAAATTCCCTGAGGCTTAGGCCCAAATGCATTCTGCTCACCTGTCTTTCTTCACCACCTAGCACAGTACCTTCAGCACACAGGCAATAAAAGAGAAAAAGGTGCTCAAATATGTATCATATGACTAGCCACTTCACTAAATGGGCGATAAGGATTTGTCTAAATGATTCAAGTGAGAATAATAAACGCATGAACTGGACTGGCATTGTAGAAATAAAAAAACACTTGATGACAGAAAATATGGAGAAAAACAAATCAATATGACTTGCTGAAACCCAGGTGATGTGGGAGAGAGCAGCTCCCAGGATGCTTAAGTCTCGGGTTGGGGAGTGTCACGGCCTCCCTAACAAAGACCCCAGAAATCTCAAGGAAGAGCCTGTGGAAAAGCAGGGCTAGAAGGAGGTGGTTTTGCACTGAGTTTGAGATAAAGGTTAGAGGATGGGGGTGGAGGAGCCATTCTCGACGTGGGACTAGAGGGTTGGACATTTAGTAACACAGCGTCTTGGGCATTGTTTGAGCAAAGATTTAGTTGAGGCCTTTTTGTACACACAAATGATTTTGCAATTATCTTTCCCTGGGGACATTCCTGGGCAAACTAGACAACACACAAATTTGATAGAGATTCTTCGAGGACAAATAATGTTACTGCGGAGATAAACGTAATACTCAAAAGGATTCTAATCCATTCTGGCAATTTCTCAGGAGGAAAACAAAAAAGACTTCAGTGGGGTGACGTCCTTATAGACTGTCTTTTTCCTTGGACCACTCACCTCACCTGCCGTCTCCTTCCTGACACACACGACAGAAATTTGGTACAGGACACTGTTGGAGGACATCTGTTGGCAAAAGAACTGTGTACTCTGCTTGTTCTCATTTGGCCTTTCTCATCTTGGGCTGGGATTTCTTGGCTTATTTCATCATGTCTGAGGTTTCATCTTTTCTGCTTTCTTGCCTGAAGCCCTGGCAGTTGATGATGTTCAGTTGAGAAAGTCCTACCCAAGTTCAACTTCTATGACGCAAGAGTCTCTTTAACCAGGGTGAGGAGAAACCCAGGGTTAATGTGACATTTTGGCTATTCGTTTTGTCCCCTAGCTCCAGTATTGCCTAAATATTGCAAATTAAAATGTCCTAATCAAAGAGCACAGGTTATTTTGGGGGTGCTTTGGGATGACCTTAGGCATAATAGGTAAAGGGAAATAGGTCATAATGTGGCCACTTGGTATCATTCCAGGCTTTGTTGAGGCATGAGGACAACCATCCTTTACTATTGGTAGAAAGAGGAGCTTGTCTCTTGTAGCCTCACAAGTATCGCTGTATGATGTTTGAGTGGCCATAAACAAAAGTTTGGGACAGGAAGCCCTGCCAAAGGAGCCAACCACTGGAAAGCAGGATGGAGTCAGAGTAGCCGTCGGCAACTCTCATAACCCCCTGGTTCTGCACAGATGTCTTAAACTGGTCACTCTTTTCCTTTCTTTCACTGGATTCTCTCCCTTCTCTGCTGCACACATGCCTTGTGGTTGACTTTGGTAAAGTCAAAGAAGCAATGAGCCTTTCAGAGGGAAAAAGGTAGAGAAATGCTTATTGTCCATGGAGCATTGATCACGTTTTAACAAAAAGATGGTCCAAGAGAAAATCACAAAGCCATCTGCATGAGATCCGTGCAAATATTCTGTTATAGAACCGTCCTCCCTAAAATACATGCTCAGCTGCTATTTTTTGTGTCTAGAACCATAGAACCAGAGAGCTGTTCAGAACTTGTGTCATCTCCTGTTCTACAGAGGAGCAAAGACTGAAGATTAGAGCATCTAAAGCAGTGTTTTTCAACCTTTTTTATCTCACGGCACACTTGAACCTATAGTTAAACTTCTGTGGCACACTTAAATTATGCTGATCCAAAAAGAGAGGAAAGGAAAGAATATATTTACCGTGCATTGAACTTCTTTTGAAAATGATTTAATTAATCTTTAAAAATGTTTGTGGCACACCTGTCTACCGGGTACACTGGTTGAAAATCACTAGTCTAAAGCAAAATGTCATAACCACACTACTTGGACTCAGGAGACAATCTGACTTTTGCTTGTTGTGAATGGGACCCAATTATTTCAGGACCTGTTCTTGGGGCGACAGGGCCAGGACCCTTTTTAACTTCTTTCTACAGGTATTCCCAAAAGTCACCCACAAAGTCACTAGGCCTAGGAAAGACCGAGAAATTTCAGCTAAATATACGTTTGTTTACAAAACATCCCTTGTAAAATTTTACAAAAAGGTGGCCAACACACAGAGACTATTTTATAAATATTTTGTACAATTTTGTAAGGAATATTTAGTAAATAAAGATAATTTAGCTACCATTTCCCAGTTTTTCTATGTGTGGTGACTTTAGGGGTAACTTTTGGGATACCTCATGGTTGTCTGTAACTTTTGCTCCCCCCCCCAATTCCTTGGTAACTTCTATCCCTCACCCCTAGGGATAAAAAATTTGTTTCTACTATTTTCCACCATAATCCTGCTCTATCTGAATAAAAGCAAAATTCTGAAACAAGTGTTCATGGTAGTTACCTATGTAGAAGAGTGGTTCTCGAATTTTGATGTCCATGTAAGTAACCTGAGGATTTTGCTTACATATATATATTTTGATTCAGTTTTTCTGGGGTGAAATCCAAAATTCTATTTCTAACAAGTTTCCATGGGCTTCCAATAATTCTGGCCCTTGGACCATCCTACGAGTGGCAGAAGACTGCAGAACTACCAGTCACATCTTGTTTGAAAGAAACAGTCCCTTCCCAGGCCCACATCCAGACCTTTAGGAAAATGGTGTTCTTGTTTCTGATTCTACCTTTATCTGATTGACTTGTTTTTATTTACTTTTTGAGAAGACGCCATGAAGCTGCCACTGCAGGAGTAATTTCATTTTAAATTCTGAGTTGCTGTAAAACCACTGTAGAAGCCTGTAGATTGAAATGAGCCCTGGAAAGGCAATATTATGTCATTGAGCCCAAATGAGGTTAGGATAGAATATCAATCAAGATTTGACTTCCAATTCTGAATTTGTGATGGGTAGCTATAATTAAAGGAGCCAGCAGAAGTTTTTCCATTAGAAAGTTTTTATGTCACAGATGGGAAGTATTATTTGTGTCAAGTAATTGAGTTCTCAGATACTCTAATTCTGTATCAGTGACTGTGACTGTGTAAGTCTATGACATACATATAAGTGCTATGACAAATATGAACATGTATATGGAAAGAGAGATAGATAGCCTGTGAGTTGACTATAGTTTTGAGGCTGATTTCTGGCAACTGACATTTATTGACTGCACAGTTGTTAAAATTGGCTTTGTTTTATTCTGTATGAAACAAAGTATTATAGAAGCAATATCACCTCTCTACTTCCGCCTCTATTCCCCTTCATTCTATCATCTCTACTAAAGTAAACTGAGGTGTCTTGGATGGAGCAATCTAATTTGGAATGACTCAAGAGAGATGGGTAATGCTGAATATTCAGAATTCAATAATAAAAAATAATCACTTTAGTGAAAAGCCAGCTGTTCTTTGTTTTCTAATAGGCATGTGATGTTGATGAAAAATAGCGTTCAAGTAAGGTTTACCAAGTAGAATTGGTTTGGTTCAAGGTATTATGCTATTTTTCAGTATAGAAAATTCTATTTAGGTTTAACGAAAAGCTGAACAGTACAGCTGGCCCAAAGACCCAAATATCAAAGGATTATCTTTAAATTTAGAGAATGAAAATTTCTAGCACATTATATTTAAGGCATTGCATAATAATTCTTTCAGAGAATATGCTCATGTTTTCTATGTCCTTCAAATTTCATTTGAATGAACGCTTTATGGATTTTTGTGATGCTTGGGGATGTATTAAAATACTATTGCAAACATATTGGGCAACTTAGGTTTGGATGATTCTCAAATTATTTTAGCATTCTGCCATCTGAATTATTTGCTGGGGAGGGGAATAGGAGTTGCATGATAATGTGGAAGTCCTTTTCTGGTGTGTTGCCAATGAGTTTGTAGGGTCTATGAATTTCCCTAAAGAAGACCGTAAGCAAAGGATCTGAGTTTAAGGACATGAGGGAGGGAAGATGTAAGACAGGAAGTGGGGGAAGTCAGCAAAGTTGTGTGTGTGTGTGTGTGTGTGTGTGTGGACTAGAGCCCATTGGGACTCTGTGAAGCAATGACTCGCCAAGGGGCGAGGAAGCCGCCATATTTATCCACCTGCCCTGTCTAGTTGAAGTCACTCCAGGCTCATTTATTCTTAGTTACACCTATTCTTTTCTGTGCCCAGGCCAAGCAGTCTCAGGACATAGAAAACCCTCTCCAAAAGACAGGAAGAGTCAGAGATTGACAGGCTTGTTAGGGAAGGATCTACAGGTGACCCTCAGGGCAGGCTGAGGGGATAAAGGCAGGGCACTGGCAGTGTTACCTCATCTGTGTGACTGCCACTGTATCTTCAACACCTGTTATAGTGCCTGGACTATAACAGATACTTTAGTGTTTATTGAATGAAGGAAGGGAGAGAGGGAGAAAATGAATGACTCATAGACCTGGAAAAGCCAGCATTGGCAGCATGTCAGGCAGCCACATAGATAGATCGACGATTAAAGGTAGTTTTTTTTAAGACAGAGTCTCACTTTGTTGCCCCCAGTAGAGTGCCGTGGCATTACAGATCACAGCAACCTGAAACTCTTGGGCTCAGGTGATTCTCTTGCCTCAGCCACCCAAGTAGCTGGGACTACAGGTGCCCACCACAACACTGGCTATTTTTAGAAATGAATTTCGCTCTGGCTCAGGCTCGTCTGGAACCTGTGAGCTCAGGCAATCCACCTGCCTCAGCCTCCCAGAGTGCTAGGATTACAAATGTGGGCCACCATGCCTGTCCTTAAAGGTAGTTTTTGAAAATAGTATTCTTCTGATTTAGGACCCCAAGCTAATATCTAAATTTTACACTCAGCAGATTTAGTATGTATGAAGTGATGGGAAATGACAAGACAGTATAGGCATGAGAGGAGAGCTCTGCATGCCAGTGACCTAAAGGATGGCACTATGGGACTCAGACTTTTGACATCAGTAGTTATATTATACCCACTTAAGTTTTGTTTTCACAAGATTAATAGTATGTTTATCTATGATTATTCTGGACATACGAGCTTCCCGAGTTCCAGGCAGTTCACAGTTCTCAATGCATCATTGAAGAACCACGTGGATTATCCTTGCTAAGTTTCAGGTCCGTGAACAAGGAAGCTAACTTGCTTCTTGCCATGCGGATGGAGAAAGGAGTGGGGTGGGCTGGGTAGTGCAGGTTTGAAGTAAGGATGGACAATGTCCAGCATCTAGACAAAAATGAAAAATTGCCTTAGTCACTTGGATGTCTGCAGATATTAAGATGTTTAGTAAACAGAAATCACTTTGTATTCCACACTCACGGATTTGAATGAAGAGTACAAAATTCAGTAGCTATACAGATACTTTAAATACATGACACTCAACATAGAAACATCTAGAAATAGCCCGTGATCACTTTCATTTATTTTGATCACTCTTATTATGTAGATAGATAGTTACAACCTGAGCGTGTGTCTGTTTGGCCAGGCATGGATCTGAATGTGCTCACATATATGTAGTATGAATGTGTGGTAGGGGTGAAGGGGTGGGAAGGGTTATGGAGAGAGATTCCTTCCAAAAATAGATTTTTTATGGCATATTTGCTTGTTTTTATTACCTGTAGCTTTTGTAGCAATCATGATTCCTCCGTGATTGCATGAATTACCCTAGAGTGCCAATGTAAAACCTCAAAGGCCCCTTTTCTTCTCTACCAAACAGCCTTCTTTAACTATGGCAACCGTGTTAACCTTAGAACTCATAGTCACAGTGCTCCTTTGTCCTTTTTGCTGGGTCCTGAGTTAAGAAATAACATCAGGGTTAAGGGACACTTAGAAAAACAGCATTGAGCATTCAGAGTTTGAAAATATTAGCAAAGGGGTTAAGGAGTTAGAAATACTTATTCCTTGCCAGAAACAAGAGCAGAAGGAACTTGGCAATGATCACTTTCTTTTTTTTTTTTTTTCCTGGAGGAGTAGAGAAATGTGCTAGAGAGACACCAGGGCCAACAGACCCAGAGAAATGAAGTGCTTTCCTGCCCCCGCGGGCCTGATGCTGTCTCACTAGCAAGGCCTCCCATGACCTCTGGAACTGGGTGGCAGGCCAGCTACTTGGGGGTATGGGAATTCAGTCCATAAACACTTGGTTTCTCCTAGCAGGACCCCTAGCTCTTCTTGACAATTCCCTCATACTGATTTATTGATTTAATTTTTGGTTGGCAGTGGTGGTAGTTATAAAGTAAATTTACCCCAGGAAAACAGGATATCTGGGGAATTCATTAATGCTAACACTGCACTTGGATCCCAGATCCACTTTCCATCTGCCCAAATCAGACGCAGAAAACAACCACCAAGTGACACTGAGCAAACAACAACTACCCATCTCTTTCATTCACCCCACAGGGAAGGCATAGACAGATATAAGCATCATTTTCATCTTAATAGTTAACCTTAGAAATCAAAAGTCAATGACCTTCACCAACGCCATGTTTCTCATCATGCCTGAGTTCTGGCCACATAGTTCAGGCCTGGGTGAGGGGAGTGGGGATGACTTTGCCTTGAATATGTTTCTTTGCTATTTTTGAATCATGTGAAAGTATTGGCTTTGGTGCTGTGTTGGTTGTCTGTTTCTCTACAACAAATTATCCCCAAATTCAGCCACTTGTAAACATTTGTTATCTCAGTTTTCTTGGGTTGGGAAAGTGAGCATTCCTTAGCTAAAGACTTGTGCTCCAAGGTCTCTCACAAAACAGCCATCAAGATTTTGGCTGGGGCTGCAATCTCTTATGAAAACTTGAGTATGAAAGGATCCGTTTCTAAACTCACATGTACTGTTCCAAGGATTCAGTTTCTTGTGGGTTGTGAAATCCCGGCTTTCTGGTGGCCCTTGTGTCCTTGCTGTGTGGCCCTCTTCATAGGGAAGCTCGTTTCCAATGTAGTTAATAAGAGAGAGAATAAGATAGGACCAGGAAGTTAGAGGTTGCAGTCTTTTTATAACCTAACATCCTGATATCCCATCACTGTTACTGTCTTCTCTTCATTATGAATGAGTCATGAGGTCCAGCCCAGACTTGAAGGAGGGATGATACAAGGACATGAATACCAGGAGGCAGACATCACTGGGAACCCTTTGAGATGTTCCTAACACTGATGTGACTCAAATTGCAATATGATGGAGAATTATTTTCACTGAAACAAATGCTATGTTCTAGGATATATTCTCAAGTATTCACCATGACACCAATTAGTACCTCCACAGGCATAGAGCCAAGAAAATAGTACAAGTAGATTAACTATTTCTTTGTAATTAGAAATTATCCCATCATGCCCAAGAAAGAACCAAAGTTCAAGTCATGGGGAAGCTCAGAGCAGAAGCTCTAAGCATCACTGTGAAATGCCTACTTAGGAGTGGGGGTCAGGACTCCCACACGGGTGGAAGGAAGAGTTAGCTGAGCTCTGAAAGGAGAAGAACATGTGGACCTGGGACCTCGAAAAGGTAGGAAGAACAGAAATGTAAGTGGGCACTTCTTATAAGAATGAGCAGATTATGATAGGGGACATAAGTGCTGTGACCTAGGACTAGATTAGGAAAGAAAGATTGGGATGTTCCAGAGGAAGTCTAGGGCCATGGGTAAAATGCTGTTCTTAATGATCTAGTTATATCACCTCCCCAAGGTCACTCCTTTATGCGTTGACTCTGTAACTTGCCTGTCTGAAGGTGGGCCATGCCTTAAAGCAACGTTTTTCGACCAATTTTTTATTTTTTATCTCATAGCACACTTGAACCTATAGTTACATTTCTTTTTTTTATGTGAAAATGGATTTTATTTTTTTTTTTTATTAAATCATAGCTATGTACATTAATGCAGTCATGGGCACCATACACTCTTTTTATAGACCGTTTGACACATTTTCATCACAATGGTTAACATAGTCTTCCTGGCATTTTCTTAGTTATTGTGTCAAGACATTTGCATTCTACATTTACTAAGTTTCATATATACCCTTGTAAGATGCACCGCAAGTACATTTCTGTGGCACACTTAAATTATGTTCATTTTTAAAAAAGAGTAAAAAAAAGAATATACTTACTGTGTCTTTTCACCCATGGCCATGGCACACTGGCAAATGGATTTGACCTGGGGAAAGGTATTTTGCAGGAACAGAGGGCCTGGACGAGCTCCACAGTAATCTCATGCACTCAGGATTGGGGGCGGGGGGAACGTGCAGCTGGAAGAGGCATTGGCCTAAAAGACAAGAGGAAACCAGATTGGAGCTGATTTAGAAGTGATTTGGAAGTGTAGGAAATTCATTCAGGAGGCTCAGCTGATGAGTGAATGATGGTTTTGCAGGTAGGGTGTTTCTCAAAAAGAGGAAGGTAGAACTTACTCAGGCCTCAGTGAGGAGGAGGAATGGGCCAGGGGACATCCGGAGGCACGAGCACAGGGGAGCAGCCTGAGAGGGAAGCCAGTTTGGTTTAAGCATGGATAGAAGGGAGGACGGGCATGTGGGGTTCAGAGCAGTGCATGGGGCCAGGGCACCCGAGAGTTTCCTACACATTCAAACCTAAGGCAGAGAGAGGGGAGCAGGAGGAGCCTGGGGACGGGTGCCACCAAGGGGCCCAGTGCCACCAAGGAGCCCAGCCTGGAGGCAGGAAGAGCAGGGCTGGGGGCTGGGGGATGGCATTTTCCTCCCTCTCACTCATGGAGAAGGCTGGGGCCTTGGAGCACACGCAGGCCTCAGGTGTTTAGCAGAGGGAGGGAAGGAAGCAGGTAACACACGTTCACATGCTAAGGATCTGCCCTCCACCAGACCTGGCATGTGTCGCCTGTCAGCCTCTTGTCAGTGAAATGACAAGCCTCAGGGGGCTTTGGATTGGCAAAGGGAAGAGCCTGGCCCTCCTCTGAGACCCAAGTGATTTCCAATGTCCCCCTTTCTGCACCTGCAGGACCCTGGGCAGGCGGAGTACTACCTGGGCCTGACCAAGGTGGGCTTGACAGCACAGCCTCCGTGCTGGACAAATGCACAGTCTGCTCTCTGAGCAGGGTCCGGGAGCCTGGTGATGTCGCGGGGGCTGACTGCAGGTAGCTAGAGTTCTGGGAGCCCTACCCAGTGGGCATCTGAGTGGCACACAGAGTTGTTGGCAGTCCCTGGCATTAGACACCTCATGTCCTGGAAGAGCTGACAGCAAGGGCCTGTCGGCACCTGCTCCCGGACAGAAGCCCAGGGAAAGTGGCAGTTAACAGTGTTGACAAATTTCTGACCGGGCTACTCCGGATGTTAATGTGCTTTCTCAATCAGCGTGTTTCCAGCTCCCAGGTTTCCCCCTGCTGATTTGACTGAGAAAACAGTGGTGACCAAAAGGGCAAGATAGAGACTGATCTTGTCACAGGGAGTGAGACATATGCAAGGGAGACCCCCCCCACCCCGCCCCGGGGAGGAATTTACCTTTCAAAACCCGAGGAACAGGTGCTGGGGAACCATGGAACTGCAGGAGGGTGGGGACGGCATTCCTGAAGGGAAAGGTTACTCAGATTACCAGCACTCTGCTGAGAATTATGACATCTTGGCTCAGTCATTAAAACAGGTGGCTGTCATTATAGCTGCTGGCTCATAATGGGAGGATAATACAGGCTGAGGGAGATTTATATGGGCCCCAGAAAGATGAAATTGCACATAAAGGAGGAACCAAGGCATCAAGAGGGCCAATTTGGGGAATCCTCGCCCCACAGGCGTGCACGTGACACTCATTAATGGTGCAGAATTTGTGTCACTATATCCAGAGGGTTAAATCACCTACAGGACTTTCATTTATTCTGATTTATTCAAGTATCCTTTGGGACAGATTTTTTTTCCCCATCTTTGGATGTATTCCTTCCATTTAAAGGAGTATTCAGTATAAAATTTTATTGTGTATGACAAAACTCACCTCTTTTCCTTCCCACAAGTGATGTTGGCTTCCTAGCAGACAATTGGAAATCAAATAATCACGAGGTTACACAGGTGGGTTTCCCAGCCCATGTGAGGTTATGGATGGGTCTGTGTGCCCAGTTTTTTCCTTAAAAGATTACATTTTAAACGTTTAATAAACACTTACACTCATATGGTGCTAATTATTACTAGGCATTATTCGAAGTTTCTTAGAAATGTTAATTCATTTAATACAACCACACTTCTAAGGTAGGTTCCTATATTGTTTCCATTGAAAGGTGAGGTATAGCGAGACTAATAAATCTCTGTACTTGCCTGGTTGTACTATACAACTAGCACCTTGTACAGTCGGGGTTTCTTCCCAAGCCTCTTGCTGCAGAAATTGTGCTCTTAACTGCTACCAAAGCAAACTACACACATTTTGTCCATTTTCACTTTTAAGGGGCATTGAAATTACTTTTTTGTTCCACCTTTGAGTTTCGCTTCTGGTGAGAACACATTTTGAAATCTCAGCCTGTTGGGAGTTGTTGCATTAAAGGTCAATATGAGAGAGGAATGGGACCTGTGGTCCTTTTCACAGGACAGCCTGGGTGTCCTTGCTGGTGCAAGCTCCAAGAAGCCAAGGGAAGGTTTTCCTTCCACTGGAAGCCTGGGTTTCCTTGCTGGTGCAAGCTCCAAGAAGCTCCAAGAAGCCAAAGGAAGGTTTTCCTTCCACTGGAAGTACACACGCTCACTCTCAAATGTCAGAACTCAGCACACACTCTCAGATACGCTAGCACACCTGCCCTAGCCACAGAATCCCTCGGTTAGCTGCGCAGCTGGAAGGAGATTTCTTGGGCGATCCTGAGGTCTCTCCTGGGGAGTTCGCTCTGACTGGGCACAGATGAGAAGCAGGGTACTCAGCCTTTCCTCCCGCTCCCTGTTCACTGTTTGACACTAGACACGAACAGCTCTTTCGCCTTACAAGGCAGTAGCCAGATTGCCAAGTAATTACCTTGATTTATGAGGGCAGGCGGGATGATAGCATGAAACATCATTTTTAACTGAAGATGGTCAGATTACCACTCCCAGAATTTGTAAATTATCTCCTGTTGTGTTGAATACCTGACGAGCACAGTGAGGAGGGAGATGGCATCTCCCTGCCCCTGTGTCCTGGACGCCTGCAGCAACAATGCTTGGCTCCCAGTGTCTTTAGAGGAAACAGACTCATGCGTCAGTAACCGCCTACTGTGTGCTCCTTGCTAGACATTTGAATGCATTCAGCTTTCTGCTTTTAAGGTCCTACGTCATGGAATAGGACAGATAGACAAATCTGTACCCGAAAAGAGAAATATGTCATTTTACTGGGGAGAGACCACTCTGGAGCAGTAAGAAAGCCCTCATGAGTAAGGTATTAGAGAAAGCTAGCAGAGGACAGGTGGGATCGGTAGGAGCTTGAGGTAGAAATGAGCAGAGTACGGTAGAAAAATCACAAGGCACTGGCCTTAGGGTGTTAGATACACGGAAGTCGTGCAAAGAAATGGGAAAGCCGGCTGCAGGTTTGGGTGTATTGCGTGGGGTGCTGAATGCTGAGTGGGGGTATTTGCATTTGGTTCTTCAGGCAGAGAGGAACAGTTGAAGGTTTTGAAAGGAAGCTCATAGCTCACCCTTGGTGAGGTTAAGCTGACCACAGTATGCCCCCGAGGCGGATAATCTGGCTGCTGCAGGGAAATCAGTTAGGAGCCTGCTGCAGCTGTCCAGAGGAAAGGTAGACGGAACCAGATGGTGGCAGAGGGAATGCCTGTCGTCTATGGGAAGCAGAATGCTTTGGATGGGAGCATTCAGGGTACAACTAAAACTCTGAACCAGGGTAACTGGTGGCGGAAAGTGAGAACTGGTAGGGGTGGGACACCAAGGAGCTGATTTGGGGGGAAGACAGGACCCGGGAATTATAAATGGCCCTCTATGAGCTGCAGTTAGAGGGCTCTAGGTTATCTCCATGGAAGTAGCAGCCAAAGAAATAAGAAAAGATCAGAACCTGAGGGAAAGTGAGAGGAGGCACCCAAGAATGGCTCACAGCCACAGCAAGAAGAGTATTCGTCTGTAATTTTTTTTTTATTTTTATTTTTTTTTATTAAATCATAACTGTATACAATGATATGATTATGGGGCATCATACACTCACTTCATAAACCATTTGACACATTTTTATCACAGTGGTTAACATAGCCTTTCCGGCGTTATCTCAGTTACTGTGCGGGGTCTAAGAAGGGAAACTCGTGTTTTCTCTTTGGTGAAACCACAGCGTCCCTCCCACCCACCCCCTCCCGGGATCCTGCTCAAGCCCCAGGACACAGCCACATAGACTTGCCCGGGACAAGCCCTGGCACTCCCCATTGCCCACTGAGGGTGGTGGCAGTGGCCTCTATCCTTAAAACTCCTTTCCTTGGGCAGCGCCTGTGGCTCAGTGAGTAGGGCGCCAGCCCCATATGCCGAGGGTGGCGGGTTCAAACCCAGCCCCGGCCAAACTGCAACCAAAAATAGCCGGGCATTGTGGCGGGTGCCTGTAGTCCCAGCTGCTCGGGAGGCTAAGGCAAGAGAATCGCGTAAGCCCAGGAGTTAGAGGTTGCTGTGAGCTGTGTGATGCCACAGCACTCTACCCGAGGGCGGTACAGTGAGACTCTGTCTCTACAAAAAAAAAAAAAAAAAAAAAACCTCCTTTCCCTGTTCTCAGCACAAAAGTAAGAATAAAGTTTTTTGTTTTTTTTTTAAAAAGAATAAAGTTTTTTAAAAAAAAATAAAAAATGTGCATGAGGAGCCAAGTTGTACCTGTCCTCCATAAACAAAAAAATAAAAATAAAAAACAGACCAGCCACTGCCTTGCTCAGACTTACGGGAGTACAAGCCACTGCCCTTCTGAGCATGACTGAGTACCCCTGCAATCTGGCCAGAAAGCCCCTGCTCTCCATGGCCGCTGGGCTATGATCACTCTGCTTGCTGCAGCTGGGCCAGCTTCTCCAGCCTCCTCCTTCCTTCCTCCCTCCTAGAATAAGGCTTTGGCAATGGAATAATCCTCCTCTATAAAGCCCATCCTGTGCCTCACGTCTTTGCAGGTTTTTGCTCAAATGTTACCACCTTCTGCAATTTCCAGTGATGTCCTCATTAAAGTCCCCTTGTCACTCCAACCCTGCCCCAGCACTCTTGTTCGCTTCCCCTGCAATGTGGATATGACTGAGACCCTGGGACTAAACTGCCCAGGGAGAAGCTTGGTCCTTCTGTATCCCAGATGTTTGTCCTACTTCAACCTCAAAGCCTCAGTTTCTTCATCCATGACCTGGGGGTGTAATAATAGAGTTGTGGCAAGGATGGAATAAGTTTGTGGATGTCAAGAGCTTGGAACACTGCCTGACACATAGAGGTCCTCTGTGAAAGTTTGTGAATATTATCCCAAGGCTTCCCCACACACACCCTGAAAATACTATTTACTAGTTTGTTTCTCAGTCTGTCTCTTCCTACTAGGATATTAGTTCCACTAAGGCAGAGATTTTTGTCACTTTTGTCCAGCACCGTGTCCCCAGAACCCAGAATGAGACTTGGCGTATAGTAGGTGCTCAATAAATATTCATTGGCTAAAGTTCCTTGTTTGCTTCCATTGTTCTTTACCTTGGAAATTCAAGGTGGACAGTATTTGGAATGTGAGTCTCACTGCTGCAGCTTGAGGCCACTTCTCTGAGGCACTTTCCTCTCTGCTTTCTCTGTACCTCCCTGACCCACATTCTTTCTCTTTCTTTTAGTCCCTATCCCACTGCCAAAGCCCCTGCATTTTCTGGAAAGATATACCAGTCCCCGAACCCTATTCGTGTCCTGTTGACGATGTGGCTTCCTGAGGGGCTGTGCTCTGAAGGCTCTCTCCCCAGCCTGGTTCCCCCCGCACTGCGTGGCACAGTGGAGAGCCCCACACTCACTGCCAACGAGAAGTTTCTCCCTCAGCAGTGCAGTCAGTTTTGTTTTGCCTTTTCACCTCCCACTTACACGTTCAGGCTCACCTCACAGCCCTGGGGTCAGTTTCTGGCTGAAAACCCTCATCCCAGCTGCGTAAGAGATTCATTCTTCAGACTGGTGGAACTTTGCCTTTTTTTAATGCTGAAAGGTCCTATGTCCCCTTTGGGACCCTGCGTGCTTGCCAGTGCTCTCTGATACCTTGACAATGTAGGGACCCTGGGTCTCTCACATCTCCCTCCCCTCCTCCCTGAGCTTGTCTCCCGGCCGCAGGAGGACAGTCGGGCAGACCCAGGGCTCTCTGGACCTCCGCCTTTAATTCCTGAACAGAGGCAGAAGTTTACACTGGGGAAGGACCAGTCTGACCAATGAAAGCATTTCTGAGCATTTTTGTGTCTCGGGGTTTCTGGAACCCCGGAGAACTTTACCAGTGCAGTGTGTGTGTTTGCGTGTGTGTGTGTGTGTGTGTACACAGACATTGCAGGTGAGAGAACGGCCACTCCGCATCACCCAGCCCCATAGGATCCTCTGCTTCTGTCTTAGGTCCCAGCAAGGGCTGAATCTGAGCAAATGGAACAAGAGGCATAAACCTGTCAGGACGTCGCGTGGAGACCTGGAAAAGGACAGTGGAACTGTGCGACGATCTCATGTGTAGTGGCAGCTGCAGGAGGAGATAATGGGGGTCTTAATAGTCTATTGATTTTATTCTGCATGTGTGAGGGGTACGGATGTTCCCTCGCAGCTCGTGAGGGAGGGGCTGCCCTATTGGAGAAAATGAGAATAATAACAGAATTGCAACATGGTAATGGCCCAGGGACTCCAAGAGTTGGAGTCCTGCCCAGCTTGGGATATTAGACCCCATTTACTTTACGTATCATTTTTGCACATCACTTTGCAACTTTCCTGATTAAATCGCCTCAGGAAATGGGGACAAAAATCCCATTCAGTTCACTTACAATGTGTAAGGCAGACCAGCAGCTACGGATGCGTATTAAATCTGCTTCTACTGCTAAACACCTCTTCTAGAAGTGTGTCAAGCCTGGTGTCCTGGAATGTAGGCCGGTACAGAACAAAAGTGGAATTTCCATGGGAAACACCTTGGAAAGCAGAGGCAGGAGCAGTCTGATGCTAGCCCTGTGAGTGCTTGTGTAGGGACGCTCAAGATAGTACTGTGGTGACTCGTGAAAATACCTTGTGTCTTATCTGTGACACCTCTACTTCATGATCTGTCATTTAGCGAGGCTCTTGGTGTCTGCAGAAGCCGGTTACCAAAGCCATCTGAACAAAGTCTTCAAGCTTTTCCCCACCACCCTCCCAACCCCAGGAACTCACCTGCCACACCTTATTTATAGCACCAAATATTCAAGCTCTTGATGGTAGGAAGATCCTGTTCGGTGAAAAGCTACCAGCAAGAAGGGTGGTCAGGCAGCTGAGGACGGCTCTTACTGTCTTACTCCCCTGAGGACACTAGGGGTAAAGGTTGAAAACTAAAGCTCTCCCCAGTTCCTCCTGTTGTGTTTCTTTTTTCCAATTCACCTAGTAGCTGCCCCCCTGGAGCCAGCCTGCCACCCCTGGGTAAAGAACAAAGAAGGCAGCCCCTGCTTTTCCATTTGAATTAAACTCTAGTCACCTAGAAAAAGAAGAGAAAAACTAAATCTGTTCTATCCCTCACCTCTTCCCTCCCGGGGGCCCAGCAGCCCAAGTGCAGTGAAGCCAGCAGGGAGCCAAGTGACGGGCACAAGGCAGGAGGGGCTCCCTGTCACCTCCATAACACCACCTGCTTCCTGCGCCAACAGACGCCTCCTCTGCCCCAGGCGATTCTGGGGTTGGCTGATGGGCCACAGGTTCTTGTGGTTGCATGGTCCAGTTCAAGAGAGGTGGGGGTGCAAAGCAAAGGGGGTCCAGATGACCCCCAGTGCAAGCACAGTGTTCACACCCCACAGGACCCACAGTTACCCTGAGTCACTGGAGCGGGCCCAGAGCTACGCTGCAGGGATCCAGGGAGCGTGTCTTTGGACATTTTCAAATGGCAGAAAATAGCAACAGGGAATTACTATGCCAGAGTTACTGTCTTGGTTGTCCGTTCTGAGTAAAGAGCCATGTCATAACAGACTCTTAATCCTTCTCCATTCAAGTTCCACACCTGTTACGCCCTTTTCCCATCACAGCTGTGTGAACTGGACTGACTCTGAAGAGCCCAGGTCCCATCCCTTTGCAAAATGGGACCAAACCCTGAACACAGAAGCTACAAGTGCAGATGGCTTTGGAGTTAGAGGAAGAAGTCATGGAAAGAAAGGAGGAAGGAAGGAAGACAGGAAGGCGGGCTTCATGGGACTCGGGGAAAGAGTAGGGGAGAAATGCCTGGGAAGAGCTTTTCCTGTTGTCCCAGAGCTGACAGATAAGATTTTCTTCTCTACATAAATAAATATTTTAACATCTATCTATATCAGTGTTTTTCAACCTTTTTCATCTCACAGCACACTTAAACCTGTAAACTTCCACGACACACTTAAATTATGTTGCTAAAAAAAATACTTTGCTTTGACCTTTTTTCAAAAATAATTCAATTAACCATCCTTAAAATTTTCCCCAGCACACCTAAGATCCTCTCACAACACACCAGTGTGCGGGATACACTCTTTGAAAATCACGGGTCTCTATCTAGGTCTGTGTCGGTCTGCATTTATTTGTTGATAAAGAACGAATGAGTATGAAATGGTCCAGAAAAGTAAAATAGAGGAAGAGGATTATAGTTCCTTAAATGGCTACTTTAAAGTAATTTTTAATAAGGCATTTGTATGAGGTAATTATGGCCCATAGCTTTATGGGAGAGGAGCATCGCTGAGAAAAATGAAGCAAAGATAAAGTAGGTAAATGATGCCCTGATTGTGGGTCACCATTTGGTCCATATGTAATTAATTTTCTTTGTTCCTCATGGAATCAGGCATCTAGAATTATCCTCCCATTTTTAAAGGGCTTGGGTTTGGTAGTAGCGAAAGTTGAGGCTGAAGGACAACAGATTGGTGAGTTGGTTCAGATGTCTACATAATGGGAACACAGTCGTAAAAACGCCATTACCTTCCCATTGCAGGAAGATAAAATGCAGCGCTCATCACGGATGAGTGGGTAGTCTCGTTGTGTCCTCCAGCCACAATCAATTGTGTGTCATTAACAAGACACAAAATCTTTACTAATTAGCTTTTATGATTATATTGTTATTGCACGGAGGCTTTTAAAGCATTGGAAATCAAGGGGAGAGGATGCTCACAGAACAGACTCGTGTGGAAAGGGTGAAAAATAAAACCCATCACTCATGTCATCTTCAGAAATTTTTACTTGGTGTTACATCCATAGTTTTTTTTTTTTTTTTTTTTTTGTAGAGACAGAGTCTCACTTTATGGCCCTCGGTAGAGTGCCGTGGCCTCAGACAACTCCCAGCAACCTCCAACTCCTGGGCTTAAGCGATTCTCTTGCCTCAGCCTCCCAAGCAGCTGGGACTATAGGCGCCCGCCACAACACCCGGCTAACATCCATAGTTTTTAATTCACTGTTAAGACTAATATTTTCAGGAAATGAGTGACAACTGTTGAAAAGAGGGAAAGGAATATTCAGCGTGCTTTCCCACTGGAAAAACTGCAAGAAAATCAGCCACTGCAGTTAATCTAACAAGAATAATTGTTGATTTTCTTTTTGCCTGGAATCTTCAAGGCTGGTGGGGTTTGGGGGCGGAGGGGTGTTGTTGTTCTTGTTGATTTGTTTTGTTTTTGCCCTGCACATTTTTATATACTGTTCTCCTCTAAACATAAAAGATAGAATTCATCCAATTGAAAAGATGTTAGATCCGTACCTTAGACCAGGATACATTTCCAGAGGGTCAGAGGTTTAAATGCAAAATAATAAACTTGTCAGAAGAAACCATGAGAGAGTTCTGTTATGATAGCAGAGGGGGGAAGGCTTTTTGAAACCATCAGATAAAACCCAAAAGCTATAAAAGAAAAGTTACATAAATTCAATGACACTTTTAACAAATCTGCATAGCAAACTAACATAGACAGAACAAAACTGCCATAAGCAAAGTCAAAAAAAGTGACAAACCAGAAAAAAAAATTGCAATTCCTATCACAGACCAAGGCCTGCTATTGAAAATGTGTGAAGAGTTGCTATAAATCAAAATGACTAAATCCAAGAAACTAAGAGAGAAACAGGCAAAGGATATAGATAATCATTTGCAGAAAAGAATATTTGAATTTTTCTAAAACATGAAAAGGTGCCCAACCCATTCATAATAAGGCAAATGCAGATTAAACTACATTGAGATATCACTTTTTGATTATCATATTGGCAAAAGTCAGAAAATTTGACAACAGATTTCCTTAATGATGGGGCAGAGGAGGGTTTACTGTATCATTGCTGATGGAAGGAGAACTTGGCATAAAATCAGCGGAGGGCAAGTCAGCATTTTCTAACCAAATGACAAATGAACCACCTTTCTGACTCAGCGATTCCATTTCTAGGAATTTATCCTACAGATACGTTTGTTTGAAAGGACTAATTTAAAAGTTATTCATTTCTTCATTGTTAGCAAAAACAAATGGTAGAAAACAAGCTAAACACTCGTCAATGGGGAACTAGTTACATTACAAAACATCAATTCCGTGGAATACTATGATTGTGTAAAACGAAAATGAGGATGTTCTTCGTGTTCCGATTTGGAAAAATCCCCAAGATACACTGTTAAGTTAAAAAAAAAAAAAAATCAATCCATAGCAAAGAATACGTAAATATTCTATATCTTTGGTTCAACTCATGTATTTGCTTTTTTAAAAAAGATAAATTAGAATCCACTGTTTTTAGAGGCTCCACTGCCTGTTTCAGACTCCACATAGCCAGCCCTTCTATTTCTGTGATTTTTCCTTCTGGTTTCAGCCATCCGTGTAAGGATAAGTGTGTATTGTTTTAAGTGTTGTTTATTGACTGCCTGCGAGGCCTTTAAATTTATCATCATCAGCCTCTCTTTAAATCTTACAACAACTGCCAGGAAGATGGTGTTCTCTCCATTTCACAGCCGAGAAAACTGAGACTCAGGAATGATACTTAAGCTGCTTCCTGTGCTAAGACATTGCAAAGCCAGTGTTTGAACCCAGGTCTGTGTGGATCTGACGCACGCGTGCTTCCAGCTCCAGCCCGCTGTGCGAGCAGGTCTTGCCTGTTTGGGGGCCTCACAGGAACTGAAGAGGCGCAGTTTTCACCTCTGGCTGTGGATTGGGAACTTTGCAGGCCCCGTGCCAGTTCACCTGGATATGACCCCCTGGGATAGAGCTTCATGGGTGTGCCTGACACACAGAGGTTCAGAACCACTGCTACCCGGCGGTACTGATCACGGCACACGCTCCCAATGTCAGAACTCATTCAGCCATCAGCCAGCGGTGCAGAGTGGGCACCTTCAATCCCATTTCGTTTCATGCAGAAGCTCAGGCTTAGAGAGAGGTCGCTTACAGCTAGGAAGGGGAGCAGGGGCTGAGAGGTAAGCCCCTACGTTCAGTCTTTCTATATATTCTCAGCCACATCTTCTGTTCATATGTAGTAAGTTCAATAATAAGAGAAGAAACGGACACTGTGCTATGGTGATAGGGACTTCTGCATCCAGCAGGTTGAAGTCCAAACGATGGCAGAGGTCCCTTCAGAGCACTCACAGGGAAGCCGGAGCTCAGAGAGGCAGGTGACTTGCTGGTGTCCCGTGCACGGCTCCGATAGTTTAAACACTTACCCGGGCTCCCACGCTTCCTGCTGGGTCTATCACTGCAAATCAAGTCATCATTTGGAATTGTTCAAAGCTGAGTTAGGAAAGATTACACTTGTTAGAAAGAAATGGGGAAGAAAGGACAACTGAGAATCCATTTGTCCTGGCTTTTAAAGTTGTCTCTGCAGATGGATCCGTTTACAGATTATTTTTATAGCGACATCCTTCTTCCTTCTCTCCTCTGTGTTTGATGGGGAGCTTTACTGAACATCGATACCAAGTTATTTTACTTTATTGCTGCCACAAAACTGCCCTTAATATGAAGGGAAAGAAAGAAGAATGAAAGTTTACAGTGTTTCCACTCTGTGTCTTCAAGAGAACCCCGTAATCAAAGTCTTAGGGCTTTAAAAATTCTTTTTGGAGAAAATGCTTTCCCCTCACACGGGAGAATGCCCCAGCAGTGTACTGATTTGCCTGTTTTGCTTGTTTTGAGCAGTTAGTTTGTCCTCGGTGGTGGCCATCAAGTGGGCACAGTCTTAGGAGCAGCTGGGACTTGGATCTAACCCTATTTCTGCTTCATCTAAGCAGTGTGACCAGAAGCGCTTTCTTTCTTTCTTTTTTTTTTGCATTTATGATCAATTGATTTTCTTTTTTTTATTAGGTCTTTTGTACATAGATCATATATACATTTATGCCAATTTCAGTGTGTTGATTATTTGTACAAATTGGAGTGCTTACATCGTACTAATCAATATAGCTTTCACCTCATTTACCCAAGTATAGCATTAGGACATTTGTGTTCTACACATGATAGATCCAACTTGTACTTGCAATGTGCTCCATTTCTTAACTTCTCTGCACTTCGTTGTTAACGCCACCCCTGTGGTGTTAAGCTGTGTCTACCTGACAGGCTTTCGAGATGATACAAAGAACTGCTGTGGAGAAAAGTACCCACAGACGGCATGACACACAGGTCTCCTTATCACGCCCTCTGTCTCCCTAGGAGCTCGGTGCGCCCAGGTCTGTGCTCTCAGCACTTCAGAATGGAGTGTGGAATCTTCCACCTGGAGGCCATCAGAGTAGTTGACGGCAGCCACCTTCTCCCCCGAATCCTCTTTGCACTCTGGAGTTCTTGCCCCTTCCACATGTGATAGCTCCCGGTCTCTCTGCCATGTAACCAGTCTTCCACTAATTCATTCAAAGGGACTTCTTTGGGGGTATCTAGATATAACCGAAGATACTGGTGAATTTATGGAAGAAGCATATTGCAGGCCGTGCTACGTCAGTGCTGGGACAGAATGAACATTCTTCTTGTATGATGGATCCTCAGGGATTTATTCACCCCCTCTCAAGAATAAGCCCAGATGCCTTTTGTTTGAATATAAGGATGAATTGATTCACCTGTGAGGCAATATGAGTTAGGGCTGTAAGAACCCCTGCTGGGATTAACCAAGATCTACTTTAAAGAGCCAGGCATTTGCTTGGCAGGCTGGGCTGTATTGTTCTCTCTCTGTGTGTGTTTATCTCTCTATATTTCTTTCTCTTTCTTTCTCTCTCTCTCTCTCTCTCTCTCTCTCTCTCTCTCTCTCTCTCTCTCTTCCTCTCTATTTCTCCCTCTCTCTGTCCATCTCTCTCAATCTCTCTCTTTCAGAGAGGTCAATGTCAGCCTCCCACCTGGAGAATACATCTGTTCTTCCCACCTCGTGGTAAAACGTCTCACAATCAGCCAAGTTCCCCAGCTTCTCCTTACGGGACTTGAGACAAACACAAGCCCTTTAACTCGCAAACTGCATTCTTTAGTTTCCCCTCCCTTTCTAGTACGTTCCCTGCTCCATCTCCTTCTCACCACCCACAGTGACGTGACCTGAGACTAAAGATTGAATCCCGTCACATGGTTCAGAGGAAAATCATTTTGTGATGCTCTTTCCGTTATCTGTTTCAGAGCAGTGTTATGACTTAAGGAATATTTACGAAGTGTTCGGCAGGCTGGGATGAAGTGGATAGATTAAATGTGAATGATTCTTTCGGAGTAATTGAGCCTAGCCGAGAACTACACTT
This sequence comes from Nycticebus coucang, assembly GCF_027406575.1. NCBI lineage: Eukaryota > Metazoa > Chordata > Mammalia > Primates > Lorisidae > Nycticebus > Nycticebus coucang. Next base: position 61,294,046 of record NC_069799.1, on the reverse strand, counting down.
CATCAAAGTAATGTTTAGGCCAACAGAAGCAAGAATCTATCTCTGTGTCTGTCTGTCTGTCTGGCTGTAGAGAAAGGGGGATAGAGGGGATTTGACAAGTTTCAACAAGAAAGAAAAACTTGTTCAAGCAGGAGGGAGATGTTTGCACAGAAATATGCCCTTGATCTCTTTCCAGAGATGCCGCTTCTCAGGGTCTTTCTGCAGAAGTTCCATGTGCACGAACCCTTCTGCTTTTAGGATGAACCACATTTTAAATGGGGAAATTAGAACACACTGTGCAGTCAGGGGGATGGAAGTGAGAAATCCAGCCATCTGCCCAGGATATTCTGTACCTCACCTGAGGCTTTCCAGAGCCGGCACAGGGAACGTGGGACATCCTGCCGAAACTTACAGAGGCACAAGCCATTGCCCTGCCCCCATTTTGAAGTGTCATCTCACGATCTGCCTTGCAAACATGTCAGAAAATAAAGAACAGGGCCAAAACACAACCTACCACAAAGTATGTATTCACAGCACTTTACTTGGAGGGTTACAGGAGGAGGCTAACACATTCTTCCAGTCCCAAGAAGTCTCAGGTCCATTCTAATACCTTGTGCACCCTTCAGATTATGAATCTTTGCAAAGGAGATATAATTTGATGATGGCCCCCCAGTTTCTACATGGCATCTTACCTCTAAGGGAAACTATGATTATCTTCTATATATATTTACTCAGTATTTAAAATACTTGAATTCAACTCAGAAAAAAACAAACAAAAAAAAATTGTGACATGCATTTTACAAAAGAGAATTATAAGACTCCATGTGGGTGACCCAACCAAACTGGATTTACAGGAACTCTCTTCAATTTCCAGGCTGTTCTTCAGGGCAGCTTCTCCCTCTTCCTAAGATTGAATGTTACATTTCTCCTCCCTGGATCCTTCTGGTCTGTCAGCAGAAGGTGCTGTCATCACAGAAGTATCGTCTGGCCTCTCCAGAGATGCAGAATGGCCTCAAGCCGGGGAGAAGTTACCTGAGATTATTTCCCTTTGTGAAAAATGTTTTTTACTCTTCCAGGTGAAAAAGCCTGGAGTGGGTGCAAACTGTTACAACATTGAATTATCCTTTTCCTTTTCAATTAACACCAGTCACTGTCACCTTGTGTGAGCAAAACTGAAAAAAGATTAGCATCAACATGATTTTATTCCAATATAGCGGTTATCACCCTAGTTGTGAGTTGTCAGAATCTGTGCTATAGACTCCCAGACTCTGCATCCCACTCAGAATGATGCCCCAGTGCAGCCGGGATGCTAGAGCCGGGGACTAACGTAACTTGCCGTGTATAATGGGCTCCGTGTATGATGCACTCCTGTGTGTAATGGGCTCTTTGTGTAATGCACTCCCATGTGTGATATGCTCCACGTGTAATGCACTCCTCTGTGTGATGTGCTCCATGTATTATGCCCTCCCATGTGTAATGTATTCCCAATTGTAATGTACTCCCAGGTATAATGTACTCCGGGTGTGATGTGTTCCATGTGTGTATTGAGCTCCATGTATAATGTACTCCGGGTGTGATGTGTTCCATGTGTGTATTGAGCTCCATGTATAATGTGCTGCCGTGTGTAATGTACTCCATGTATTATGCCCTCCCATGTGTAATGTACTTCCGTGTGTAATGTGCTCCCATGTGTATTGGGCTACATGTGTGATATGCTCCCATGTGTAATATACTCCTGTGTGTATTACACTCCATGTATAATATGCTCCTGTGTGTGATGTGCTCCCATCTGTAATGTATTCCGTGTGTGATGTGCTCCGTGTGTGGTGTGCTCCCATGTGTAATGTGCTCCCAAGTGTGATGGGCTCCCATCTGTAATGTGTTCCCGTGTGTGATGTACTCCATGTGTGTAATACACTCCCATGTGTGATGTGTTCCCTTGTGTGATGTGCTCCTATGAGTAAGGTGCTCCATGTATAATGCGCTCCCATGAGGGAGATGCTCCCATGTGTAATGTGTTCCCGTAGACAATGTGCACTCATGTTTTTGGCCCAAACTTTCAGAAAAAATAAATTGCATATTAATTTTTTTTTTTTTTTGCAGTTTTTGGCCAGGGCTGGGTTTGAACCTGCCACCTCCAGCATATGGGGCTGGCGCCCTACTCCTTTGAGCCACAGACACCACCTTGCATATTAATTTTTATTTAAAATTTTTATTTGTTTATATTTAGATATTTTGGCATTATAAAGGCAGTTTAGCATTTTTAACATATTGTACAAAAAATTTTATGTAACAAATAATTAGCAAACACAAGAATAGATACAAGGTACAAGAAATGTTATGAACTGGTAACCAATAGTACTACCCATGTATAAAGTACATCCTTATTTTTCCCTCAAAAATATGGTGAGAAAAGTGTGCATTATCCAAGGTCTGACAATGAAGTTCACAATCTCATCCTATAATAAGTGCTCCATAACCTCGTCGCTGATATCGCCGTAGTCACCTTCGAGGCATTCCCCTTGGGAAGCTGTGCACCTATGCTAGCACCTGGTCCACCCTTCAAATCAATTTTAGAGCTTTTTCTGGAATGGACATCAGACCTGTCACCCTACGAGGTCTGACAAGTTCTCAAACTCATCCTAGAAACCTCTCTTTGAAGGGTAGACTAGGCGCTGACATCAGTACATAGCTTCTCAAGAGGAGGACTTCAAAGGTGACCGTAGTGATATTCAGCAATAAGGTGTGTAGCACTTTTTCTAGGTTGAGTTCACAAACTTAATTGTCTAGCCTCATCCATAGCAAACTGAGCTAGCCATTCAGCAGCTGGAGCTCCACGGGCTGCAGCTGGTTACAGCTGGGAGGCTTTCTGGTAAGTGCTGCAAGAACCACGGTGGTGTTCTTCAGGGGAAGGGACTTGGGTTTCTCTCTTCCTTCCACATCTTAGCAGCAGGGCAAGTCTGTATCATTCGAGCCACTTGAAAATTGTACTTTTTAAGGCACTAAACTCACAGCACTGCTATGTAAAGCAAAAAAATAAAAATGAAACAGCCTCTAACTGATCTGCATTCATGTCTTTGGTCCAATACCCATCCAGGAGAAACATGACACTATTCACACTAGTTGTTAAAACATTCCATCAAATGGAGCCCTCTCTTAATTGATAGGACCATGCTTCACTGGGCATAGTGACAATTGAGGTATTCATAAGGGTGACCTGGAGTCAATGAAAAATTCTAAAATGCCTTGAATCACCAGAGAGAGATTAAAATATGTTCAGCGTTGTTTTTTTACTGTTAAGTATATTTTATTGTATTCCATATCTCGCAAATTGGTAATGATACCTAGTATTTTTGATAACACTCTATTAAAAAGAGTGTTTGATTTGCGTGCTATTTCCTAACCTAGTAGGGTGGCGGAGGCTCCTTGTTACAGCTGGCTGGTAGTTCTGCTCCAGGCAGAGTGTAGCTCAATCCTGTTCTTGATAGCAAATGTAACAGGTATGAGTTAGAATCTGTCTCCCTTTTCTTTTTAATTGGGCATTAGCTTTGTAGATTTAAATGTAGGCACATTTTAGAGGGTGGGATTGCCTGCTCCTAGCCGGAGGACTCTCTGCTCGTGAATATCTCAAAGTACAGTATTCTCTTTAGCTAATGGTATGAAAGAGGACAGCTACTCCATGGACTTTGAATTCTGATAGGATCTTCTTACAAGTCCTTTTCTTTTAAGGCCTGAAGAAGGTGGAAGGTTAATTTGGAATGGAAAGGCTTTTGTATTTCTTTTCCCTTAAAAAAGGGAAAAGTAAATTCTTAAAGTAGGTGAGAGGATTTGGAGTAGGAAGATACAGTAATGATTTCAAGTTTTAAAAGGAGACCCAGAGGAAAGCTGACCTCATTTTATTGGCAGAAGATAACACTGTGTATTTATAGTTGATATCGACTTCCTAAAGAGAAAAACTAAAAATATATTGTGAAATGTTACCTACCATCTTAAAGAAGAAGTAGGTGGTATTCCTGTCCAGGTGAATTTCTTCATTTGACTGAATTAAATAGTGGTGCCAGTGATAGTGAAGATTTTGTTCTAAAAAGAGGAAAAAGATGTTTGAACTGTTCTCCATGTTATTTAATTCTGTCTTGAATCTTTCATTGCCTTCCTGGGTATACCTCTCCTCTTTTTTCCTTTCCCTCAGATCTTTTGTTCCCAGCCTAAGTAGAAATGAGAAACAAAAAGTTGAAACTAAAATTACAACAGGCTGTCCTCTCCCATTCCCAATCCACAAGCACGCGATACCATACGGTAGAGGTTTCAGAAGAACCTGAGCGACTGCTGGCTCTCCCTGTCCCGTCTCCTCTGCACTTTTATGGACATTCATAAAGCGTTAAAGATCTCCAGGAACCACCTCAGGTTATGGGGAAAAAACATAATTCTGCCAGCAGGGGCTTTTGTCCTTGATGTAATCGAACAAGAAATCGCTTTTGAACAACCAAAGTGAAGAAATGACAGCAAGAGGGACGGTGACAGGGAAAATTAGGAAAAAAATCTAATATGTCTTCTAAGTCCCCCGATTGTCCCCCGAGCCCCTCAGCTAATGCTGAAGTGGATTTCACTTCATTGCTTTGCTCACCTGTTGCCTTTGTTCCAAGGGTCATGTTTTAATCCAGTGCCATCAAAGTAAGTCAAGTGAGTTAACCTTCTCCGTGAGTAAATCCTGTTTTAGTCAACACTGAAAAAAATGTTCCCTTACATTTCACACTTAAGATTTTCTGTTTAACCTCGTCTGCTGCATGCAGTCTTTAACATCGCATACTGGTCATCGAAGGTTAGCGCTTTTCTTTGAAATTTGTCTCAAGTGCATGTCCAAGCAAGCCAGGAAGCTGAAACCCAGAGTGAAAAAGTGGGGGGTGCATGCTGCCTCGCTTTTTCCTGGCAGTGTGAGACCTCTACAGAGTTCCTCCCAGGGTGGATCCCAGTGTATAGGTCCAACATTTTTTATTTATTAATTTTTTTAATTTATTTTTTATTAAATCATAGCTGTGTACATGAATGCAATCATGGGGCACCATACACTGGTGGTCCAACATTTTTTAAACAATGAATTACTGCTCTTGGGAAAGCTTTTAGTTGTTGGTTTATTGGAAAACGATGAAGTAGCTCATTAACTGGGTTGTGAGAGAGAGAAACAAGTGGAAGTCAAGTCATCGTGAACAGGCGAGGATGCCCAGGAAAGGTGAAGAAAGGGGTTTATCCTCTCCAGGTTGTCACAGTGGCCCCATCGCTCCAAGTCCAGAGGCAGCAGTGAATTCCCAGCCTTTCTCATTCTCGTACACACACATTCTGGAGACACCTGTGAACATGGAGTTGCCTCCATAATCACTGGTGGCTGAAAAGATTCATCAAGATTCCTTTCTAGACTAAAATCTACATTCTAGCACCACATGCTCCTGCTCGGCCTGAACGCATAAATCAGAATCTGAGATCGTAAAACAGACATCTTTATTGGCGTCATAAAGCATGACCAATAAAAAAGGGCAACAGCAGCGTTCAGATAATATTATTAGACAATTACTGGACACATTTGTGATTAAAACCTTCTTTGAAACCCATAGTACTTCTTTATCTTACAAAGGAGGTTCTAAAATCTTTTTCTCAGACCCTCCCTCCTCACTGTAACTGTGCTGTTAAGGGTGAATTTGATAATCTCTGTGGAAGTGTTTTATGTTGCCCAGAACCCAGGACTGAGGAATCTGCAGCTATTTGGACTTATGTTAGCAGAGAGGAAGGGGTGACCACTTGTTGAAGGTGATTTAACACGTTAAGACCGTTCAGATGTCATTTAGTGCCTTAGAAAAGGTAATTTACTAAGATGGTGCTTTTAAGTGAGCAAACAATCCCTTTTTAGTTTTAGGGCCAGGCCTATAGAATTCTAAGTGAGGCCATCCACCTTTCAGGGAGATTTGATTTTCTGTCATTCCAGTAACTTAAAAATATCATCTCGAGAAGCAAAAGAAAGCCTGAGGCTTTTGATTTGTCTCTTGTCCATTTTTAGGCCCATAGATAGAAGGAATAAGAAAACAGATTTTCCGAAGTTTTGAACTGAATGTGAAACTTCCCTTTATTGCCATCTTAGAAACAACACAATCATTCAACCTCTCACGCAGAAGCAATGCCACTCTTTAAATCCAACAACAATAATAGAAAATATCTAACTTTTCTGTGACAATTCTAAACTTTGCCAAACGCTTTTACATCCCACTCTCTCTCGGTGTCAATTATAAATTCGCCATGAAGGGCTTTTTTTCTGCTCAATAAGCAGAGATTTCAGCTGGGCATGAAAAAACTCTTACCCTCACGGTGGTTATACTGGCATGGTTTAATGAGAAAAACTGTGAAGCCATTGTCTCTGATGATCAAAATAGCTTTAGAAATATGATTCAATTTACCCCAACCCACTTCTTAGAGTCTAAGGGGAATAGAAGGCTTTACACTCCTCTGTCTCATTTACTGGAACATCTTGCCTTTCCATCAATATTAATTATGTATTTGTAAGGCAAATGTTGAATCGTATCCAAATCGACAGAATGTCCTCCTAGTCCTGGACTCTCCTTTAGTGGAGTTTGATTTGGACAGATTTAATTATTTATTTTTCTATCAGTTTTCTGTTAATTCCATGTGTATAGGCTCTCCCAACTTGATTAAAAACTCTTAAAGACAAAATTCATTCTTAGAGCTGTTTTTGTCTTCTCCATAGGGACTGTTATAGGTAGGACAGTTAAAATAGCTTTAATTGATCCATGATTGATATGATTCCTGGCCTACAGATGGTAGATACTATATATCCTAAACTCAATTGTGGAACAGAATCACCTGCAGGGCTTGTGAAACTGCCCTTCTGGGCTCCACCCACCCCCACCCCCACCCCCGGTTTCTGATGGCGTCGTTAAGGGCTGATAACCTACGTTTCTAATCGGTTCACAGGTGATGTTGACACACCGGTCCAGAGGCCACACGTTGAGAATCATTGCACGAAGCTAGTACTTAAAGTCTCCTCCAAATTTTATTTGATGATATTTGAGATGTATGCCTATTTAAAATTGGAATGGAAGGGTACAAAACAACACTGTTCACAGAAACAAATATAATCAAGAAAGTTAGTGCTAAACCCACAAGTTAAAAGACCTGAAAGAATTCAAGCTGAGCTCCAAATATATCAGGCTACGAATGAATAACTCTCCGTGATTAATGATAATAATAATAATTTTCTAAATGAGACTGTATCCCACATCATTAGCACAGTTATTACCCAACTCGTGAATGGATCATACTCGGCGGCTTATTTGGAATGTGTTTCACCGTAGAAGGACTGTGATCAGACACAGTGACAAATGTCTTTCTAACACGAAATGGTTCTGATGGGGCCATGAGTCCTAATACTGTGTTTGTAAAGAGAAAACATCAGGATTTATAGCTGTCACCACCAACTCAACTAGGGTACCCGATAGAAGGGCACAGAGGGACCACATGGAAAGTTCCATTTGGGGACATCTGTCCTTTTCTTTAGCACGTCCAGGCAATGTCCATCTTGCAGAGTTATGAATACCCTGCACAGCCCCACCTCCACCAGAGCCGACGCCCCGATGCCCCCCGCCCCTCTACCTCCCACACTCCCCGCAGCGGTGGGGGAGATGTGATGTTGTCTTTTTTCCATAGTTGGGTCAATAAGTATAGTCCCAGGGGCAGGAGAGTACAGAGAGAGCTGCACATCGTGTGCCATCAGTTACTAAGGATATTTTTTAATGAAATAAAAAAAAAACAGAAATAAACCGAGAATATTGTTTGTTCCCCTTTTTCATAACCCCTCTTCTTGCTCTGAGGGTTTGGCCAGGGACAGGTCCACTTAGCTGTCCAGCTTCCGTCAACTGCGGCTTTTCTGCCCTTCTACCTCCTCCTCTGGGCGTCCAGCTGTACCCAAACCCTTCCATGTTCTTTGTCTTAGTTCAGAATTACAAAGGACGTACAGCTGATACAGGTAATGTTTGAGACACCCAGTCACATTTCAGGGGAAAACCCAAACACAAGGCTTTGGGCAGGTGTGCCAGCCAAGGGCAGGGCCAGGAAACCACAGGCTGGGCCAGAGCAGGCGAGGTGGGTCAGCAGCTACTAGGACCTCTGAGGCCTGTGACTGCAGAGACCACCCCAGAGCCAGCCCTGGAGCCCAGGTGGCAGGTAGTGTCTCTGTCATTTTGGGGTAAGAGAAAGGAAAAAAAGAAGCAATCTTTACTGGCACATCAGAAAGAAAGCATAATTTCTGCAGCCAACTGGTTGCAACCGTTTGTGGTGAACCCAAGGAGCCCTTCCAAGAGGCCATGTGTGAAGTGGGGAGTTCCTACACACACACGGGAAATGCTTGAACGGACTCTATTGATTATCAATACATGCCATCCTGTGTCTGGTTTGCACACAGAACTACAGATGACCTTAGTGCTGGCACTTCGAGAAGCGGACACGGGGAGAGAAATGAGCAGGCACAGGTTGTATTCAGACTCATCCTGTGTCTCCCAAAAACAGGCCTGCCTTGGGATTCTTGCTGTACTCGTGAGCAGTTGGAAGCAGCCAGGTGGGAAGCACAGGGCTGGTCTTGCGGCAGTGTCAGAGCCCAGCAGTGGGGACCTGGGGTCAGCCCTGCCTCCGGTAGACGGAGTTCTGCACCTAGACCAATAGCCAAAGCATCTTGGGATAAACGTAAACTTAACAGTTGTACTTTGCAGTGGGGATATATATGTGAGTTATTAAACACATACATAAAAATGAGAGTTATTAAACACACACATAAAAAACCCCTATTTTATTATCTTTAGTATATAGAAAGGAGAGAATGTATCTCACTAAAATCTACTGTAGTCTGAAATTTGTACTTTAAACCCGCAGTTTCACTATACATCCCTCTGGGGAGAGGAACTAGATGAATAGCCTTGACCTCACTTTTCTCAGGGACCTTATTGAAAGGACAAAACGTGCCACAGAGTCAGCAGCCAGCGGGCTGAGGGATGCTGCCGCACAGCCCCAGCATAGTCACTGCTGCTAGACCACAGGCCATCAAGAATTGACAGCCATCTTTTTCTTTAATGGTCACCAACATTTTCACTCTTTTGACCTAGAAAAAAAAAATGGGGCTTTTTAATTTGGGGCACCTTGTTTTTCTTTTTATATGAACAATCTGTGTCCCATTCCACTGGGAGGACTATGTGATGATGTTTAGCATACCAGCTGCCACCTAGCGATGTTCCCAAAGTTAAATTGGCCTGTATCATGCTGTATTTTAAATTATGTAAATAATTTGCTTTCTGTGTCTTCTCATGTCAAAATGGAGAAGTGAGAAGTTATTTCCAAAAGCCCATGGGGTGTTGTAGATTTTATTGCTGTGTGTAAACAGTGGGAGTGTACAAGAACAGGATTTCTTTTGGATGACTTTTGAAAAGTGTAGCTAATGCTGAAGTCCCAGGGACAGTGGTGACATCTGCTCATTGTATTCTGATTGTATCGCGTATCACTCGGCGTTCTTTTAGCTTTAAATAATATGTAACAAGGATAACATATTAATGGAGTTTACTTAAAAAAATGATAAAAAACGTCAGTGTTTAGAAGTGGGGCTGTGGCTGAATGTTCAGTATTTCTTTTCTTGACGAAGAATATGTAAACGAAAGGTCAAACCATTACGGTCACTGACAAAAGCTGTTATTCGTGATGTTTAAGGTGATAAACTTCTAACAGTCACAGTTAAGATTAATAATAAGATGTTAATGACTCTGAGAATAAAAGGCCTTTTTTCTTGTTCAAAATTAAAATGCATTAAGTAGTAGTTCTAATACCATGCAAATGAGACTGGCCAAGACCTTGATTCCTCTGATGGGGAGAACAGTTAACATCATGACTGAGATAATGGTGATGACAGGAATGTCCACGGACAGCTTCAAGATGTAGGACTTGCGCAGACCCCCAAGGGGCATGGAGTGAATTCAGCAAGTTGCAGGCTAAGGGTGAGCGTTAAGGAAAAACACCAGAGGTGAAGAATCTCCAAGAACTGAGACCAGTAGGGATTTCCAGTATTCAGAGAAGGCTTATTTTATGGAATAGGAACTTCACCCTTAAGCAGAACAATTAATTGCCTATAGATCAGTCTATTTCTTTTTTTGTTTTCACCCCTCCCTCCCTTACTCCTCCTTTGTAAGTTTCCAACATCCACTGTCCGCTCTGCGTGCCCTTGTGTGGCCATAGCTGGGCTTCCACTTATAAGTGAGAACATGAGGTATTTATTTTTCTGTTTCCGAGTTACTTCACTTAGGAGAATGACCTCCAGTTCCATCCAAGTTGCTGCAAAAGACATCATTTCATTCTTTCTTATCACTGAGTAGCTCTCGGGGGGGGGGGGGCTCCGTATATACACACCACGTTTTCTCTTCTTTTTTTTTTTTTTTTCACACCACATTTTCTCTCTCTACTCATCCATTGATAGGCCTTTAGGTTGATTCCATATCTTTTCCTTTATGAATTGTGCTACGATAAATACACAAGCAGGTCTCTTTTTGATTCGATGATTTCTTTTTCTCTGGGTAGATTCCCAGTAGTGGGACTGCAGGATTGAACAGTAGATCTACTTTTAAGTCTGTCAGAAACGTCCGTACACATCTCCATAAACGTTCTACTAATTTACATTCTAACCAACAGTGTGTAAGTGTTTCCCTTTCACTGCATCTGTGCCAACATCTTTTGGTTTTTAACTTTAATAATGGTCATTCTTTTTTCATTAGTTTACACACTAATAATGAGCCAAATGCAAATCGGTTTGTTATACTTTGAAAGACATGTGCAATATCGCGTGCACTCTCTCTCTCTCTCTCTCTCTGTCTCTCTCTCTCGGCCTCTCTCTGTATCACTCTGTCTCTTTTTCTCCTTCTCACACCCCCCCCCATCCTCTCCCCTGTGTACACCTACTCACTCACTCACCCACCATACATAAAGGAGGGAAAGGCCTCTATAGTCCTTTGCTTTAGAATACACATCAAATACAGTATATCCTCTAAAATAATACATCTGAACTCATGTATTGTTACTTGAGATTTATTTCCATATAAATTTTCGCCACATAAATAAAGGTGCTTGCCCTTGTGTCTGTGGCAATTAAAGGTATGTATATTTAATGGTCCTGCTCCATCAACAGGAGTGGCTGGTGGAACTGGAGTCAGAGGTTAACAATTCACTACCATATAATTATTGCTTAAACACTTGCTTTGGATGGGAAATGACTTTCACTCCTAGCAGAGGCCAACGGTGGTGTCTTATCAAGTCTTTGAGTGGGGCAGGCTTCTAATTAAAACAACTACAACTTCTTTAGAACTGGGTAATTTCCATTTCCATGATTATTTTTTAATCTGACTGGCTAAAGGATTAAAACGCAGTGTTAGGGAGGAACATAGCTTGGTTGTGTTTATGTGGTCTTCTTAGAACACAGTGTCTTGTAGAAATGTCTTCTGAATACATCCAAATCCCAGTGTTCACACTTCCTCCCCAAACAAGAGGTAGATTCTTATTTGGAATTTTACAGATATGCAACAACTTTTAAAATAATTCTTTTAATGTTACCAAAAATACTTATTTGTTTATCTGTACATGGTAAACGTGAATTGCCAATAAGAATTCCCATGTTCTGGGTGGCGCCTGTGGCTCAAAGGAGTAGGGCGCCAAACCCATATACCAGAGGAGGTAGGTTCAAACCCAGCCCCAGCCAAAAACTGCAAAAAAATACCAGAATTCCCACATTCTTATCTAGAAAAAATATTCCAACAACATGGAAAATATAATCTTGTTCAGATCTGCAACACATTTTTCTTTCCGGATTCTGGTCTTGCATAAATCCTTGACATAACTCTTCATTCCAAATTAGCAACACGAAAGTGTCTTTTTTTTTTTTTGTTGTTCATGAAAGAGTTGGGTTTGCTCTGGCTTGTCTGTTTATATTCTTCCATTCCATTCAGGGAAAGTAAGCCGCGTGTTTTCTTATTCTTCCTTTTAATAGAAAATTTGTTTGTGTAACTTTACATATAGGGATTCAAATAATTTAACAATAATTGTTAGATTACCCAAAAAAAAGGATCTCATAATCACTTAGAAATTCTGTTCCATGGAACCCATCACATTCCATGAAAAGTGCTGAATTCTGATCCCAAGTGTCCTTCCTAGCATCTCTACACCTTTCCCCTGGCTCTTGTCCCCTTGAGGTGGCTTTCATGTCCTCAGGATCTCTCTTCTCTGCTCCTCTGCCTGCTCCTTCCAGGCCAGGTCGAAAGGCGAACCCTTGCTTAGTCCTCCCAACTAGTGTCAAGCTCCTGCCTCGCTGCAGCCCCATAGATGGCGGCTTTGTTGGTGTGTGAGCACCCACCGTGCTCCAGCTCATAGATGGCGGCTTTGTTGGTGTGTGAACACCCACCGTGCTCCAGCTCATAGATGGCGGCTTTGTTGGTGTGTGAACACCCACCGTGCTCCAGCTCATAGATGGCGGCTTTGTTGGTGTGTGAACACCCACCGTGCTCCAGCTCATAGATGGCGGCTTTGTTGGTGTGTGAACACCCACCGTGCTCCAGCTCATAGATGGCGGCTTTGTTGGTGTGTGAACACCCACCGTGCTCCAGCTCATAGATGGCGGCTTTGTTGGTGTGTGAACACCCACCGTGCTCCATCTCATAGATGGCGGCTTTGTTGGTGTGTGAGCACCCACCGTGCTCCATCTCATAGATGGCGGCTTTGTTGGTGTGTGAGCACCCACCGTGCTCCATCTCATAGATGGCGGCTTTGTTGGTGTGTGAGCACCCACCGTGCTCCATCTCATAGATGGCGGCTTTGTTGGTGTGTGAGCACCCACCGTGCTCCATCTCATAGATGGCGGCTTTGCTGGTGTGTGAACACCCACGAGGTTCCATCTCACTTCCGGTTCTTCTTGTCTTTAGGACCTCAGTCCAGCTCCTAACCTCCCACCCAACTCCCTTGCCCCGCATATTTTTGCCCTCTCTCTCTTTCCCTTGGTCCCTCCCCTCCCAGCCTATAAATTCGCATGAAGCTCTCCTATAACCACTTGGTGCTGCCTCTTCCCCAGTTTTGGCTCTATGTGTCCATCTATCCTTCCTCTTAAACTCAAGTTTCATGAAAGAGCAGTCAACATGCACCATTTTTTTTTTTTATTAAATCATAGCTGTGTACATAAGTACAATCAAGGGGTTCAGTGTGCTGGTTTCATATACAATCTGAAATATTCTCACCAAACTGTTCAATGTAGCCTTCATGGCGTTTTCTTAGTTATTGTATGTAGACATTTGTATTCTGCCTTTGGTAAGTTTTGCCTGTACCCATTCTAAGATGCACCGTAGGTGTGGCCCCACCCATTACCCTCCCTCCACCCCAACCTCAACCCTCCCTTCCTCTCCCTTGGCCCTTTCCCCATATTCTTGAGCTATAGTTGGGTTATAGCCTTCATGTGAAAGCTATAATTTAGCTTCATAGTAGGGCTGAGTACACTGGATACTTTTTCTTCCATTCTTGAGATACTTTGCTAAGAAGAATATGTTCCAGCTCCATCCATGTAAACATGAAAGAGGTAAAGTCTCCATCTTTCTTTAAGGCTGCATAATATTCCATAGTATACATGTACCACAATTTATTAATCCATTCATGGGTCGATGGGCACTTGGGCTTCTTCCATGACTTAGTAATTATGAATTGGGCTGCAATAAACATTCTGGTACAGATGTCTTTGTTATATTGTGATTTTTGGTCTTCTGGGTATATACCTAGTAAAGGAATTATAGGATGGAATGGCAGGTCTATTTTTAGATCTCTAAGTGTTCTCCAAACATCCTTCCAAAAGGAACGTATCAGTGTGCATTCCTACCAGCAGTGTAGAAGTGTTCCCTTTTCTCCACATCCATGCCAACATCTCTGGTTTTGGGATTTTGTTATGTGGGCTAATTTTACTGGAGTTAGGTGATATCTCAAAGTAGTTTTGATTTGCATTTCTCTGATGATTAAAGATAATGAGCGTTTTTTTCATGTGTCTGTAGGCTGTGCACCTGTCTTCTTTAGAGAATTTTCTCTTCAAGTCCTTTGCCCAGACTGAGATGGGATCACTTGTTCTTTTCTTGCTAATATGTTTGAGTTCTCTGTGGATTCTGGTTATTAAACTTTTGTCGGAAGTATAACCTGCAAGTATGTTCTCCCAGTTCTCCCAGAGGGCTGTCTGCTTGCTTTACTTACTATGTTCTTGGCTGTGCAGAAGCTTTTTAGTTTGATCAGTTCCCAATAGTGTATTTTTGATACTGCTTCAATTGCCTGGGGAGTCCTCCTCATAAAATATGCACCCAGGCCAATACCTTCAAGAGTTTTCCCTGCACTTTCTTCCAGTATTTTTATAGTTTCATGTCTTAAGTTTAAATCCTTTATCCAGTGAGAGTCTTAGTTAATGGTGAAAGGTGTGGGTCAGTCTTCAGTCTTCTGCAGGTCATCAACCAGTTCACCCAGCACCATTTGTTAAATAGGGGATCTTTTCCCCCACTGAATGTTTTTAATTGGCTTGTCAAAGATTAAATAACGGTAAGTAGCTAGATTCACCTCTTGGTTCTCTGTTCTGTTCCAGAAATCTATCTCTCTGTTTTTGTGCCAGTACCATGCTGTTTTGATCACTATCGATTTATAGTACAGTCTCAGGTCTAATAGCGTGATTCCTCCTGCTTTGTTTTTGTTTCTGAGTAATGTCTTGGCTATTCGAGGTTTTTTCTGATTCCATATAAAACAAAGAATTATTTTTTCGAGATCTTTAAAATATGACAGTGGAGCTTTCATAGGAATTGCATTAAAATTATATATTTCCTTGGGTAGTATAGATATTTTAACAATGTTGATTCTTCCCAGCCATGAGCATGGTATGTTTTTCCATTTGTTAACATCTTCAGCTATTTCTTTTCTTAAAGTTTCATAGTTCTCTTTATAGAGATCTTTCACGTCCTTTGTTAGGTAAACTTCCAAATTTTTCATCTTCTTTGGCACTACTGTGAAAGGAATAGAGTCCTTGACTGTTTTTTTGGCTTGCCTATTGTTGGTATATATAAAGGCTACAGATTTATGGGTGTTGATTTGTAGCCTGAGACATTGCTGTATTCCTTGATCACTTCTAAAAGTTTTGTAGTAGAATCCCTGGTGTTTTCCAGATACACAATCATATCATCTGCGAAGAGTGAAATTTGATCTCTTCTGACCCTATGTGGATACCCTTGATCGCCTTTTCTTCCCTAATTGCAATGGCTCAAAAACTTCCATTACAATGTTAAAGAGCAGTGGAGACAATGGGCAACCTTGCCTGGTTCTTGATCTAAGTGGAAATGATTTCAATTTAACTCCATTCAATACGATATTGGCTGTGGGTTTGCTGTAGATGGCCTTTATGAGTTTAAGAAATGTCCTTTCTATACCAATTTTCTTAAATGTTCTGATCATGAAAGGATGCTGGATATTATCAAAAGCTTTTTCTGCATCAATTGAGAGAATCATATCATCTTTATTTTTTAATTTGTTTATGTGCTGAATTACATTTATAGATTTACGTATATTGAACCAGCCTTGAGACCCTGGGATAAATCCCACTTGGTCATGGTGTATAATTGTTTTGATGTGTTGTTGGATTATGTTTGTTAGGATCTTATTGAATATTTTTGCATCAATATTCATTAGTGATACTGGTCTATAGTTTTCTTTTTTTGTTGGGTCTTTCCCTAGTTTAGGGATCAAGGTGATCTTTACTTCATAGAATGTGTTGGGTAGTATTCCTTCTTTTTCTATATTTTGGAGGTTTAGTAATATAGGTACTAGTTCTTCTTTAAAGGTTTGGTAGAATTCTGATGTGAAGACATCCGGTCCTGGCTTTTTCTTTTTAGGGAGATTTTGTATAGTTGATGCTATTTCAGACCTTGATATAGTCCTGTTCAACATTTCCACTTTGTTCTGGCTAAGTCTTGGTAGGTGGCGTGCTTCCAAGTATTGATTAATTTCCATCAGATTTTCGTATTTCTGAGAGTAAAGTTTCTTATAATATTCGTTAAGGATTGTTTGAATTTCTGAGGAGTCTGATTTTTTTTGTTGTTGTTGTTTTTTGTTTTTTGTGTTTTTTTTTTGCCAGGGCTGGGTTTGCACCCACCACCTCCAGCATATGGGGCCAGTGCCCTACTCCATTGACCCACAGGTGCTGCCCCATGCACCATTTTTTGTTGTTGTTTTTTGCAGTTTTTGGCCGGGGCCGGGTTTGAACCCACCACCTCTGGTATATGGGGCTGGTGCCCTACTCCTTTGAGCCACAGGTGCCACCCCAACATGCACCATTTTTACATCCTCAATTCTTTCTTTTCATCTTGATTGAGCTTCATTGACAAATAAAAGTTACAGATATATAAGGTATACAACTTGATGTCCTGATACATGGTATCATCCTCATTTATCCTTACTGAACCCTTTGCTACCTTTTTTCTACCCTTACTACTACACTAAAACTGCTCTTTTTTTTTGGAAACAGAGTCTCACTACGTCACCCTTGGTAGAGTGCTGCAGCGTCACAACTCATAGTAACCTCCAACTCTTGGGCTTAAGCAATTCTCTTGCCTCAGCCTCCTGAGTAGCTGGGAGTACAGGTGCCCGCCACAACACCTGACTATTTTTTTGTTGCAGTTGTCATTACTGTTTTAGCTCACTGGGGCTGGACTTGAACCCACCACCCTCGGTATCTGGGGCCAGCGCCACCCTAAAACTGCTTTGATAAGGTAATCAATGACCTGGTAATTGTCATAATTTAGCCTCAATGGAGGCTGCATTATGCTGGATTTCTCTGCGGCACCGACATCACAGATAATTTCTTGTTCAGGGAATCTCACTACCTAGGTTTTCCCAAGGCATGCCCCAAGGAAGGCCAGTTTTGAGAGAAATGAATAGGTTTCAGGTAAAATGAAGATTTCTATGGTTAAATGATTTTTTGAAAGCTCTACATACTGTCATTCTCTTTAAAGAGTCAGAATACAGATTAGCAAGGCTGTTTTGCTTTAACCTGTAAAGCTCATCTTATTATAAAACTAGGAATACCCTCAGAGAAATGCTGCCCTTCAAACTTGATTTCCCCATCGTCGCGGATAACTATGGGAATCCTCTAATTCTCTTCTTCCTTGGTATTAGCCATCATTACGCTTGGATCCCCTGCCCTTCTTTCTATACATTCTGTCCTAAAACTCATCCTCTTTCATGGTTCCATTTATCTCCTGAATATTGATAATTCCAAGTCAGGGCTCTGCTCCTGAATTCCCATGTCCTGCACACTCACAAACCTCATTTTCTACTCTAATCCCCACCTGTAGCTCCTTGGGTGCTCAAACCCAGCATGTTTCAACGAGCTAAGATCATGTCTCCTCTCACCCTTCATTTTTGATCTGTTTCTATTCCTGAACACGTGGTATTATTTAATGGTACCCGGAGAGCTCCCCTGACCAGGAACCATGGGGCACGTTTGATTTTCCCTGTGGCTTCCCTCCAGTAGAACCAGCATCAGCAGGTGTTACAGAGGGATGGTCATGAATAAGATGGATGGGAAGATGATGGGAAGATGAGGATGGCAAAGAATACAGAGACCTGAGGATATGGTGAAAGAAAGCACAAGGCAATGGGACATAGTCCCAGGTGGGCATATGACTTATGGGGCCCTAGTTCCCCATGAGATGCCACCTCAACACAGAGAAGAGTCCACTAAATGTAAGAACATTGCCCGTGATTGTTTCAAAGAGTATTCTACCCTCACACCCGTCCACACCAGACTCTTCTGGAGACTGCGCCTAAAAGCCTACTCACTACGGAGATGAGGTTTAAGCGTTGAGTGGGAAGACCCGTCTACATCTCGGTAAGACAGTCTTGAGACGACATTGTGACCATGACCGTGTGACCCAAGTTCTATCCTTGAGTCCAGCATGTCCTGCTGCCTTCCTGATTTGGGCTTTCACTTTACAGCTCCATTCTTGATACCTTTCCCACACTTCATACTTATTTTTTTAATTAGTCATACAATAATTTCAGAGAGGCATAGGAAATTGGAACCTCATGGGCTTTGGGAACAGACACACCTGTGTTTAAATCTCAGCTCTCCCACTTCAGCTGGTGTGACTTTGGGTGGGGCATTTAGAATTCTCTGTGAACTGGGTGTAGAAATAGCTGCCCTAGAAGTGAGCCAGGAGGATTGAATGAGATCATTCACAGCTCAATAAATGGTGGCTAATGTAGATGTATAATGTTTGCTTTGTCCTCAGTTCATGGACCCATTTCTTCACCAGGACCAGCAGGTCACACAGGAAAATGGTGCAATGCCCAAGTCTGCCAGAATAGCCTCATCTTAATTAAAAGTTTTCACACAATTTCCTCTCTAACTGCAGTGAAGGTGTTAGACACAGTAAGCCTGAAATTCAATACGCAGATAAATAAAAAGTACAAGTTATTTAGAGTCTGTGTAAGAGAGACTGGATTTGGGTTCTAAAGCCTTATTTGAGTCTCTTACATAATACAAAAAAAAATCTATGAAATGTAATTGATCTAACTCGAGGAGATGAGGAGTCATACACAGACTCTGCTGGGATTAGAACTGGAGGTTTTAAACAGCGTAGGCTAGCAAACCTGAAGCTTACTTCACTAAGCTATCCCCTCTGGCTATGTGATTATGTGCAGCGATTTACTATCAGAGAAAGGAGAGAAATTGCTCGCTGGCTATATTGCGATTTTCCCCAGCCCCACCTCTCACCTAGAGTAACTAAATGGAATAGACCATCTTAAAGACACATGGAGCCCTCCCTGGTCAAATTCTCATGACCCAAGACTGAGATTACTTTTCAGTTCACGCCGTGGAGGTGAACGTCTGCTGTTACTAAGAAGGCAAAGTACATAGTGATTTTATTGTTGTTGTGACTCAAAACTTTATCTTCCCATGTTGACAGAGCACCATTCGGATATTTACCTGCAAATGACTGATGATCACTTGCAACCTGCAGTAGAAAGAGGTTGAAGAAGAATGCTAGAGATGTAGCATTCGCTGTAGTTTTTGCAGGTGTAGCATAAAGCACACAGGTCTTAGAATTGAATAGTTCTAGTATCAGATGCCGTCTCTCACTTTTTTTTAGGTGTGCAACTTAGGTCATTTTATTGATTTATTTATTATTTTCTTTTGGAGACAGAGTCTCACCATGTACCCGTGGCATCACAGCTCACAGCAACCTCCAACTCTTGGGCTTACGCGATTCTCTTGCCTCAGCCTACCAAGTAGCTGAAACTACAGGTGCCTGCCACAATGCCCGGCTATTTTTTGGTTGCAGTTATCATTGTTGTTTAGCAGGCCCAGGCCAGGTTCAAACTCGCCAGCCTCAGTGCATGTGGCAGCACCCTACTCACTGAGCTACGGGCACCAAGCCCAGGATATGTTATTTAAGTGATTTATTTTCCCCAGTGAGAGATGCAGGGATTATACATTCAAAGACCTAATTTCTAATGTCAGGTCCACACACTAACCATTCAGCTTCGACTTTCCTTACATATACAGTGAGAACATCTAGTTCATGGAGATCTTAGGACTTGAATCTGTAATATTCACAAACATTTGTAGGTGATTAAGAGGACTCTATCATTTTAAGCTAACATTTTTGCCTCGTTCCTAAACGCTAAGCAGTGCCATAAATGCATTCACACATATCAAGGAAGGCAGATCCTATGTCTTCTATTTTGCAGATAAGGAAACTTAGGCTTTGATAGGTTAAATGACATTGCCAAAGTCACACAGTTAGTCACTTACTGAGCCAAGTCTGGAATGTGGGTCTTCTGACTGTGATTGAATGCTGTGCCCTGCTGAAGACAGAGTTGGCGCCTGCACAGATCTTCATGAAATCAACAGCTCTCATCTCACGTCCGCCTCACTTTAAGCTATTTTATCCTTCTACTTTTCCTTAAGATCACCTTTCATTTTGCTCTGTTTTTCTTCTCTTCCCCTTTCTGGGTTTCAAGGCCCAATTCCACTTCTGATCATTTCAGTGACACAACGTGCCATGTAGGGAATTACAAAACCCTTGTAAGCATAAGGTATTGATCATCGTCGTCATCGTCGTTATGACGAAGCTTACATTTCAAACCCACAGTTCTGTTTTCTTTCCTCCTCAGGACATTTCCCTCGCCTTTTGGGACCTGGCTTCTTGAATACAGAAGTAACTCCAAAGGCCACTCATTTGCAATACTGGGTCCCTCTCTTGGTTCCTGTCATGTGTCAGTTCTCATCAATCACTGTGTGTTTTTCAGGTAACTGTTGAGCTGCCTGATCAGCCCAGCCACAGATTTTCTGCTGTCCCCATCACTGATTTTATTTTATTTTTTTATTTTTTATTTTTTGTAGAGACAGAGTCTCACTGTACCGCCCTCGGTAGAGTGCCGTGGCGTCACACAGCTCACAGCAACCTCTAACTCTTGGGCTTACGCGATTCTCTTGCCTCAGCCTCCCGAGTAGCTGGGACTTCAGGCGCCCGCCACAACGCCCGGCTATTTTTTTATTGCAGTTTGGCCGGGGCTGGGTTTGAACCCGCCACCCTCGGTATATGGGGCCGGCGCCTTACTCACTGAGCCACAGGCGCCGCCCACTGATTTTATTTTTTGAGTGCAGACTCCACGTACATGTCTGTGTCCCAGAAAGAAATTCTGACACTTAAAACAGTTCCTGCGAGTTAATATCCTTCTCTCGGAAGCTTTGCCCTGATTTAGACCCATTCTTGACAGCTCCCACGGGCAAACACCTGCAGAAACCTGCCAGTAGCCACAGGTGGGTTCCAGGACCTGAACTTGATTTGAGGCTGAGAACTCATGGATTCTTCCTGAAATTGTTGTGAAAAGTTAAGGGGAACATCATTTTGTTATTCAAAGGGAACAACCAGAACTCAGAACATCTGCTGTTGCAGAGGTGTTTACACAGACACTTAGTACTGCAGCGGGTCCATCGGGTTTCCTGGTTATTTCCAAATACTGTATCAGCAAGAAGTATTTTCAGTCTTTGGGGGATATTGTACATGGCAGACACATTGTTGACATCTGGCAGGTTCCTACGCAACCACTGAGATCTTTCAAAACAAAACTGTTGCGAAGGATATTTAAACCCAGAATGTCAATTGGGAATAAAATGTTCCCTTCTTTGACCATCTTCCCTGGTGTGAAATGTACAAATTGTAAAGATTAGGAGTGAGTCAATTTAGATATTCTGAAACATGGAAATGGAAAGAAAGCCTTTTTCTGAATGTCATCGCCATCCAAAATTATGGGGGAAAGGTCTGCAGTTTTTTTAAAGGAAAATGGGAGAATTTTTGTACATTTTACTCACTGGACTCATGTGGATATGTAATGGCTTTCCTGGAAGTTCACTGTCATGTGCACTGGCATCGGACTAAGCTCACATTCTGATTCCGGGCTTCACAGCTGTGTGGCCTCGAGCCCCGTGTTTAACAGTTCACAGCTCAGATTCTTCCTCTGCAAAATGGGGATATCAATAGACCCCAACTCCTAAGATTTTTGTGAGGAATAAATGTCATACCTACAAAACTCAGGAAGTGTTGGAGGCTATTTTGCTCTTCCATAGAAATTAACATACTAAGGAAGGTACAATAATTTATGGCTTGGGTTTTATTTTTTAAAGAGAAAGGTGGTTAATATTAGGTGATTCGTTTTAGAAGTTGCTAGTCGATTTATAAAAATGTGTCTATGAGATTACTGTACTTGACTCACATAAAAATTACGTGATTCAAAAATCAAAGCAGAGCAACTGCTCTCAAAACATTTCTAGACTTCCCAAGACAATGGTTTTATACCATTGTTCAGTTATTCAGAAGATGAATATCCAATTTTAGCCTAATGCTTTGTGAAATCTATTTCCATAATTTAACCATTTCACTGCCTTTTTGCAATTCTAATAATGCCAGACGTGGTGGGGGAGGAAAAATCTTTCAAAGGTGAATTGAACATGATTTTCTTTTTTAAAAGCTGCATTAAAAGTTAGACTAAGAGGATTTTTTTGTTTATACTTAAAAGTTTTTATTGACGACTTTAGTTGCAAATTAAGATGGCAAGAACTGAAACATCCCACATAGCACTTCGGTCTCCGAGGTGATTTGTGTAGGGTATTTTAAAGACATAAAGGCCATGGGAAATTGGCAATTATATGTTAATGAGGATCTGGAATAATTGTCAGAATTAGAACTCAGAAGTTGTAACATACATGCAAAAAAAATGCAATGAGAACAATTTGAAATACTAGCAGCTTGCGAATGGAATATCAGAGCCTGATCTAGCAATTACTAAGGAAGGGGAGCCGTGGAAGGAAGAAATTGGCAAAACTCAGAGGTTACTGAGGAAGTTGCAGGCTAGTATCAGCGCACTTAAGTCAACAAAGACATCTGACAGTTTCCCCCTCCTAAAAAATTGCTAAACAGAGAGGAAAGAGAGAAGAATTCAAGGAGCAAGAAAGAGAAGTTGCAATGGCTTTAAATATCAAAGAACAAATATGTAAGCGCACTTCCATTTGGGCAGCCGGCCTGGGCTTGATTTCATTTTCTCCTTTCTCCAGCTTCTTGGATGGCACTGTCTTTGGTCTCTTATAGTTTGTCTCCCCAACTCACAGATTTTATCTTTTTACAGATGTTCCTGTTTACTTAAAAGAAGTTACATCTTGTTTTCTTTTTCCTCCAAAGATGGTACCCATTAAAAAGGACCATCATCTCCAGCGGTGTCTTGGCTCTTCAGCTCGGGTGTGCTTGTACCTCTACTGTGCCCTGCAGAAACCCTGCTTCTCTGTGGCCTCCTGTCCCTCCTTCTCATAGTCCATGTAGCTGGCTGGCCTTCTTGCTGTTTGTCCAAACCTCCAACTCCGTCCTGCCTCAGGAATCCTGACACTTGTTCTTCCCACTGACCGCCCTCCTCACTCTCCTCTCCCTCCCTCCCTTCCTCTCCCTTCCCTCCCTCCCTCTCTCCCTCCTTCTCAGACACACAGGCTCAGTCCTTCACACAGAGATTATCCAAGTGTCTGCACTGAGGCCACCTCCTCAGAAAGGCCTTCCTTTAACAGCATATATAAATATCTGCCAGGCATTGTGGTTCACGCCTATCATCCCAGCACTTCGTGGGATGAGGGGTCGCTTGGGGCCAGGAGTTCAAGATCAGCCTGAGCGACATGAGACCAGGTCTCTACAAAAAATAAAACAGAATAAAAAATACAAAATTAGCCCAGCATAGTGGCACGTGCCTATAGTCCCTACTCAGGAGGCTGAGGCAGGAGGATCCCTTGAACCCAGGAGTTAGCAATCCCAACTCTCTGGCATCTGGAGTCATGTAGAAATTGATAATGAAGGAAGTCTCATAATGACCTCCTCCCCCATCCCCAAATGCACGCCTCTAACGCTGTATGTCTAAACTGACCAAAGAAAACGAGCTTTCAGGGTAACACAAGAAGTACATTGTTAGCTGCTACGACAGCTTAGCAATCCGGCAATCCTATGAGTCCACATGAGCCCAGGCTGCAGACTGCAGAAGAAGGAGGTGAGATCAAAGGAGGTGAGAATAAAGGGGACTGGGACACAGCTCCCCCCAGATCCCAGGATGCTTTTGAAACTACTTCCAATGTTTTCTTCTTGTTACCCTGTGCTTTCAGCTTTGATGCAGTGGGTTCCCTTCCAGATTGGACTTGTTTTATGACCTAAGGCATATTCATCCAGGCAACTGGAGTATTATGTTTTTCTCTCAGCTTCTTTAAAGTTAATTTATCAAACATTTGCCAGTTTTCCCATTCTTCTCCAGAACTCCCCCCGACATCTTTAATTTCTAAAGTGATTTTGACATTGTTTTCATTTCTAATGATCTGCTGGAGAGTTCCTTGGTGTTTTGTTTTTCACATTTGAAATTTTAGGGGGATACTAGTCTCTTCTAGAGTTCTTCATTTAAATTGTCCAAAAGTGTGTTGTCAAGAGTTGTTAACTGAGGTGCTCATCTTTAAAAAATGATTCAAGCTCTTTTTTCATAATTTATTGTTTCTAATTCAGAAGGTAAATTCAGACCCATGGGTTTGTATAAGATGATAATACTAAATAAAATTAGTGGTGCATCTGAATTATGTATTTTAAGCATTTATACTTAAATACCACCAACCAATATGCATTTGTGGACGTTATAGTGAAAGGAGGTAAGGGTATTTTGTACCTGTACCTAAGTTGAGCCATCTGCCGTAACGTCTTTGCTTGCTTGACTTGATTAGGAACTGTTGAAAAATAAAATTAGTCTTGAGAGGCAAAGAGCAAATACATAGGCAGCAAGGTTCTTTTCCTGGACTCAGTTTAACCTAAAATTTTTCTTGAGTGCCTATAAAGACCCTGTGCTGTGGTAGGTGCTACTGAAGATGTATCTGTTTTTAATGTAGGCTTTGATTCTTGCCCTGGAGGATTTCAAAGCCAGCATTTCAATTTGCATGTAACCTCTGAGTTCAATTACTGAGCTATTAAGTCGGGAATGGAAGACTCACATGTGAATTTGCTGAGTTTTTTAAGACCTCTGGGTTGAAAAGATCATAAAGAATAGTAACTAGCTCTTATTAAGTATCTATTATGCTCCAGGTTCTTGTCACATGTTCATGTATTTTATTTCTGCGACATTCGTGTGAGGGATGCATTGTCCCCACTTCACAGATGAGGAAAAGCTTCCAGTAAGAAACTTGCTGAAGAACAGAGGGGGTGATGGTGGCAGAGCTGGACCCCAAGCCATATCTTTCCCTAAAATCCATCTTCTTCCCACTTCACATCCCACTGTATATCAGAATATCAGACAAAGTTTTGACAGTTGTTCAGTGTGATCAATGCAGGTAGCCAAATAGAATACTTAAGAATCTAAAATAGCTGTTTTGCTTTGGCTTATTTAACTATCTACAGTCACCAGCTCCATGGATAATTGCAAAGGTTCTCAATACTTTAAGGTATGTGGACAGCCTGCTGCTATTTGATTCTGACTCTAAAGATATTTAATTCACATTCCAGCTTGGCACCTGTAGCTCATCGGCTAGGAACCAGTCACATGCACGGGAGCTGGCACGCTGGAGCCCAGCCCGGACCTGCCAAACAACAGTGACAATTACAACCAAAAAATAGCTGGGTGTTCTGGTGGGCACCTGTAGTCCCAGCTACTTGGGAGGCTGAGGCAAGAGAATAGCTTAAGCCTAAGAGTTTGAGGTTGCTGTGAGCTGTGACACCACAGCACTCTACCGAGGGTAACAAAGTGAGACTGTCTCAAAAAAAAAAAAAAAAAGATATTTAATTCACGTTCCTAATGGCTCCTTGTCTAGTGGGTATCTAAAGGACAGGGAAGGTTGAGGATGACTTCAGTCATATGTCTTTGAGTAGTCTTCATTGGGACAGATGTGCCCCACTTTAAAAAAAACTCAGTGCATTAAAGTCAGGCTGACAAACACACTAACAGATAATGATTTGATTCCAAGACGACTCTTCTCTTTGAAAGGCATTCATCACAGATTTTGTTTCATGAGTAAGACAAACCAGTATATTTAAAATGTTTTTTTAATATATCAATGTGAATTTCACCTCTTTTTAGAGATATATCTGCTATGAAGTGAAGCACATTAATACCTTGAAACCTTGATGAAATGTTCATTCGTAGAGAGAGTGAGTGCTAACTGCTTCTCACTGATTCATTCTCTGGACAATTTTAAGCAAATAGGAAACGGCAGAGATGAGAGAAATGGGGGTTTGGTTGTGATCACCTGAGTCTGTTCTACTGGCTAGTGTTTCAAATCTTCTAAAACTTTTTGAAGAAATGTAATAATATGCTGCCCTCGTTCACTCACCAACCTCTGCAGGAGCATTTTGACTGGGAATTAGGAAAAATTTATTCTGTATATAAGAAGATGTTTAAACTGTAATTGTATGTCATTTGAAGGAAATGTTCTTTCAGTGGAATGAAGATTGACCTACTCAGGAATATTAAAATGTAGAAGGGTTCACATTTTGGTGATAATATTTTATCATTTTAAAAACTTATTCCTAATAGACCCCCACATTACATTTTAGTAAAGTGGTTTCATTTTCTTTAACAACCATTAATAGCTATTAGATGTAAAAAAAAAAAAATAAGACTTTATATAGATCATTAAAGTACACTTAAGTAATTTGTAATTGACAATTAAATCAGCATGGTAATGCATTATCATAAGTTTGATAGATCTGCCTTTCTTAAAGTACTGAAAAGAAAGGACCCTTTTGTAAGATCCCACTACAGACTTTCCTTGCATTTTAATTGATCACAAAGCATGCATTGTCTCCGTGTAAGTGCTTGGTAACCGTCTTCTACAAGTTTCCTTTTGTGAGGATTTTGATGCTGTGTGGGAGTCGGGTTCATGCTGGGAACAGTGGCCTCAGTGAGGTATGGAATTAGCAGCGGCCATATTTAAACCTTTGCCCTGGCCATCATATGGGAACTAGAGTTCAAGTTTTGCACTTTGAAAGCCTACATTCCTTCTTCTTTCTTTCCATCTCCTCTTTCTGCTCTCTAAAGGCCAGTGAATGTGTGTTCACAGAGCTGCGTTTAAATGTTTTCATGGTGATGGCCGTATGGAGGATGCCCCACCCCACTTGCCGTGTCCAGCCACATAAGAGGCCTGTGGGCTATGTTTGTAAAATGTGGACTTTTTTTTTAGGAAATTTGTGGACCTACCATATAGAAATTCTGTTTAAAATAGTTATAGATTGAGATCAAAATACAAAAACATCACTAAAATTGAAAGGGAAGTCTAATCATATATACACACATATCTATTTATCTCGTGCGGAACGTCTAAAAATTCATAATTGATTCATTTCCACTTTTATTCACTTCCTTACGCTACCCAGTAATAATGGATCATACCTATACACTGTAAACCTTTAAAAAAGAGTGTGTGCTCTATATTTCAAATTATTAAAAAAGCAGAAATTCAAAAGATTAATTTTGATATCATTTGTTAGAATCTGAGATGGGTCAAAGTACTGATAGAGGTTTCTTCCCCCACCCAATATCTAATAAGTTTTCTGTGAATCTCATTCATTTCATAAAGAAGTATCTGCTTTACTGCATCATCCTACTATTATTTAACATGGATGTTATGGGTTGTTTTTTTGTTTAATTGGGATTCATCGAGGATACCAAGAGTGAGGTTACATTGATTACATTTGTTAGGTAAAGTCCCTCTTACAATTGTTTCCCACCTCAAGAGGTGTGCCAAGGCTCAGTGCCTGTGGCTCATGAGGCTAAGGCGCCAGCCACATACACCTGAGCTGGCAAGTTCGAATCCAGCCTGAGCCCACCAAACAACAAGAGGTGTGCCATGCACCATGAGCTCCCATCCCCCCATCCCCCATCCTCCCCCTCCCTCATTCCCCTACTCCCCCACCTTGTATTAGCTCATCTGCTGCCTTTGTATGAGAATTGAATTCTTATTCCTCCATTCTGTGATGCTTTACTAAGAAGAATATGTTCCAGCCCAGTCCAGGTTAATACATAAGATGTAAAGTCTCCATCTTTTTAATGGCTGACTGGTATTCCATGGTATACATATACCACAGCTTGTTAATCCATTCCTGGGTTGGTGGGCATTTAGGCTGTTTCCACATTTTGGCAATTACAAATTGAGCTGTGATAAACAGTCTAATGCAAATATCTTTATGATAAAATGATTTTTTTTCTTCTGAGTAGCTCCCTAGTAATGGGATTGTAGAATCAAATGGGAAGTTTTTAATGTGAAGTAAATATGTCACACTAAAGATGAAAAAGTGTGATGATGATTTTTAAGTAGTTTTTAAAATATTGAAAATTGGTTAGGTATTGATACCAAATTAGTAGAAATTAAATTTTCCATCTATCTGGGAAGGAGGAAAGAATAGCGTATATTCTGACTATCTTTACAGTGTAGTATAATTCCATTTATGTGACGGCTAATTAGTGATAGTTTAAAAATTGAATTAATGAATTCAAGGGGTTCAAACCACACTTCAAGCGATGATGGTAGAACTATAAGGAGTAGTTCAATGATCTGGCCACTTCTGCTTCACGGCGGTGTGGCCAGACTCACTGGGCGGGATGTGTGGGTCAAGGTCAGTGTCAGAGCACAAGGTCAGGCATTTGTGTTGCCACATATAATGGGTTTATATGAGTGTTCAGAGGAGAAAAGGAGGCCCCAGCCCTGAGGACTCTCAGTGGTAGCAGGAAGGCAGAACCCAAGAAGTAACTGACTGATGATCATGTAAAGAGAATGCCATTAGAAACGTATACATTTTTATTTTATGGGAAGAAGCTTAAATCCACTAAGAGATTTTTCTAAAGGTCAGCTGTGGACAGCGTACTGGGCAGTGACGATCTTTTAATTTTAGTCTCGCCATCTCAGTTTGATTCTATCACTTGAAACACATCTCAAGGTATTAATGAAAGAAATTAAGATTGGAGAGGTGGCAGAAACTCTTGATTCTAAAACTCAAGCAGCAAAATGATTGGTAATTTTAAAATATCTAGTCAGTTAGCAGTGAAAATACTGTAGCAGCTCTTCAGAAATATTTCTTTTTCCATTTGTGGAAGTTCACTGAAACCTCACTAATTTGGAATAGTCTTCTCTACAATTAGAGAATTTCCCAAATGTAAACTTGTTTTGTAAATATTATAATAAACTTCGGTGTACATATACTACTTAGGTGAGTGGAATAGGTTACATGAAAACAAATAAGTGCCAAGGGGGCTAGATTAAATGTTTTCTGAACTTTAGTAAAATGTCTCATAAAATATCATTTACTTTAAAATATGTTACACCCGAAAATGTTACATATTCTTTGTGATTTCAAGCTGGGATCATGTTTTGATTTAGGTGTAGGGTCCTTGATGTAATTCAAAGATAGAATACATTAAATGAATTATAGCCCTGTAAGCAATTATGGTTTATTCAAGAATAAATAGATGTCATAGTATATAATATAAAACATAATACAATATGTTATCTTCATAGGGTAATAAGAAAAAAAAAACTCAATAAGTACTTAATAAAATCAAGTCTTTACTCCTACGAGGTTGAAAAAAAGAAAAAACTCTTGGAAAAACAGGAATACAAAGGATCTTTTAAAACGTATTCAAAGATAGCTATCTTAAACTAACCAGTAGGAGAAGAGCAAGGGTTCAGATTATCATTCATCAAGTAGTGTTCTAGGAGGGCCAATCATGCCAGTTAAGACTCAGGATCACTGTGGCTCAAAGGGGTAGGGCGCCGGTACCATATGCCGGAGGTGGTGGGTTCAAACCCAGCCCTGGCCACAAACCGTAAAAAAAAAAAAAAAAAAAAAGACTCACAATCAAAACAGCATATATGTTAATTAGAAACATAGACTTAAAAATCTTATGCAAAGCGGGTGGCGCCCGTGGCTCAGTGAGTAGGGTGCTGGCCCCATATGCTGAGGGTGGCCGGTTAAAACCCAGCCCCGGCCAAACTGCAACAACAAAACCAAACAAACAAACAAAAAATCTTATGCAAAGCACGATGGCTCACACCTGTGGTCTCAGCGATTCAGGAGGCTGAGGCAGTGGGAGGCTTGTGCTTAGGAGTTCTAGACCAGAATGGGTAACATAGCAAAACCCCATCTTTTTTTTAATTATCATTTGTAAAATAGATGAATATAAAAATAAAAAGTCAAACAACTAAAAATATATAAGAATTTAAGGAGAGTATAATAAAAAAATGTTTTTAAGTCAACAACTTTACATTAAATTGGTAGTAACACATGTGGAAACTATTTTTGAAAAATGCGTTAAGTCCTTCCTGAGAGAGAAAACATTAAAATTTTAGTAAATTTGGGGATGGAATACATAAGGGCTGTAAAGATGTTAAATTTTCCCAAATATATCCAAGGGTTCAGAACAAATACCAATCAGAATCTCAGTAGAATATTTTTGAATGGACAAGATTCTTCTCAACCTCAACTTGAAGCTCCCTTTGAAAGGAAAGTGTAATGACGAGGGAAACTTGCCATCCCAGAAGTTATTAAACATAGCTACCAACTTTTCATCATTAAAGCAATGTGCTACCAACACACATGGGATCTGACAACCAGACATAAAATCTTAGCCCCAGATTCCCTAGCTATCATCCAGGGCGTGAGAAAAGGATCGTGTCATAAATGATACTGATAAAACTTCCTATGTGGCAAAGAGGGAGAAGTATGGCTGGAACCTCGCCTTATACCATGCACCGAAATGAGTTCTAGATGAATCAAATAGAAACGTTAAAAAATGAACAAATTCAAATCTACTTTCAGGGTTGGCAAGATTTTTACATAAAAAATGAGAGAAATTATTGAAATCTTTGGCTATGTAAAAATTTTTAACTTCATCACTCAAAGCATTTTTAATCATTAAAAATTCATCACCCAAAGCATTTTTAATCATTAAAAATAAATGGACTGGGTATGGTAGCTCATACCTTAATCCCAGCACTTTGGGAGGCCAAGGTGGGAGGATTGCTTGAGGCTAAGAGTCCAAGAGCAGCCTTGGCTAATGTAGCAGAACCCTATCTCTATAAGAAGTACAAAAATCAGCTGGGCCTGATGGCACACACTTGTAGTTCCTATTTGGGAGCTGTTTGGGAGGCTGAGGCAGGAGGATCATCTGAGCCCGGGAGTTTGAGGTTGCTGTGAGCTGTGATCATTCTCTTGTACTACAGCCCAAATGACAGAACAAGACCTTGTCTCAAAAAAGAAAAATTGTAAAAGATGACTGAGAAAGGAAAAAAAAAAATAATTCTTTTATAAGAATCAAAATACAGCAGTAAAGATAGAATTGCTTCAACTCAATTAAAAACCCAGTTTTGACCATTTATGGCAGTAAACGCTAGGGAAAGTATTTATCTTCATTAGTATTTGAAGACAAAACAGTGAAGTAACATAAGTAACATGTTATTACCTATTACATTTGCAAATTAAAATTAAGTAATGCTGCATTTGAGAGTGATAAGCCCTGTGTTCTTCTTCTCATAAACGGGAACATCAACAATTACAAATCTTCTGAAAGGCAATTTGGTAATATATGGTAGACATAAACTAATTCTCTTCTCTCAGAAGAAAATCATAATTGCCCGTCCACATTTTTTGTGTTTAAAAATTTTTATCTCTATGCTACAGATGAAAGTAAAAAATTATAAGTATGTTTAATATCAAATCTTAAAGGAATGGTTACATAAATCATGAGACATCAGTAAAGCGAAATAATATGCAATCCCAGGAAAATATTTTCAAAAATCATTACTTCTGTGAGAAAAATGCCTCACATTCTGTATAAAAGGATTAAACACTCTGATCAATATGACAACAATTTTATATAAAAAGATAAAGTATATGCATTGAAAATGACTAAAAGGAAATATATCAAAAGTTACGAAGTTATTTTCTAGTTAAATGTAGGTGATGATAATTTTTCTTTTTTTAAAAAAAAGCAGGTCAAATTTAGCAGTGGGGGTTACATAATTTTTGTTCTTTATACTTATCTGTATTTCTGAGCATTCCCATTAGCATGAATTTCTTATCTAATCATTAAAAAATGTTATTTTTAAGAGAATCACATCTACAAATATGTCTAAATTATCCCTACGTCTGAGTAATGGCATCCAAATTAAGAACATTTTCATGGTAAAGTTTTAGTAGTGTAATCTTATATGCTCAGTGGGAAGTCAGTATATTGTATTGATAAGTTTCCTTGGAAGCAAGATGCTAAATATAGGCTATAAGAGGAAATGATCTTCTAGGGATTTGTGAATAAATAATTCTTATAAAACAAGTTTTGTTTCAGCCTGAGACAGTCTGGAAGTAGGATTCCATAAGTTGCTCAGAAACGCACCAGCTGACATGTTTCTCCTTTTGTCAACATGGTTTGGGCATCATTTGGAGCAGGTTGTGTTCTCACAGGCTTTGCACAAGCCCCCCTAATAATGATTTTGCAGGTGTTCTGGCAGCAGGCCCTCCTTTATAGAAACGAGAGTGTAATGCATTCTGGTTTATGTGTCTGTGCGCACATGGGAGAGCCTGTGTTGTTTTGTTTGTGTATGGGTTTTGGGTTTTTTTTCCTATAAAGTATTCCTTTTGAAGTTCAGAGCTTAGGCAGAGAGAGCCTGAGTTTGGCGGGTATAACTTCTGAATGCATAAAACAGCAGCTTTAATCTCAGCTTATGATTGACACCAAAC
Source organism: Nycticebus coucang (assembly GCF_027406575.1). Classification (NCBI taxonomy): domain Eukaryota; kingdom Metazoa; phylum Chordata; class Mammalia; order Primates; family Lorisidae; genus Nycticebus; species Nycticebus coucang. The sequence continues at coordinate 61,261,695 of NC_069799.1, read as the reverse complement.
AAAATGCAGACTCTCTCTTTGTTCTCCACAACACAGTGGAATATGGGTGGCTATCTGTGGGGTTTGCTGTACATGTATGCATACGTGTGTGTGTGTGTGTGTGTGTGTGCTGTTTGTCCCAGGAAAGAAAAAGGGTTGCAACATTGAGCCACAGACGGTAATGAATTTGGCATCCTTCAAATGTCTGAAGGAACAGTTCTGATGACAGGCTCACAGTGTACATGCTAAGGGGATGTGACAAGGGCCTCAGCTGAGATGGCCGCTGCTAAGAACACTGAGGAGGACAGGCTGCAGAGACCTCTGGTGACAGGCTAAGAGCCTGGAGAGTTTCAGACATGGTATCACCTACCTATCCCAGACTAAAACCATCAGTGGGTCCGGGGGCAGGGGGCCGTGTGATAAACTACCCACATCAGATTAGATGATTGCAAGGCAACAGGGTTACCTGAGGAAGACAGGGAAGTTCTCTATTTTCTCAGTTTTTTGGAGAAGTTTTGAGGTTTTCATCTGTCGGCAGTTTCCCTAGTATTATATATGGCTACAGGCTGCCAGGCTGCCCCCGAAGATTGGAGAGAGTGGAAGAAAGGATTTTCAAAGATCACTAGTGTCGCTCAGAACTCCCGCAGCCTCTTGACTCTTAGATCATCTGAAAACAAAAGGCAGATGATTTTTTACCCCATTAATTGTGCATGGATTCCATTATGCTCACTGCTTCATTCCAGACTTGTTTCTCTATTTCCATCCTCTATCTCCCTATCAGTCTCTCCTTCCTAAAACATGGCTTTGCCATGACTTTCTGCACCATGGTTCAGTTATTCTGTTATGCAACAAACATTTATGGTGTGCCTACTATGTGCCTGGCACCTGACAAGGCTTTGGAGATATGGACGTTCTCTCCACGGTCCCGGATCTCAACAAGCCAACACTCTTATCAGGCCACAGACAAGAAAAAGAATTTATTTGTCAACTTCTACAACAAAGCTACGTACACATTAGCACACAGTGCAATGGCTTGCAACAATAAACATGTATTCTGACACTTCGGTGTCCACAGATCAATGGTGGTTTAGCAGATCTGAGCTGGGTAGCTCTGTTTCAGGTTGTGAGTCAGCTGGGCTTGGCTCCCGACTGTGGGTTGGACTCAGATCATTTCCACGTGTGTTTGTTCTGGACCCAGGTGGAAGGTACAGCAGATTCCCCAGGGCACACTTTTCTCATGATAGATCACAATGCAGAAAACCCACACCAAACCACACAAGCTCATTTAAGGTAATGCCTGCTAACACTTTAATTGCTGAAGCAAGTCACATTGTTAAGACCAAAATCAACAGAGCAGGGACATGTATTCCTCTCACTCTAGTGTATTATGAGTCATACAATAAAGGGGTGGGGGCTGTAATGAATTGGAAGAATAATTCAGTCTACCACATAAATTATGACAATAGATATGATAAATGGTACAAGAGAAGTTTATTCACAGTTTAGAAGAAGTTCAGAGAAATATTTCTCTGGCTATATCAGAGAATGTCAGGGTTCAACCAGAAAAAACAGAATACTAGAATCAACAGATGATGGATTGATAGAACATACATGATAGATAGATTCAATAGGTTATAAATAGATAACTGCTACAGGTATTATTTGACTTTACACAGTTGTGACAGTAGGTTAAGCATGCTCAAGGTTGTTTTTTGTTTGTTTGTTTTTTGGGGGGTGGGGTTGCAATTTTTGGCCGGGGCTGGGTTTGAACCCGCCACCTCCGGCATATGGGGCCAGCGCCCTACTCCTTTGAGCCACAGGTGCGGCCCCACTCTCAAGGTTTATTGTCTGCATCTGATGCTGGAACTTGAAGTCGGTAGGACAAATGGTCAAGAGGGGAAGATGATGAAGTGGTGGGGGGCGATAAAGGGAGGCTGGAACTCCTTGTGGATAGACTAAAACCCTTGTAAATTCCTGTTGCCTCTGACTCTGTAAGGTTCTGTGACCTTGGCAATAGAAATAAACACACCCTTGGCCCAGAAGTCAGAGAAGCTGGGGGGTCTCCAAGGGAGGGCAGGTGCAGCCCAGCCGCTGCTTCACACCAGCAGAGGCGAATCAGCACATCTGCAGCAACATGTGGGAGCCACAGAGCCACGGTTGCTTCTCTCCATCCTTCAGATCTCCCAAGAATCTTCCTTATAGTCCCCCTTAGCTAGAAATGTTTTAAAACAAATTTTAGGGGAAATGTTGACAGATAACAAAGCCATCTAAAGAGGCAGCTAAGCCCTGTGTGGTGATTCACACCTGTAATCCCAGCACTCTAGGAGGCTGAAGTGGGTGGATTGTTTGAGCTCTGGAGTTAGAGACCAGCCTGAGCAAGAGTGAGACCCCCATCTCTACTAAAAATAGAAAAACTAGCCGGGTGTTGTGGCAGGCACCTGTAGTCCCAGCTACTCGGGAGGCCGAGGCAGGAGGATGGCTTGAGCCCAAAAGTTTGAGGTTGTTGTGAGCTCTGACACCACAGCACTCTACCCAGGGTGACAGAGTGAGACTGTCAAAAACCAACTCTGTGGCAAAAAAACAAACAAAAAGTTGCATCTAATTCAACTACTAACTAGTAAGAGAAAATTAGGAAATGCCTTCATGACAGGTGATAATTGAAGTGAACCTTTAAAGATGGGAAGGAGGCTGTAACCCACAAACACAGGCTGGGAATCCTTGTGGATGGACTAATTTAGACGGATACAAAGCATGAGAAAGATAAGCCGCAGGAATACGGAAGACTCTGGTTGATATTGAAGCCCCAAAGCCAAAGCTCCCAGGAACACACTTGGAGTTAAAATTAGGTTCGTTTTACTCGGGAGGCTGAGGCAAAAGAATCGCTTAAGCCCAGGAGTTGGAGGTTGCTGTGAGCTGTGTGAGGCCACGGCACTCTACCGAGGGCCATAAAGTGAGACTCTGTCTCTACAAAAAAAAAAAAAAAAAAAAATTAGGTTCGTTTAACTTGCTGCGCCAACTGAAAATGCCTGCGAAGGGTCTGATCTTAGGAAACAGAAGTGGGCGGGGCTAGTTGTAGAAATGGGAGGGGCTTATGCTGCAGGGTTCTACAGAGGTTTCTAAGGGAGGGGATGGCAGACCTGGATTGGGTGTTTTGGGGGAGTGCTGGATATTAAGAGATTAAACTGTGTCCTCCTCAACATTTATGTATTGAAGTTCTAACCCCCAGTACCTGAGAATGTAACTCTATTTGGAGATAGGGCCGTTCAGGAGATAATTGAGGTTAATAAGGTCATAAGCCTGGGTTCCCAATCCAGTAGGTTTATGTCCCTATAGGAAAAGGAAAAGACACTGGGGATGTGCAGACCTAGAGAAAAGGCCACCAGTAGGCCAAAGAGAGGGGCCTCGTGCAAAACCAACCTGCTGGCACATTGGTCTTGACCTCCAGCCCCCCAAACCGGGAGAAATACATTTCCACTGATTCAGCACCGCTGACTAGCACAGCTGCCTCCGGAGTTATTTCCTAGACAGGAGGAAGAGATTACAGAAGGGGTGGAGTTGTCACTGGTAAGGAAGCCATTGGGAGAGGGGAGAGTTCATTATTTCTGTGGTTGCAGAATGTCCTTTTCTCTCCCTTGTTCCACCAGGATCTCAATTTCTGATGATTTTTATATTCTGTGAGAGCTGTGAATGTTTAGTCAGGAACATTCTGGTCTACCTGTCAGCTACCAGCTGCCAAAAATGTTCATCGCGTTTTCATGGGCATATTCAGAGACGAGTCTCATTTACTGATCCAGAAATTACATGGAAGCATCATCGTTCACTGTGTTAGATGCAGATTTTTTTGGGGGGGTGGGGGGGTGGCAGGTTTGCAGGGTCCTCGGTCTAGCCTCCCCCTTCAGTCCACCCTGTTTGGGTTCTCACCGTCTCCTACATAACCCATCCTCACACTGGTCTCCTTAGCGGGGGATGTCTCACACTTTCCCTCCACGCACGACCGGAATGAAGACGTGCCCTTCAAGCTTCTCTGAACACATTGCTGACCCATCCAGTTACCCAGTGACATGTTCACATAGCAGCTCTTCCCGGATTCATTTCTCCCAGTCTCAATTCCCAGTTGTCCCATCTCCAGCCTATTTTATTCTTCCTCCCCACTCACCTCTCAGCTGTTCCTAATATAGAATCAACATTGTATTGTTCTTTCTTTCACACATCTAAGTTGTAAACTTAGGCTCTGACCTGAGCGTAAGTTTTCTGAGGGTAGGGGCCTCTTCTGAATCCTCCATAGTGGAATTCCGTTTTAGGTAACTAACATTACAGTCCTTCAAATAAAAAAAAAAAAGTTATGGCTTGTTGAACTCCTGTTCAGCTCATCTCATGTTTTTTTTTTTTTTTTTTTTTTTTTTTTTTTTTTTGGTTTTTGGCTGGGGCTAGGTTTGAACCCGCCACCTCCAGCGTATGGGACCAGCGCCCTACTCCTTGAGCCACAGGCGCTGCCCCGGTATAATTTTTTTTTTAACTCAGGCCACATTATGACATCTTTGTCTTTCTTTTCCTTTTTTGCTGCTGAGATGATGTCTTTGACTTATTCATATATTCAACCAGCCAGTATTTCTGAGCGCCTATTTTTGGGCTCCATGCTTTGATATTTAAGCTGAGCCCTGAAGGATACACAGAAATAAACCTAGTGAGGGGGTGGAGGCAAGTGGAGAGTTTTGCATGGGCAGGGGACAGCATGAACAAAAGCACAGAGGCAAGAGAAATCATGGATTTGAGGAATTAGAAGTAGTTCAGGGTGCGAAGAGCAAAGTTCATCAGGTGAGAAAACCTGAGAGATAAGGTGGAGATGTGGGTGGTTGTCATGAGCCGTATTATGTGCTTGGATGTCATCTTAAGGAGAGAGGGACACTTTCCATGGGTTCTACACAGGAGACACCTGGGACCGTATTTCAATATTAAATAACACAGGCTGAAATACGTAGCATGGACCAGAGACTCAGAGTCTGGAGACAATGAGATTCTTACGTAGGACTGGTGGCCTGAACTGGGATCATGTTGATGGACAGGGTAGCGCAATTAAGATCAGCACACTCTCCTTGTCTCTCTGACAATTTTTATATGTAGGCATCCTAGTTCCTATAAATTTATATTCATTAAATTACACTTAGCTTTTGGAGTTAAAAATAGATACAAGAAGTTTTTGTTTTTGTTTTTAAATCTGGGTGCTGATTGCATGGGAATGTCCAGTCTCTGAGTATTCCATGAGCTAAACACTTAACATGTACTTTCCTGTAAATTTAGAATACTTTATTAAGAAAATTTTAAGTATGGCTCGGCGCCTGTGGCTCAAGCAGCTAAGACGCCAGCCACATACACCTGAGCTGACGGGTTTGAATCCAGCCCAGGCCCGCCAAACAACAATGACAGCTGCAACTAAAAGACAGCCAGGCGTTGTGGCGGGCGCCTGTAGTCCCAGCACTTGGGAGGCAGAGGCAGGAGACTCACTTGAGCCCAGGAGTTAGAGGTTGCTATGAGCTGTGATGCCATGGCACTCTACCCAGGGCAACAGCTTGAGGCTCTGTCTCACAAAAAAAAAAAAAGAAAAGAAAAGAAAATTTAAAGTTTAAAACAATTGATCCAGGAAATTTTATCAAAGTCTAGAGCTTATAATTTCTTTAAAACGTTTGCAGTCCCTATCTGGCAATAAAATTAACAGACACCTTCAAAATCTACTCTTGTGGTTGCCTTTTTGAAATATCAGATCCCACCAGCCTCCTGGAAGCATATGAATTTGTTATGCACCGCTGTGTTCCCATCCTGAAGCCTGCAGACAGTCCCCCAGCACCAGCGATAGCAGAGCTCTTCTATTTCCATCTCAGAAGTCAGGGCAAGCAGCTGAGTGTTTGGCTACAGTCGGGGCGAGCAAGGATTTCCCTCTGCCCTCTGCCCTCTGCCCCCACCTTCTTTCTGAGCACACGTGCAGGTACAGAACCTGCTTCCTTTCAAAACTAGGCTGCCTTCTGGAGTTACTGCCCCAGTTCCCTAACTGGTTTCCGAAACTTTCTGAATGTTCCTTCTTCTTATTAGAACTGCCTCGCATTTACATTTAGCATTCAAATAAATAATTCATGATGTCATATATGGCAAGGTAACTCACGACTTTGCATGTATATCTTTTCTCACTCCCACTGGGGTCAAACCCCTTGTAATGTGTGTGGCTCTGCCTTTTCCTGGAGCAGCTTCCTTTGCCAGGTCCTCAATTTTTGCCCTGGGGGTCTGGTCTTGGCCCAATTCTCATTTTTCACCCTCGACTCTCCTCCCGGCTGGCCCCCTCCCCTGCAGCGTCTCTCCCTGCCTCCTCTCCTCCGAGCCTCTGCTCGCTGTCAGCAGAATAAGCCAGCTTCCCGACTACCCTGTTTTACCTTTCCAGTTGCCCTGTCAGTCCACAGTATCATTTGCCAGACCGTCCATGTGAGAAACATCAGAATTACCTTCAACTCCTCAGTTTTCTTCATTCCACTCATTCAGTTGTCCACATAATGATTCTCCCACTAAAATATCATCTGACCCCCTGCTCCATGTCTATAGCTGCTGCCTAGGCCACGTGGAGCAGCAAGATGAGCTCGGCCTCCCACCCATCCCTGCCCCTGACCTGGGCCCTTTCTTACTCTCCCAGCCCCTCCCCGACCATCTGGGTTTGTCTCTCGTTTGGTGTCACCTTCCAGAAAGGAAGCCTGATCTCTTCCATGGTGGTCTTAGTTTTTTTTTTTTGTAGAGACAGTCTCACAGTACTGCCCTCGGGTAGAGTGCCGTGGCGTCACACGGCTCACAGCAACCTCTAACTCTTGGGCTTACGCGATTCTCATGCCTCAGCCTCCAGAGCAGCTGGGACTATGGGTGCCCGCCACAACGCCCGGCTATTTTTTTGTTGTTGCACTTTGGCCGGGGCTGGGTTTGAACCCACCACCCTCGGCATATGGGGCCGGCGCCCTACTCAGGTGCCGCCCATGGTGGTCTTAGTTAAGGTTGTACTGTTTACTTCTCAGGGTCCTGTAAGATTAAATCCACTAGGAAAGAGAGACCCCCAGGGACAGCTCCAACTAGAATTCCATGTGCACAGATAGTGGTTAAGTCACATAATTTCTCTGACTTGGCAGAAAAGAGGTTGCTTATGCATATGACTCCTTTAAAAACAGCAAGAATAAATTTAGTCCATTTTCCTTGCAAATTTTCATGCCTATCTTCTGAACATTCACCTGTGGCCTTCTTGAGATTTCCCATCTCCCTGAAAGTGGCGCTGGGCAAAACATCAGGCCACAAGGCCAAAAATGACCACACCACCCAGTTGTGAACATGTCGTTTGCTAAGTTGTGAGAGTTCACAAACTGAAGCTAGTTATTTTACCAACTAGTTTATTTATGGTAGTCTATTTTTTTTTTTTTTTGGCCGGGGCTGGGTTTGAACCCGCCACCTCCGGCATATGGGACCGGTGCCCTACCCGCTGAGCCACAGGCGCCGCCCTATGGTAGTCTATTTTAATAGAAAAATACTTTTTTTTTTTAGAGATAGTCTCCCTTTGTCACCCTCAGTAGAGTGCTGTGGCGTCACAGCTCACAGCAACCTCCAACTCCTGGGCTTAGGTGATTCTCTTGCCTCAGCCTCCAAAGTAGCTGGGACTATAGGCACCTGCCACAAGGCCCAGCTATTTTTTTGTTGTAATTTGGCCGAAGCCAGGTTTGACCCACCACCCTTGGGACCAGTGCCCTACACACTGAACCACAGGCACTGCCCTATAGTAATCTATTTTAATAGAAAAATACTTTAAATTCATATTTTTTGTCTTCAACCAACCTTTCCCTACCTACACAGACATTGTTCTCTAAAGCTATGTCTTGACATCTGCTTTCTTTTGCAGCAAACAGTCATTATTACTCGTTAGAATCATACCTCTTAAATTTATCTAGTACCTATTTTCAAGTGGCTTCTTAGAGTTCTAAGTACTTTATGGTTTATTATTTACATCTACTCATCGAGAAATATGACACTTTATGATTTTAAGGGTCTTTGCGATCATTCTTGCTAATGATGTGTCTCTGTGCCCCACTCATCCTAGTAAACATCTCCATTTTGAAATTGAGTACATCATCCCACAGCTTGTGGAAGGAATGTCCCTTTGTAATTTCGGGCCCTTGGCTTTGTCACTGGGATGGCTGCCTCCTACTTCAAAAGATGACTTTTGAGTATTCCAGTGAAAGGAACTCATGTTACAGAGATGCCAAGGCCACTATCAGCCCTTTATTTACCACTGCCCCTGGGGGTTTCCTTCAAACTCCCTGTCAGCTGTATGTTTCGGGGAGTGATCTGGGATGCCTGTGTTCTTTTGGCTTTGGGAGTTTTCACCCCCAAGGCAGGAAGGGGTTCAGGGGCTGGAAGATCAGGATCAGACCAGGCTGTTTCTTCTGGTCTCCTGTCCCTGGTACTTGCCCACTGGTACAGCCTCACTGCTTTTTCTCCATCACATCCACAGACACCCTCTTCTGGGGTTGACAAATCTGGGTCACAAGAATTCTGTGTCTTCTGCACCCTATCAGCAGGATGGAAGAAAATTCATTTGTTCACACATGTACTTAATGAACTTCATCAAGCCCTACTATAGGATGCCACACTTAGGACACTGAAAATCCATTTCTTGTAGACCTTGGTCATTGCTTCATATTTTACAAATTCTGCATTGTCTTTCCATCTTTATAGCAATATGGTATGTTTCTTAATTAAACTTAGCAGTTCTTGTAATCTGAAACTGACAGCTAAATAGATTTAAAGTTCTTGGGGCCTCCACATTCCAGGATTGTTCTTTCAGGATGTAGGTCTTAGAAATAGGCTAGGTTTTTGTAATGGCCCATCCTTACCAAAGAATCCATTCTGCTGAGTCCTTATCACCTCTTATCTCATATACTTCCTTGAATGGTACTTTCTGTTCCTTTTGCAATGTAAATGGCAAAATGCAAAGACAAGGCACAGAGGCAGAAAAATGCTGGAGTTGTTAATGTTGCATGTGAAATTTAGCTTTTTATTCTGGAAATTATCCATAATAAAAATAAATGCACATATAATTTACCTTTTAAAAAAAATTTAGGAAGCTCAAATCTAGAAAGGCCAAGAAGCTGGCCGATTCCTAGCTCACCATCAATATTCTCACATTACAGCACTTTTCTAGGTTTCCCCTCACCAAGTTTGCATCATTAGCTAACAATTTAATTTACATATGTGGTTAAAAACAGAAGCTATCAAGACAGTCTAAATTTTTGTTTTTGTTGCTATTGTTGTCCTCGGCTAAATACTGCTATAATGATGCTTGGGGAAAACTCCCCCCTACAAATCAAATTTAGTAATAATCAGATTTGTTAAAAAATTGTGCCCTACTGCAAAGGACCTCAAAATTATAATAATTTGTCTTCAAAAGTTGTTAGTCCATCTTGTCTCAAATCAATCTTTATTTGGGATAAAGTTTGAAAGGAATTGATATGATACCAATATCCAAGACATATCCTTTTAAGTAATTTTTCATTAACTTTCTATCCTGGAAGGTTATTACTGTCACATTAGGAATGCGTAAGAGACATTACACAAACACTCCTTGAAAACCATGCCTGCCAGGGTGTCTGTGAACCTCTGTACCCAGTGGGGAGTCTGGGTTGGCGAGAAGGCAGTTCCCAAGTTCGGTCATGATTGCGCCTTCTGTGGGAAAGCCACGCCATCTTTCTGCACTTGAACTTCTACCGCTGAGTCGGTAAAGTAACCAGCTCTGCCTGCCCTACTGGGTTGTTCCAGGGATTAAATGAATCACTAAATGTGAAAAGGTCTTGAAACCTGAAACACAGTGGCATGAAAGGAATTTCTCTGTGTTGTCATCTGTGCCAAGCCAATGCCTGAATTAGAAGAAAAAGCGTTGGGGGGTTTTGTTTCGCTACACGTGTGTTAAGGAAATGGCATCAACATTTCTTATTTAAAAAATAAAATGGGGGCGGCGCCTGTGGCTCAGTGAGTAGGGCGCCGGCCCCATATGCCGAGGGTGGCGGGTTCAAACCCAGCCCCGGCCAAACTGCAACCAAAAAATAGCCGGGCGTTGTGGCGGGCGCCTGAAGTCCCAGGTACTCGGGAGGCTGAGGCAGGAGAATCGCCTAAGCCCAGGAGTTGGAGGTTGCTGTGAGCTGTGTGACGCCACAGCACTCTACCAAGGGCAATAAAGTGAAACTCTGTCTCTACAAAAAAAATAAATAAATAAAAAAATAAAGTGGTCCTCTCTTCACAGTTCCAGTGGTTAAAAATAAATCCATCGCTTTATTTAACAATTAGTTATCCATTACCAGCTAAGAGAAAGATATTCTACTGGGTCATTAGTAAGTGCAAAGGTTAACTCACTATGAATTCGTAGGGTCTAAGACGTACTTGACACTATGTAAATACGGTAAACAGCGTGGCTTTTTCCTACTCCTTATCTTTGTAACCTCAAGTTCGGCCCATGCAGCTGGTAAGGCCCTCAATCTGTCACTTTAGTGGAGTTTGGACAAATACTAAACTCTGACTTCAACAGCTTTCAAATTAGTTAGGTCCCTAGACTAAAAAGGAAGCAGAGAAAATATAAAATATTTAATGGTTTGGTTCAGTTCCCGTCATTACTAGCATAGATCCATAATTTATTTCAATGTAAGAAGAGTCTCATGCTCTGTAGCACAAGCTTTCAATGCAAAGCATCTATTTATGGATAAGCTAGTGCATTATTGTTTTATGTTAGTACTTTCCGCACAGTTTAGCCCCCATTAGAAAATATATGGAAGTATGCAGAAAGGGGCTTTATGTCTGAGTAGCTTATTTTTACCTTTCTCTAATAGACAAAACTCATGGCAATGTCAGTCCCAGCATTCTACTTTTTTTTAAACATTTTTTAATATTTCCATGTACTAAACATACCCAGATTGATGATAAGCTCTTCATGTGTTTTAAAACAAATTAGCATCCATTATCCCCAAGAAGAGACACAGAGAGGTTAAGGAACTTCAGCCCAGCACTTAGCACAAGTCCCAAGGGAAAAAAAATAGGCTCAAACTCTCTCCCTAAAATCTTTCTGGTTCCAAGCTCATTTACATGATGCTTTTCTTACTTCAAAAGAACATCTTAGATTTTATATGATATCATTCCTTGGCAAGGTCGTTTGTTTTTATATATTCACCCCATCACTTTCAAACATAATGAAGCAGGGATATGTGAAAATGGGGTTGTTTTAGGGACAAGACTTGCATTTCATGATTTGAACTTTGTCAAGTGATTCATCACCAGCCTTCTCACTGCCATCTAGAAATAGTCCTGGTGGCTGCTATCCTTTGCTTATTTGCCTTAGTGCAGTTGATACACTATGCAAGATGGCTGAACCGCCGACATTAAAAAACCTTCATCCCCACCGCCCCCAAGAACATCTCCATTTTCCTAAGCTGTGAACTAAGACCAAGTTCAGAGGTCAGAGATCTTAGCAAGAAACTAGAGTGTGTTCCAGATCTTCAAATAGGTGGGAAAGAGACACCACCATTATTTTCTCTGCTGTTATTCCCATGAATGCTTCTGAGTCCGGAAAATTCCTAAGGTGCGTGGTTGTCCTGGTAGAGGCTGGGAGAGAGACAGGTATTCAGTGACCCAGTGTGACGTGGGCTGTTCTGTGTTGTTCCATCCAAGCTGAGAGCATTCTCTCCAGGAGGTACCTTAGCTTGCATTTTTGAGGACTGATTGTTCAGTCTCCAGCAAGCATCCCATCTTTTCTCTGTGTGTGTGTGTGTGTGACTTGCTGTTTTACTTGGCTAATCTGCATGGAATTCTTCTAATTCCAATAAACAGAAGTACAATGCATATTTCCCTGGTAACTGTATATGTGAAGCCCTGCGAATATGCTAACGGGAGGTTTTTCTTATTTTGGGAAAGAGAAACTCATTGGTCTTTGGACAATGATGCTCCTGTGTTTTTAGGACTTCCCTGTGACCCAACCATCTGCCCAGCCTTCCTCCTTTACACTCCCCCCTTCAGGTGAATTATGCTCTGCTTTGTAAGAACTGTGGTGCCCACAGAGTTAAAATAGTTACAACTCTCCCAAACTCTGTCCTCTGTGTCTACAACTCAGGGTGAGGCTGAGGGCCTTGACCTTGGGACTTCCTGCGGACAGGAGGAGAGGAACAGCTGAGTCCAACTGTGAAGGCAGGCATCCCAGAAGAGCAAGGCAGAAATCTCCCCCATCACACTGACCTATCCAAACCTTCCCTCCTTCCTTCTGCCATGCTTGCTGGTGGTGGACGGCTAAAAGAAACTGTGCCATTGGCTTTGCTATTAAATGTCTAAGCAAAAGGTAAATGAGTTGCTTATGTTCCTTTCCCATTTTTTAAGATGGTAATTAGGAGAACTAACACCAGCCAGGCTTGAGTGAATGCAAACAAGACCCCTATAGGCAGCAGAGTGTATTAGTGTAAAAATATGCACAGACAACATAACTTGTCAGAGAGGATTATTTCTACTTAGTGAATCTGCAGGAGCCCCTGTGCTCTTCTATTCAGCGTTTGACTAGACAGGAGAGTGGAGGGAGAGAGGGAGAGGGAGAGAGGAGGAGGAGAGAGGGCGCCTTAGTGAACAGTGACTGTGGCATTGATGTTTGAGCGTACTTCTGAACTGGCTTTTGTTGAGACTATCAGTGTAGAAAGCATGCGCTGTCCCAAATCCGCTGTTACTATGAGAAATGAGGAGCTGCTTTTAAGGTATGTTGTTCTGTCTTTTGTTTTTAATGCTCCCCTAGTTTCTAGAGCTGGCCAAGACGATAACTATGCCCTGAACCAAGTAGCTTCCTTATCCTAGAAGAGAAGGGGGGAAAAAAGAATCAAAGAGAGAGGGGGAGATGAAACCGAGACCCAGAGATTGGGAGAAAGAGCGAGAGCCAGAGAGAGAAAGGCTGACTGCCGTGCGTTCTATTTGTATTACTTGCCTTTTGAAAGCATATCATGTATTTGCTCACTGCTATTTGTGAGTGGCCAGTGGACAATTTTAAGGGCTCCGAATCTGGCTCTTGGTTCGTCTTTTCCTTTGCAATGTCTAAGCCTCTTTCATTATTATGCACTCTGCCTGGGATAATCACCGAAAAAAGAGCTGAGGAGACTCCATATTAGACTTGCGTTCCAAATACCGCTCTAATCTGGACTTAACCTACCTAAATAGTCCTCCTGTGTTACCAGGTTTGGATCACTTTGTCCTGTTTGCCAAAATGTGTACCTGTTTGGAGACCTCTGTGCATGCATGGCGTCTTGGGTCCCCATGTATTGAAAGCAAATATTTGTTTCCTGCGTCTGTGTTGGGGTACCTTCATGTACCAAGAAGGAGGCACCACTGACCTTTCGAAAAGCAGAGAGAGAATTATGATAGAATTGGCATCCTGCTTTGAAAAATGTAGTCTTTTGTTTATTTGCTAGCAGACATCCTCGCACTGAATACATCTTTGGGTCTGACAATGGGACTGGTTGAACAATGGAGCTGTCAAACTAGCTTAATGCATGTCTGGGGCTTTATTTATTTTTTTTTTCTTTCTCAACACCCTTTTTTATCTCCTATAATCTTGTTTGTATAGGCTATACAGAATGAAGAGCTTTTCCAACTGCTTGTTTGGGGTTTTGTGCTTTTAAAAAATTGAGTATCTACCGTTCATAGAGCTTCTTGCGTTTTGCTACTATGCTGGCTGGATTAAGTTAAGAGATTTATTGCTTACCTCTCCGTTAACTACTGAAAGAAAACTTATTGATTGAGAATGCTTGTAATACCCTTCTCATTCTGGCAAATGCCTTGTGATCAGACCTGCCTCTATGGTATTTAATGCTTGGAGATTTAAAATTTGCCCATTTGGTGGACTTAGGGAGCATAGCGTGCAAGAGAAGTTAAGAGGAATATTTTTAACGTTTAGGTAAATTATAGCTTACAATCTCTACTTCTCTTTCTGGCTTCCATGTAGATAAACAGTTTAGAAATTCAAGGAAAAGTGAGAACTTTTGCCTTTACAGTTTTGGTCACAAACTATTATTATACAGCCTATCAAGTTGTTAAGTTAAAGGTCTCTATGGAATATATTGATTTTTGATTTATGCTTATATCCTCATAAAATGCATTTCTATGCAGGGCAAACATTTCTTACATCTTTAAATATGCTTCAGTTTATAAGAGAAGCATTGGTTTCCACGGTAAGACTAGAAAGACTTTAGAAATAGAAAATGGAAAAATCTGTTTCAAACTTCTCGAATATTAAAACTATTTTTATTCCCACATTAGATATAAAGGCATTGGCCCCAGAATAGCAAATGATAATTGATATCCATGAAAATAATTTCACTAAGGCTGATTTCCATGAAGAATATATCTTATCTAATGTCCTAGTATTTTGCTTAATTAGTTGTTTGTGCCAGAGCAATAAATCAAAATATATTCATAAATTTATAGACAGAGATTAAGAACCTAATTTTTAAAAATAGAGAAATTGTTTTGAAGAGGGAAATTTTTTTTAATTCATTTACAAATCTGGTGGATTATATTTTGGTTTACATTAGTGATATTCTCAATAAATAAGGAACAAAATGTATTACTTACAGAAACACAGTTATGAGATGTTAGCTCTCTTTCAGAGTTTGGACATGAATTTCAATTTTTTAAAACTTAAGTTGAAATGTTATGGAATATTTAATGCAGAATTATTAAAATACATGTTAGCAGCTAAATACAAGTGCCTTGTCAAGTAGAGATTTTCCTATCAACAATGTTTTCAGAAGCGTAGGTGCACCCAAAGCTTACATATGGAGTATAATGCTATTTTTTCTAAAGTTATCGGTTGTAAATCGAGTGGATTTTAAAGGCCTTCTTCTTATATTCTCTTACTTCCAATGGGATCTGAACTGGTCATTCCATCGGGTATACCAATAATTGCTTTTAGGATGAGCTCGTAAAATGTAATTGGGGAAGCTTTATATCTGAGGCTGCAGCACTGCCACCAGCAGACCCATAATCTGCGTTCATGGGAAATTTTCTTTTCTTTTCTTTTCTTTTTTTTTTTTTTTTTTTCAAAACAAAGGTTGCAAGTCAATTTTTGTGGTTTGGGAGGAAAGTAGTCCTCTGTGCTTCCTGCTGCTTGTCAGCAGCTCACTTAAGAAATCACTTGGAAACCTCCATGTTGAATTTTTGACTAAATTATCAATTATCGAGCTGTGGTCTCTGAACTTTTATTTCTGGGTGGTCATACTTAGGTCCAGAAACAAGGGAGATCCCTTCTCAACTTGTTTGTTTCTCCGGTGGTTGGATCCATTACTAGTTTTGAGGATTTGGAGACTGCCCCATTGCAGCCTCCGCCATGCAGATGTCTTCTTCTGTAATCTGATGGGGATGGTGTGAGGTTGCCTGAAGCCTGCAAAGTTGGCTGCATCTATTTCCACAACAGTAACAGGATATTTAATCTGTACCCTTCCATAAGCTTCTACGTGTAATGATTCCCCGAGATAGTGACCTAAACAAAGTTGAAATAAAATTTAATTCTAAGCCTAGACCTGCTGAAAAGGAATAGGAAAAGATTCAAACTGGGAAAATGGTTTCTTTTAATAGAGAGTAATGATTGTGCCCTACGCCCCTCGACCATGAGCCTCGGGAATATTCACACTGATGTGTTCAGCAGACCACAGACCGAGATCTGCAACCTCGGTGTATTAATATTCCTTTATTTGTTAAAAATGAAACCCCATAGTTTTTCTTTCTCAAAACATGAACATATACAATTGCATGACATCCTTTTTGAGGCTGAAAAACAAAAGAGAACGTATGATTAATATTCATATTTAGAACTTTATAGCAAGTGCAGATTGTGCTGGAATACCTGGGAAGTCATTCAAAGAGTAAATCAATACTAATTATTGTAATCAGGGGGGTTAATTAGGTGAAAATGTGGCTGATGGAAGGTTCAGTGCTCACAGCCTTGGAAACCCTCAGGTTGATAAAAAGAAAGTAAAATGCAAAAAAAAGCCTTATAGGAATGATCACTGTGCATTTAAAGTGCCAGAATTTGTAGAGGAAAAACATACCTGGATTTTGTGTAACTGTGGTAGTGAGGATATTAGAAATATCCAATTCGGTTTCTTGTATAGAGATTTCTGTAAAAGTCATGAACAGAACACAGTTTGCTCAGCGGCATCTGCTGCTCCATAGCTTTCATTTATCTGTGCTTGTCCAGATAGTAACGCGCGTGAGACCATTCAGGGGCAACAGTGCCTTCTTAAATCTCCTTTATTCAATTTCACTGAACTGCTTTCTCCATTTTTGCTAATTGCTGGGGATTTTGTGGGGAGTGTGGGTGTGTGTTCTCTCATTTCATAAAACTATTGATTGCTTCTCCAATTGTTACTGGACAGGGGAGTTTTTCTGGACTCATAATGACTTCTGTCCTGGAGGAAAGAGGAGGCAGTGGTTTGGAGAAGATTAAAATTCGTGGCATCTAACTTAGCTGACATTGGAAAGAGAGTTCCTGAGGAGGGAAGGGTTGAAGGTTGTAGCCCATTCAGAATTGAGGTGTCCCAGAGTTGAAGCACCTCCTAGATCACAGGGTACCAATTTATAGAGGTTGGACTAAGATGGAAGCAAGATGTAAGCGAGAGAGAGAGAGAGAGTGTGTGTGTGTGTGTGTGTGTGTGTGTGTGTGTGTGTGTGTGTACCTCCGCTCAACTCAGAGATGATGCTGGTTAACTCTGATTTGCAACAAGGTACACGGCTCCCAACCCCACCCTTCTGCTTCTGGAATGTCGTCACCAATTATCACGTACAGGTATGTGTATCTGTGCCACAGCTTTCTTCGGACTGTGTGAAGAAATCTGGCACATTTTCTTATATGTCAAGACCATCACAGTTAACAGGAAGTGGCATCTGCGGAGAGAGGGTGACACCAGCCCAAAGTGACATGTGTTATGAGGACAGATCGAGCTCCGGCTACCTCAGCCCATTCCACATTGACCCGCCCGTGATTGGCTGCTTAAGATTGTGATGAATCACTCAAATTTACGAAGCTGGATTGTCAGCGTGCCCTCAGAGAAAAATAAAAGCTAGAATTTTCCTGTAAGATTATTCAGTTCAACAAACTTTGTTGTCATGGCAAGGGAGAGTTTTAGGTTTGAGGTTATTGTGTTCGTTCACCTGCAGTATCTGTGGCTTTCCCGACTCCCGTTTGAGAGACCTTGCAGCTGCCATCAGTAAGAACTGTGTTGAAATGTATGGGCTCTCTTTTAGAGTACCCAAGAGAACTAGAGTCCCAGACCAAGGTATCAAAAACTACAGGCACCATTAACATCACAGGGCCTGTCGCCCTTGCAGAAATGAGAACGACAATCTTACAGGAAGGTGAACCATCTGCTCAGCCCTCTCTAAATCAGTTATTTTAAACTTGCTCATTGTCCAATGCCAATTTTGGAAAAAGTGTAGGACTAAAGAAATGGAGCATGGCAAGAAAGGAAGCAGCAATAGGGAATAAAAAAGGGAACTTTTCAGAAGCAGCAGTTTTTGCTTCTGAGTTGTATCAATGCCCATCTATACCCTCACCTGTTCACCTGTGGTTCACGAGTTCTCCAAAGGAAAGCATCCTAGGCCTCACTTCCCGTGGGCTTTTATCTGCAGGATGGGAACACATTGTTGGAAGGAGTAATAGAGAAGTTTAAAGCCTTGTGAAATTAAAACGTGAATCTGTATGTGTCTAACCTGCCCATGTAGGTCATGCTGCAGTCATAACCAGTGAAGCAACAGATATATACGGTGCCCAATAAAGGATGTAGTCTGGGCCCTCAAGGAGCTCACAGTGCTCATGGAACAAAGAGAAGACAGTGGGTAAGGAGTGGCCAGGTAGTGCAATGCAAAGGAAGGGCAGTGGAGCTGGGCCTAAAAGGATGCCCAGGTGGAGTTAAAAAGGACGGGAGGGGCGGCACCTGCAGCTCAAAGGAGTAGGGCGCCAGCCCCATATACTGGAGGTGGCGGGTTCAAACCCAGCCCCGGCCAAAAACTGCCAAAAAAAAAAAGGATGGGAGGTAGCATGAGGGCACCAACATTTGTTTATAAAACAAAACCCAATTCTTAGCTTAATCACCTTTCTTCTCTAGACACTTCCCCCAAAGTCATTCACATCTGTCCTTTCTAACTCTGCCATATTCCTATGAAATATTCCTATGAAATAGGGCAGATGTAGCTAGCAGCATTCAGAGACAATCAAGAGATGAAGCAGTTGGGTAACATAAAGCTTTGCACTCAGCCAGAGCAATAAGATAGGACACATTCTACTTGGCTTGAGTAGAGAGCTATACCACTTTTCCATGAAAATTTTGGGTAGTTCTTTTAAAGGAAAAACTACCCCCCTCACCCCATGGACTTTATGGGAATTAGCATCAAAAGCAAATTTAAATAAAAAGTCATTTGGGATTTTCAAAAACCTCTATCCTCTGCTAAAAATGGCTAGAGATTTGAATCATATTGCAGGGAAAAAATAAATTTCTTGTGCTCAAAACCTTAATGTATTTTCAACCTACATGCCACTTTAATAGCTTGGTTATATAATTGCTGTAGTAATAATTAGGGCAACACATTGTACTTCTTATCTGAGGATCACGGTGGGCTTTGATTGTTCAGCCATTCATCCTTTCTAGGAAGGAGGGAATGCCCATGTGCAAGACAAAGGTGTTGAACCTGAAAATTAACTGACCTGTCTCTAGTGTCAATCAACTCTGACAGAATGAAATGCTGTATCCAACAGGTTTGGGTCCTAACTCTCATACTCTGTTCACTCCCTTTGAAAGTAGCATTTCCCCTAAGAGGTCTAATCTGCATGGGCCGGATCAGGTATCTTCTGATGCTAGAGACCTTAGCTCTTTGGTAGGAATCTCTCACTTGTTACAGTGAGTAGAGTACATTCATGTGCTTTATTTTATAGAAACCCAAGCTTGTGGTCTCTTATTCCTCACTCTTCTTCAAGATGTATTTGCTTAGAAAAAGGAGAGACCTTCAGGCAAATGGGGCCGTCACGCCCCCAGAGATTCTCTGGAAGGTTGAGATTTTGATTCTTGCCAAGTTTGCTCCCAGACAGCCCCACCCTAAAGCTCGAAATGTCTGTTTCCTCTCTTTCTCTCCCACCTGTTGCTGCTTTTTCTGGGACCCAGCCTTACCCCCGCAACTGTATCCTCCCAGCTGTTGTATTTTGTCAAGCAGCAATTTCTCCTTGTTAAAATTTACCAACACGTGACGGCAAGATAAGACCTTTTGGCCAATTGGGGAAAACATTTTGCCTAGGTTGGGGGTGTTGAAGGGAGGATTGTGAAGGAATTAAAAACCTCATTCTGATAAGTGTAAATTTTGTTCCTGCCGCCAGGCTGGCACCAGATAAGGGCACCTGGTTTAGTTTGACAAATCTCAGCATCTTCAAGAGGGCACTGGAACATTCCTTCAAAGGATTTTTTTTTTTTTTTTCTGAGTGCCTGCCATGTGCAAATGATGGTGCTAGACAGGGAAGCCTTTTTCTTCTCCCCTCCCTTTCCCCCAGACTTCTCCTTCCCAATTTTCACATCTTATTTACTCACTTCATGGTGTGCTCAACAGTACATGGTCTCCCTCCCTCTTTCCCTGCTAATGTCTGGAAAGGAATCCCAGGGCTCCAGGCAGAGACAGCTGTTCCTAGTTCAGAAGTCGGCCCTGGTCAAGGCAAGTTAAACTTGATTTTCCTCGCAGACAAGCAACCCACAACTACTCTCTTCTCTCTAGTAGTCACCTACCTCCTCAGACACGCGGCTGAAGGGGAAGGCTTCTGCCATTGGAGACAAAGAAGGGGTGAGGGAAAGAAAAGCTGAGACGGGGGAAAAACAGGCTGCAGCCTCAGGATAATGGAGAGAGGAGAAAAAGGAAAGGGAAAGTTGGAGAGGGAAGTAATGAGGTGGTTGCATTCTGGGTCTGAGAGATGCCCAGTAGTACCGTTTCATCCCCTGGGAGTGGAAGCTTCAGAAAACTTTAAGGGGGCATCTCACTGCGGAGTGCGAAGGTATGTATCCAGAGAACCAGCTTTAGGCAGAGGCCTCTTCAGAAGGGAGATAAATTCACTATGTGTGTGTTTTGGTTTTATCACACACAGATTGGAAAAAAAACACAAGATCACAAAAAGTCAGTGGAAGCTGCTCTCAAGGAGGAGTAATGACTCAATATTCTTTTCAAAAGATGTTCAACTTATTGACATTTAATTATACCCAAATTGTTCTAGGAATGTGATAATGTTGCTGTTCAGAAGCTTTCAAAATGGGGAGAGGAAAGGATAAGTGATCATTTAAAACTTATGATTGGAATATAAATATTTTTAAAGTGGTATCTTTATGGAAACTGGAAAAGATATATTTACGATGTATTGCTTAAGGATTTGTTTGGGTGGGGTTTTTTAAACACATTAAAAAATGTTTATAAGTTGCTAATGAAACTGGAGTAAGGCAAGAATAAACACATGGCCACAAAGTCAGATACTCTCTCAGGTACTTAAAATTCATGCGTATTTCAAATTTATTGCTTCGAAATGATGGAAAATCCCCTTCTACGCCTGAATTTCTTGCTCCAAATGGCTCTGAGCACATTGGGTTTGATTTTTGTTTCTTTGTTGTTGTTTTTAACTGAAACAGCGATGCTAGTAAAATTTGAATTTGCCAATGTGGTAGGGGAAAGATGTTTTGGATTTTGGTTTGTAAGGACTAGCCAGAAGTGAGTGGGAAAGAAATCCTTCAGTAAAGATAGTTCTTTTGAGTTGACTGAACCACCAACCACCGCAAAAAAAGATGTGCTGCTACCTCTTTGTTCTGTAGTTGCAGTGATGATAGCTTCTGCTTCTAAAGAGATGGTATTTGGGAAGTTATGTACAGGAATAATAAGAAATGGAAATTTACCATAAGATATACAGGGTTGTCTGTAGGAGAAGAAAATTAACTGTTTGGTTATAAACATTAATCACCATATATCAGGCACCAGTTTCTTAATTACAGCGTGAACTTTGTGCAAAAATTGTTAAAAGATCTGTAGTCAATAGTCTATATTCTGGTTCATCGATTGAGTGGGCTGGCAGGAAAAGAATTCTTCCAATTCAAGCAGTCTGTACTCTTCTGACAAATGCATTTGGTAGCACTGTTTCTATTGAGAGGGTTTTTTTTTTTTTTTAATGCTGGTGATAATTCAGGACTCAAACAATGGCCTTTAGACAAAACTCAGTCCGAGATGAGGGACTGAGAGGGAAGTGGGAACTGAAACTGCACAGTTGTGCTCTTGCCTTGGAAGGCCTCATATAAAATGAGGTCATTCAGAAACTTTCCCTTGAAGTGCTTCCAATTCTTGAATTGCCTTTTGTTTGGGAAATGAATAGCAAGTTGATTAAAAAAAGGAGACAATTAGGGAAGGTAGGGGGCTGGGGCTGGGGAAGAGCTTATGGTTTTTCTACAAGGGAGCTAAAACTATGAGGAAACTTGATTGTCTCCCCCAGCGTGGTCCCTGGTGATGTCAGCACAGGGTGGTGTCGCCATGCGGTTCATGCGCACGAGGGGGTGCCCCCTCTGCCGATGGCCTTATCCCCTCACTGCTGTCGAGAAGGTCCTTGGCTATAATACAGCTTCATCGAACTCGAGTGTTCAACAGCGGCCCAGTGGAGCTGTCCGCCAAATAACTCCAACTGCCAAAACATGATACCTGATGGCTCATTACTGCATGAAAATTTTTAAAAGGGGCCCCATTGAGTTGTTTTTAGATTTTTTTTTTTTTTCCCTTTCTACCAAAGCAGTGAAATGAGAAATTTAAGCTTTTCATCAGGTGGTATTTGGTTGGGTGTTTTTGTTTTCTCAAGAGCTTTTGAAATGCGTGTTTTTAAAAAACTGGCTCTTGCGTATGTGGTGTGATCATGGAAACAGGAGGTATTAGAAATGAAAGCTACAAATGGAAGACTGTTGTGAATAACCTGTGGGGGCTGTGTGTGTGTGTGTATGAGTATTTTGTTTCTCCCTGGCACCTACATCAAGTGTCTATGCAATCACTACATTATTTATGTTATTTGGCAGCCACCGTATTTAAATTCAGCTACGCTTCGTAAGCTTTTCTTGGTTCACGTCTCTGTATCCCATGTAGAGTGAGTTTTCTTTTATAGTTGACCCTGGTTTTTCTTCTAACTTTAAATGGCAAAAGCAAATGTGCTTTGAAAACTATGTTACACAGTAGTTGTTAAATAAGGCAATAACCTATGCACTTGTAATTCTCTCTCTATGACCTACTTACATACTACTTCACCCTCCTTATAGTATGATTAAAAGCTGCTTTGAATCCACTATTGCCTCAAGGGATTTGAGGCTAGAATTTAACAAACTGCTGAGAGGGCCTAAGTCAGTAAGAGGGCTTCCCTATAGCTTCCTCTAACTAATTCACATGCAATTAAAGAGAAAATAAATATTTCAGAAGTGTACATATTAATGAAGTATTTTCTACCTTATGGTATGTAGTTAGCTGTGAAGCTTTATTCCATAGCTTATTTGAAACTATTTTTCTTTTCGATTAATGCACTTGTGCTTCTGTTTTGGAGGCCAATTCTGCTCTTTCTTACAATAAATTTGTGATGTAGTCAGCTCACTACGTTAGGGATTTGTGTAAATAATATATTGAAAACCAAGAACCACCAGGTTTGTGTTCATTTACCCAGATAATTACTTTATTAAGATAATTGAAAGAGCAACCAAAATCTTTTGATTTCAAAGAACGCCAACTGGGGTTGGGAGTAAATATATTTGGACAAGGTTGGGCATTTGGGGGGGTGTAAGAATTAATTTTTTTGCAACTATTCCCCAACTCCTTAGGAGCCTAAATCTGGCTCCTCAAGAAAGGCGATATTTTAACAACGAAGGTTAGTTTAGCCTCACATCTATCTTGGAATTAGAAGGTTAAAAGGCTGATGCGTTGTTCAGCTGAAAAAGGAAACCAACTCAGTGAAGTATGTGTGGGCTTAATTATTCCAGGCCTGTTATTCCATACTGCTAATGTACCAAACCTGGATTTAAAACTGGTATGTGGATTTAAAGTTAATATGTAAAGATCTATTTCCCTTCATAACAGCTAAAGATAGGCCTCATCACACAAGAAATTGGTGAGAAAAATATTAAAACAATCTTTTCTCCATATCGTGTCTGATACGTTAAACTGCTTTGGTGACTTAGTTGTTTAACCCTCCGGCCAGGCAGCTGCAGCCTCAGGCATGCCTTAATTTGTGAGGAGAAAGACCAGCTCCCAGCGCAACATTGGCATATTAAAAAAACAAAACAAAACACAATATAGGGCAAAAGTCGGATTTTCAAATAAAACCGGCATATCCGTGTATACATTCACACTTCAACTTATACATACACATTACCCTCCAAGTATAAGGTAGGCCCTTACAAAATACGATATAGTGGTCATGGCCATCAGAGGCAAGCTATAAACTTCTCACATGGAATTTATGAAGATGTTGATTTAGAACATAAAATGTGCCAGGAAGTCTTACCTACTTGAGACCACATTGTGAAAAGTTCACTTTAACTCAGATAACTAAACCACCAGACAATGAGAACGATAAATCAGCATGTCCCCATATACGTACACTCCTTATTTTCTGGAATTTACGCAAACCTTTTGGAAAAATTAAACTCGCCTGCTTCTATTCATTTGGAAGCGTTTTGCCTTTTCCTCACAATTCCTATTAGTAACTCAGTCACAAGTTTTCAATGGGTACTTAAGCTTCATGGCCTGACGCTCATGAAGTCAATCTGTTGGTTTTTTAATCGTTGTGTTAAATACTAGGAAATGGCAGATTCGTGATTATCATTGTAAAAGACGATGCGATTTATTACTGTTATTTTTAGTCTCTTACACTTCTCAAGTGTTTGCAAGATGACACAAAGGCAGTACAGCTGTGCGGACACGGATTCGCCGCCTTAAAGCCCTGCCATAAGTCCCTACATGTCACTTGGGCCACGTCTCGGGTATTTACTTTGGCTAACCCACGAATGCCATTTCAGCGATTGTTAGTGTCCTGGTATCACACTCAGGAGCCCTGACACAAACCCTGCCGGTGGCTGTCTCTTGCCGCTGGGGTTCGGGAGCGAGGTTCTAATCTGGAAGCCGATCCGGCTTTGGCACCACAGTGGCACTAACCCTACAAGTGGCCGCCGCGGCCCCGCGCCAGGTGCCGAGGGCTTGGGGGATTGAGTGGAGGGGCAGCGCCGGGGTGCTGGGACCCCCGGGAGTCTGGCCGCGGTCGGAGGCGGCGCGCGCGGCTGCCCCGGGTCCCTGCGCGCCGAGCCGGCCGGGCGGGGAGCGGGCGGGCCCGCAGGGGTTAAGCGGCGGCGGGCGCCCGGGGAGCTCCGCCCCCGCCCGCCGCACCTGGCGCTCGGCTGCCGGCCGCCTCGGCACTGGATTTCGGAGGGGATTGGCGGAGCGCGCGAGGGAGAGAATGTGACAAGTGCCGGCTCGGCGGCCGCCGGGGGAGGCCGCGCGCACCTGTCCCTGCCCGTCTCGCGCCGCCCGCGGCCGCTCGGACGCGCGCAGAGCCGCCCCCCGCCCGAGCGCCGCCGCCGCCGCCGCGTGCGCCGGAGAACATGACTTCTGCCTTCAAGCTGGATTTCCTCCCGGACATGATGGTCGAGGGCCGCCTGCTCGTTCCTGACAGAATGTGAGTACAGCCGGCGGCCCGCCGCGCCGCGTCCCCGTCCCCGCTCCGAGCTGGCGGCGCCCCGGGGCCACTTGGCCGCTCGCTCGGGGCTCGGCCGCCTCCCGGGGCTCTCGGAGGCCGGCGCTGGGCGCGGGGAGGAGGGAGCGCGGCGTCCCGAGGGCCGCGCCGAGCTGGGCGGGGACCTGCGAGCGGAGACCGGGCGAGGGTCGGGGCGAGGGGACCGGCGAGCGGGGCGCGGGGTCCCGGGCGTCGGGCGGGCACCGGCGAGCGGGGCGCGGGGTCCGGGGCGGGGTGCGCGCGTGCGGCTGTGCACGCTCGTGGCCTTGGCGACGCCGAGCGATGGAGCCCTCGTGGCCCGTTTGAAGCGCTCACCGCGTTCACCCGCTCGTCTGGCTTTCCATTGGCGAAGATTCCTTTTCTCAAGTGCGAAGGAGAAGCAGCGGCGGGAGAAAAGAAAAAAGAAAAGAAAAGGAATAATTATAAAGCATTGAGCTAGCCAGGTTTAACTCTGTTGCAGCCATTAGAGGTAATTTTTACATAATCGCCGATGGTTTGTCTATGTGCAGTCTGTAATTTAATAATTAATGTGGGTCTGGTCGTTTTGCATGTCGTCAAACCAGGGTAGGGCGTTTATTGGAAGAAGTGGAGAGCTGGGATTCCTGAGGAATGGAAAGTATGTCTAATTTTCATCTGGCTCATTAGTCTTGATAGGAAAGTTTCTCTTACAAGCTCGGGGGCTGCCAGTCGGATCTACTTGTATTTCAGGCATGTTATGAAACGAAAACCTAAAGAGAGAAAAAGGATTGCGAGAGTGGGACCAAGAAAGGTGTGTGTCCTTTTTAATTAGACGGGGCATGTATGAAATTCTCTCTGATCAGGCGAGAAATGGCATGGTGGTTCTAGGCTGCAATTAATCTAGCGGAAAAAAAAAGGGCCGGTAGCAGAAGAGGGCATGGCAAATGCTGTCTGTCCTATCCGAGGTACGACTTCACATCCGTATTCTTTCCTGCATCTTAGGGTACTTACCATGTTCAGGCCATCGCTGGTTTTATAATCCATTCCCCTGACAGCTAACTTTCCCCCCTACCATGCTCGGTTCTTTTTCGAGTGCGCTGAAGTGTTACGAGTTCAGAGATTTTTGAGAAGCTGCGCAGTGGCCAATTATTTGAGATGCTGGTGGGGGGGGGGCGTTGGGGGAGGGGGTTGATAGACTCTGTTGTATGTGAATTGTCTTTTCTTTTCAGTCAATGTTAAGAATGTTAACTTGCTAATACACAATCCGGTTCCATTGTCTCAGCTGAGATAATCAGATAACATAAATGAATATTGAATTCCTTTTGGCAGTTTTCTCCGGGGAATTAATCTTGATTAGTAAAATTTCCATATTTGTTTTAAGAGATCTCTGTCCTGGTTCCCCTTCCCCGCCCTTAAAATAGATCTCTGTATAAAAACGTGATGTTTGCACAGGAGCTGGTTTGAAAGTTTTACGTGTTTTCTCCTGACTAAGAGTGTCCGGGCTGAACCAGAGAATTAGCTTGATCATGATTTTGAATTTATGGTCACCTGCTACTTAAGGGACCATGATATCTCTAGTGAATGAATGCTCTATAAATTTAAAGTGGTGATGGCCTCTGAAAGATGCAGTGTCTTGCCAATTAATTTATGCATTATGAAAATTTAATTGGTCTTTTTCATTTGGTGGATGAATATGGCTTGTTGGAACTATCTGCTCTGAACAGAACCTTTGTATCTTACCCATGGAATCTGCTGCACAAATTCTGTTGGATTTCTACCTCGCTTTTCTTCCAAGTGTTAGTTATTTCCCTTTGGAATCAAACCCAAATTGTTTTCAGCATTTGTCAACTATTGCTTAATTAAACTGAAGGAAAAAAAGAGGGTTTGTAGATGATAATTTTATTGTTTCTGAGATAACTGTGTGTCTCCACAGCCCGGAAAACACAAGCATGTTTTCCAAAATAGCTTGTAATTAATTCTTGTTAGAGACTATACCGTGGTGATAGAGGTGTGTGGGAGGGAATATGCCAAGTTGAAAATGCTTGAAACCCACCTAGGCAGCGTATTTTATTGCCATGTTCATGAACCTGAGAAGATATCTGTGCAGATATATTGTTTCCGGGACTGGTTGGCGTGTGCAGGGTATTGCCATTTGGACTAAATTGCAGTCTGCTAGTTATTGGCGTATTCCTAAAAGGAACTTAAAGCATAGGGGCTTTTCTGGTGTTTTTTTTTCTAAAGCAGTAGCACATTTACCATGGCATTTTCCCACAAGAATATATTAGATAAGTTTGCAAGATGTAATATGTTTGAGTCCTCAAGGCAGATGAACAAATAGCTTTTGAGATGAATTATTATGCTTACTGGCCCCACGAGCCATGCAGTCTTTAAAGAGCCCACATCATTTAGGGCTCTGGAGTGGTATAGAATTGCTGTAACATGTGCTTTAAAGTTTTGGGGTTTAAAGCATTCAATGTCAAAACTTAATGGACATTTTAAATAATTGTGGCTTATTAAAGTTTTGTTGTCTTTGTATTATTTTAGAATACCATTTTATCAAAGCATAATGCAAATAGGGGCTGATGTTTTAAAATTCTATTTTAAACCAGGGAGTTGGTTTTCATTTGGGGTGGGGTATTTCCTCCTTTGTTTTACCTTTTTCACGATCAAATACATGCATTTAGGGTTTGTAAATGTTTTTAAAATTTCAAACAAAACTAAAAATAATGTCCTGAAAGTGAAAAGTTACTGGTAGAAAAATTGATAAATGCATTTTTAAAAGTGTTCAGATTTTTGTTATTAGAATAAGACAGATAAGGCTACCCGTAAATTAAAATGAAATCTTAATTTTTTTCTCTCTTTTGCTAGTTAACCTATTGAAAATGAGAAAAACTGGGGTGGCGCCTGTGGCTCAAGGTGTAGGGCACCAGCCCCATATGCTGGAGGTGGTGGGTTCCAACCCAGCCCCAGCCAAAAACTGCAAAAAAAGAAAATGAGAAAAGTTACTGTGACTGTAAATTCATCAACTTGACCAGGTAGACATTTTGTTGGATAAGTCCTCCCAAGTTAGAATAACTAGCAAAGTACTCACGCATAATTAAACTGAAAGGAGGTCATCGCTGTAAAAGTTAAAGGGGCTGTCCTCTCTCATCGGGCCTAATTTTATAACTTAAGAAACTGTTAGAAGGGCAGCCTGTTCAAGAAGGCACAGTGATACAGCTTGCCCCAAAATGACACAATGTGAGGTGTTAGTTGAATAACACTCAGTTAGTTGAATAACACTCCTACTATGTACCAGGATATTTTATGTATATTGTCTGTAATCTTCATGGTGTTACACCCATTTTTACAGATGATGATTAGAGAGGTTACCCGTTTGCCCCTGTCACATAGGCAGTAAATGACAAACCTGTGGTTTTCAAGTGTCTGCGCATGTGCAGTGGTATTTTAAATTTATGTTCACATAGCGAGGGAGGAGAGAGGGACCCGTGAATTAAAGTACTGAAGGACCTCTGTGAGGTGACCACCCGAGGGACTGTAACAGACTGGTCAACATATGGAGGCGGTCAACCTAAGGAACTAGGCCTACTGTCCTGACATTCACAAGTGGTGCATGTCCAGTCTGTGAAAATTAGGTCAACATAAGGAGGTGGTCAATGTAGGGAAGTGGTCAGGAATGAAGATTCTACTGCCTATGACAGATTTTCACGAAAAAAAAAAAATTGTGTCACAAGAGACTGAGCACTTAAATATATAACAGCTATTCAGGATTGATGTACGCGAAACATCATTTTATGCTTCGAATTAGTTCAAATTCACTGTTCTTCCATATTTTCATCAACTATTGATAATATATTTTAATTTAAAAAATTGTTTTTGTTTATAAGGTACCAGCAAGGTGAAGATCAAAACCAGTGGGCCCTCCCCCCCATAAGCATTTAAAGTGTATTTGGAAAATGCAGCTGTTGGTAATGAAATAACAAGATAACAATTTTCACCTGAATCCATGATGGTCATGAAAGGAAATTAAAGAGAAAACTCTAAAGGAAGGGCTTTCCATATGGTTCTTTAAGGACAAATTTAAAAATATTTTTTCAGGTGGGATTTCTCGTTAATAGCACCTATTTTGGTATCAGCTGCTTTCTGAGGCCAAGAATTCATCCCACATTGGCTTTTTAGAGTGCTAATGTTATCTTTGATCTGGATAGAGGTAGTATTATAATTGTTGAATCTTGTTTTTTAATTGTAATTGGCTGGATTGAGATTACTTGGGCATCTTTTGCAGTGAACTGGGGAAACAAGACCCTTGAAAGACAAGATAAAAAGGAGATAGGATTTTCAAAATGAACCTAGTAATTAAGATTTCATGGGCTCATTTAGGATGTTTTCCACCTCACAGTGTTGTTTTTTATCTCCTTCTAACAGCCATAATAACACTATATTTGGCTTGTGATAAAAGACTGCAATCTCCTTCCCTTTTTATTTTTTTGCATAAATTCCACACTTTTCATTTCTCTGTACCCCTTGTTTTTGTTTCTTACAAGTTAACTGCTCATTCAGTTCTCATAAAAAGACAGGTAATGTTTTGGCATGCAAAATGATCTGATACACTGGAGTCTAATATAATCAGCACATGATCTGATCCAGGTAGCGTGCAGAAATTCAGGGTAGTGTTTGCTGTTGAGGCTTTATATGTAGACTCAGGAGACCAGATATCATAATAGAAATCTGATGTCATTGTCAAAATTTTTTTAAAGACAACAAAAACTGAAACAAACGCTCAAAAATGTTCAACAATACTCTAAGCATCCTTTGTCGTATTTGCATTTAAATGGAAATTGTTATATTTTCAGCATGTTGCAAGGAGAGAAATTAATAAGTCATGGGTGTTGTTTCTGTTCAATACTGAACTTTACCCAAACTTAAGGGGTCATTATTTCCATTTTATTCCTATTGGAGGATTTTGTCTTTCCAGGGGAGGGTCACATTTTTCTTCCTTTTTGTTTTCGGATTAGGCCATCACAAAGAGTGAGGTGTTTCTCCGTGTAATATTTGTTGTATAAAGCTGCAGAAGGAGGGTATGGAAACCACTAATGATTTCCAGTTCATTAGCACCTGCACATCCTCATGCCGTCCTGTTTGTCCCCTCCATCGAGGAGGTACCGAGTCATACAATGAAGCGGCATCAGTGGTGTGCTACTTGTGTAGCCGTGCAGAAAATGTATTTTTATTTTTCCTTAAGAAACAGCTCTTGGTAAACCTCAGAGAAATGGAGCTGCACATTCCTGGGAAAACCTACGTGGGAAACAAAAACTAATTAGAGCAGTAAATGTGATGCTCTCAGGTAATTGTAAAATAATTATTCCCCTTCAGCGGCATCGCGGTTTAGTTGTGCCATCGAGTATCCTCATGCTCTGACTCCAGATGTGAAGGGATGGAGACGTCCTCCCCCTCCTGGGAATGTCTTTTTCATTTAGTGTGAGCGTTACACTCTTCCTAAAGGCCTTTTCAAAGATAGGGGGAAACACGGAGATTTCAGATGGCTTCTCGCTTCCCATTTGTTGCAAATCCATGACAGAAAATGGTTGCTCGAACTATTTTTATAGAAATACAATCCCAGTTATGTGGCTGCAGTGCCTTGTGAGCATATTTGAGATTTACTCTTTCGAAATGCCGGTGTGGAGGGTTATAGATGGTCCCTTTTATGCCCTGAAGATTGTATATTACGTTCCGGATATGTAGAGTGATATTTTAAAACCAGCTGATAATGTAAAATGTAATGCTAATAAATATGTACTCATATGGCTTTCAACATGACACAGGAGTACAAATTCGAGTATTGGTTAAATTTTAATTACTCCCTTTGAATGAATGCCTCAGAGCCAATTTACCAGCATATTTTTAGACCCCCCTCCCCTTTTTTGCTTAAAGACATATGTTAATTCAGTTTAGACTAAAATATTTCAGTTTCATACTCTGTACTTTCCTTTAAGGGTTTATGTGGCCTTTTACTTAAGGTCAGATTTTAAATAAAGAAATCTATTCTGAACAGATCTGTGCTTCCTTTAGGTCAGCAGCAGTGAAGATTCACAACAGATAGATGACCAGTTGACCGGGCTTCCTCTCATAGTAACAGGGCTTTAAAAGTGGGATACGTTTAATGTTTTCATTTGAAGCCTCGATAATCGAAAAAGTCCAATAGGTCCATGTCCTCCACGAGGCCATGTGTGGCTCTCTGTCATAACCATGGATATCCAGCTCCCCCAGCCCAGCAGCTGCTCTGTCTGACATTTACAAGCTCAAGTAAGACTATTCCTCCTCTCACAGATGAAGGTGGTGACTCACTAGTCAGAGAGAATGCAATTAACTTCAGCTGATTTATTTGACATTTTGACATAACTTTTGGACAGCTTAAAATTTCTAGTACCATAGCAGTGTAACTTCGACTTCCATTGTAAGTCTCAGATTCTATGATTTTTATGCTAAAAGGCTCGTTTTTCATGCTTTTCCTAAAAAAAAAAAAAAAAAATTCCATAACTTGAATTAAACTCATTACATTTAAAGGCAGTATTCTATCTCCTTTTCCATGAAGTATGTCTTTGTTTTTCCTAGCCTTCCTCTATGGCAGGAAAGTTGAGTCTCATTTATCCAACATAAAATCAGGCTAAAAGAGCAAAATATTTTGTTATTTACCTGGTTTTCATTAGTAGTCATAAAATATATGTGTATACATAGGTATGAATAGATCTGAATATATGTAAATAGTTATTGAAACTCGACTTATTGGATTGGTGGAAATCTTTAAAAATATCTGCTATTAAATGGTCTTTGGTTTTAAAAGTTAGGAAATTGTTGCACAACTGAATACTTATTAACATAGTATTAATATTGCCATTATTGGTGAAAAATTCAAGGTTAAGAAAAGTTTTACATCTTGGCCAAAGATATGGCTGCAAATGAGGGTTTCTGCTAGAGAGGTGTAAGGACTGCACTTCAGCTCTTTTGCTGACAACCTCAGGTTAATTTCTATGTGTATTAAAAGTGAAAAATAATTCCCTCCGGTAATCCTGACACGTCTTACTCGGTGGGAAGCTGAGACCCTTCCCAGATGACTGGCCTCTTCTCTCCCTACAGCAAAGTCCTTGGATTTTTGGTTGTTTCTTTTTGTTGGTTGCTGTTGCTCCCCTGAAGGTCTTTTAGCATAAGAGTAGGACAATGATCTTTACAGAAAAATCCGGACAGTAGGTCCTGGACGAGTGTTTCCTTGTGTGGTTGCATCTGGTGCTGGCCACACCGAATTCCTTACCTTGTGCTTTTTTGGTGCCCTTTTTTTTTTTTTTTTGCAGTTTTTGGCCGGGGCTGGGTTTGAACCCGCCACCTCCGGCATATGGGGCCAGCACCCTACTCCTTTGAGCCACAGGAGTGGCTATCCTTTTATGTGATCTGCGTCATTGTCCCCCAGCCTCCTATGCTGTTGAAAGGAGTCCTTGAAATTTTGACTGTCTAATGGGAGTCCACCAAAAGTCACTGAAGATCTTAAAAAGGTGAATGTTCACTGTGTATTTATAAGGCTTTTGGGAGTAAATTGGTGTAAACCCACTTAAACACCTGCGTACACCCTCACACCCAGTTGGACACACTCTGTTTGGAACTTGGAGTAAGGCGTCGCCTGTCGGCACGTGAACCAAGTACAAGTTGGAGGCTGACACTTCATTTTGTCCTTTATAATATGAGGGAAACGATAAAAGAGAAAGATGCTATGAGAAACCATAAAGCAGGGAAGTGTTTGGTCAAGGCTACTGGTGGTGTAAGTGGTTGAGCTTATTTGTTTTTCTTTTCACTCGTTGTTTCCAGTAGATTCAGTGAGGTCATACACAGTACAGCTTTGTCTGATGTTCTTTTATCTTTGTTTTCCTGACTTATATATTATATATGTGTGTGTATATATGTCTCAAAAATAGTCCCTAAAGCCCATTTTATTATCCATTTCCTGAATTTCAAGAGAAGGGCCGTGTCTGTCCGTGACGTAGTTCTCCAGATCAGAGCCTGGGAGGACCCCAGGATCAGAGGACTTAGATCATCGCTTGTTGTGAATTCACTGAAGCAGCTGCGTGTTTTGTGCATAAAACTCTATTTTGACTTCCTACATTACAGAAGGGGTGTTGAGTTTTCGGGTTGAGAGTAAGGGTAGCATATTTCAGAATGACTAACTTTGTGGATGTCATTGTCTTGGCCAGCTATATTTGGCTCTGCCGCAGCTGTGTTTGCTTTGTGAAAATTGTCACCAGGAGGCCTCCGACTGCAGTCACTCATTTCAGTCCACGCTGGTAACGTCTTTGCTGACGACTCCCATTGTCCACTCAGCCATCTTGTTTTGGTGTCGGGATTTAGAGAAAAACACTTGAGTCCTTTGAGAAACCTAGATGCTGTTTAATACTGCCAGCACCTCCCTCTGAAAGCGATCCCTTAATATTAACTCTGTCCTAATACTCCATCATCAAGCTCCCTGCCAGGACTCGACTTTCTTTCTCTCTGCGAACAGGCCCATGTTTTCCTGACTCATTGTTCTTCCTTAGTTGTCAAAAAGTTGTCCAAGTTCACATCTGGTGGATGGCGTCCTTCCTGTGTGTTCCAGGGGCATGCTGGGATGTGTTCTCACGTCTGCTGTTGTACAAGCCCTTTACACACCGTGTTGGAGAAGAAACTAAGGGGCAAGGCATTTCTTTCCCCCGACGGAGCACTTGCCACAGAATTTACCTTTTAGGAAGAATTTAGGAAACAAGTTTTCTTCGTACAGAGACCATTTGAATTCCGTTGGATCTGTGTGGGTTTTAATTTTTAACGTCCTCTTAGATTGTTTCTGGTTGTCAGGGAGACTTTATGTGTCATAGAGTGGAATCCCTGGGGGTTCTGTTCAGGGTCTCTCCCAGTGACAGGGTGGAAGGGTCGCCTTCTAGGCTAGGCATCCTTTACTAAGCAGGCATCTTTTAGAATTCCTGGCTTGTCCTCTGATTTGTTCCATGCCCACTTCAGGTCTCAGTTGACTTGTCAAGATTCCTCATCTAGAAAATAAGGGTAATAAAATATGCTTCTTACCTGTCCTGCAGTGTATTATTGTCAGACTAATGTTGGGAAAGAAATGACAACCTAAATATTTTATAGCTTCTTGGTTCTTAAAACTGACCATGAATTCACCTGTGTCTCCTGGGGGACTCGAATGGAGTGGCACCTCATTACAAGAGAACAGTTAATGTTTCTTCCTCAGAACATTCATGCTTTTAACTCCAGCAAAGACCCATGAAGTGTCGCTCCCACGTGAACTTTCAGAAAATACTTAGTCCCCAGGATAGTGCCAGGATGACTGATTCTCCCCCTGCTTTCTGCATGATAATTGAGAAGTAAAATGTCATTCATGTTTCAACTGTGAAGTCAAGGTCATACCTTCCATCCTGGGATGGGGTGAAACAAAAGCGATATTTCCATCCGCTCTCCCCACATGGGCATTCTGAAAATCCCATCGCTGTGTCCCCTAAAATAGATACTGATTTTCCTGTGGGAAGAGTAGCAGCCATACAGTTTGAAGGTTGGTTCTGACATAATGGGAGTCCCAACCTTAGGGGAAACTCAGCCATTAAGGAAACAGTTTCGATCATGTGAGTGTGAAGGGCGGACATTGTAGACCCTGTGGTGCTCAGGACACCTGGAGAGCATAG
The DNA here is from genome assembly GCF_027406575.1 of Nycticebus coucang. Taxonomy (NCBI): domain Eukaryota; kingdom Metazoa; phylum Chordata; class Mammalia; order Primates; family Lorisidae; genus Nycticebus; species Nycticebus coucang. Next base: position 61,227,207 of record NC_069799.1, on the reverse strand, counting down.
GTGTATCTCCCTCTCTGGGGTGGAACTGACCTGTAGGAGGAATCAGGTACTTTCTTTCCAGGATGTAAGGTGCACAGGGTTAAGGTAGGGGATCTAACATGTATGTTACCTCCTGCATCTAGGATGCATCCTAGTTACCCTGTATGGTTAATAAATGAGCATTTCTTTCTTTTGACATAGTTGATGGAGTCCTTGGAGTCCTAAGAGGTCAGAGCTGCCACCACAGAAGGTCGGACAGTTAAGTTCACAAACTTATCCCAGAGGAAGTGCTATGTACATCTTTGCTGAGTGTCACTGTGGTCACCTTCCAAGTACTCCCCTTTGACCAATACTAGTGCCGAGTCCATCCTTCAGAACAATTTGGGAACTCTTTCTGGAATTGCCATCAGGGCTGTCATCATATGAGGTCTGACAATTAAGTTCATGAACTCCACCCAGAAGAATTGCTTTGAAGGGTGGACTAGGCCCTGGCATTAAGGCACAGCCTTCCCAACGGAGTACTTCAAAGGTGGCCATAGTGGTACTCAGCAGTGAGGTCTGTGGCACTTTTTCTAGGATGAGTGGGATGAGTTTGTGAACTTGTCAGACCTTATATAGTGTGAGGATTTGCTTCTACTCCTGTGATTCACTTGATTCTTTAACCATGACCAAGTGCTGTTTGGAAGCCTAAAGCCTTGGTGTGTGAATCCATTGGTTGAGGAGTGTCGTTCATGTTGGGCCAGGGGAATACTTGGATCTGTTATGGCAAAGAGTATGATATTGACAGTGGAGGGATTCTCCAGGCTGTGAACGTGACCTCCCAAGGGCAGAATCTCTTGCTTCATGTAACAGAGCACTTTGCATTGGGGTGACCCAGGGCACCTGGCTGGAGGTGGGGGAAGTGTGACTTTGGCAATATTGGAGATAACTGCTGTTTCCAAGATTTGGGGGCAAGGAAACTGAGTCTGTGGCTGAAAGGTGGCAAGATCTGTGGAGTTGGGGGCCAGACAGATACTACAAATGTTTCTGTGCTTTGGAAGTTAGCCCATTTTATCTTATCAGTGCCAAAGAAGTCTAGTTAACTTTATAGGGAGACTTTCAGTTGGGCCAACGTTTTGTGGCCAGGTATTATAAAAAGTGACCGAAATTGGACTTTTGTTAGCCTCAGGAGCCACGTGATGGCCATGCCTTTATCTTACCCCTGTCTTGTTCTGTCTTGTTTTCCTGGTCTACAAAGGGACATGCTACTTTAGGTCCAAATTTATTTCTAGTTTTCAGTATAACAACAGTGCAGACCCAGAAGCCAAAAAATATTTTCTAGTATCAACCAGATTAACTCCGTGACAAGCATATGCTGCTTTTTGGTGTGTTTCTTTTAATTCTGATTATTTTAAGGGACACTGCCTTCCTGTGGTTGCATTTTTCTGCAGTATTTTATGATATTAGTTCTTAGTTTAGGATATGCCATGGGCCAGCCATCAACTTCCAGCCAGCTAAGGAATTTATATGTTATCAGTGATCTTCAGAAAAATTTGACCTGGTAATTTGTGTGTATTTCCATTTTGCAAATGAAGATGGGGAGCTCTATAAAGTGGTAGTACCGAAAGCCCAAGCGTGTGCCAGCCTCTGTCATTTCCAAAGCTTGAGCTCTTTCTGTTGAATCCCTAGAAGTTGGGCCCCTGGAGTGTGCTTGTAAGTCTTTTTAGGGATTCTCAGGTATAAAACGGTTGAAAGTCCAGATAGGTTGGCAGACTGGCAGCTAAATATGTAGGTTTTGAGTGTGAAATAGTGGTTTTTACCTGGGACCCACCAGTCTTCTGGTTTTTAAATGTTCTTTCATGTAAATTGCTTTATCTTGGTTTTATTTCACAGCCTCACCAATTTCGGAGTGTGGTGAGAAATGAGTCAGTGGCAAGGGGCCCCAAAGCAATGTCAAGGTCTTTTAATGCCTGAGGCAGATTCTTTCTTGTTACTGAGATAAGGATGCGATTCACATTGAAAGCTGCGTTGATACTTACTCTTCATTGATGATAACAATGTATTTTATGGAGAAGTTTCTTGGGAGGATTTCATTAGATACCTGGAATTTTCCCCCACCAACTTCCCGCTTTTTAATTTGTGCATCTGATTTGAATTAACCCTTGGCCTTCTGCAGGGTTTCCTGTGCTCCTTAGTACCCTTCTCATAAATTAGGAAGCGGCTCCCAGGCGGCTCCGTGTCCGTCCCTCTCAGGTGGTGACTTCCTACGCCTGCGTCCATTTTGACCCTCTTCTTCATAAGTAGGTCACATAAGTAGGCGGTAGACTACGTGAGCCTCCAAGCAAGACGACAGTGGATTTTAGGTAATGGACAGTTGCAACCAGCTCACATGTGGTACCTTTGTCCCTTTCAAGTGTCCTTACACGGGCGGTGCCTGTGGCTCAAGGAGTAGGGCGCCGGTCCCATATGCCGGAGGTGGTGGGTTCAAACCCAGCCCCGGCCAAAAACCACAAAAAAAAAAAAATCAAGTGTCCTTACACTTTCAGCCTCTCTTAGCTTTGTGCTCAAGTTCATAATCATTTGATTGATTTTGGGCTTTCAGCAAATCATAAATGTCTGTCTCCTGTGTAGACACCCAATGTGAAGCAAGGGGTAACAGTGAAGTCAGGAGAATTCATGCATGGGTTGGTCTAACCCGCAAACCATCTCATACCAGATACTAGCTTGTCGAGATGCCTTTACTCTTGGCAGGCATAGCCTAAGAGGATGTGATTTGAGGGGGGTTTTCATGCCCTGTGTGCTTATTGTATTCTTGCTACCGATGCAAACATTGTAATTACATTTTCAAGTGACTGAAAATTGCAGGCTTTGTTGAACAAATATACAGCCAGAGAATGGAATGTATACCCACTCCCCCCTCATTATAAGGCTTTCAGAAGTCTGACTGTAAGTCCCAACACCATGGCTCTCGGCTACGTGATACCAACTCCATTCTCAGATGTTTGAACACGTGGTCACAGTGCTGGGTCCCTAGCGATCCCACGATGGGAGGAGAATGCTATTACTCTTTTAGCGCTCCATCGTCCACTCACGGTGGTACCTCCTCTCTCAAGTCCTCTGTTTTCAGGTCATAAGACAAGAAACCACAATTTGATGTTGGGCAAAATCAAGAAAGTTGGTTGAGGAAAACACGCTGCTGGTGCTTCCTGGGGCAGGGGCAGCTGTGTCCCTGTGACAGCATGTCAGCTTCACATCCCCCAACCCTACCCTGAGCTCAGTAAAAACAGAAAAAAATGCTTCCCAGAGGACCTACTGTGTTAGACCCCTCCATTGTCCTTAGAACCTAGCCATGGTACTGGGAAGCCTTCCCGACCAACTTTACTCTCCTAAGCACATTGTACGACTCCCTTTCTAATTTCAGAACCATTTGGCATTTTTATAAAGAAGTAGCGTGTTATGGCTTAGTGTTTTGCTCATTGTTGAGTACCGTTATAAAATCCAGGGGACTATTTCATGAAATACATGTTCCTTGGTTTTGGACGGAAAGCTGATAGGAGGAAGAAGTTACGATGACATCATTATTTTTTGTTTGTTTTTGAAATTTTAAATTTATAGTCAGCGAGAGTGTTTCGCAGTGGTGTAAATCATCCTCCAGGCCCTACTAGAATTCAAGCTCTTTGAAAAACTAAAAAATTACTGGGATGACTTTACTCAAAATAGAAGCAGAACAAATACTTGACTAATTTTGCTCAGAATACCCATAGGCTGTTCCTGATTCTCTTGTGTCTGACAGGTGGGATAAACATGTCATCCCATAAATGTTTATTGGGCTATCACTGTGAACAGTTAACGTATAACTAGAGAGTTGGATGTTCTGTAATCTGTTGTCACCTTTTCTAAAATAAATAATGAACTCCAAAACGTATGTGGGTTTTGGACAGATCATCGAATGCTATAATATATGAAAGTTACCAATTCAGTATTTTCAACATCACTCATGGAGCTGAAGTAAGATAACTTTGGGGTCATAGTAAAAAGCTTTTGATGGAATACGACACGTCAACAAGAGTTTTTTCATGTTTCTGTGTAAGCGAATTAATGCAGTCTTTGAGGCAGGGCTCTGCAGTGAAAATTCCAAGACATAAAGTAGGCTCCATAATATAAAATAATCGCCCAGGTGTAAGGTATGAATGAGGGCATCTTAATTTGCGTCTTTCATGAGTTCTGTCTGTGAATTACAAATACTCTGTTTTACATGCCGGGCCCTTTTTTGACCGAGTATGTGTGTTTATGCCTCTGACAAAGTGCCTGGGCTTTTGATAGCTTGGATTCTTAGCCAATCAGCAAAACTAATTTTAAGAAATGTAATTAGCCTAGAACCAAAGTAAATTAGCTTTTAAAGTTATCTAATTCTCTGGGTTTCTTGTGAGCCTCCGCAGTAGCAAATCGATTGTGGTGTGGTACTGTAAACACAGGATAAGTCAGAAACGTGGCCATAGTAAAGTTTGTATTGCAGATTTAATAGTTAAAATTAAGTAGAACAACTGAGGATTTTAGGATTCAAGTCACCACCACCCTATTCGGCCAAACTGATCAGTTGTGGTGTCGTCATGTGGAAACAATCTAAACATTTTCTGTACTGAAGTCTTTTTTCCATTAATCTAAAGTGTCTATCAGTGAACAAGAGTTTATCTTAAGCATCATTTTTAACACAAATATTCAGTTTCAAAGTCTCATAGTGTGCTGGCTGGTTGCTGGCTGTTCTAGGTGTTAACATTTTGTAAAGTGAAATTACAAGCATTAAATATTTGATTACTCTGAGCTTTGACTGTTCTATTGACTTTGCCTATTTCTTCTTCAGGGAAACACTACTTTAAAACAAAGATCTGTACTTTTGTGATGTTTGAGGGTATAGTGGATTAATAAAGGATCTTCTTGTTGGGACATAAGAATTTCACTGTTCCAACTTTCTAAAGACCTATATGCTTCACCCTAGTGATCAGATGGGGTAAATCTGATCAGTGCCTCATTTTTCTCTTTTTCTTTTTTTTTTTTTTGTTGCATCTATATCCCTCCTAAATTTCTTGAAAATGTTTCATGAGTTCTTTGTTACCGAGAACACAGGAGGAAACATAGTCATTTGGAGGAAACACGTTTATACATCCGTGTTATAATTTCATGATCTTGGCCATTTGGATGGTAGGATGCAATTAGCTCATACTGGGGGAAAATCTAACATTTATCCAAACTGGTGATAATACAGTGCTTTCCCATCAGAAAAAGCTACCGTGGTAGCAGTGCCCTGCTCTGCTAGGCCAGGATGGATCTGGTATGATCCACAGAGTGAATTGTGCAAGCGCTAGTTCATCTCTTTGCTTCATGAACTTCACATAGATAACTTCTTTAATTTACACCGGATGGAGAATCTTGAGAACAAATGAGCACAGATCAGTTTGAAAACAAGATGATGGGGCTAGCAACCCCTTACTTGGCATTCCATATATGACCCTCAAGCTCTTTTTCATGCTCTTGGTACTCAAGAGACAGTGAATGTGTGACCTGGTTTCCTGAGATGCTCCCAATTTACACCTTTCACTCCAGCATCACCATCAATATTGCCCCTCTTTACTCAGAAAAGTGCCCCCGTTTGGATAAATTACATGGTCCCCCTTCTCACATCTGAACCTGTGCCTCCAGCTTTCTTAAATATAAATATGTGTACCAAGTTTTCAAAGTCTGGGGGATTAACCCAAACACTTTCCACAAAAAAATGATGATGAATGCTTTTAAACCTTCAGAAAAATAAATTTCTAGCTTCTCTTTCTCCAACTCAGTTTCTTAACTAAATCCTTATAAATAATAGAAAAGCTATTTAACAAAAATCCACCAAACTTTACTCGATGTTCCTAATGTATTAGCACCTTGTTTGGGGCACTCAGCGATGTGCTGGCTCATTCACTTACGATTTCTTCCCACTCAGATTGCTTGCGCTAGAAATTACTCCCTGCAGCCTTCTGTGAACACCTAGGTTCAGCATCGGTGGCCCCTGAGATGAGACTTTCAGGGAAACCCTTCTGTTCAATTTAGTTAAATTAATAACTTTTCCCCCAGTCTGGAAAGCTCAAATGGAAGCTCAGCTACTTCTGATGACTTTCAACCAAAGCCTGACCAGAGCCCGAAACTGATCTGATGCTGTTTCGGCTTTGTCTGTTCTCAGGCTGCCTTTTGTGAGACATAGCAGAGTTCAGCCAAGGTGTAATGACCCCAGGGTGCCCAGGTAGATTCATGAATTGTGATCCCTGAAATACGTTTTCACTCTATAATGCTAATGACTCGTTCTAATACAGTGCTAGAATTTCAGGAGATTTGTGAAATGTGTGTGTTTAAAATTGATTTCCTGATTTTTTTTACATTTATACCCAGCTGTTTGTTATTCAGTTCAGTCATCAGCATCTGAGTCTCAGTGGACCATGTAATGTGCGGCTGTAGCCAGATGTAACGCTTTCCCTCCCTAAATGTTTCTGTTAGAAGCTTAGAGAGGCAGGCTAAAAACTGCTGATAACCGTGGAGCCTGCATTAATTTACCCTGTGGAGCTACACAAATTCTGCTTGGTGATTCTATTTTCATGACCAACAAGCAGAGCAACGTTTGTGATCTCCATCCCTGGAAGTAATGTTGACACTGTATATATCAAGTGTATCTGCATTGATAGGAAAGGCACTTGTACTGCTAATTCAAACCCCAGGAAGCTGTCTGATCTGCGTGTGTAAATGCTCTGGAAGCCAGGTTGTGCTTAAGCAGCGTCTGCCAGCATTCAAATCAAACCTTTGCCTGGATTAACAGAGGTCCATAAACTAGTCTCTTAAACCAAGAATTTCTTAGGAAAAATAAATTGAGGATCGTTCTTCAGCCTATAGACAAAGCTTGTTTCTAATTTGCATTTATTATTCAAATCTGTGTTTTCTTTTGTATTCATGTGATGTATCTTTGTTTAGAGGCCAAAGCTTCTACTAAATTTAATTACTTCCCTCTGAGGCTTTAAATGGAGGGCAGCTTCTATTAATTGTTAATTACTTTCCTCTGCCATTTACACAGTAAAGGTACAGTTACTAATTGAGGGTGGGTTCTGCACAATGACAAGAAGCTTCTCCAGTCTCGGTATTTGCCTTTGGGGACTGATGTTTATTTCTCTACTCTTACCTTCCCTAAACATAGAAGTAGACACGTTCTGATAGGTTGCCCATTGCAGTGATCCAGCGATGCAGATCAAGGTAGATAAATGGGATCATCTTTGGCTCTGTGTTGCCATCTGGTGGTTTCTTGATCTCTTTAGTCTCCTTAGACCAGTCTCTGATGGGAAGACAATACCCCTGGGTCTGTTCCATTTTGAGTTTTATCCCCAGATCCTTCTGGGAATTTACAGATGGCCTTGTTCCTGTTGGTGGACAGGGATGACCCATCATTATGGCCCGGGAGCCTTTTGTCATTAAGATATTTATTGCGGGTTTTTTATATGCTTGGCAATTTTGACTCTCTTCTTAAAATCCTTCTGTTGGCATCTGCGCATGGTTCTTTCCCCCATTTTGCTGGTCTTTCACTGCTCCGCCCCACCTCCGGACGGCAGGCTCTTGGCTTCTCCCTCAGCTGGTCTTTTTCAGTCTCCCATCTTTAGAGAGCTTGCATCCTCGGCTGCCATATCTAGTCTAATTGAGGTGGGGAGCTGTTTCTCAACATTTAATCTTTTTATACGAATGGCTCTTATAGTCTATGGACCTAAAATTTTTAATTTCATTAAAAATTATAAAGATAGCAAGATGCCATGAAGGCTGTGTTAACCAGTTCGATGAAAATATTTCAAATTGTATATAAAACCAGCACATCGTACCCCATGATTGCATTAATATTACACAGCTATGATTTAATTTAAAGAAAAAAAAGATAGTAAGAAAGAATTGGGATATAGGTTGACTTAACGAGCAGCAATAAACTGAAAAGCTTGAGATTTTCTTATTACTGGAAAGCTTAGATTTATGGCAAAACAAAGTGATTTTAGTTTGTAGTTTTTATTAGATTTGGTGTGGGTAAAAAAAGTTCTGTAGTCCCTAGAAGTCTGACCAGGTAGTAGCCATGTTAAATTATAAATCTACCCTCTCTGCTGATAATAACAGGCAGAGGGCCAAAGCTCGCTTGGGAGGTGCTGTGAGAACAGATCAGTGTTCGCAAGGAGGACCTTTCAGCCTCATTTGAGAAATGACTTCCCTTTTTTCCATCTGCAGTGTGGCTGCTCTGTGGAGTCTTTTTGCGTAGCCTCTGGCCTCTATTCTTAAGAGAAAACCGCTTCTATTCTTAGATGGTGTCTAAGGTGGTTTGCGCTGTATTGCATCACCAAGTTGTGCCGGTAGAGGTACGTGGTGTGTGAAATTGAATGGTATTTCACATGGCGGTGCTTATTAAGTTATTGATACAGGATGGTTGTCGACTTAAGCAAGGTATGAAGTTAATCCTATTAGAAAGTGATTACTCGTTTGCCCAAACACATCAAAAGAGTTGTAGCTGTGGCACTGGGACAGCAGGAATTTTGACGGGATTTCTGTTATCAGTCAGATATTATGCAGTACACAGCTATAAAGATGATTCTGGCGTGACTCTTAGCATGTGCATTTTAGCACTGATTTTGTATACCTTACACACACAAATTTATAAACTACAAAAGAGGGTGGGATAAACATCTTAAAGATTACAGTTTTAAAATGTGCTGTCATCTTAGTATGAATATCCCATGTAAAGGCATTTTAATATTTGGAAGCCCCATCTATGCTCTTAAAAGTCATGATAATTATTTTAGATTATACTGGTTGAGTCCATTTTTATGGAAATGTTTCTGGCAGCTGTGAACCTCACTTAACTAAACATGCTTTTGGAATTAAGAACAGAAAGTGTTAGAGGTTCTTCGGGAGAAAGCAGAGAGAGCCTTGTGTAGGCAGCCAGCTGTCTTACCTTTTTATTCCTCCCTAAGCTGAGTGCCCCAGGGCGTCCACCGTCTCCTGCCTGTGTGTCCACGCACGTGCAGGCCGCCACAGGAGCTCTCATGGTGCTGCGCGTGGACTGGCAACATCTTTGGAGTCTGTGCAGTTGCTCCTGTGAGCCTGGAGGACAATGACAGCACAAACCCAGGTGAAGGAGCGCTGGGGACACAAAATGAGGAATGGAGGAAAATGGAGAACTCATTACTGATACTGAAATGAACTGATCAGATGCCCATGGACGGCTCTCCATATTTGGAGTGTAAAGACAGAAACCTCATCCAAGCCAACATAGGACTCCTTGAAATATTCTGACCTACCTCTTCTGCTAACTGTGTGAATTCGGACTCTAAGGGCAGGGAGCTCTGCAGTCACCATGTGGACTAAAAGTGCAGCATGGGCTTGGCACCTGTGGCTCAAGCAGCTAAGGCGCCAGCCACATACACCTGAGCTGGCAGGTTTGAATTTGGCTTGGGCCTGCCAAACAACGATGGCTGCAACCAAAACACACACACACACACAAGTGCAGCACATGTGCTGTGGACTGACTTCTGGAAAACACCTCGGCCCTTATTTGCCTATATGCACTTTTTATTCCTTTCAGCTTTATATGATTCTAATGCTTTTCTGTTGAAGAAACTTTTTGTGTTGTAGCTTCTTTTTACAATTAGGTTTCAAACCACTCAATTGAGGACAGGTTTAAGTGTACTTCATAACTTTGTTCATGGAAGTAGGAACTTATATATCAGTTTTTAAGGCTAGTTTCATTAAAAAATAAGAACTAGGCCAGGTGCCCTGGCTCACTCCTGTAATCCTAGCATTCTGGGAGGTTGCAGTAGGTGGATTGCTTGAGCTCAGGAGTTCGAGACCAGCCTGAGCAAGAGTAAGGCTCTGTCTCTACTAAAAATAGAAAAACTAATCGAATGTGATGGCAGACTCCTGTAGTCCCAGCTATGGGGAGACTGAGGCAAGAGAATTGCTCAAGTGAAAGAGTTTGAGGTGGTTGTGAGCTGTGATGCCCCAGTACTACACCCAGGTGACAAAGTGAGACTGTTTCAAAAAAAAAAAAAAAAAAAATTATGTATCAATCCCATTTTTGTAAATTCTGATGCCACTGGAGAAACTCGAGCCTGCCGTGCAGACAGATAATTATTAAATCCAGGTGGAATGTGTTATGGTATATATTGGGAGAGGGTCAGGTGGCATGGGGTGTTCCCGGTTTCCTTCCATCAAACTAATTATTACCAAAAAGATCAGAGGGACAGAAGAACAAAAGGTGTCGATAGTCTTTATGTGGGCAATGGCAAATTGATATTTAATCAAAGACTTCCTATTTTCAGGGAGTTCTGTGTGCCTTAGGAAAATGGTAAATTTTGAGAAATTTTTGAATTCTCATGTCTTGATAATGGGACTTCATGATTCCAGGGGAAGGCAGGCAGGAAGGATTCCAGAAGAAGTTAAAGAATTCTCAGGGCGGTGCACTACAGAAGGGCAGGGTGGCATTTATGTATCAGACTGAGTCTTCACAGGGTTCTCTAGATGAATTGCCTCCAACAATACGGAGATAATTCAAAATGAGCCTTAATAAGATGTAGACGCGGTATTTTGGAGAAGAAACAAAATAGGTTCTCTGTTACGTAAACATCTCGTCTTACGTTTAGAACTTGATAAGATCTTAATCTGCTATAATAGCATTTTTTACATCTGATAAATCGCATCATACAGTAAAAGTAGCAAGTAGTGTATAGAAACTTTAAAGGTGTAACTGGTATGGAATTTTAATTATGGAGCAGTAGAATTCCGAGCTACTGGGAAAAACCTATTTTGTGCTATATTTTCTGTGGAGCAACTTATTTTGTTGCAGTTATTTGTTCTGGTCTGGTTGGTTGCTCCGTTTCCTCTATATAATAATTTTAGTTGTTATTCCTTGGTTCAGTAAATACTTTTAAATGCCTGCCTGTGTGCAGCTACCATTCAAGGTTCAGGAAAACTCTGTGTCCTCACAGTTACGCGTGTTTACATGCTCAGAGTTACATTGCCATTAATAGAAAAGATTATTATTTCCCTTTTATTTTGTGATTTCTCCTCTTCCACCCATTTCAGGCTTCTGTTTTTTAGAATTTTCCACCATTCAGGGCTGCATTAGGCCTCTGTTTAACTCTGTCTCTGTGAGCAGTTTTTAAAGCTTCTGCTCTGGCCTCCTGACACTAACAGTGTCTTAGTCTGGTTGCGCTGCTGTAACAAAAGACTGTAGACTGGGTGGCTTAAATAATAGGCATTTATTTCTCACAGTCCTGGAGACTGGGAAGTCTAAGAGCAAGCTGCTTAGCAGATTTGGTTCTTGAGAGGGCTCTTTCTGGTCTGCAGACAGCTGGTTTCTACGTCCTCACATGGAAGGACCATTTCTCTCCCTAAGGAGGCTCTACTCCCTCATGGGGCTCCTCCTTCCTGTCTTCAGCTAAGCCTCGTCACCTCCTACTGGACCCACTGCCTAGGGCCATGATGTTGGGGGTCAGGGCTTCAACATATGCATGTTTTTCTGGCTATGATTCCATTGTATGTGTATACCACAGTGTGTTCATCTATTTGTGTTTTGATGACCATCAAGGGTGTTGTGGCTGGTACGGACGATGCTACTGTGAACATTCATGCACAAGTTGTTGTGTGGACAGTTAATTCTCTTGGGTGTTATGCCTGGGAATGGGATTGCTGGCTCATGTAATTTTTGAGGAACTTTCAAGCTTTCCTTTAAAGTGACTGCTCAGTTTTATCTTCCCATCCGCAGTGCACGGGGTTCCCGTTCCTCCATGTCCTTGCCAACGCTTGTTACTGTCTGTCCCGTGGCCTTGTCAGTTACGCTTGCTTTGTAGGTGAAAAGGGTGGGATATGGAAGGTAAGAACCAAACCAGAGGGTCTTAGGCAGCGCCAGGGGTGTAGAATTCATGTCTCCTAGCTCATATTCACCATTCTTTCTGTGTTTCAGGACAGCTGGGTGAACACAAAAAAACATGAGAACACAAGTGTTCTGGAATTACCTATTTTTATTTTCTTGTAGGGATAGGGCATTCGGTTTTTCCTGATCTGTGATGATATACAATTGTGTGTCTCTAACTTGAGCCTTTTCTTTGAAGGCAGGACTTGACTGTCTGATGACTTACTTGACTGCCTCTAGCCTGTTGGGCATCTCCAACTTTGTGCCCCACACTAAGCCCATGAACCTCTCTCTTTGCCTCACTAAATGGGTGCCAGCTGCTCCAGGCAACGCCTCCTTGTCTCAACTTCTCTTTCCCCTGTTCTGGGTTCTGTGTTCTGTGATCCACACACAGTTGCTGATCACTTCCTTCCCACTATCCTGACCAAGCCACATGTGTCTCACCTGGACTTCAGCAAGTTCTGATCCCCCAGTGGCTTCCTTTCAAGCTTAGAAGGAAATCCAGCCTCCTAAAATATCCTAAGCCCCGGCTCCCCACTTCTCCAGTCCCACTTGCTTTGTTCAACCATGGAGGCTGCTTTGCTGTTCTGTGACAAGGCCAGCGTATCCTCCTGTCAGGTTTTTGGCACTTGCTCTGCCCTGGACCCTGCTCCCCCAGATGTTGGTACCAGCTGCTGCTTCACTTTTTTTAAGATGCCACTTATATGTCACCTTATCAGGAGGCTGCCCCTGACCACCATATCAAAAATAGCAGTTCTATCCTCTTTCCTTACCTTACTTTGCCCCTTGATGACATGTTTTAATATTTAATAAAGTATTAAATATTTATTTGCTCATTTGTTTGTTTCTGTCTCCTGGGATGTAAGGTCCAAGGCAGCAGGCTTTGTCTCTCTGCTTTACTGCGGGACCCTCGTGGCTGGAATGGTACTTGGCACATAAAGGGTAGTCAGTAAATTGCTATTAAATGAACAGTTCATTTTATTTTCTTCCTGGCATACTCAGAATCATTTTTGCTGTCACCCAATCCAGGTGAGCTTTTAATTTAATTTTTCGTACATTTTGCAAAAAGACTTCCATCTATTTTGTATAAATGTGTCTAAGTTCTTCTGTAGAACTGTTTCTTCATATATAAATTTGCAATAAGTGTTGGGCAGGTGCTTTGAGACCTCATTTGAAAAATGTTCCCCCCGACCCAAGTGCCAGAGAATATGATAGTCATGTTGGCATTTTTTATTACTCAGTCTGGTTTTAATACAGTATAACAGTGTGGACCCTATTAGCCACGTACATGGTAATAGCCTCTTATTATAATACCCTAAGATATAATATTGTAATAGTATCTCATTGTGGTTCTACTAATAAGGATCTCACTTATATACTCAGAGAGCTCTTGTGGTTTTGTAATAAATAATTTAAGGGCACGAATCTGCTGTTGAGACTCTTACCTAAAACATAAGATCCCACAGTACCAGAACAGACACTGTCAGAGTTATTTCCATACATTGATTAATACATTCATCACTTGATGTATTCTTCATAATGCATTGCACTTTGTCACCTAAAATTCCAGATTGTCGCCTGTTTATTCCATTTTCTGCAGTAGCTAAAACTAAGCAAGGCTAATATGAACTCTGGTGAAGGTAATGTTCCAGTGCCTTCCAGTACACTAAATAATTCAAGAGGATATGATGTGGAGAGCTTGGGCTCTGCAGCCAGGTTTACCTAAGGCTGAGTCTTAACTTTAGACTCGAACACAACAGGTAACTATGAATCTTGAGCTTTCTAATTCTAATCTTGAAGGTCCTTACTTGTAAAATAGAATGACTTACAGTAGCTACCTCGTAAGGTTGTGTGAGATGATTTATGTAAAATACCTGGCGTGTAATGAAATGCTCAATAAATGTTAACTACAATTATTACTACTATTATTATTTTAAAATGTTTGAGCATCATATGTGAAGAAATATTCTTTGGCAGAGTGTGGGGGAATGACTGTCAAGTAGAGAGTTGTAAGGGGCTGTTAGTAGGGCAATAAAATGCAAATGTGTTGACCTCTGCTTTTTGCCCCAGTGCTGTGTATCATTCCGTTCGGTGAAAACCAGAATTGGGCCTGCTGCTAATCACAGCATAACACGTATAACACAGACAGAGACCCCCTTAAGGCGCCATGTATGTTTATAGCCTACTCAAGGAGCAAAAATGGCTCTTTCTGTAGTACACAATCTGGCTGGGACACTCAGAATACCCATTAGATCGTGTGCTCGTTTAGTTGGTATAATGGAAGTTCATGTTCTTTCCTCTTTATCTAAGCCTCTGGGAGTAGAGGTGACAGAAAACAGAATTTAAAATGCTCAGTGTTTGTTTATAAAGGCGGCGACTTGATCATAACATGTTTGAACATTCACTGAGCCTAACTGAGCTCTCTCCACTTCTGGGCTCCATTTTATTTGCTGCTGTTCAGTGTTATTCTGCCTCCCCAACTAGGCCATATGCCAGTGGTTCTCAGAATCACTGCGGGGCTTATTTAAAAACACCAAATGCTGGGCCCATCCTGAGACTTTCTGATTCAGTGGGTCCGAGGTAGGGCTGAGAATTTGCATTTCTAACAAGTTCCCAGGTGGTGCTGATGTGTTGGTGGGAAAAGCACAGGTTTCCAACCACTGCTGTATGCAAGTTGGGTCTCCCCAGAGCACTTGACCCCAAGTTGGGCACAGAGTATGCACTCCATAAATACTTGTTGGTTCGCTGCTTTTGATGACACTGAAATGAAATATAAAGGGGAGTTGAAGTATATTAAGGTTCTCATTAGGCAGACTGCCTGGTTCTCATTAAGACTGTCCTGGATTCTTTTATGTCCTGGGCATGCGGGCTCAGTGCTAATTTTCATGGCTTCTGTGGTCCCTGAAGTACGATCTTTTTCATCGACTGCAAGGTTCTCCTCATTTACCCTTTCCTTTCTCGACTCATTTCAGACAGACACTAATAATAGCCAACAGAGCCCTCAGGACTAATACGTGAATGAGAATTCTTATACCTCCCAAAGAGTTTTCATAAATCCCTTATCCTTAACCTCATTTCACTCTGTCTCTCCTCCCAGTTAACATAAAGCCAAAGCCCTTGGCTTGTTGGTTCATTTTCTAAAATTTTAAATTTGTTTGAAACTGCCTCCGCTGAGCTAACACTTGATTGAGTCACTGGGGAGAAGAAGATATACAGAGAAGTGCTAGAAAACAAATTGGACTTGTAGAGGAAGCATTGTTTGGAATTATTATATTGCCAAACACATTGTTTATTTCCCTAACATTTTTCTGAGTGTGAGCACTTGGATATTTCTTCACCAGAAAAGAATTTGGGAGAGTTGTTTTGCTCATCCTTCAAACTCTTCCTGCTTAGGCGTTTTAAAGGAAAGTGATGTTTTCCTTCATTAAAACAATCTCTGTAAGTTTCAAAAAAAGAAACTTAAACTTAAAACAAAAGCAATCTCTGTAAGTTTCCATTTCCACTGACCCATTAATACTTATAAGGGAAGAAAATTCTATAGAGATAATAAAGACCTGTAAATATCTTTTTCACGGAATTTCTGAGTATAATTTTCACTTTTTGTCTCCAGCCCTTGCAAGTTCAGTTTTTAGATTTGTGTTTTCCAAAGTAGATTCCATGGAATACTTAGGAGGCTGTCATGTGGATTGAACAGACTCTGTGGCACACATAAAGCTTATATCATACGTGGCTTTAAACGAGGGTAAATGGGTGTCTTTGATTCTTTGATTCAGGACTGTCAGATCTTTAATATGGCTATTTTGCATCATGGGTAAGGAAGAGAGAGAGTTCCAGAGTCTATGTGACCATGGAACCTTCTGGTGTGTGTTCTGCAAAACAGACTTTTGAGATGTACTGTCCCAAATCCTTTTGTTGCATCATCATCTTTGGTTCCGAAAGAAGCCTCAGAGGTAGAAAGCTCTAGCCAGGAAAATAATTTCTTTTTAGAAGATTTAAAGTAGGGAAGATATCAGTTTGTTCAGTAATTCTGTCTCCACTTCAGACTTCAGTGCCTTTCCTGATAGTCGACTACAGACTAAATTTTTCCGAGATAGAGATATTTTCATTCTATAGTGTGTACATTAGAAAAAAATTGCATTGTCTAATTAACCCAGCATGTTTTTCTTACCAAGTGCACTTCAAGGGTGAAATACTGTGGGATGATCAGTTTTTTCCCTTTCCAGATGTCAACTTTGAAATTATGGAAAGTTCAGCTAAATGTTAATGTAAGACTCAGTCATTCATGATTGAAAGAAGCCCATGGAGCCATGTATCCAAATGTAAGGACTGTTCCCCTCTCTGCCTCTTCGCTCAACACTCCCGAAGGCGGCATTCCAGTTAGCAATACTCTGCCTGTAACGTCGCCTTTCCCAGTCACTAGAAAATGTCAGGGATACAGCTGGAACTGTGGAGACCATTCATCTCTGTGACAGTGTCACAGGGAAGAGCAGCGTTTTATAGCTGCAGGTTGTTAATAGAAAAGTTGACCTTTTTTTCTCTTTGCATTTAGGCTCTTGCCCTTGTTTAAAAAATTGGCAATGAACAGAATATGCATTTTTAGCTGTTTCAATATTGTGTATGTGAACGTGGTGAAAGTCGAAACCAAAGATATACTTTATAATCAGATCGTTGGATTCCTGCACATAAGGTTTTCTCAGTTGCCTTGTTTAGTTTTTAGCTTTTAATTCCAGGGCGGTAATTAATGATAGTAAATGTTTCCATGCCACCCGTCCTTGTTTTCTGTCTCATCACACCTCTACCCTCCGTGTAAGGAATATTGACATTTGGAAAGGGTAGACTCACCCTCGTTTGACAGCAGTATTAGCTTGTTAAGATCCACCGAGCTGTGAAAACACATCCATGACATACCTAAGGCAGACTTTAATAGCACCGTCCTCCTCTCCTCTCCTCTCTTCTTGAGGGGCAATCCAAACTTTTTTTTTTTTTTTTGCAGTTTTTGGCTGCAGTTGGGCTTGAACCCGCCACCTCCGGCATATGGGGCTGGTGCCCTAACTCCTTTGAGCCACAGGCACCGCCCGGGGCAATCCAAACTTTTTAACTCGATGCAGTACAGAGCCCTGTCATCTTCTATTTCAGCCAATCTGGTTCTTATTCACTGACTGTAATTACAAGTTTAGGTGCATGAATTCGTTGGTGAAACACTCCAAAAGGTGCACATACGTAAATGTGTTGTGTGCAAATGTTCTGAGTGCAGAATACCTAATTGAAATGAATGGCAGGGAGCACAACGTCACTGAAATGGTCAGGAAAACAGATATCAGGTATTTCACAGCCCTGCTTTTGTCTCTGCAAGTTTCCTTCATGTATTAGATGCCAGAAGCTGCAAAATATGTACAGAATTGAGTGGGATCTTGGGTGTAACCTATTACCATGAAAAATTGGCAAGAAGGAAATCACTTGTTTGCTATGCGTTCTTATGTAACCTTGTACAAACTGTTCTGTTAAAAACTCTTTACTTTTCCCTGGCTTAAAAAAAAAAATATCAGACGAGCCTTCCAAATATTTTTGAGAACCACACTTGTTTGTACGCCTTTTTATTTTTTTAAACTGCGTACCCTTTCTTTCCCTCTTAACTTCCCAAGTGTTGGATCACAGATGAAGCCTTGACTGGGAGTCTCAGCACCTTGACTTTTAGCAGTATTTTAATTATTTGGGAGATTACAGTGTGTTCAGATGTGCTGGATTCCATCATCGCTTTGCTGCTGCATTCTAATGTCAGCAGGATTAGGCCAGTCTGGATGCCCTGTTTGGCTCTCATCATTTTATCGTGAAATAGAAGGGGGGAGAGAGACCAAGGATGTAGTCTGTGTAGACAGTGTGAATCCGGACGTCTGACCGCCTTGGGTTGGGATCTGTCCATAAGTTGCCTTTATTGGGTGTTCTTCATTTCCTTTCCTCTTGCTTCCAACTTATTCTTTTCTCTCTTGTCTTTTACTTTTCTGATCTCCTGATTATTTTTCCTCAAAACTTAACTTTATCATTTTGTTTCTGCATGTCTCCTCTACGGCACTACCCCATCCTTCCGGCGCAGACTTAGACTCACAGGATTTTGAAATAGCAAGGTCTGTAGAGATGGCTCACAATGTGCTGCCTGCCTCCTTCGGGTGTTATTTATTTACTTGCTCTCCTTGGAATGGGTTGTGTATGCACTCTGGGTATTGGGGGCAGGGAAAAGCCAAGTGTAACAGTGCTTATTACAAAGCACCTCCAGCACTGGGAGGAGAAGAGCAGGGTATCATGTCCCCGGGAGAACATTACCAATACGGAGGACTGGCAATGTGCTCTCGGATCTCTGTTGCCTGTGTGATTTCTCTGGGATATAATAAAAAGCATTTGCTGGTCACACATGCCACCTGTGGCCCGTCAGGTGCTCAGGGGCCGCGGAGGCAGGCGGGGCTAAAAGAGCTTCATCAGCACTCGGGGCTCAGCTGGGCTGCTGCAGCTCTCTTGCTCCCTCTGGGTTTCTTGACAAACTGGCCTCCTGCTAAGGGCAGGGAACCGAATGGCAATGGGAGGAGTTAATGAGCCACAGAACATGTGGCTGTCTAAGAACAGAACGTTGTTTGTATCACGAACTCTTTGTCCCTGAAGTTTTCAGAGAGAAATCCAGTGTAACGGGCTCAGAAACATCCTGCTTGTGTTGATCTCTTTTAAATGGTAAAAGAAAACGCAGCATTTAAAAATCATTAAACCACATGGTTCCGGCCTTGTGTTGCGCTGGGGTTTCACGTCCTGCTGGGATGTGCACAGATGCTTGGTACTACAAGAGGCGGACGTCGTGGCCAGTGGACGACATCTGCATTATCAGAACCTGGCCTTTCTTGATCAGGCTTGCTGGTTCTAATGTGGTTCCACTGGCCCAGATCAGCCACTTCTGCCTGTGGGGGAACCCGTGCTCCTGGACTGACAGCTGTGAGCTAATGCTTTTTGTACATTCTTATTCTGCCATTTTCCCCTTTTATTTTGGGTTGAGCACTGCGTTCTGTAGAGCCTGCTCCACCATGGCTCATTAGACCTTGCCTCTCAATTGCGGCGGCCCTCTGACCTCTGGGTCATTGTGCCAACCTTCTGTCTTGTGTCCTCCACCAGTCCCTTCTGGCCAGTAAGGCCAGACCAGTCTTCAGGCCCGTCTTCTGGGGTCATGCAGTTGCTTCCCAGTGGCTGCCTCTACCTGCCTGATGCTCAGACCTCTGGAAACTTCTCTGCCCTCTTACACATCAACCTGTCCTCCCATCCCTATCACTTACTCAACCAGTGAGGCTGTCACTCCTTCCCTGCCTGCCTGCCTTTGTCCCGCCTTCTTCATAAAGTTTCCATTTTTTGAGGGAGAGAAAGACAAATAGAACTTCATACTCTGAAAAGAGAATCTTGGCTGTTTTCCAAAACTAGTTCTGTTTTTAGCAGTAAGATACCTGAAAACCGAATGAGTATATCTTGTGATCCAGTGCTGTATTCTTCAGATCAGGGGGACAGTCAGTGTGGGGGGTGGGGTCTAGGGGAGGTAAGGATTCTGAGCTATAGTCTTGGTTTCTAAGTTTTCCTAAAAAGATAACCTTTCTTTCGTGGAAAGGTTAGTCTTTTAAAGCCTTCTTACATTAACACTTGTGTTGGAGCCGTAGAATGGTATGGACGCTGTCTCGAGTACATCTTTTCTGCTGTGTTTCACATGAAACGCTTTCTTACATGCCGACGATTGAAAACAGCTAAAACATAGGATTTTCTTTCAATTATCCATTTATGTATTATTTATGGGAAATATTTGAATCTGGCAGGATCCTTAGCCTCGCCATCTTTGGGGCTTGCCTCTCTCAGTAAGCTGGCTTACATAAAACTTAATCATAACTAAACAGTGCATGTTTATGAGACATCGCCCCCTCCCCCCAAGGCCTCTCCAGTTGGGTACCACATTTGAAGCATTTATTTACTGTATGTGGAGTGCCTGGGTGACAGGTGCCACACTGTGTACCGTGGTGTCACAACATACCACGACTGTTACATGGAACTGAAGACTTGAGAGGGAGACAGATTCTAATCAAATAATGACACAAATACATAATGAAAAGCTAGTTTACAATGTATAAACAGGGATTTAATATAACTGATGGTGGAGCTGGTCAAGGGAAGGCCTCACTGAAATGAAATATTAAAGATCTTCATATTGCCCACTATATGGGACTAACAGGATGATTGAACGACCTTAACTATACCCTAGATGTCTGTGGCTGTTATAGTGTATTTCTCGTTAATAATACTTTCTTTTGCTAAACTGCATCTGCAGACCATGTGGTGGGAAGCCTGAGAAGACTTAGCCAGTAGAGATTATGACCTGATTACAAAGATACTGCAAAATTTACTTCAGGTAATCTGTTTTTAGTGACTGTGATCCCACCTTGCTCCATCTGATGATGGGAGGTCTTTATCCTGTTACCAAGCCCTGGGTTTGGTGTTGGGTGCTAAGGAAGGTTTCCTTAGGTGATCTGTGTTGTACAGGCCTTGGGTACTGCCCTGGGGGTTATCAGATGGACCTTTACTCTGTTCAAAACCAAGCAGTGCCATATTTAATAATGAAAAGCTACCTTCAGGTAAATAAAATGTAATTTCTTTTGCCCCCTTGGATGGTTTTGTGTTTGCTTGGCACTTCCCTGGACTCTCATACGTCTGTCAGTGAACATGGAGGATGTTGTCCTTTACAACAAAAGCTCTTTTCCACCCAGTTTTGTTGGAGGTAAACAGCAAGTCTGAAGTAGCCAGACTTGTTATTGCAATAGAATTTTCGGGAGGAAATTGTAGCTTGGGAAGAGGAAGTAAGTGGATTCAGGCACTAAGGCTAGTGAATTATGTAGGAGACTTCTAATTTCCAAATCTGGTGGCGTTCCCCATGGTATCACAGCTGCTCTGTACTAACTTTTCTGAACTTATGATTGTCCATGAAATTCCATGTTGTCCTGTGTAACTTTCCTCTTCATTAGAGCCTGGGTTTTAAAAATATATATATTGTCATCTTTAATATTATATAATCTTACAGTATTGGGTTGTTTAAAGATATTTTACAGAAAACCAAGATCATAGCAAAGTAAATTGTATTTTCACAGGGTAAAGGAGACCTTCTAAAGAATCCAATTCATTTATGCCTTTAAATTATCAATCATAAGCACTATAATTATGTGACACATTCTCTGGACATCCGTTTTATTATTATAGTCACTTTCCCTACAAAGTGTCACACAACAGCGTTCTTTTGTTCCTTGGGTCAGCCGTTAATTAGTTTTCTTTCAATAGACAACCCCTTCAGCTATGCAGATGGGATGCCGTGATCTCCTTCATTACCTTCTGGGTGTGAATCCTCTCTTAACATTGCCATTGGTCCTGTCACCTGAGAGGCACATCTAAGGAAACAAAATACATCCAAACACATGCATAATCAATTTTGACTACGTGTTGTAGATAAAGAGGAAATACCGTTTTCTTTTTACTTTCCCATTTTTAGGCTCAAATAATTTTTTTTGTCTAACATGTTTCTGCCATTTTTCTCCTAGGACACACATTTCTTCAAAAAGACCAAATCGATGTATTGGAGCGTTTCTAGGCATACTTCTGGATTTCTCTGTTAGCTCACCTTGAATGTCCTTCTGGCAGTTCTGTTTATAGATTTTATTAATGATACCATTACAAACAATGGGGCAGTGGGTTGTTTTCCAAAATGAAGACAAGTAAATATCCTGTTTTGATTATAGCCACAATTAATTTTGATGTGTAACTGCCAAAATCTGTGGGAAGCAACAGATTCCTCCGTCCATCTCCTCAAGTTGTGAGGCATGAGATGATGTACACAAAACAGTTGGGACAAAGCCTGGCATATAGAAAGTGCATAATATGCTGTCATTACAAAGCTGGTGCAGATTTATACGGTGGGAGTCATAGGATATGTGACAGTGTCTTTTATGACATTGTGTCTTTCAGCAAAGCTTTGATCTTTGATCTTTCCCTTACTTTATCAACCCATCGTTGCTGTGATACCACTAGGAAAGGGCAGCTGGTGTGTAGGGCAGTGGTTCCTAGACTTGGAGGGACATGTCCAGGGGGCTAAGCTTTTATTCTGACCAGGAATTCTATTAACATCTGTCACTGGCGTTCATCATAATTTTTAAAAGGAGTGATAGAGGTCACATTCAGTGTGTATTCATAGAACTGTCTTTTATAGAATTTCAATCGATGAAAAATCTACATTATCCTTATCGATCTCATTTTACAAGAGACTGAAGAAAACTTTATTGTGGACCCATGAGTGAGTGAAGACAGTTGAGGGAAGACAAAAATCTCTGTTTTCTACTGTATTCTGTAAGATATAAATTTGTGAGCTATTGTAGATTTTGGAAATTGAATTATAGGCATTACCATAATGGTCATAACCTAGAGCCCATATATTTATTTATTTATGCAAATTTCCAGTTGCCCAGCATAACCGGAAAAAGAAATTAATGGGAAAGCTGTTAACTCAGGTTTCATCTGTGTTTCTCCCTGTGTAGTTCACTAGTCAGTGAATGTAAGTGAAAGACAAACATATACACGTTTACTCAAAAGAAACAGGTGGACTGTATATTTGTAGAATGCCATTAAAAGTCCAAGTTGACAGTTACCGTTTTTCTGTGTCCAGTGCTATAGTTGCACCACGGAGCCCTTGATGGACAGGGTCAAATTCCTGTTTCTCCCAAACTTCTGAATCACCCCTGAGAGAAAGAATAAGAAAGGGAATTAATAGTTTGAAGAAATACAATTATTTCACAAATAATTGGTTTAATAGAGACACTGGTAACTGAGGGTCTAAGCGCATTTTCTCAGTCTTCTCCTCATTCATGTGCTTGTGAGTGGGTGAGGAGGATGGATGTGCTTGGCTCAGGTGGTTTTTAAGATTCCTTCTTAACCTGAAGTTCTATGGAACAGGTTCGAAAGAAGAGAGTCAACATTTTTTGCTACACGTGACCTAATTTGATCCCAGTTGCTCACCCAAACACTTGGTCGCATCTGGAAAGTATGGTAGATGCTGTCGTGACCGTCTTGTAAGCTCTTACCAGTGAGTTTTTACTGCTTTTCCCTCTCCCCATCTGGAGTATCCCCTAGCTAGCCGTTTCCAAAGGTTCCTTTTCAGTCCCAACTGCTGTATTATTTAAATCTCATCTACAGCGCTCTCTACAAGCAAGGCTTAAATCTGCTTTTGTATTTGAAAACAAAGCTTTAAAAGCAGCTAGGGGAGCCACATAAAAGAATAGTGATTTTGTGACAATGGCCTAAATCCAAGAAATGCATTTAGAAAGAGTTTTTGTTTGTTTTTTAGCAGAAATTGGTTTCAGCATGCTTGTCCATTGAAAGTGGAGGATACTGAGCCCACGGAGAGATGATACCTCTGATGGAAACTGGAGATTTTTGTTATAGGAAGACGTGTATGTATGTGTACCATGTACCCTGTATTTCACAATCTTATAAAAGTCATTAAAATGCATTTTGTAATCACACAAATCCTTCTGTATATGGAGTTTGCCTTTTTTTTTGAGCCAGAGTCCACTGTGTCACCCTGGGTAGAGTGCTGTGGAGTCACAGCTCACAGCAACCTCCAACTCCTGGTCTTTAAGCGATTCTCTTGCCTCAGCCTCGTAAGTAGCTGGAACTATAGGCTCCCGCCACAACGCCCAGCTATTTTTTTGTTGTGGTTGTCATTGTTGTTTAGCAGGACCGGGCCAAGTTTGAACCTGCCAGCGCCCTAACCACAGAGCTAGGGGTGCTGAGCCAGGAGTTTGCCCTTTCACACAAGCATTTTTAGGGTCATTCCATAAATGGGGCTTTGTTGCTCTCTGTAGGAAATAAATGGTTAGATATTTTTATAAATAACTTTTGCCTTTGCTAAAATGCGTAGCTGGAACTAGGTGGCTAATAGCATGCTCTGTAATTGGTAATCAATCACGTAACGATTTATTACACTTGTATGAACTTCTCCGTACCTGATAGTCTCAGTACAAGATGAAGAGAAACATAAGTTACGATTATAAACATCAATTCCATAAAATGCACCGGTGATCAGAGAGAGAGGTATGAATAGCTGCGGTTGGATCTGTGAAGAACTCTTGCACAGGAAGGGGAGGTATTTGAATTGTATAGGAAGAGAGGCAACTGGATTATAAATTTAAAAAATAATAACAGTATTTACCAAGCGTGCTGATTTATTTCTCGGTAGAAGAATGAAACATCTAAGAGGAAGCAGGATTGGAGGGTTCACTGTCATGAAGGTAGAACAGCACAGCACTAATGCTGGGAAAGGTGAGGACGACGCCAAGGGCCAGCGTCAGGAGCAAATGTGATGGGTCTGGGCGTTCTAACCCAAGTCTGAAAGGGTGAACATAATACTGTGAACGTACACCAGAAAAAGAAGTCCTAGTACTAGGGAAAATTCTACAGTGAAAGGGAAGGGCCAGAGGAGGAAAACCAGGTGCCCAGCCCAAGCTCCTAACCACAGGCTTCTGGAAGAGAAGGAGTAAGAGCCAGTGGAGTGACATGTCCAGTTGCCTGCTCTCCAGTGGATTCCAAATCGGTGGGCTGAGGGGTGCGAGGGTGGGAGGGAGAGGACGTGCCTGGAGGCCCTGGCTCCATCTGTGTAACAGGAAAACGGTCTGCCTTGATGAAAAATCAATCTTCAGGGGCAGCAGAAACAGCTCCTGTAAGAACACAAGATCCCAGACCTGACTTGGGCAAGATGCCACCATGGGAGCTAACGAGCCAGTGTGGGTCTAAAGAGGTGCCCACCCTGAAGGGGGGCAGCACTGGGCCCCGGGAGGTGGGGGTCCCTGCCACCATGGGAGCTAATGAGCCAGTATGGGTCTAAAGAGGTGCCCCCCCAAAAGGGGGGCAGCACTGGGCCCCGGGAGGTGTGGTCCCTGCCACCATGGGAGCTAATGAGCCAGTGTGGGTCTAAAGAGGTGCCCCCCAGAGGGTGAGCAGCACTGGGCCCCGGGAGGTGTGGTCCCTGCCACCATGGGAGCTAATGAGCCAGTGTGGGTCTAAAGAGGTGCCCCCCAGAGGGTGAGCAGCACTGAGCCCCAGGAGGTGGGGGTCCCTGTCGAGGGGAGCTCCGCTCCATGAATGTCCTATTACCATGTGAGCTCGACCCTTGCCAGAGACACAGTGACATTATAGGTGCCTTAAAATATTTAATATATCACTTGGAGAAAATCTGCATTTTTCTAAATGTTGATCTATAGAAGGAAGAGAAAAAGGAAACCGAGTAAGTGATAAACAAGTACTTGCCGTGGAACTCTCACGGAGAAGCCTCAGACCAGGCCTCCGGGGGAGGATGCCATTTGAATAAGTGTTAATCCCAAGGGAATGCTTGGCCTTCATGGCGAGACAAACGCTGATTATATGCTCAGAGCCACCGAGGTAGTATTTCTTTGTTTTTATTTTCCCCTGATGAAATACTTGAAGCTGGCTTTTTAAGTGTGAAGACGTAACTTAGGGATGGTGATTGTCATATTTAGACTTGGGGAATAGAGGAGCCCCAAAACATTTTTATTTAACAGCCTGATTCCCCAAATCCCAGTATCCTGCCTTTAAACCCACACGATTAGAAAGCTGCATTTTAAGATACTCCATGCAACAAGATTCTAACATTTGCTAGAAGTCCACCACAAAGAGCCATTATTCAGCAAGAGGAAACTCTACTTTTCACTGTTAGCAAGATGTGTTAAATTAAATGGAGTTTGTTCCTTTTCTTTGCCATTTTTGTGGTCTAGATTTTCTTTTGCCTAGAAATAGGCTACACAAAATGAGAATACTTTATTCCCAAGCAAATGGAAATACATTATGTGAACAGAAAAATAATATCTAAATCTCATGTTAAAACCCCCTCTTTTAGAGCCAGGAGAGAATTTGGCATGTTCCTGTTGAGGTTTAGCATTTAAATGCAACGCAAAAGAGTATAAATAAAATACCAAGTCAGGTTGCATGCGCTCAGCCGTGTGATCACATTTTAAGTACTGTCTGCAAATCGTCCTTCTATGAGTGGACTGTATTCAGCTGTCACTACTCTTGTGGATGTTTCTTTGATGAAAAAGCCTCTTTTTAAGGAGTCATACTGTAGTTATTCCCCACGTCCTGCTACTGGCTTTATGAGTTCTATTTCAGTGTGCTGTGTAAAATGTTCTTTTTCAAAAACTCAGTGAGCAAATTGGGTGTGGTGCTGTTAATTATCATATGTGATCTCGTTAAGCTACAGACAAGATTATAAGATTCCTTTGGTGCCCCACACTGGTTAACAGAACCAGCATTACCAAATGGGGGTTCCGACTCTTATTTCACTGCGCCTCTGTCATACGATGTGGCGTCATGCATGATGCTGCTGTTTTATTGAGTTGCTGAAATATGTATTCTGTTCCGTAATCCCTGGAATTTGGAAGTGAATGTCTGTTTTAAAGCAGGGATCTTAGGCTTGTGTTTGTCTTTATTGTGGCCTAATAGCTTGGAGAGGTTTGAGCTATTTTACTATTTTTGAGCTATTTTAAAGGTGGAAAGCAAATTTAGAGCACTTATTAAACAGATGCCTGGGGAAATGGGCCCTTTTCTCACGAGGAGGGTGTTTACACAGCGAGGTCCTTTGACGGCTAAGCCTGTTTTAAAGAACTCCAGTGACAGAAAACACATCCCCAGTGAGTGCTCTTGTTTCTTCTCTATGGAGGATTTTAAACCTTGAAGAGAAGGCTCGGAGTCCAAAGAAAAGGCTGTGCAACTGCAGTAAGCCCACAGCCGTGTACTTGAATACTCAGAGATAACAGCTGTCAGGACAGAGCGAGGGAAATGCAATGAATTCTATCAGCCAGAGGGAAGCTTGGCCTTAGGCACCATGAGAGTGTAAGAATAGTTTCCTTTTCCTTTTCACTTAAGGAAAATAGTTTCCTTTCCTTTTCACTTAAGGAAACTTAACTCTCCAAGGACTCCCAAACTCACTCTGCTGGATGTATGAACTCCCCCAAAATGTGCGTGTTTCCATCCTGACAGTATGTCTGGATGAGAGGGCAGAGAACCTTTGCCCATAAAGTACTGGCATTTATCTGATTTAGGGTAAGTTTCAACCTTCAGATGCTGAAGATTGGGACAGAATAGATACTCTGAAACAGCTGAATTGGCCATAGTTCTTTCTTTGTCTTGGATTCTTTTCATTTAAATGTATATTTGAAATGCTACTCTTTGAAATTGGAGGCTCATGCTCAAAATGGAAGAGGAAGAAAAGAGAGACCTAGTGAAGTTCCTGGGTTGCTACCGCTGATGCTTTGCGAATACCCATCACGGTGAGTTGAGTAGTCAAGGTCTGCTTTGTCTGAAGTCACTGAACGGCCCTGTGATCTCCAAGGTACGATGGTGGTTGTATTCTATTCTGACACGGGAAGACGCTTTGTAATTTAATTCAGCTCAGAAGTGCTGAGTGACCCTCACTCAGGAATTGTCCTGGAGAGGACATCTCTAATCCTTTCCCAAGATAGTCAGTGGTATCTTCCTGATCCAGAGGCATTTTGAACTTCTCTGAGGAGTAAGGTAACAATATGCCAGATTTGATTATTACAATAAAATAGTTAATTTTAGGAAAAGTGTAATTTGGGCATGGGAAGTATTTTCTGTGGTCAGATCTCTTCCTGTTACAGAAGCCCCCACGTTGCCCAGCATCCACACATTGGTCTCTCGAGGCCACTCTGTCACAGCGCCGTCCTCCTCTGATGGACTTTGAGATAGAATCCGGGCAGACCTCATTTTATGGCGCTCAGCTTTTTTGTGCTTCCGCAGATGCTGCATTTTTTTCACAAGTTGGAAATTGGTGGCAACCTGCACCAAACGAGTCGTTGGTACCATTTTCCCAGCAACAGAATCCTACGAGTGACCTCTCAGGGACAGGAAGAGTCACGTTTCTCACTTTAAATCAAAGCTGGAAATGATCGTGTTAAGTTAGAAAGGCATGTCCAAAGCCAAGATGGGCTGAGATAGACCTCTTTCTACCCAGTCAAGTTGTAAATGCACAGGAAGAGTTCTTCAAGGAAATGAAAGGTGCTCCAAAGTGAACCCAGGGGTAATAAGAAAGCAGGACAGCCTTATCACTGATAAAGAGAAAGTTCGAGTGGTGTGGACAGAGCAAAGCAGCCACAACATTCCAGTAAGCTGAAGCCTCACTGAGAGCAAGGCCCTGGCTGTATTTCCTTCTGTGAAGGCTGAGAGAGGTGCAGAAGCAAAGTGTGAAGGGAGCAGAAGGTGGTTCATGAAGCTGAAAGAAAGACGCCGTCTCCATAACGTAAAAATTCAGCTGAGGCAGCACGTGCTGATGGAGGAACTGCACCAGGTTATCCAGAAGATCTAGCTAAGATCATTGGTGAAGATGGCTACAGCAAACAGCAGATCTTCAATGTAGGAAGACAGTCTCCTGTGGTAAGTTGTTACCCAGCAGTTTCATAGATGGGAGAAGTCAGTGCCTGGTTTCAATGGGCAGGCTGACTTTCTTGTTAGGGACTAAAGCAGCTGGTGACTTTAAGTTGAAGCCAAGGCTCATTTACCGTTCCGAAAGTCTTAGGGCCCGTAGGAATTATGCTAAATCTTTTCTGCCAGAGCTCAATAATGGAATGACAAAGCCTAGATGATAGCACATCTGTTTACAGCATGGTTACTGAATCTGTGAAGCCTGCTATTGAGACCTGCTTAAAAAAAAAGGTAGCTTTGAAAAACATTACTGTTCACTGACAACATACTGGTCACCCAGGAACTCTGATGGACAGGTGCAGGGAGGCGAATGCTGTTGTCATGCCTACTAGCTGACCATCCATTCTGAAGCCCATAGATGAAAAAGTAATTTCATCTATCCATTTCATAAGGCTATAGTTTCCATAGATGGCGACGAGGCTGGGCAAAGTCAATTGAAAACCTTCTGGAAAGGATTCTCCATTCTTGATGCTCTGTAACATTCATGTTCCTTGGAAGTCAAAGTATCAATAGAAGTGGATTCGAGCCCTCAGGGATGGCTTTGAAGGGATCAAAGACTTTAGCAGAGGAGGGAACTACAGCTGTGGTGGGAATAGCAAGTGGACCAGAATTAGAAATGGAGCCTGAAGATGTGACGGAATTGCTGAATTGCTGCAATCTCACGATCAAACATAAACCAGTGAGGACCTGCTTCTTATGAATGGGCATAGAAAGTGGTTTCTTGAGATGGAATCTCCTGGTGAAGATGCTATGAACACTGTTCAAATGATCCAAAGGAGTTAGAATGTTTTATACATTTAGTCGATAAAACAGCAGCAGGGTTTGAGAGGACCGACTCCCAGTTTAGAGAGAGGTTCTACCATGGGGAAAATGCTATCAAACAGCATCACAAGCCCCAGAGAAATCTTGCATGAAAGGGAGAGTCATTCCTGCAGCCGACTTCATTGTTCTCTTATTTTAGGAAATTGCCACAGCCAGCCCAGCCTTCAGGAGCAACCATCTGATCAGACAGCAGCCATCAGGATGGAGGCAAGACCCTTGCTCCCAGCAGAGAGATGGCAACTCTCCAAAGGCTCCATCCGATGTGTAGCTGAGGGGTTAGCGTTTCTTCGCAGTAACATTTTAAAGTTAGGGTTATATACATAGTTTTTGAAGACACAGTCCTGTGGTACACTTGACTGATTATAGTACAGTGTGATCATAACTTCTGTATGCACTGGAAAACTAAAAAATTCATGTGTTTTGTTGTAACATTTATTTTGGTAGTCTGAAACCAAACCCACACTGTTGCTGAGGCATGCATGTGTTTAGGAACACACCCTATATAAATTTGATATCTGATATTTGGTATCTTTGATTTAAGATGGTCAGACAGCTCCCACAACACTTAAAATTTATCTAGGCAGTCCCAGCACAGAAATATGCAAATATCAGTATTGAAATGATAGAATATAATTTTTATTTGAAAACATCACTGTATGGTAGATACTGTGCATAACCCTTTTTATTTCAAAGTAATTTGGGATCATATTTTAAGCATCATAAATGAGGTTCATTTCTTCACTTATTAGTTAATAAAGTATTCTTAGAATATAATTAAAGATTTTAAATTTGAAGGTCATATTTGAAGTATTATACAAGTGTGACAGCTGTCTTTAAAAAAGTATTTACTTTTTTTTGCTTGTCAGTATAAATAAGAAATGGTATAAAATGTGTATATTTGAGAACTCTGTGGTGTTGGCAGATCAGTGGTTGTCACTTTTGTTCACATGTTAGAATTACCTGAGTAATTCTTTAAAAACACTGGTGCCCAGATGCCCCCTCTTTTAAAAACACTGGTGCCTGGACGTTCCCTGGGTGAGGGGCCCTTCTGCAAATGGAACTTTACTCTGGAAGTGGGAACAGTGTAAGCTAAAAATCGTACCCTCATATTAATTTGATTTAATTAAAAAAAATTTTTTTTAAGTTTTGGAAATAATATACATATTCAGTGCTGTAAATGTAAAACAAAACAAAAAACAAACACTGGTGCCTGTGTCCCACTCTGACCAGTTAAGTCAGACCCTCTGAGGGTGGAGACTAAACATCTTTGCTTTATTTTCGGGGCATATGGGAGGGATTTGTACCTTGTACATCTTATATGCTTTGTAGGTCCTGAAGAGCAGTATTTATCCTGCAGAGTGATACTCCACGTCCGTGAGTTTGTTCGGAGAGTATTTGAAGGTCTGCTACGTATCAGGCATGATTGCCCAGTACCTGCTGGGAGAGACTTGATTCCTCCTCCTGGAGTTTATATTTTGGTTTTGGCGAAAGATTATTTGAGTCTTTTGAAAGTCGGAATGTACCACTGATTGGATCATCTCATTTCACTGACAGATTGAACCTAATTCTCGTCTGGGTTGGGTTTTCCAAATCAGTTTACAGGGCTTGACATTTTCTCTTTCAGATTTCGTTTCTCCTCAGCCACATTCCGTAGTTGGACTAATTTACTATTCTCAGCTCCTCAGTCCCCCTGGTGCTCCTGTCATAGTGCTCTGTGGTCATTTAACCAAGGGATTATTTTTTGTTTGCCTGTTATGAAGTAATGAATAGGGAACCCTGAGCTTCAAAGTTAAAATTAAATGGCGCTTCTTATTTGGGAAAAAAAGTATTTAACACTGTGGAAGAAGTAGCAGTTATGCAGGGAACATCAGTTAAGCCTCGGTGATACAGTTTAAAAGTAAACCTGTCATTCAAGAATGAAAGATTCTAAATTCTTCAGGTATTTTGATAAGTTCTGCTTCAAACAGAGTAAGTGTCAAGTCTCTTTTGCATCTCTGTACCAATCTCTTCCCTACCCACCAATAATTATCTAAAATCTTGATAGATAGAGCATAAACACCAGGGGTAAAATGCACATTCAATTAGGCAGATACTCTTTACTGACCTAAATAGCAGTTCATTCAGGAGATAATGTGACCTGTAGTCAGAGAGATAAAAATCTGTGGCTTGAGCTGGGATAAACCTGGCATCGTACAAACTCTCCAGTGATCAGAGAATCATGTAAAATTAGTTCAGGCAGAAAAATACTACCCAAGCTTTGCAGGCCTTGTCGCAATTTCAGGAATCTTTCTTTCTCAAGGTACACGTGTAATTTGTCACCTACACTATCCCTCGTGATCTTTTAATTCCTTGGTCTCAAAGGGAATTGAGCACTTAGGCAATATATGTATTCTAAGGTTGATTTTTTTTTTTTTCCGTTCATAACTAAGGGCGCTCACCTTCTCTTAAAGAAGGTCTCCTCTTTGGAGGGGTGGTCAGTGTATCTTGGGAATTTTGGGTAGGCACAAATGTGGCCACCACTTTCACTACCAAAATGATCAGTACCTGTCCTAGAAGTTAATAATCAGTTTTGTGTGTGCAAGTGTCCGTTACGTTCCTGCTACTCCCTTTTTTGAACGTGTGAGGATACATTTATCATCTTTCCCCTTCAGGTGTCTTTCAGTAGATGTGACAGTAAATAATGGACTGCCGAAGGGAAATTCCATGCTACTGAAAGGACCTCAGATTCTTTTTGGAGAGATACAGGTAGAAATAAGTTCAATACACAAATTTAGTTCACTATACTCTGAATAATCTAATGTGATGGTTAGAGGCCTGGATCCTTTGAATCATAAGGCGCTTCATTCATTATTTTTTTTTTATTCATGTCAAAATGGGGAAAGAGTCAGGGTGTGGTTTTCCTCTTCGAACCAGTAAGGAAAACTTAAATCTAACATGTTAAGTTCAGGGCGGCACCTGTGGCTCAAGGAGTAGGGCACTGGCCCCATATGCCGAGGGTGAGTGGTTCAAACGCAGCCCCAGCCAAAAAAAAAAAAAAAAAAATCAGGCCTTCACCAGGTGAGGTAGTGCACCTTAGTCTCAGCTTCTCATGGGGGTTGAGAAGGGAGTACTGCTTGAGCCAAGGAGTTTGAGGCTGCACTGAGCTGTGATCAGACCACTACGCTCCAGCCTGGGGGACACAGCAAGACCCTGTCTTTCAAAGATCCGTCAGCTATGTATCAGGCATGATTGCCCCGTACCTGCTGGGAGAGACTTGATTCCTCCTCCTGGAGTTTATATTTTGGTTTTTGACAAAAGGTTCTTTGAGCATCAGACCGATGCTGTCCTGTGTCTGTAGTAACCAGCATGTGGCATGATGTGTACTCCTGCCTACAGGTAGAAATTATGATGAGGGAGTTGGATTTGCAATTTCTACTTCGCTCTCAATTCCCTCCAGCATCCAGTTATTAGCCGTTTACTGTCACTCTAACCTTTTTATGGCTATTAACGATGTCGTTTTGCGAATTTGCTCTTGCATTTTGAAAGGAAGAACCTGGGCCTCTAATAGAGATGTAGGAGGTGAAATACGTGCTAAGGAGGAAGCCATTGCAGCCTCTTAAAATTAAGAGTGCGGGAATGTGTACGTATCTGGCAGATTTAAAAACACTGAGCTCACTTTAAGTCATTATATTTTGTGGAAATAAGCATTCTGATAGCCCGTGGAAATATATTTTTGAAGTGCTGGTAAAAGGCAAATCCCCTGTTTTGGAGAACTTTCTTTCTGAATTTGCTAAGTGAAACCTGCACGTGTGTAACATCTACAGTACATTGGCCTTATTAATAAATTGGAGCTGATTTTCTGTTTCCCCGGGGAAAAGGTAAGTGTGTCTCAGTGCCTGTGTGGCGTGTATTGTACTTCGAAATCAGATTCTACACACAAGGCAGGGAGAGTACAAGCTATTCAGGAAAAACAAAAACAAACCCCCCTCTAGACAAACCAAATCTTAAATATTGATTTCATTGAATCATAGCACTTTAGACAGCGCTCCTTAATACCCACTGCTTCCCAAACAAGAATCTCCATGTTCCGGATAGTTGTAAAAGAACTAGACCATTCTTCCCTTGGGTGTTCCAGTGGTTGAAATAGACAGTTAGAGTCAGATCAAGCATGAATTTAAATCTTTCTTGCCCATTTATTGGTTCTGCGACCTTGGGCGTGTTATTTAACCTTCTGAATCCCAGTTTCCCATCCGTAAAGTGAAAATGGCAATATTCAGTTTGCAGGATTGTGAGAATTAAAAGAGAACAGTAACTGTGAACCACCTGACCCCTATAGGTACTTTGTAAATATTTATTTCACTATCACCGAGGATCACACAGTAGGGAGACGAATGAAAATATTTAACATCTCATAGGAAGAACTCATGAAGTAACAATGGGCAATCACTGCCCATTCTTACAGTTTCTTCACACAGTATGGAGGTTAAAAACAGGCCAGAATTTGGGTCCATTTTCCAAAGGTGTCTGCTGAGAAGCCGCCGTGTGCCATGCTTGATTCCACATGCTGGGAATACACTGGGGATAAGACTCATGGTCCTTACCCTTGTAATTGTTACGGTTTTGTGAGAGAGCAGACATTGATTAATACTCAGACTAATCAGACCAATAAATGTCAGGTTAGAACTGTGCTTAGTGTTATGAAAGAGAAGAAAATGTTATGAAACTGGGTAATAGGCAAGTTTGGCCTAATTAGGAAGATCCAGAAAACAACAATACTGAGGTGAGCAGGTGTCTTTGACCCTCAGTAAACCATCGGGGTCTACTGGACCCCATTGTAGTTTTGGAATTTCTTTTTTGTGAGACATTTTAACTGCTTTTAAGGGTGACACTTTTTCATAAATTCTGTCTTTCCTAGAGGTCTTCCAAGGAACAGAGAGACTATTTACTGATTTCTTTTATGGTATAAAACAATTCATTCTGTCTCACCGTTACTATATGGTGTCGTGGGACCCATTTGTACATCCAGAATACATGAAGGCCTCATAGGGATCTTGTTTCTATATGTTGAAATGTTTGCTGTTTCAGCATCTGAGGACTTAGTTCATCTTTGCTTTCAATTCCCAACTATACTTAAAAAAAAAAAAAAAAGGCTGAAAAGTACAAAAAGCAAAGAATGATGGAATCATCTGTAAGGATGTTACAGTGAAATAAATGTTAATTATTATATAATCCTTAAGTTTTCTTACTGCATTTCTCATAGTTTTGTATCATCTTTCAAGGAGGTATAAAAGAAGTCTGGAGATAGCATCTTTTAGCTAAATTAAGGGGAAAAAATCTGTAATTGAGCACAGGTAAGAATTTAGAGTTTTGTATTTTCTCCTCTGGTAGCAAAGAGAAGAAAACTGATCAGAGGACGACATCTCATTCGGAAGAAACATGTAAAAAGACAAACCCACTCTAGATTCCAAGGATAAGGATGAGGTTGATAGTATAAGTGAAACCTCAGGCCGATTCTTCAGGTGAAGACGTCCTGGATGAGCTTTCCTCAGCTCAAATCAATGAGTCAATAGCACACTTCAAAAGACAAAAAGGAAACACGGCATTTTTATCCAGTTAGTCACTCAGCAGGAAGTACTTCATCGAGTAGCATTTTGGAGCAGAAACCTGGATCATCCTGTTTTTGCTGAAAGAATATGCGGCGGTTTTCTTTTAAGATATTTGTGTATTAAAAATGTACTTCATGTGGTTCAGAAGTGTACATAGAAAGGTGGTTGGAGGGAATATATGACCTAGAAATAATTATTAGATTGTCATTCTCACTGATTTTGTTAAATCCAAAAATGAAAGTGTTCTTAAATCATTAAGCCAAGAGGATGGCTGTCTTGTCAGCAAAATTATAGCCACCACAATGATTAAAGATAACTTAAGTTTTGATGATGGAAGTGTAGGACGAAAAACCAGAAGTGATGATGAGGTAGATAGAACCTATTAGAAATGTGTGCGGGCGGCGCCTGTGGCTCAGCGGGTGGGGCGCCAGCCCCATGTGCCGAGGGTGGCGGGTTCAGGCCCAGCCCTGGCCAGACTGCAACAACAACAACAAAAAAAAAATAGCCGGGCGTTGTGGCGGGCGCCTGTAGTCCCAGCTACTCGGGAGGCTGAGGCAAGAGAATCACCTAAGCCCAAGGATTTGGAGGTTGCTGTGAGCTGTGTGACACCACGGCACTCTACCGAGGGCGGTAAGGTGAGACTCTGTCTCTCCAAAAAAAAAGGAAATGTGTGTGAAACTGGGAACAACATTTGCAAAATGAATATGTTCTAGATCGTTCAAGACAGATGATGAGCAGTTGGCTGCCTGTTGTGGGTGTCTGTCGCTTCAAAGTCAGGAAAACCTGGAATAGAACTTGGAGGTGGCTGTTTGAGTTCTTAGGAACATTTCTAAAAATGTTTTCACTCTCTCTTTATTCTGTGTAAATTATTCATTGAGTTCACTCAAAAAAAAAAAAACTGTAAAAAAAAAAAACAAAAGCCATTGGGCGGCACCTGTGGCTCAAAGGAGTGAGGCTCCAGCCCTGACCAAAAATTGCAAAAAAAAAAAAAAAAAGCCATCGAAGATGACA
Organism: Nycticebus coucang; assembly: GCF_027406575.1. Lineage (NCBI taxonomy): Eukaryota > Metazoa > Chordata > Mammalia > Primates > Lorisidae > Nycticebus > Nycticebus coucang. Next base: position 61,191,315 of record NC_069799.1, on the reverse strand, counting down.
TCATTCAGTGTTCAACTGGCAAAAACGTGAGGGAAGAGTTTCAGGTAGAGGGAACCATGCGTGCCAAGTCCCTGAGGCAGGAGAGAGAACAGTTGACGTTAGGGACTAGATGAAGGCTCGGGTGGCTGGGCTGAGGGTGAGCAGACTGCAGGAAGCAGGATGTGGGCTGTGACCTGGTGCCTGAGAATTCTTGCCCTGAGCCCAAGAGCAAGAGTGCTCTTGCTCAGGGGATTTTAAGCAGAAGGCAGGCCTTGTCACACTTGGATTTCAGAAAAAGATGACTCTGTTTGATGTGAAGTTTGAATTATCTGAGATGAGATATAAAATAGGCACTTTGTATAAAGGACTGGCCCTGTGAGAGATTTCAGGGCTAAAAATGTCAAGCCAGGGTTCATCTGCATTTAGTTCAATGGAAAATCTTGAACGATGAAGATTCTGAAGTAAGGTTAGAAGCAGCTAGAGGACAGTGTAAAGAACGAAGATCCAGGACCCAGGGTCTGGGACCACCAGTTACTTGGGCCCCTAAGAGGAAAATGTAAAGGAGACAGAAAGGACCAGTGGCGTAGAGGAAAGCTCAGGGAGGTGGGGCTGCGGGGAGACAGGAGGCAAAATTAGGGAAGGGCCCATGGTGCTGGTTGATGCTGAGGAGAATTGAGTGGAGGCATTTGGGTGACCTCAGCAAGAGAGGCTTCAGTCACGTGGTGAGGCCACAAGCCGGCTGGGAACTCGCTGGCCATGAAATGGGGGATCAGGAGGTAGCAACAGTGGCAACGAGAACTGTTCTGAGAAATTTGACGGTTTCAAGGGGATGGGAGAAAAAAAAGGCACAGCAGCATCCAGTGGCCAGGGAAACACAACAGCAAAGCTGTTCATTTTCATCTTGTTTACATTTTTATTTATCAAGGCTAATTCTACTTTAAATTGGTGTTCCACCTTTATTAGAGACTCGAGCGCTGGTGATGTTTTTGAATTGTCAAGAGTTTCCTTGGATTCCATCTGGCTTACATTTTGTAGCAAACCTCCGGCTGGGACATGCACTGGGTTTTGTAATCAAACCGAAGGGCATGAAGTTTTATTGGGCCAGACGTCCAACGTGTTATCTCAGTTTATTCTTAACAGCAGCCCGATGAGGCTGGTTCATTACCTCCATTTTACAGATGAGGAAACTAAGGCTCAGAGAAGGTGACTTCCTGCCACACATCTGGGGAAAGGGCGAACTGGGATTCAAATCCAGGTGACTCAGGGTCCACATTTCCTGGTTCATCTTCCATACCGGGATATCCTTACAGTTAAAGTAACTCCCTTTCACAAGAGATTTTTGAAATCCAAACCCAGATTCTCGGGGTTATTTTTATCATTTTCTTATTATTTGTAATTCACATACTCTGTCAGTGTATAGCACCAACTCAAGATCTGTTTTCCCGTTTCCCCACTGTTGCCTCATATAACCTTTCTCTTAACTGCCTTGGTGCTGGAATTAGTCCTTCTGAAAAATGAAAATAATAAAATTGTGTCCCGGAGGCTTTGGGAACATGGGAAGGTGTACAGGATTTTGTTTTCTCTCCCTCACCACCCTCGTTACTGTGATCACAGTTTTTTATTCAAGACCTGGTGAAGGAAAAACACACAGCTGAAATCCTTTCATATCTCACTCCCGTTAAGCCAGAGTAAACGGGGTCACGTTGGTAAACTGTTTTGACACATACAGAAAGGAAGCCATGAATGGACAGGAGTCCTAACCAGCACTGCCACAAGGCTAAGTTGATCCTACCTTGAAAGAGAAACATTAAATTTGTGATGGGCTTGGAGATTGCCTTTTGTGTTAAGTTGTGATTTCGCCAAGAGGTCAAGCCAACCAAAAAGTGTATAGCGAAGTTACACATTTCCACGTAAAACAGAAGAAAGACTCGAGGGAAGTAAGGAGGAACATTCTTTTGTCAGTTTTTCTTTAGGGTCAAAGTCCCTTTCTAATACACGTTTTGAGCCTCTGGACAGCAGTAATTTGAAAAAATGGTTCATTTCTTTCTCTTAAGGTTTTATTTCTGTGCATCTCACTAATGGTAACTTACAGAGCCTCTTTTAAGTGCCTGTGACAAGTTGTTTCTTTGCCTTGAGGGGGAGATTTTTGATGTCACTATCAGACTCAGGTCTTTGATGTTTAATTTTATTTTAACCAGATGACAACAGTTTGAAGGACTCAGGCATTTATTTTCTACATGTTGCTCTAATGTCTGTGCTCGCTTTGTGAGGCCGTGGTACCCCTCTGAATTTTAGGACTAAGGTGTTTGCAGATGGTTGATATTAAGTTTACCGACACCTTGGATTAACGGGAATCACTCTAATTTTGGAATATCCATTTGGATGATATTCTTTTGGGTGAATTCTGTTTTCCTGTTTTTTTCCACATTATAAATTAGAGATATATTGGGGGGAAGCATATATCTCTGAAATATAGTAAAATTCATTTTAAAACAAACATTTTAAATAATTATGAAGATATTGATACTATTACTATTTGTATAGTATATACTATACTAATCATATTATAATTTGGAGTAATTTATAAAATAATATAAATTTATTTACATTATATACTATATAGATTATTATATAAATTATAATACCTTGTATGTATTATACAACGTACACTACTTATAAATTATAAGTATTAACAAATAATATAAATATGACATGAGAAATAAAATATTAATATAGTCATACCAAAATATTAAAATGCCTGATCTTAGCAATAATACTTTGGTTATAAAACGTTCACCGGTCTCACCAGGATGGAGCGTGATGCTGATCAGTGGTGTGACTCCTGGGCCTCACGTGCTTCCCTGTAGAAGGAACTGTTCCTTAAGCTTAGACAATTGGGTCTGAAATTACTGTAGCATTTTCTTCTAGGAAAGCTTTTTATTTTATTTTACTGGAGCTTAACCCCTCCAACTGCACGCCCCCCCCCCACCTCCGCCATGATTTTCTTTTTGGTCAGCTTTTTCTAGGAATATTGATGTATTTATTGAAAGTGGAGGAGTGGCGGTGGCAGCCAGGGATGGAGAAATGCCAGCGATCTTCAGGAATAGTTACAGCAACATACAGCAGGTTAAGGGGTTTCAGCATTTCGTATGTATGTAGGTTTAATGAGTTCCTGGCTTGTGACAGTGATAAAAATAACTGAGTGTGCTGACACCTACTCTCTCGCAGGCACGGTGCCCGGGAGCTTTGTGTGTGGTCGATTTGGTTTCAAGCGGAATGGTTCTTATATTTGACTCACTTGTGGTTCACTGGGTAGGGATTAGCGTCACATCAAAATGGCCTCGAGCCTCCCAAGGCCTTAGTAACCTTAATAACCCAACCATGAAGAAGAGGCCTGGTCTTCCCTGGGGAGCAGGAAGGTCAAGTGATGGGTACCTGGGTGTGGCATGAGAACGCACAAGTATACTCTTTACCTGTGCTGTGAAGCAAATTGAGGGTTTAAATCAGAATTTTGTCACATTATTTTGGTTAATTAAAAAAAAATGTACTAAGATGTAAAATAAGCGACACGATTTTTGTCTTGTCCATGGAATATTGAAGATGGGATTTGAAAACTATTTTAGAGAAACAATTTCTGGCCTTGGTGTGGTAGGCCCCTGAGGGGCTGTAGTTGTCACAAGTTCTGAATCCTTGGACAGATCAAGCTCTGTCTGTAGGTGAAGTATAAATGAGGATATGTATATTATAACGTCTGTTCAATCTGTTTTGTTCTGATCGATGAAGTAATAATTTCAGAACACAGTCCTGAATTTAAAATAGCTTTAAATGTATATTTTGCATTTTTCCTCAGTCATCTGATACTTAAAAATTCAACTATTATCTCATGAGGGGGATAGACATGTTTGAAAATATATTTGAAAAGGGTAGGAATTACTGTTTTGAAAAATGGAGCTTTTAAAAACAGCCAAACATTGGAAACTACTTAGTTACTTTGGCTTCCGGCCTAGTTCTTCATTCTTGGAAAGTATCAGCTTATTCTAAAGTAAAACCTCATCCTTGAAATGAACACCTCCATTCTCCAAATCTCTAGGTACTGCCTGAGAAGTAACGTGGCATTAAAGGGAAACATTTTTAGCCCGCGCCTGATTATTGTTCTTTGATTTCCCTAATTAATATTCAGTGTGAAATAAATTACCTGCTAGGCTTTGAAACGTTCTAAAAGATGCCCTTCAGTCCTGGTTAGCCGCTGTGGTCTGGCATTATTGGCAACACCTGTGTGAGCAGACCTCGAAGGAGATGGATTAAAATTATATAAATCGTGTATTGCAGCTTGGAATGATCAAATGGGCACAGTTGTCTCTGAATGTCTGCCTAGGAAAATATCCCTTCCTTTAAAGACTCACTGGTCTTGTTTAGCCATAGGATCTATGGGTTATTCTTATGTTGAAGTATCTAAAGCAAATGAATTTTGTGTTTAAATGACAAATTACTGGAAAATTCATTTTAAGTCAACATACTTCAATTTGAGGCAATATAGTCTCAATTAATTGGTTTGCATGTAGGTTTCCACTTGGGCTACAAAAAACAAACAAACAAAAAAACCCCCCAAAAATCCAAAACAAAAAGCTCTTTGACTCAGAATGGAATTAAAAGATGTTTTTTGATAATATCCTTATTTCCTCTTGTCACTGTGGGAAAATGTTCCTGTGTCCTAATTCCCTTGGCCCAAAAAGTTTATGATCTTGTCCCCCCGTCAAGTATAACTCGATGGTTCTCCTTTGCTGCTTCTGAGTGGTGAAGGCCCAGAGTTTCTCCCTGTGCGTGGATCCTTCCTTTGGGAGTGATGTTGAGGCCACCAGAAACCGTGTATTATTTCTTTTTTACTAAATAGTGAAAGAAGGCTCACTCCACCTCGCTCTGTGTTTTCACCGACTCACCTTTTCCTCTCTTGCTCTCATTTTTTAGACAGAAAAAAACATTTGAAGGTTAGTCTGAGAATTGCCCAGTAAAAAAAGTCCATTCTATTATAGGATACCTTGTTTATTTAGGATGGACGACTTAGGAGTACAGAGAGTCGTCCAGGGCATAGAAGCCTGTAGGGTGTGAGCAGTTTTGGGAGAGAGTAACTGGATGCACACAGTCAGCATGCGGAAGGTGTTTTCTTTTTTCTACTCAAAAGAAGACAGCTATGTAAGGAAAGTGGATTAATACTGTGAACCCAAGTATCCACTGACATGTGCAGAGTCTGAAAAGTGAATGTTGGTTCAGCATTCACTTAGAGACTTGTCTCTGGGGGCTGAAGTGTTTGCAGCAAAGCAGCGGACCTGGGGAGGCTGAGGTGGGAGCAAGGCCCCTGTGAGGATTCTGGGAATGAGGGCGCTTTCTAGGCAAGATAAAATTACTAGTAATTAGGACAAAATCTCAGTTAACCAGAATCTTAAATTTACTGCTTAATGTTACTATCTCAGAATGAACAAAACAAACAAAACTTTGTTTTTTCCCCTATTTTTGTTAAAAGTTTTTTTTAAAAAATGATACATCAACATACTTTTTTAGTGTTAGAAAAACTGATTATTTAATCTTTTTTGAATTATAGGAAAAGTCAAGATTCCTTTTTTTGTTTGTTTTTTTTAGAGTTCGGGTAGAGTGCTATTACATATAAGCTGATAGAATTAAAAAGTAGGTGGGCTATTCGTTATCACAGATGAAGGATGCCTGTTCACAGAGCTGGCCTGGTATTCAGTGCCATGCAGGTTTTCCTCCCAATTGAAGAAGGATGTCGCAGGGTGAGGGGAATGCTGCATGGGGCCTTTCTGGATCCTGAGTGACCAAGATCCCAAATTAGCAAAAAGGGACAGAGTTTTTCGTTTGAATAGCAAAAAGAAAAGGCAGGTGCTATGGGGGTGCATTAGCACTGTGAGGACACAGGCGTGACGTATTATACAGAAGAACTGGATAAATGTGGCCTAAGGGCTTTAAATGTGCAGTGCTTGTTTTAATATCGAGGACAGGTCCACGTCCCAGAGCTACTTGTCAATGCCTGGGTATTTTTTAGGTGAAAGCTGTTAAGAGTGCTTCACAGCCCAGAATTAACTGAGGTACTCAAACTCCCCTCGTTATCAGTGTGACACGCAGCCCCCAAAGTTCCCTTATAAGGCAGGGCTGGCTCTAGCTGAAATTGTGTGTATCGCCTCTCTTCTGCCACAGAGGCAAATGATGTGGGTTCGTTAAGTAAAAGTTTACAGCAAAAGCAGCACTGCTTAGATCCATGGATGTGGATCTGATTTGAGCTTCCCTAAGCCTGAGGAAAATTTAAATAACCCGAGTTAGCGCTACAACTCAAGGCATTGGGAGTCAGTAGTAGAGTTGTAGGCTTACGGGGGATTGTCTATAGGGGAACTTGTGACTCTAAGTTGGTTATTGGTAGCGTGTGGCTCTACAGACAAACAGGCGGCGGTGAACTAGAACTAAAGAGGCTATGAAAGAAGTCGGTGCTTGTAGCTAATACCTGGCCTTGAACTCTTGTTCTGTCATTGACTACTTAGTGACCTTAGGTAAATCGCTTTATTTGGGGGGAGGGGAGGAGGCTCAGTTCCTCACCTACAGAATGGTGACTCCCAAGTCCTTTCTAGTTTAAAAACCATTAATCTAGGACAAGTTAATGTCTCCTCGGTGACATAGTTCATACAACAGCTAGGGTGAGGGGAAGGGGCACTAGAGTTCCATATACAGAGTGGTTGTAGGAACGAGGTTTGTAGGTGGGGAGGAATGCTGACCAGTACCAGAACGTACCCTAGCTCAAGGCTTCTTCATTTTGATTAAAGTTTTTATGCTAAATAACCATTGCTAATACTGAAAGCCAAGTTCAGGCAAAATAAGGAAATATCTACCCTAGAGTAACCCCAAGGGGGTCGGTACTGATTAGACTTTTATGATTAGAGGGTTGACAGTGTAAGTGTGAGCGAAGTATCAGGAGTAATTAGGTCAATTTGTCGGCATTAAAAACTTCTGAGTTCCAAATACGTAGTCTTGAACATGGATTCTTCTGTGTCTGGAAAATGATTCAAATCCTCTGAGCCATGTAAAAATACCTATTATTAGTTTTATCAGTAAAATTTAAAGTTCAAACAGGAAAGTAATTAGGTTTAAACTCAGCTTTTTATCGTTGAGGGTGTTAAACATTTCCATGCCCTGTAAGTGCTGTATATTAAAGTATAGGGGTGAGACTCCTGACGGATGAATTATGAGCACTAACTCAGCCATAATCATACCCATACAGTGCCCATAACGTAAAATTAATTTCACTTTTATGAACTTTAATCCTGTAGCTCTAAAAATTGTTATGTGAGGAAAAGGAAACTGTATAGGACGAAGACAGGAGTCTGATTTTCAAACTGCTACATCAGGATTTAGACAGACGGTAATACCTAGAAAAGCACATTAGGAGTTTTGCAACTAAAGCCCAAAGTAATCCTTGAAAAAATCATACCAAAGGGAAGGCAAGATATAGGTGAGAGTTTGGAAGTGACCTGCTTAGGTAGACTGCAGCAGACCATTTTCTGCTCCTTCGAGATAATTCCCTCTTGCCATCCTTGATGTTTTATCCCTGTAAGTTTTGAACACTTTCCCTTGGGGGATGATTCCATAGTCTATTACATACAGGTATTTGAGAGCTTCTTTAAGACATTTAGCCTAATTTTTTTTTTTTTTTAATTTCCTCTTCCAGTTTCTATGTCCTTGCTCTTCCTTGTATTATCCTGAAGGAAGTTTATGGGGGAATGTATGCAATGGGAAATGGAATTCAACAACATTTCTCTCCTGGGTGATACAAATTTCACCTTTCATAAACTTACGCTTTGCTCAGAGAAAATTATTATAAAGGGAATGAATTCATGGCTTTTCCAGAACGGAGTGAGTTCTACCCATAATACAAGTGTCTACACAGAGAATAGCAGTCCCAAGTTGTGAAGACAAAAGCCCCTAAACGTGTTTTTCTCTGGCCTTATTTTACTGGTTGACCCATTTCTAGAGTTGCTAGTTTCATTTATCCAGAACTTCATTCATCTCCAGATCTCCCATCTTGTAAAATCTACCCACATCCCCTACAAAGCTACCCTCTCCGAAAGGTTTGGTTGAGATGTGGACACTACAGGGTCGTATATACCCATTAAAAGTTTGAAGGATGAATGAATAATTATAACAACACAAAAGTATTGGTGGTTCTTTCTCTTCGTGTGTGGCTTACAGAAAATATAAAAATGTCCAAAGCTGCCATTCCTTGTTCTTTTCCCTTTTTCTGTATTCTTGACCTGCACAAGGAAAGACTCTAACTCTTTGTATGCGGGATAGATACGGTCTGGGAGCAATGATACTAGTGGGCATGTCCGTTTCTTTCGTTTGGAGAGTCATGCTGCTCCCATCTTCAGTATAAATGTAATGTGATTAAAGCGGTGAGTGATAGAGAAATGTGTTTTACTTGAGCAGCTGGAATTCTTTCAGCTGTGAGTGGGGCATAGCAGTATATTTCCTGTTCTATTTTTCCTCCTTCCCTTCTCTGAGCTTTAAGAGTACTCTTTACATTTATTTACCTAGAAGTGAAAACAGAAACATTCTTAACTTGTTCTGAATGGCTGGGAGAGGTACATCGTGAAAACATGAAGATTTCATCAATTTTTAGGACCCCTATGAAATGATCTCTCGCTCCAGAGTTGCTTTACATTCCATCTTGGTTTTGCTGTACACCTAGGTTTTAGGTTGAAATCCAGCTGTTACTTCAACAAAAATATGGGTAAAATGTAGATGGCTCCATTTTAAATCAGTGAAATTTAGCAGTTCAAGGTAGAGAAGTTGTCACTCTGCTTTCCCTCTTAAGCCAACTTCCGTTATCACCTGTCAGTATCACCATATGTGATCAGAATCACCACAGGCAGCACAGACATCAACGGCAAATGGGGTAATAAAAAACAGATGACTTTGGATCTGTTAGTCGGGAACCATTTGTAGTAATAGTGCTAAGAAAAAAATGAAACGGACTGAATCATCAAGATTATAAACTACCATGAATTTCTGTCTGGTTTGTAAAGGCTTAGTCATATTTATGGCAGCCAGTAAGGGACGGTGGAAAGAGCCTTGCACTTGACAGACACTAGTTCAAAGGCTGGTTTTTCAGCTAAGGATCACCTTGAGCACAGCATTTAACTTTTCACAGCATTAATTTCTGTATCTAAAAAAAGAAAATGGAAATAACGTAGGTGTACTGTGATAATTGAGGTCATCTACGAAAGGTCCAAGTAAAGACCCCATTAATGTTAGTTCCCTTTGTTTTTCTGACTTAGTTTAAATAGATCTGCGTGTTTATAGGTCTTTCACTGTCACAAATGGATAATTCCTTAGTGCCCAGTTCTGGCCCGTCCTCATTTCTCAGTGAAAAACATTCATGGAATGAGTGAAGGGGTGAACACGTTTGTTTCATGCGGTGGGACGTGGCTTTTATTTCCTCAATATATTAGACAAGGAATATCGGGTTCATAGTTTACCCAACATTGCTCAAAACATGAGTTCACTAAAACTATGTGGACATTTAGAAATATTTAGACTTTGTAAATTCCAGGGAAAGCCAGTATTAAACATGAAGGTTTCTGCCTGTATTAACCATGACGCGTTGTCTCTGTCAGATACTCCTTCTGTGAGAACATAATTGTGCGTGGCATTGACTCAAATATTGAAGGGCTTTTTGTTGTGTGTTGTAGAGAGAACCTCATCTGGTGCTTGATTTAAAACTTAGATGATAAGCTCCTACTCTGAAGGTGGAGGAGGATGGTGGATAGGCTGTGCTGGGACAGTCTTTAATTTCGATCAAAGTCCTCATATTCTCTTAATGAAAAGAAAATTGTATGAACTGTGAGTTGACCCATGTGTCTGTTCTCATCAGAATTAAGTTTAGCCAGATGCCAGTTTCCGAGAGGCAGGCCAGCACTGTCTGTCTCGGCAGACTTCAGTTTTTAGTTTTTGAGTTGGCCCAAAGAGACGAATTATTCTGGTATTTCTTTAGGAAAAAAAAAAAAAAGATGCATGTTGAATTTCTCAATTGTTGCTTTGGCATCCATTTCTTAGAAATCAAACTTTTTAAAAAATAAAATTATTCTGAAGAGTTAAGAGAGGGGAGAAAAGAAGTAAAATTTGTTAAAGTAATATGTTGGGACCTCCAGGAAGGTTCTTTTGGGGGTGGAGGACATCATTTAGAAATAGATGAAAATCTGGACAAGGAGAATTTGCTTGATTGATTCTCCTCTGAAGTGTTTGACACATTCTCTTGCCCGCTCTGATAAAAATATTGCTGAAGAGTTTCTAAAGAGTATCCGCTGGGCATCCTTGGTACTCTTTTCCTTGAGAAAAAAGGCTTTGGGGACACGTAAGTCATTTACTGATGCATTTTCCCTGGGCTCTGATTTTCCCTTTATATGGACTCTTTCTTTCATACTTGGTTAGCACATGGATTTAAAGAAGAAAAAGCTTTATTCTGGGGCTGATACCGTACCACCCTGGTTTAGTTTTCTTTCTCTGGGGAGACTTGTGCATTTGCTGTAACTTCAGCCAGTTTATGGCAGCATGGTCAGTATTCAGGTGGGTCCTGGCTCTGGCCTCCTTGCTGTGGTTGGACCCAGCGTTGTGTGGAGGGGAGGAGTAAGGAGGGTGACACACCCTGCCCATCTCCTTACACACCCTCATCTCCGCCGTGCCTCCCAGTGCTCCCTCGGAGCTCAGAACTCAAAATGGTCTCTTGCCTCTTTCCAGTAGAGGGACCCTAAGGAAAATCCCTGAGGGGCAGCAAGTGGGTGAACGCCTTTGTTTGTTACATCCGTGCCATGCAGTGGGGAGGGAGGGGCGAGCTTCTTAACCTGACCCAAACTCTCTTTCCTCCAGGTTTCCTGCATTTCTGAATTACTCAGGTAGCTATTCAACGAAAAAGTATTGACGGCTGGCATGAGGGAGGCAGTGTGCTTACTCCACGTTACCTGCAGAGTGGCAGCGAGGTACCCGGATGACGTAACCTCGGGCCGCACGTTTCCCGTTGCTGTGGGTAGCTCAGTAACTGTGTCAGTCACTCCTCTCCTCTGGCTCTCTGTTCTTCATCTGTCAAATGGAGGGATTACGGAGACGGCTCTTGCATCCCTTCCATTTCTAAAAATGCTGTGATTTCCTGATTGCACATCTCTAGAGTCAGCATTTCACATCCGCAAATTTAGGATGAAAACCGTATTCTCAGGTCCTGGCAGGGAGCACATGCTGTCTGGGAGCAGGACTGTGGTTTGCGACTTGGTTGCCTCGTCCAGTAGAATTAACTTACTGACTTTAAAATGCTTGTTGTAGATGGAGAAAGTACTCAGGCCTCAGGGCAGATAGGTCAGAGCATTGCTGTCCTTCAGATAGTGTGCATTGAACAGCCCCTTTGCAGGTAATAATTAGTGGCTACAAAATCACTGGTGTTTTAATGTTATTTAGAATGGAATTAGGTTTCTTACTTTTTACTAATATCTCTAAGTTGAAGAAATAGATGCCAGATTAAAAAATCCACTTACAATGTTCCTACTCTTCCTTTGTGGAAGAGTCGGCCCTGAGGATGGATCTTACTAGCGCCCCCAGGTCCCATCTCAATACTCATCATCGGCTTTAGCTGTGGTTTTCTTATTCTGTCCTGACTGGCAGTGAGGTTAGGGGTCACTATGCACCTTCTGCTCCTAGCACAGAAGCTGTTGACAGCTAATGCCTCTGTTGGGGGAAAAAAAATAAAAACCCCCGAACTGTTGAAATAGACCATTATCATTTTGACAGATGCCTGGTGATTGGGGGCTGTGCCAGCTAATAATAGGAAACAAATGGGTGTTTCACCTTCCTGACTGCTCTGTGGTTTATAGAAAGGCGCCCTTAAATGTAAATGTAATTGAGTTTAAATGACAGAGGTGGAGAGGCCGGTGCAGACTGGCCGAAGGGTAGTTTGTCCACTGTGGTATGTGTCTATTTCTGTCATAGACGTGAGCGACAAGGTCCCAAATAACCAGCCTGTAAGTGGTGGAAAGTAACTAAGGTAGAGCCATACTGCCTCTCTCTAAAACCTCAGTTTTACCCTTTGCTTTTTCCTGTTTTCTCCTTTGCATATTTCAGATAACCTTTTCCTGCAGTGGGTGAGAACTACAGTTATCCACCGGCCCATCTAGTAGAGTTTAGTGGTTAACAGCGTGGACTTAGGAGTCCTGTGGCTTGAGATTGCAGTCTTGGTTTATCCACTTCCTTGGGCAAGCCCATTAACCTCTCTGTGCCTCAGTTTCTTCATCTTTAAAAGGGAAATATTAATGTCCTTGTCACTTAGTGATAAGGGAGGACTACATCAGAGAATGCGGGGAAAGGGCTTTAAAATAACAGCTCCACTCCCTGCTTCTCATTGACAATATCAGTAACCAAAACATGGCCTGCTTTAGACGTGATCTGTTCCCTCAATCCAGGGGCCTGTACCCCACGATTTGGGGGTTCAGAGCAGTTACCACGCTATTGTGAAGGTCCAGTTCATGCTGATTGTCAGTGGTCTGAGAAAATATTTTGTCAAAGAAAAGAAACAACCACTTAGATAATTCACTTTCCTGCAGCAGAGGAAGGAATCCAGAACTTCTTTTGTTCTGTAATTGGATATAACTCCAAAAGATAAAATTATTTAATTTTACCACTTATCCTGAGCAACAGCTTTGTTGGTAGGTGCCCAATATGGCAGGAAGCAAACCCTGATGAAGACGTGGTTCTCATACTTGGGATCTCATGGGGTGGCCAGAAGCAAACACAGGCACACAGTGGTGAGTCTGTTTGTATGAGAGGTTGCTCTGTGCTCAGCTCCTTACTGTGTCGAAGGGAGGCAGGTACAAGCACACCCCCACGGGTGATGTGCACGGGGCTGCAGTGGAGGTGTCAGAAGGCTTTGGGACACTGAGAAGGGAGCAGTGAATGTCGTTTGGAAAGGTCGAACACGCCTTAGAATTCGACTTCGGCTTACCTGAGATTGTAGTTTAACAGGCAGAATCAAGGATGGAGTTGAGTCAAACAGTAAAGTCATACGCTTGACTTCATGAATGGTGTAATTTGCAGACAGTCCTTTCTACTTTTAAATTGAAAATAAAGATACTGCTTTAAAAACTAGCCAATTTTCTATGGGCGTCAAAATCTAAGACTGTACCTGGTAGTAACAAGTCCCTAGGAAAGGGAATTAAAAACACTCACCGACCATATTGTTTTCTAAGTTCCGGCAAGAGAAAGTGAAAATTTCAGTCTAGAGCAAGTACAGACTTCAACACAGAGGTCATTATCGTTCAGCTGCTGAGGTCATCAGTGTACGTGCTTTTAAATAAACCCAGTGATCCTCTTAATATCATTGTGGGAATGCAGGCGCTAGCATATTAAAAGTATCCCATTGGAATGTTTTCCTCTTACTGTATTCTGCCAAGGTTTTGGTTTCTGAAAATGTCTGCAAATAGGTACCCTTATTAGTTAATAGCACAATGATATTCTAAATATTCAGATTTACCTTTGTTACGTTTTTCTTCCATTTATATAAAATTTCTAGTATATGGCAGTGATTTTATATTTACTTATCAAATGCTGTTCCTCCCCCTACGCTAACAAAAAGAACAACTATAACCTAAAGGCTTATGTGGTCCTGTCACTGAAGACATTATAAATCATTTTCTTATTCTTTACCGACAAGAAAACTAGACCCAAAGAAATAAAATGCCTTGACCAGCAGCATACCATCATTTAGTGTCTGACCTGGGTCTGGAAACCGTACCTTTTAATTCCTAATTTAATATTCATCCTTAGTTCACACCATAATCCTGTCCATCGAAAAGCACTGGAAATTTAAGGATTTGAACCAGTGTAATGGGACACTGTGAATTAAGAGTCTAAGATATTATCAAGTTTATATTGATTGACAGACTTTGATTGACAGACTTAATTGAAAATAGCACTTTTATTATACCTGCATTAATTCATTTAATCTATCATAACAACCTTGTGTTCCTGATACTATTGCTTTTCCATGTTTGCAGATGGGCCAATCAGTCACAAAGAGTTTACATAAATTGTCTCAAGTTGCACGCTGCGGAACTGGGACTCAGACGTAGGAGGTCTGGTTCGGCACCTTTGCATCTGCTCCCCTAAAATGGGATCTCGTCGCTGGGAGGTTTTTGTCCCCAAGTCCCCATCTTCTTTATGACAAAAGCAATTTTTGTATTTTCATATTCACTGTATAATTAAGAACACAGAACATACTACCAAAGTTTCATTTAAATCCTGGATCACTGTTCCATTTTTGGAAAAGCCTAGGGTGGGAGACTGTCCTGAATGAATTTGGACATTCCAACAGAGGTATGTTTGCAGCCCTTCAGTAATAGCCCCATATCTACAAGGCAGCTCTACTGAGGAGGAAGCAGCTCCCTGGTTGAGCAAGTGATTTAAACTCCCCTGGCATTTACAGTAATAACAACCATATTTTTCTCTCCATCTAAGCTACATCTTCACTTTGGGACAGGATTCTTATGCAAGCAGCGTCATCTGCATCTGCTCCCTGGGACACGGAGGGTGTGAGCCAAGTACTCCCTAGCCAGATCTGTGGAGGGGGATGGGAATTAGACTCCAGTGTCATTATATAAAATAAAATAGCATCATTGAAAGAGGTGGGACCGAGCAGTCCAAAATATTTGATAACACCGAAAGAGCTTTTTTTCCTCTTCCATAATTAATCCATGTCTTCATTTGCATTTGTAAAAAACTCCTGACAGCACCAACAACACAACAAGAAAGATGCACGGCCTGAGCAATAAATCTCTGGAGGCATTCAGCAAGTGCCACAGGGCTCATTAATCTTGATTATTTCCCGTAATAGATAACTTCACAAATCAGCTATTATTCCTAATCACGCACATAAAGATAATGGACGGGTAATAGCTTCCTGCATGGTTAGACCAAAATAAAATTTCATGTAAAAAGTGTATTTCTGCAAGTTCCAGGGACAGGTATTTTCTGCTCTCTTAAAGGGGCAGGAAGAGTTGGGGTAGCAGTCACAGGAGGAGACATTAATCCTTGAGGGCTGGGCTTTAAGAAAGGATGGTTAGGTACGTCTGACTTTCTTGGACACATTCACTGGTTTGTGTGTCATCCTGTCACTGAGGTGGATGTGAGAAACTCTGGGGCAAAGGAGACCACAGAATTGTGCAGTATCAGCCACTAGATGGTATTTAAGCAGAATACCCAAGAAAAAAATAGAAAGTGCTGTGATGTCAGGGCTATCTCATGTCTATAAAGAAGGAGGGAGGGTCATTGGCGGGACCACACCTGCGGTGCATTTTACAAGGGTACATGTTAAATCTATGAAGTATAGAATATAAATGTCTTAACATAATAACTAAGAAAAGGTGAAGGCTCTGTTAACCAATTTGATGAAAGTATTTCAAATGGTATATAAAACTAGTACATTGTACCCCATAATTGCATTGATGTACGCAGCTATGATTTAATTAAAAAAAGAAAAAGAAAAAAAATACATGCAATGCCAAATTTTGCGAAGATTATCTTCCCAGGATGTTTGGAATACCCCCAGGAACATTCTTTAGATACCAACTACCAAACATAATGAACGATGCAAAGATTTACAGGTAACAAGAGGTGTTTCCTCACATTTGGATTGTGTGTGTATGAGAAAGTGTTTTTTTGTTTTTTGTTTTTTTCCCTGAACAGATGGCACTAGACTATGGCAAACCTAAACACTCCAGGTCTGTAGTAGTTCTGCCAAGAGGCAAACACTGAAAGAGTGCTGACGAAAGTTGTCCAGGTGAAGGGAGTGAGCAGCTGTGCCCTTGCTAAGTTGTGCCTTTCTGAAGGCATCTCAATTGATGTGGGAAATGGCTTTGTTATCATACAACAGCAAGCTGGGCCTGTCTACCATTTTATTGTCAAAATGCCAAGGCATTAAAGCAGGGCCCGGAATGAGATGCACCCCATTTACGATGGGGGTTGGCTTCATATTATTCAGTCAGTAGGAATAATTGGCCTATCACAGCAACACATACCCACGGAAATGTGGTCTCATAAGTCAGGCCTTTAAACCCACTATCTTGCTGGACAGAGCTAGCAGAGCCTGTTTCTCCACAGACCTCTCGCCCAAGCACCTGCGGTTAAAATTTCACTCTAAACTTATGTGCTTACCTCTAAAGGGAACTAGATCTGCTTTCTCAGAACTTTCAAGGAGCAGGTGGACCTGGTCCATATCCTGTGGCCTTGCACTTTATTCCTATATTAAATATTAAAGTAGAAGAATTTTCAGACCAGATGAATAATTTTTTCTCTGCCAAAGAAGTCTGTCCTTCTGCTGTGTACTCCACCATGACAGATTAACTGAACGGCCTTTAGGCCTAAGGCAGAGTTTTGGGGATTGAGCACAGAGAGATGTGAAGCAACTTGAGCCTTGAATGAACTCGAGGAAAGCTGTAGTCCGTTCCAGGCAAGATTTGCAAAAGCAAATTTCCATACAAGAGAGGAGGTGAAGCCTGTTACAAAGAAGGCGGTAATTCAGTGCTGAGAGGAAGACAGTGAGGTGGGGTGAACAGCATGAGCATGCCATGAGCGCAAAAACGTTCTGGAAGTTTCTAGAGAATAGGGACTAATGAAGTGGGGCTGGAGCACCGGCAGTGTGCAATGGGAGATGAGCAGAGGATGCCAAGGGAGGCCAGACATGCATGTGGGGCTAAGGGTTTGAACTGTCTTCCCTGTAGACATTGGTGATCCAGTAAAGGGCTTATGAGCAGGGTGGACTTGTGGCTTAAACGATGGATTCAGCAATATACAGGATGGACTTCAGAAGGAAGAGCCTAAAAGCAGAGGCAGTGTGCACACCCCTGCTCACCTTGACTTTGAAATGATGATCTCTCTCCGCTGTCTAAATGAATACGAGAAGATACATATGTTGGGCAAAGAGAGCCTAGAAGAACTGGGGGATTTGTTGGGTGCAGTTTTCTGTTGCTACCTCTCAGTTCCTCCCAGACTGAGTGGCATAAAACAACTTCTCTTGATGGACTCGGCGGGTCAGGGATTTGGACAGTCGCTGAGGAGGTGGCCTGTCTGTGTTGCACCCTGTCTGAGGCCCTCAGCTGGAAAGACTCAAATGACAGTGAGTCAGTTGCTTGAGGACAGGAATTGTATGGAGGCTTCTCCCCTCTGTGCCTGCCACCCAGGACGGGGCTACTGGAAAGCTGGACTCTGCTGGAGCCAGGGGCTGAGCACGCACGTCGGGCTTCTTAGTGTGGCTGCTGGGTTTTGAGAGCGAGCAGCCTCTTGGGCGGAGTGTCAGCAGAGCCCCTAAGGCTGGATCTGGTGGCAGCAAGGACGGCCAGTGCGAGGTGGCCAGAGGACTTCAGAGGAGGAAAGGGTGTAGTAATTGTGAAAACATAGGGGCTGCTATCTCCAATCTAGAGACCAGAAATAACTTTTATCTTTTTATTTGTATTTTTTTGAAACAGAGTGTGACTCTTGCCCAGGCTAGAATGGCATAATGTGAGCCTAGCTCACAGCAACCTCAAACTCTTGGGCTCACACTATCCTCTTGCCTCAGCCTCCCAAGTAGCTAGGTCTTCAGCTGTTCGTCACCATGCCCAGCTGGTGTGATAGCAATAATTTTTAAGGAAGAGAGTGGTATGTGCAGAGGAGGAGGCCGGGGATCAGCATGACTGCTTCCGACAGCCCTGTGTTTAGAAAAGTTGAATGAGGAGCCCAGGGAGAATTGGGGCAGATTCTGGAGAATATAAGCCGTGGACACGGAGGAGTTTTAGACAAGAGTGGTGATGTGCAAGCTTTGGAAAGGGGTCTTAGCAGCTACGTGGCAGGCTAAAGGCGTGTGTAGAGGGGGAGCAGGTGGGAGCCATCAGGGGTGAGCCGAGGGAGCATACTAACCTTCACAAAGGCAGCAGAAAAGAGGCAAAGGAAGTAATTCAAAGCCTGAGAAAGTAAAAGAAAGGGTTTGTGTCTATGTTTATACTAAAAAAAAAATCAGTGTGGGTATTTTTTTCTCTTAGATTAAGAGACTTACTATTTTTGACCTTTGGAGAATACAGAGTCCATCATACGTGGTTCTGGACATGCCTCTTTTATGTATAGTAGAAGCTCTGTGACTCAAGGGACTGTAACAAACTGGCCGACATTCAGCGGTGGTCACCATGAGGAGCCTGCTGTGAGGTGCATGTCCAGTCCATGACATCAGGCCAATTTGATGGGGTGGGCAGTGTAGGGAGGCGGTCAGCTATGGAGGTTCTGCTGTATTCCTCTTTCCCCTCTCAGTTAAAATGGCAAATAGATTTCCACTGTTCTTCAAATAATTAAGAGTTGGAGAAGTATTTTATGGGTTAGAATACTCAGGCATTTTAACAGACTCACCCAAAAGAATGCTGAAAGATTGATTTGTTGCTTAGAAATGTAGGATTGAAACTACAGCATTCTATATGATTGTGAAAAACTACAGGCAACCTACATATTCTACAGTGAGAGAACAGCGACATATATACGTAGTAGATAGTCCATTTAAAATCAGAATAATAGTTAAGAAAAAGGGCTACTATCTGTTGCCTGTTTTCTGTTTGCCAGCACTAGGCTAGGGTGTAAGTGATCTAATAGAATTTCGCAGTAGTTCTCTGAGTGTTGGGCTTTACCACCACCAATTTGTAAATGAGAAATTTATATAATTTAAGTGAAAAATCACATGTACATGTATATAAAAAGCTTTTAAAAATACAAGCTGGAGTATATAAAGAAACACCAATGGTGGTTATATTAGAAGAATAAGGGTGTATGTTTTTCTTTTTGCTAACTTTTCTGTGAGTCATATTAAAAAAAAAAAAAAAAGATGTAAGGCCAAGTGCAGTGGCTCGTGAGGTCTGTAATCCTACACTGTGGGAGGCCGAGGCAAAAGGATTCCTTGAGCTCAGGAGTTCCAGACCAGTCAAAGCAGGGGTCTCACTTGTAATCCTAGCTGCTCAGGAGGCTGAGACAGGAGGATCTCTTGAACCCAACAGTTTGAAGTTGCTGTGAGCTAGGCTCAGCACTCTAGGGCGCGTGACAGATTGAGACTTTGTCTCCAAAAAAAAAAAGTTACATTCGGGATTGTACACATTTATAACTCTTAATCAGAGTTATCTTCTGGAATTTTAATTCCTTTTGAATAGGACAGTTTACAGGGAAAAGATATAAAGCAGTAAGCTTATAGTATGAATGTTTGTTCTGCTTTTTTGTCTAACTAGCTTCCTAAAATAACATTACTCCAGGGCATGACTGTTACCCCCATCCCAGCCCCCACAAGTACTAAATTCAAGTTCCATCATTTTAACAGGACATTAAGTGAAATGACTAGTCTCTCAGGACTGGAGAGGTAAGGCTATTCCCCCTGGGGAACTGTTCTGCAAAGGCATGAACTCTTTGGTGAGAAATACGGCCTCTTTTATAGAAATTAATCAGCCTCTTTTGAGGTTGAGAAAATACTGACCCACGTGCCCAGGATCTAAAAGAAACGAAGCCCCGGGCTCATGACACAGTTCCTCTGAGGAATTAATGTGCTCTGCCTCTGCTTTCAATGTCTTTCCCTTTTTTTTTTTTTTTTTAAAAAACTGGGCAAACTATTCTTGGGCAGAAATATTAAAATGTAGGCTTCTGCTATTAAATGAGCATGTTCACTGTTGGCCGAGAACAGTACGAAGAAAGCCTACATCCAGGACGAGGAAAATCCAGCTCCCCGCCCCACCCCGCACCAGCCTGGTAGGTTCTGAACCCATTTTGTAAAATGGAGTTGGTAGAAAAATGTCATGCATAGGAAAATGGAGAAAGGCAAGCGGAAAGATGGCACTGAATGACTAAAAATGAGCTTGTCACTGTGAAAAACACTCGCAAAGTCAAAAATTATTCTTCATCAAATAGAGAATGAACAGTTGCCAGAGATTTTTTTTTTTTAACTCATTAATGAGGAAACGAGTAAGATGGTAATGTTGGTTTAGCGAGCTTTTGGAGAAGTGGGTATTTGTAGGCATTTAGAAGAGAGGTGTTAGAATAAAATTTTGTGATTATGTGTAATACTGATTAATGTCCTACAGAGTAATAAACCCTTGGGGTGATCATTTCAGCTAGACACATGTCTAGACACTAACCTACAACTTTGAATCGAAAACCACATAGCAAAATCACACCTAGGTGCTTTCTCCTGGAGAATCAGATAATCCTTGGACAGGCTTCTTAAACATGCCCCAGCGGGACAGGGGAAGGACAGGCAGCTGCTACCCCCACCTTTCCTTAGTTGGGTTAGATTATTCTTAACACCATACTGTTTAAGGTTTTTTGTTCCCCCTTTGACTTCTGTTTCAGGAAATCTAATGCAATTTTGAGCTCCCCTGATTGAAATAGCAGTGGTAATCAAAACACAGGGTATCAAGAAAGCTTGTCTGCGAAGACTTCTGATCCTTTATTTCAGGCAGAAGATTTCTCACCCTTTGCAGCATTTATGACTGAGATGCCCTAGAACAAAAGACACGTTAACAAGAGAAATGCGTGCAAATTTAATGTTTTACTTTACATGGACGCCTTCATTAGAGAAAGACCCAAAGAAACAGGGAAAACTCTACTTATCAATTGTTGTGCTGAAGTATGATTGGGGGACTAGAGGGTGTGATCAAAAGGTGATAAACCTGGGAGGCTTGTTCTGATTCTTCTCTGCGTCCCAGCGTCTTCAGAGATGAGGATGTTCCTTTCCTCTGAGTACAGAGAAAGCCAGAAAATTCTTTCTAGTTTTTATGACCTTCAGGGCAGAAGGTCAAGAGGAAGGTGAGCGTGGCCTTCCTCCTTCTGCTGTATTCTCAAATGTCAAGGTGCCGTAGTTTGGGGTCCTGAACCCCATCGACATCTGGGACTGATAAATGAATACTTAACCTCACAGCCACATAACCATCCGTCTATCCACCTATGGGCCCTTACTGTGTAGCCATGTCAGAATTTGCAGCGCAGTTCGACTTTCCTGTGTCCTTCTCTGTTAGGAGATGCTTTTCCTGGCCTTGTGGAAGCCGCCCTGTGTGATTCCGTGCACTCCAGTGTGTGTGACAGGAGGCTGTGCTTGGTGATTGGCATCAGTCTTAATTTCCTATTCTGTCGCGGAATTAGCATGCCAATAGATGCAGAGTGGTGAGGTCACTGGTAATTGTCTCTCCTAGCTTTTTTGCATCCATTGGTATGTTGATTTTCTTGACAGAAGAAGGAGTTAATGCTGCTGTCAGTCATTCCCTGGGACATGTGGCCTGCCCCTCTTCTGAGGGTGCTTATCATGTGGCCACAGTTTGGTGTTTGGGGATTAGTTAATGTGCAAATTCCAACTGACTGTTCCCCGAGTTGGAGCTTAGTCTTGACAGGCCTGGCCTCCAAAACTGTTTTACCTACACCTCAAAGTACTTCTGTCCTCACAAAGGGCATTGTGAAATTCAAACTGGTATCAATTTTAATTTATTTTTATGTTAAAGAAAATATTTGCTTGGGCGGCGCCTGTGGCTCAAGGAGTAGGGCGCCGGTCCCATATGCCGGAGGTGGTGGGTTCAAACCTAGCCCCGGCCAAAATAAAAATAAAAAAAAAAAAAAAAAGAAAAGAAAATATTTGCTGTAGAATCTAGGGATGTGGTGGTGGGGGAAGAAGAATAAGAAAAATGTTACAAATCAAACCATTCACCATATGCATACCCCAGTTGTGTAATTTTAGCAAATCGCTTCCTTAAAGTCATCAAATTGGGCATCTTTGTGAAACTGTTATCACGTGCCAAACTCTTGATACTGCTAATAATGTGCATATATAAAACAACTCAGTAATTTTGAATTTACCAGGGAACAACTTATTTACTTGCATTGTCCAGGCCTTTTCCTGCACAGAATCAGCTGGTCAGTTAACATGGCCCAGCCTGGCGGTGTGACCTCAGGTTATTTCCCAGTTCTTGATTTCTTTTACATTGAGAATCCCAGAAAGGCTGGTGAATAAGGTCAGCCTGTAATACAATTATGATAGCCTCAGACTGTATCTCTACCACTCCGGCTAAATTAACTCTTCTAAAGTTGAGTCAGTATTTTTTATCATTGTCATGGGCAATTAGTAGCTACTTAAAATTGGTTACAGTTCATTTCTGCCAGCACTATTACAGATGAGATCAGATGAACCACATGACAGTCCACACGAGCTCTCAGAGATGGGATGTCCAAATGCTACTTGAAGCCATTCCATTTTTTAGGCCAGTTTAAAAGAACACTTCTCGTGGGTTGCAGCGCTCTATTTGTACTGGTGTTTATGAAACGTGTCTTTATGGCAAATTAACTTGCTGGAGACCTAGCTGCCTGCCTGAATTGAACCGCAGAGCATTAACTTTACACCAAGTACATAGCAATGACAAGAGCTGCATGTTATTTTAAAAATATGAGAATCTGTGTTTTTTTCTAGAGATGCCATCATTTTCGGAGGATAGCTCTGGAGGGAAAGTTTGTCAGAATTTAGCCATGGTTGTGGAGATTTCAGTTCCTCAGATGTGCAGTCCACTTAAAGGCAAAGAACCGCTTTGTTTTTTGATATTACCTTGTCTGTCTCTTCCTCTTTCCTCTTATAATGAACCTGGGAGTGTTTAGTAAATCAGGTGACATGAAATGGTTGAATGTTTTCCAGCCTTCTCAGACTGAAGTGGTCCAGACTAAAGCTTCCATAGCAACCAGCTTTATCCTGAAAACATTTTCTTTGGAGGGGAGAAAAAGCGAAAGGAAAGGCTGTGCTGTGTGTCTATATGTTAAATACGTTTGCTAATTTATTTTTGAAGGTAAAAAGAGAGTTTCCAGCACTGTGGAAAGGGCTACGTATGATATGTCCATGTAAGTGGCTGGCCCTTGGCTTCTGAATGTTCACCCGGAAGATCCTTGGTTCAATCCCGACAGGTGAAGCTTAAGCATCAGAAGAGCCTATGAGACTTCTTGCTGTAAACTCCTTGAGTAGAAATGGTGGCAAGAATTCTAGTGCAAAACCTTGAAGGGTACAGCACACTTGTTTTAATTGAGTATTCACTTTGTACATTAATTAATGTGTCCATTCTAATTTTCTAAAATGGCAAATAATGATGTGTGAAAACAGTATAATTAGGTTTTGATATTTTTGGTAGAGTAATAACTCGATTCGATTTGCTTTTGATCTTGAAAGTTATTATTTATTATTCCTATCAATCATTCATTCTTTTTAATTACAACATATTTATGTGTGTGTTTTCTGTTTTTATTTTTAAGATCAGCACTGGCCCTGATTCATGGCCCGATGTTACTACATTTTGTGCAGGGGAATTTACAAAATGAGATTTCTTCCTGTGCTTTTTAACAAAATCCTTTGAGATTTCTCTTTTGTAAGAGAAATACACACGTATGCAGACTTTCTGAGCAGACTTTGTGGCCTCATTAAAGTGAGCGTCTTTGTGTAGAAACAGCACGTTGTCTGGTTGTGCTGCATAATTCCAGAGCATGTCACTTGGATTGAAATCACCAAGCACCGGGGCAGAGTCCCTGTTTGTGACTGTGTTGGCCACATCTCAGCACCCTGACGTTGGGCTTGTTTTCCCTAGTATCTTCTTGATGGTTTACCCGTAGCCAGGATGTAGCCAAGGGATGTTTTAATCCGCAACTGTCAAGGCTGGGGGCAGTGGAGGTGTAACAGAAGCATGTAAAGCTTCCGTGTCTTTTGCTCACATTTTAACGGTGACAATAAGTTGCCACTTGGAAACGGCCTTGTAGTTTGGGAAAAGGCCTTATTGCTTTTCAACCTAAAAGAGGTTGTGGTACGATTT
The DNA here is from genome assembly GCF_027406575.1 of Nycticebus coucang. Lineage (NCBI taxonomy): Eukaryota > Metazoa > Chordata > Mammalia > Primates > Lorisidae > Nycticebus > Nycticebus coucang. Next base: position 61,167,424 of record NC_069799.1, on the reverse strand, counting down.
CTGTTTGGAGACCAGAAAAAGAGAGTGACAGAGGCAGGCCTGGGACGCTTCCCAGCAGGAGAAGAGGGTGTTAGCGTTCATCATAATGACAGGAGACACTTGGGAATGAAATTCTTACAAAATATGAGACCAGCACTTAGCCTCAGGAAGAAAATGATGAAACCACTTGTGAAAATCCCTTGTGAAAAAAGAGAAGATGCATTAATTAGCTGATTTTTAGAGCAAAACTTTTTTGAAAAGATTCCTTGGAATTTACAATTTAACATGTTGTGGTATTTATTGTACATTATTCTCACAGCGTGGTTGGGCATCATCTTCACGCCCTCAGGTATTAATAATTCCTTTTACCTCCTCCTGCCTTTGTTCTGATACCAGATTGGATTTTGCAAAGACAAGAGAAGTAGCCGCACCCTGACCTGTGTTTATTTGAAACACATTAAGCGCTAAATGCAGAGGAGATGCATTTACTTCTAGCTCTAAACAACTAAAGCTTAAATAATGCATTTCAGGGAGGCAATCTATTAGAATAGCTCTCTTGAGAAGTGTTGTGTTATGAATGGATTCTGCATTTAAAATATCCATTCTGTTGCCTCCCTCCTCCTAATTACTAATTTCTTTGTCTTAATTTGCATTACTTAAGCAGAAGAGGAGGAATCTAGTTGGCTGTTTTCCCCTCCACAAATCCTTGTACTTAGTGGCAACTGTAATGTTGACTTCAGCTCATTTCTGTTAAAGGAAAACTGCATTGCCAAGGAAAAGATTCGAGGTAATCACTATATCCAATTACAAAGAAGAGTAAATCACTAAAAGCAAATTAAGTATCTTAAATAAAATGGAAAATCAAAGCAGTTAACAATCAGGGAAGGAACAAGTTGCCACCTCTCTGGTCCCTTTCCGTGAGCTGTTTGAGAGCCGCCTGTGTGTGGATGTTCGGCCAAACCACAACCTTAGATCCTAAGCATTTTCAAGTATCTCTTAGTTGCAAGTTGGGAAGCAGCAGGTGACCCTGTCAGTCTGGCTCTATGGACCTTCTCCCTCATTCTATTTCTTCCTAGCTCAGGCCAACAGAACTTTAAAATCACTCTAGCCCTAATTTAAATAAGCAGGAAACTCATGAGAATTCTATACGTGACCTTCATCTGAAGAGATCTGAATTAACTTTTTACTAACCAAATTCTTCCTCTCCTTCCGTTTCCGTAAGTCTAGTTCCTTGTGTCTAAAAACCCACCACGTCTCACAGACGTTCAGAGCAACTTAGGGAATGAATAGGTCTGATCTCTGGTCAAAAAATGTAGCCTGAGAACTACTATTGTTACAGAGCTCTCCTGATTGTGTTTTCACTTGGCAATTTCCGAATTTTGTTTATCTAAGGCAATTGAGCAATTTATAATGTTTCCCACAAGTATGCTGATAAAAGGAGAAGCACCCTTTCCATCAACTTTCGTGGTATGTCGATAGTAAAAATTAAGAATGCCAAGATGGGGGAGGTCCACGTATTTCATTAGATTGTTAATATTAAGAAACTTGCCAGGCGGCGCCTGTGGCTCAGTGAGTAGGGCACTGGCCCCATATACCGAGGGTGGCGGGTTCAAACCCAGCCCCGGCCAAACTGCAACCAAAAAATAGCCAGGCGTTGTGGCGGGCGCCTGTAGTCCCAGCTGGTCGGGAGGCTGAGGCAAGAGAATGGCGTGGTTGCTGTGAGCCATGTGAGGCCACAGCACTCTACCCGAGGGCGGTACAGTGAGACTCTGTCTCTACAAAAAAAAAAGAAACTTGCCCTTAAAAATGTTACTGTACCTTCCCTTTGAGGAGGTATTCATAAAGGAGTTCCATTTGCTTTTCAGATGGTTTGTCCCATCTTGATCTATGTGGAGGTTTAAAAGTAAATTTCTGACGTGGGAGAATCTAAGACAGGAGATATGGAGAGAAGGTGAAAATACGGTCTGGGAAAATTAAACACCCACTAAAATGACCTCCAGGTTCTAGTCCTGTACGAGAGCCACTGTCCTCTTACTGTGATCACATTCTACTCTACGTCAAACTTCGGGAGCAGGAGACTGGGAGGAGTCAAGTGTTCCAGTTGAGAGTAGGTTTGGGGCACTTCTACTGTCCTACTATCAGATAGCAACTTCAGTTCTGAGAACTAAGTTTTTGTCTCTTTTTTTTGTGGCCAAATGCCCATACGTAGTACATGCAGCGTATCCTGTTTTTCCTTCCGTTCCTGGGTTTAGGATCCTGCTGGGTTCTTGAGTTTCTGTGGGGTTTTCTCATACTCCGCTTGGCCTGCTGGAGATGCCCCTCTGTGGGAGGTTCCTCTGGTCAGCAGCCTGTGCCACTAGCATCACCTCGAATTGGGGACTTCCCAGATTGGCTATGGGTGGTGGGCCTCTTCTCCAGGCTCTACCCTTCCAGGGCCACCTGTCCTGCCACCAACCTTGTGGAATGCTAACACATGAAGTCACCTAACGCTGGACATTGCACTTTAGTGATTTGTGTTATAGTTGTTAAACTCTGATGGTGAACACATACCGGAGACCACGGGGACTCAGCCCTGAACCATACATGTCCCCAGGTACTAACCAGAAAACCAGTGTGGTTACCAAAAGTCAGGCAGTTAGTGAAGATTTAGAATTTTGTCTTTTCGAAGAGCGAAATGTGTTTTAATATGCCAGCATTTGGGACTAATGGACCGAGTAAAGGGCACGTTAGGACTGGACTACAAAGGCAGGGTAGTAGAACATTCTTGGTGGTGAGCAGTGGCAGGCCCAGCAGCCAGGGTCTCTGAGCTGTGGGTCCGATTCTGCCCTGTTCCACTCATTTGCCCTTAGAATAGCAAGAGCTTGACGCCAGCACAGGACCTAGCGTACCAGAGAGGAATAAAGTTTCTTTAGCCTTGAACCAGGGGCCCTTAGTGAATAAGAGAGGAAAAAATGGATAACGAAGGGAACCGGGAACCACAACGGGGATCTCATATCCCTTTAGAAAGCACATCGACACAGTGGACTTTCACCCCCATTTCAGGCACATAATCCTTGATAGGTACAAATGCATATAATGAACATACTGTTTTCTCTGTAAAAATAGGCCCTACATAAAGTTGTACATCTAATCTTTTCTGTAAACTGGTGCCACCTTGTCCTTTATCTGCATAGTTTCTGTGAGCCATTGGACAGCTGTTTGTGACTTACAACTTCCCCACGCCTCTGTCCACCCCTTCTGTTTGGACACAGTCTAGCAAGAGAATATTCAAAACTGTCTTTCGTTCAAAATGCAGATAACGGACAAAAATGCAAATCAGATGTATTATAAGAGACTTACAGATGACTTCAGCTGGACGTTTGGCCAGAGAATTAATTAGGACCGTCCCCCTGGGTGATGAGAATGACCCTTTACCCTACCAGCACTGCAGTCTTTCAGGACTAGCAGAATATGGGAATCTCTTGGAAGAAAGTATTTGAAGAGCCAAGGGATACACGAGCTGTGACTGTGCGAGAAAATGAGTGTACTCTTAGAATACCTTCACCTTTTTAAATATCACTGTGTTGCACGGGCTGTTCAGCTCTTCAGTAAAAATGATTAATAGCCTCCATCCATCACATCGTACAGTATGGTACATCTGAGTAGCTAAGAGCTTATAAAATATACTTGGCAATAAGTCACAAAAACATTCATATTTTTAATAACATTTTTGAAGGAGAAAAATCTGTTTTTCAATAAATTCTGGCATGACTTCCCTCTAGATTTTATTTCTCATTTAAAATTACCTGGGGGTTGATTTTTTTTTTCTTCTGTTCATTGGCTCTTTACTAGGTTTCTGCCTTAGACATAAAGTTTTAGAGATGGATTTAAAAGCAGACTAACACATGGGCATAGAGTTATAGAATCCCTTCTCTTTCTACTTTCGGTTGTCATAGCATTAACACCAGTAACTTACTCAATTTTACTAAAATTGTATAGACTTTGTTATTCATGATCAGGTAAAATTATTTCCCAACTCAATACATGTCTTTGTTGTATGTTTATATATGTTTAACTTTTCTTTATGGAATGTCTCGTTTCTACTTACTACTGTGTGTAAATTGTAGACTCTTTGTCGTAAAATGGCAGATTTCTACCATTTTTAGTGGTAGAACTCTGAACTTCCTATGCATTATGTTTTTACTCCTTTTGGAAAAGTCTTGTTTCTACTATTTTCAAAAGCATAATTTATGTTTATAATGCATAGACACCTAGGGTTAACAAATTGATGTGATGGTATGTCACCCAAAGGTGATACTAATTATATTTAAAATTCTCTCTCCCCTTCTTTATTCCTCAAACTCAACACATGTTTTTCATAAGGGATATGGGGCCTTCATTCAGACCCAGATATGAGTTCCTAATAAATGTAAGTGGATTATACTCTCTAGGAAGTGAAAAAGGAACTTTCAGAAGTCTGTGAAATTCATTTTTATAGTTCAGAGAGATGAGATTCAACCCATCCAACACTCATCACCCTATGTATCAGTTAAACATTAAATGTAAGTCCATGAATATGTGATAATGTGCAGGGATTTCCTGTCCAGAAAGAGTTCCCATAGCATTTTATAATATGAGACCTTTTAAAAGCACGGAATAAGGTTTAACATTCAAACCCAATGAACAGGTACCTTGGGAAAAATAGGAAGAACTAACTCTCCTTCTGTGTTCATTGCAGTAGACAGTCTCACATACCAACTGTCTGGTTTTCTTGTCTTCTACAAATTAGAAGGTTTCATTCAGTGAAGCAAAATCCACTTGAGGATGCAGAATGTTGAAACACCAGGCAAAGAGGCACTTATTCCCCTAACTGCCTTTGCGGGACTCCAGTTAGATTTTGAGACTTGACTTTTTCTAAAATATTTTGTTTGTGTACCCTGTGTTTCTTTTAACTGAGCATTTGAAGAGATACTTGGATGGGGAAATGAACAGGACATTGTGATGGACCGGATGTGGAGGGTGAAAGATGAGGGCGCGGTTGGTTTCTCCAGGGAGTCTTACCTGTGTACTTGAATGAATGGGGAGAGCTAGTCCGTGGGAGGAACCAGGTTTGGAGGGAATGCTCAGCAGTGTTAGACTTTAGATCTGTGCAGTGAGTTACAGTACTTCTGAGACATCCAAGTGGGAATGTCAAACAAGTTGGCTATTGAAATCTGAACGTTACAGGAAAGGTCTGGGTTGTGCCAGTGTGTCTACAGGAATAATTTCAGTCACGGGTGGGAATGGGAATGCCTAAGGATTTGTCAGCAGGGAGCGGGGCGAGCCTGTTCCCTAGAGACAGGGAGGACTAGCTCAAGACGTGGGGAGAGTGCTGGGCCAAAGAACCCGACACAGGAGGGCGTGCCACAGTCAAAGTAATGGACAGCCTGGATAGTGATTTGTGACTGTGATTTTCTCCTAATTCAGGCACGGTCGATTGTTGGCAACATTATAATCTAAAACATTTTTTTGGAAAATTATCTGTGTTTTCTACACAGCAACGATTCACCCTTACTAACAGACTGATGGCTATATGTTTTACCACTATGACACAACAGAAAAACTTCTAACCTCTGCGTACCAAGCATCATTTCTCCCTTGCCTAGAATAATTTTGCTTTAATATCATCCTGTGGGAAATGTATCTGGTTTACTGCTCCATTCTTTCTATCTTATATGGAGTTATAATGATCTTCGCTTTTGTTGACAATTTGGATAATGACCAGAAAATATCGTTATTGCTGAGGTATCCTGGTTTAAAGTGATTTCCTGGGGGAAAGCATCAAACTCCCATAATAAAGTTATAGTCCAAAATTTGAAAATCTACTTCGAAGAGTGTTTTTTCTTTTACATAGAAGCATCGGTTTGCTGTTTATTGAAGTAATTATAGTGGTAGAGTTCTTGACAGAGCTATTGTGGTGACTAATGTAATATATAGAACTTCTCCTCTCAATTTTACTTACCACATTGAAGTTTCAAAGTTTACAAAGTGTACACTGTTAGACCAGACTATAATTCAGTAAATCCATTACGTAAGTAGAAAATTCATGAAAGTAACAATGGCTGTTTGACAAGAAAAAGGACTTTCGTGGATTTCAAGATACTTTCCCCAGTACTCCAGTTTTAAAGGAATCAATTAAAAGAAAAAAGCATTTCCAATCTATTTTTAGTATAAGGCAAGAAACAAAATTTAAACATCGAAACAGCTGAAGATAGAACAAATGCAAGTACTATCGATTGTTTTAATAAGTTAAACCATCTGACGCTGAGACTTGCTTTATACTAAAAAGGCTTCAAATATTAAATTATATGGCTCAAGAAATGGACTTCTCCTCTGGCACTGGAAGCAGGCCGCTGTCTGTAATGTTTGCCCTTGACACTCTGGGTCCTGTTTTCTTTTTACTACTCAGTAGCCGCGGTACTAGTAAGAGAACAGGGCCCAGAGTATCAAGGGCAAACAGACATCATCCACACAGCACTGACTTTCAGGCCTTTAGCTCAAGCCCCACTTTTCTCTTGAATTCTTAGTTCATTTGTGTTGCTATAAAGGATTCCCAGGGCTGCATAATGTGTAAAGAAAAGAGGTTCACCTGCCCAGAGTTCCGCAAGCTATACCAGAACCTGGTGCCAGTGTTTGTGTCTCCCAGGGCCTCAGGCTGCTTCCACTCACAGCAGAAGGGAAGCGAACACTGAATGTGTGGAGATCACCCAGCCGGAGGGGAAGCAGTGGAGCGCCAGCCAAGGCCAGGTGCCAGGCTGTGTGCGTGACAACTGCTCTGCTGGGGTCAAAGTCAGTGAGAACCCACATCGCAGGAGAGCTCAGTCTGTTCATTAGTCTACCCTCCATGACCCCAACACTTCCCATAAAGGTTCACCTCCAGCATTCCGATTAGATTTCAAATTGAGATTTGAAGGTGTCAAACCAAATGATAGCAGATCCTAAGAATTTTGGACTGGAAATTTCTACCTAGGCAGCCACATTCAGTGTAAGGTGGAACTTGTAAGTTCCCCCCACCCCCAATTTATTTCTGTGCAGAAGTCTTAGAAAAATTTTCCAAGCACCTATCAGAATCGTGCTTAACTCCTTTCTCTCCCTCATTCCCCAAAGCTTATACCACCCTCATTCTTCTCGGTGTTTTTTCCTAAACTCAGTTGAAAACTTAAGTCCTTTCTGGCATGTGTGGGAAGACTGTCCTTTGCACCACTGCAGTCACTTCTTCACTTCTTCAGCCACTCTCTGCCTCCACACTAAAGTTACTTTCCAAAACCCAAGTCTCATCATGTTATTCCCTGTTTAAAATTCCCCCATCTCCCCAATCTCCAATGGAGGAAGTGTCAAGTTCTCAGTATGTCCTCAGGGTGCCTCACCCTGGGGTTACAGCTGCCTCTTTCTACCCTGCGGTTTAGTGACTTCCATACACTCTTTACCCCGGCTCTGTGTAACCGTCGATCAGTATTTGAAAAAAATCCCCCCTTTGTCACCGCCAGCCCCTCACCACGCTTCCATCTTGGAGCTTCTGTTCATCATTCAAGATTCAACTCTGATGTAATTTTCACCCTGATGTTTCCCTGTATTATGGCTAGGGATCTTTTTTGTTTATTTTGTTTGGCTTTTTCTTTTTTATTTGTTTGCATTTTCCTATTCTATGACATTGTACAAACTTGCATGTTTGTGTACCTTTTTATTAATGTTTTATAAGAGCATTATGGACTTCTGCTTTTTAAAAATCTCAGGCTTTTGAGTCAGATAAACCTGGTTTTGAAGCCAGATTTTACCCTGATCTAACTATGAAACCAAATTATTTGGCTTCCCTGAACCTTATTGTTCTCATCTGTAAAATAGGGATTATGATGGTACCTTTCTCAAGGGGTTGCTATAATTACCTGAAATAAACTCTGTACAGCACAGCACATGAAATTAAATGCTATGCCTGGGATATGTTTTATTTGTGGTGGTAACAGTGTGGTGTTGGTTATAGTTGTCTGTCCCTAGACTGAGTTTCAATAGCTGATCCTCAGCAGACGTGCAATAAATACTCAGTGACTAGCTAACAAGCCAATCAAGTTCGGCTGTGTCAAGAAGTAACAATGTTCCTGAGACACGATATTGTTGTTTGGATTGGAAGGCTAAAATTACCAGGTATTTTATAATTTGGAAGAGTAGAATTTAATAACTCCTAAATTTATCCTGTCCTGAAATGTGAGAAAATTAGGTTATAATATTTATGGTCAGGTGTTCTAATTTGTATTCAGCAAAGTTCAAGAAATACTTAAAGAGACCAAGAGATAAGGACCACCACCATTTTGCTTTTAGCAGCTGGTCTCCAGCAATTCTGATTATCCACTGATTTTGACTGCCATTCTTATACCATGTTTAATATGCCATAAATTATGCCAGTTTATACAATTACATACATTTGGAAGGAGATAATTTTAAAGGATGTTTGTCTTCTAGTATATCGGATGTGCTTGCATTTTACCATGTGCTGTAAACTAATACAATACTCTGTCAGATGAGCAAACTATAATCTTCATACGGCAAAAAATCTGACGAAGCTTATCTTGTGAACTTCTGTTGTCAGGAATAGTGGGCAGTAAGTAAGCTCCTGGTTCAATCTTTACTCACAGTGGACTTGAGCCAAGCGTCTTTCTTTCCTTACTCTGATTTCCTGATTAACGAAATTAAAACTGCGATCCAAATGTGTCCCATTGGGTTACCTGAAGGGAAATAAAACTCTAAGTCCAGATTAATCAGAACATCTCCTGATTTTCACTGGATGAGCTAAAGGTGTAGTAGTCCCTTTTACCTTTTACAGCAGTGATGAAGGGCGCTGACTCCAGAGCCGGCCCGTCTGGGCGTGAGTCTGGCTTTGCCAGCTCCTCCTTGGCCGTGAACTTACTGGCTTGCACCTTGGGGCTCAGCGTCCTCAACAGGAGAATGGAAGCTTAAGTTACCTATCACAGAGTGACGCTGGGGACATTACGTGTTTATAAAACTATGGAACAGTTCTTGGAGCGGGGAACAAGAAATCCTGTGTCCTTTTGAATGGGTCAGCCAGGGCTTCAATCACTTCCACACAACTGTGGCTCTCAATGCCTAGTTACTTTTTATGTATACTTTTATGTATACTTTTTAACTGCTCCCTGAGGAGCACCACCTGGTTTTCTCTTGGGGTTCTGTGTACACGTGTCTATAACCTAATTTCTTCTCTGTTCTCCCCACCAACTCTAAGTGTTTGCCCCTTCCCCTGTTCTTAGTCAAGTCACTTTCCAGCTCTTCCTGCTCTAGCCATTGGCTTTCTTTCCAGATGCTCAGACATGGAGAGCTCATCTCTGCCCTGGGGACCTTGCACTTCAGCCCTCTGCATATCCATATAGCTGGGAGGCTCCCTCCCTGGAGAGACATTTCTGCTCCCATCTTCTCTCTGCAGATCAGGGCTTCATATGGCAAAAGAATTGATAAAAGGTCCTTATCATTCCCATATGCTAACCGTATCAGAAATGCCCTGTCATGTCGAGAAGGTACTGCCCACCTTACAGACAGGCGTAGCCAGAAGGAACTTTTGAACCCAGGACTTGGTCATCTTGGCACTTTTCATAATAATCTTAAAACATACGTTGTATATTCATTTCTGTAGAACTGTGGAATGGGGACAAGGACTCAGCCCCCTCTAGGGTGGAATCCTCAGAGCATTTGAAGTAGGTGTTAAGTGAGAGCACTGGATGGAGCAAACAGTCGTTTCTTGTACTTTTGTCATCTTTTCAGGAGGAGGAAACACCTGAGAGGGGAGCAGGCATTGCAGTGACAATTGTATTTGCACACACAGGAAGACGTGTTGCGTGGTGCCTCTCTGGTCGGGTCTCCAGATCTCGTCCTAGAGAGGTCCTTAGGCAACCTCCTATGCTTACATGTCTTCCTAGCCCAGGAGCCTGGGTCCTTTCATCCTCTGCTTCCTCATCCCCTGCAAGTAGGTTCCAGGAGGAGTAAAGCCCTTGTGGACATCCGTAGAATCCGGTTTATGCCTGGTTTAAGCTAAGGCTCAACCCTTTTGTGTTTAAGGATATGCATCCTTATGACCACCAGGAGGCTGTATTGCAAACTGTTGTTGCCTAGCGGTGAGTTACTGGCGGCAATGGTGACATTGCCAACTCAAGTGTTCACCAAGGCCTGGCAGGTACTGAAGGGGGGGGGGGGGGCGTGACAAACCCTGGGAGGTACACGCCTCCTTTAGGAGGGTACCTTGGGCAGCTCCAGGCAACACTGGCTTATGAACCCATATTTTGCCAGTTTTCCAAGAGAACCAGAAATTCAGATTTCCTATAAAACCTAAATACTGGCACTAATCCCGTTTTTTATGAATGGCCTTGAAAACAGACTTTTTTTTTACTTTATCCCTGTTTCACTCAAATGGCAAGTGTTCTAGGCCATCATGCTACTCACAGAATAAGGACCCTTGATCAGTGCTAAACAGATGTATACATATGCAAGGGCGTGTGTATGTTTGCCATATGTATACTCACAGCATTAGGAAAGTGGATCAGTGCTAAACAGATGTATACACGTGCAAGTGTGTGTGCATGTATGCCATATGTATACTCACAGCCACGGTGGAGGTTCTGGGACACCACCACCCCCAACCTGCCAGTAGCCACCTTCACGTTTTGGAGTGCAGTCCTGCGAATGTGGCAGCTTCTCCACTAACCTGTCAGAAGATTGTAGGAATCGCAACATTACCCATATTAGGATTGGTTTGGGTTTGAATTCGCACTTACTGCAGTCCCAAGTATTTGGTAAATGCTTATGATTTAATGCCATGCTATCTTTTAAACAAACATACATTTCTAGAATTTTAGATGTCTCACTTCCAAGAATCACATTATAACAAAGTTATTTGTACCAGAATGTTTATTGCAGCCTAGTTCATAATTGCTAAGTCATGGAAGAAGCCCAACTGCCCATGGATCCACGAATGTATTGATAAATTGTGGTTATATATACACCATGGAATATTATACAGCCTTAAAGAAAGATGGAGACTTTACCTCTTTCATGTTTACATGGATGGAGCTAGAACATATTCTTCTTAGCAAAGTATCTCAAGAATGGAAGAAAAAGTATCCAATGTACTCAGCCCTACTATGAAACTAATTTATGGCTTTCATATGAAAGCTATAACCCAATTATAGCCCAAGAATATGGGGAAAGGGGAGAGGGAGGAGAGGGGGTAGGCTGGGTGGAGGGAGGGTAATTGGTGGGACCACACCTACAGTGCATCTTACAAAGATACATGTGAAACTTACTAAATGTAGAATATAAATGTCTTAACACAGTAACTAAGAAAATTCCAGGAGGGCTGTGTTAACCAGTGTGATGAAAATATTTCAGATTGTATATAAAACCAGCACATGGTGCCCCATGACTGCATTAATGTACACAGCTATGATTTAATAATAAATAAATAAATAAAAGGTCTTTTAAGACTTCAGTGTTCTGGCTTCTTAATTCTTCATCAGGTCTATGAGTCAGTTGTCCAGGAAGTAGTCAAGCCACCTCTCCCCTCCCTTGTCTCCACCTTCCCCTCTGCCATCCTCCCCAGGCGTGTGGTGGGGCTGGCGTATTCTCCTCTTCGGTCATGTACCGCGTCAGGCCCCGGGAGGGTGGCAGTACCCTCCTTCCAGTTTCCCTCGAGCCCACCCCCATTCCCGTTCTCTTCGGAGGTGACCAGCGCAGTGCTTCTGCTGTTTCTTTAGGGTGCATGGCAGCTTTGAAAATGGTATATTTGCATGAGCGAATTTGTAATTTGCAGAAGTGGGATTACTGCTTCTGTTTGTGTCTCGTTTTGCAGTGTTGTTTTTATTCAGTCAGCACTGATTTTAGAGCTGTGTATATTGCTGGGTATGCACCTTATTTCTTGCTCTGACTGCTCCGTGGTATCCCAGCGTGTCAGCCCTCCATGTTTTATTTATTCCTTCCCCTGGTAAGTCAACCTCAGTTGCCTGCTGGTCCCAGATGTTTCAAATAGCCCGTGAGGAGTATGCGTGTCCTCCTATGGCTTTGAGGGAGAGTTTGTCTGATTTTATTCTCAGGTGTCTGGGGTACAAGACACTTAGTTTCACCAAGTATGTGAGATTGCTCTCTAGAATGACTGGACCCATTCATACTCTCCAGAGCCGTGAATGAAGTCTCCTATTTCCCCATGTCTCCCCTCGGCATTATTTGACTTTCTGGTTTTAATCTGATAGCTGTGTCATTGTCGTTTTAATTTATGTTACTCTGATTACTGGTGAGATTGAGCTTTTCTTTATAAACTTCTTAGCCATTTGGACCTTTTTCCTTCTCTAAATTACTTGTTCATATCTTATGTACATTTTTCTACTGGGTTTCTCATCTTTTTCTTCTTGATCTCCTGTGTAGGCTGGATATTCATCCTTTGTTCATTTTTAGATGTGGTAAATATCACCTGTTACTTTAGTCTGTTGTGTCCTGTGCTGTAGACAGATCTGGTAAGATCTTCCTTTTTGATTTAAAAAAAATCATGTTTAATAAGTCCCTCCTCATCCCAACTTGTCAAGAATATTTTCTAACCTGTATTTCCATTAGCGTCATAGTAATACCTCCTATCTAGACATTTATGGCTTTTGGAAGAGAATGTTTTTATTGCTTTTGTTAAGTGTGGCAGTGAGGTATGGGCCCAGTGCTTTCTTTGTATGGTAAGCTCATTTTTACAGTACTGTCTCCAAAATAATCCAGATCTATTTTCCTCTAATTTGTGTTGCTACCTCTGTCATATAACAAGTTTCCACATATTTATGAGTGTGTTTTAGTACCTTGATTTTGTTTCTAGAATAGTGAACAAACTTGGCCATCCCAGGTAAATACCTCCAAGAAAGCAGGGATAGGAATCTCTCTGATCTCATGCACCTGATTAGTAGACTTGCAGAGTTTCAGTGTAGAAGTTTAAGGCTGAAAGAAAGAGCCTTTAAATATAGTATATTTCACATTTTTATTTTCCCATTAATGGTTGGAAATTGAGAGAGATTTCAAGGTGTTTAAAGTTACAGGCCAACGACAGATCAGGGGACTGAGACCCAGGTTTCCTCCAGGTCAGTGAAGTAATCTCTGAGTTTGTCTCTTTCCTTCCCAAGGTTGGGCCAGATGGATTTTCAGCCCCACATTCTGTTCCTGACTGTCACAGTTTTGTGGGTTTCTGGTTACTTCTTCTTAACCTTGTACAGTGAGCAACTGTTTTGCTCTTGCAGCTGATCGTTGTCCTTAACTACTGGGTGAAGATGTTCTCTGTTTTTCTCCCCTCCATCTCTTCTCCCCCTTGTAGCAAAAGAGAATCTGTTGGTACCAGTCAGGGAAGCAGGTGGGAGTCACAGCAGGTGAGGGAACAGTAGGACAAGAAGGGCCTCTGGATGCTTTGTTACTAATACCTGTCTCCGAGAGTCAACCTGGCTGGCCTTTGTGCCTTCTCCAGTGCGTTACGCCTTTAGCTGCCTTACTAGGAGATGTTTTTCTCTGTGAGAATCAATCCTCCCAGCTGGATAGAGCAGAGAAAAGTTACAAGGAACAGAAGGAGTTATTGCCTCTTTCTTCACCTTCTACCTGAGTCTGGACCAAATCCTGGTGAGGATTCTGCTTATTCTTTTGCTTGGTCTAAACACTACTAGGTTTATAAATATATTAATGCATGGACTAGAAATAGAGAACTTTAATGGAGGTAACATCCCCAGGCAGAGAACCAGAGATGAGAGCAAAGGAGGTCTGGTGGTATTTTGTTTGCTGTTGGTGAGGGAGGAGGAGAAGGCAGGGAGGCAGCCGGTGTGATCTTGATGGTGTGCTCCGAGGTCCTTGGCATTCTCAGCAGTGCACCAACAAAGGACCCTTTCTTCCAGAATACCAGAGTGCAGTGTGCCAATGGGAGGCCGCCTCCAGGGGCAGTTCCTGCTTGTCAAGGAATTGCGAACCTGACCTTAACCACTACCTCATTTCATGCCTGAGAGCTTGGAAGCCTAGACCACCGCTAACAAGGAGTGAGGCCCTCGGAAATGCGGCACAGCGGTGTGCATTTTATTGAATCCTTACTTTGAAAACCGCATAACTACAGGCATGTACAGCAAGGCGTTTGGGGAGAGTGGCTGTAAGATCGGAAGGTAATCGGCTCAGCATCTCCCTGCCCTCCCCGCTCTGAGAACACTGGGTCAGGATGTGCTCCTCCGTCTCTGCCATTCTGCTCCCAGCCTCTGATAGGGGAGCTGTCTTGGGAAGTGATTTGAAATCCTTTGATGAAATAATAATATATAGCATTTATTAATGGAATGATTTTTTGGCTCAGGAGCTTGAGAGCTTGAGATCTTCTGGGCCTTTTAGTATGTTAATCTTCAGCTTCTCACTGGGTGTTATACTTTTTTTTAATTTCCATGTTAAAAATGGGCAAATTTACCAAAAAAAACTCTTTCTTCCCCCCCCCCCCCCCAAACAAAACTCTTGAATAACCTACCTGTTCCCTAAGTAGGTCATCTAGTGATATCGAAAAGTAAAGCAGCGTCATGGAGCAGACACAGTAGTTTGATGCTTTTGTTTCTCATGAACATTTGTCAGAAGTAGTTAAAAATGATTCATATAAGTAAGCTTAGTTTTTCTTTGATCCTCATTCGATGAAATCTGTCTCATAAACTAAGAAATTTTTCCTTTTCAGCATAGCCTAACAGTTCTAGAGGAAAGCTATTTTCAATTATAAAGAGGATTTCTTTTTCTTTCTTTCTTTCTTTTTTTTTTTTTTATGGGAAACTGTTCTTGGTTATGGATTGAAGAGAATTCTAAATGCTTGTCTGTCTGATGTGAAGACATTCTCTCTTTCACTAAGCAATGTGCCCTTACGTCTTAGAGGTTATAGATGAAAAATGATGGAAATCATGTTAATGAATCTTACTGTGCTGCGTCTGTAGTACAGGCAGGATGCCTCGAGTTTATGTTGGATACCCTGAAACTTAGTGTGTTTCCACAGGCAATTGGAGAACAGATCAGTGCTTCGGATAGTAATGCATTTTAGAAAGCGATTTTGCATATAAAGCAGTACAAGTTACATCTTTTGAATCTGGTTCCTTATGATAATCAAATGCAGAGGTTCTCAACCTGTGGGTCTGGACCCCTTTGGGGGTCAAACGACCCTTTCACAGGGATCGCCTAAATACATCCTGCATATCAGATATTTACATTACAATTCATAACAGTAGCAAAATTACAGTTATGAAGTAGCAACGAAAATAATTTTATGGTTGGGGGTCACCACACCATGAGGAACTGTATTAAAGGGTCGCGGCATTAGGAAGGTTGAGAACCACTGATCAAATGTTTGGGGGAAAAGAGACCCATTGTCGGACAAGAGTCCGTGCAACCTGCGTATTTGACCTGGTTTTTGGAAGGAAGACAGATGATTTGGGGGGGTACTCCAGACTAGCTTTTAACATCTACTTATTTCTGGTTTCTGTTTTCAGCTGTCAAGGGGACCTCTTTGCCGTTTATACCTTTAAATAGTTGTGGAATACTAAAGCAGTGTCTCCGGAGTGTCCTGCGTCAGTACTGACGTTGAGCTGCTACTGTTCTCTGGGCCACGTTTTCACTGGATACCAGTGTGTTTTCACAAGCTTCACGGGCTTTTCCAGATTGTTGTTTATCTCAGCCATGGGAATTGTGAGCTTTTTCATCCAGGATGTATCTCAGGATGTAGAGAGCATCATCAAGAGATTATTAGCTAGGCACATGTAAGGAACTTGAGATGACTGGTTATTTGATATGAGAAAGAGAATCAGAAACTTCAGGAGTTGGAGAAAGAAAAGGCCAAGTTGATATTCTGGTAAAATACATACCCACATAATACAGGTACACACGTTAGGTGTGTGTGTGTGTATCCTTCACTCTGGTTACACGCGTGTTCAAATGAGGGACGAGAAGAATTGGCTGACCTAGTGCCGGTGAATCAGGTTCCTTACTGGCAATGAAGAGGAGGATTGAAAATGGACCATAGTGACTTACACACTTTTTAATAGAAAAGGAAGAAGTAGATGTGGTAGACACCCAGAGAGATGTCTTTATATTTATTTAGGAGAAGAAATTCAAGGGATGGTGAAGTACAGACAACAGTATTTGTGGGAGTAGCAGGACTAATGATTTTAATACAAGCATCTATGAGACAAGAGAAGTTTGGAAAATAGAAATTATTTATAGACAAAGGGATGGTGAGTGCAAACTAATTTATGACGAAAGATATTTTTGAAGCCGAGTCACAATAGTAGACGCCTTGCGTTTCCACTTACATAGGCCATGTCTGAAGCTTGCATCCCAACTTCAGAAACTCTTTGTCTTACTACCAGTATTTGGAGAGTCAGTGAACAGGGAATTGCAATTTTCAGTTCTTCCGTAAATCAGTATCTTCTTATTTTAAAATATAGATGGCTTTTTGTACTTGAATTCTAACCTAGAGGCCATAGTGATTCTTGCCAAGGTAAGATGTGCACTTTTTATGTTTCTTGGGAAATCGCTTCCAAAAGGAAGATCAAGATTTTATTTTATTCACTGTGAAAGTGGCTTTTTTAGGTATTTTAAATTCATCGAGGATACCATCAACAGCATCATCATCACTATTAATGTAATTATGATCACCACACAGGGAATTGGGGGCACCGAACATTATAGGATTCATCCTCCTGTATGCTATCACTAATTGGCCATTAAGGGAATATAGAAATGTATCAGAGGGTGGAGGAAAGGGGAAGATAAAATTTGATGGACTCTTCCCACTAATTAACATGATGCTGGAAAGACAGTGGTGGAGATGGGCCTGGCAGGATGGGTCTTCCGCGCTGGTGCCTTTTATACAGCTGTGAAATACTGCAGTAGAATCTCATCAGTGTCCTGGATCAGAATCAAACATTCCTTACACTGGAGCTGAAAAAGGTCTCCAGGGTTCTGGTTGGCTGAGTTCTTGAGAATCGCTTATTAAACACGACCGTCTTGACCTGGGTCCCCGGCAGGTCTGCGTGGGCACAGTTGCCTGAGTTCACGTCCTGGCTCCTTCCCTATGTGCAGCCAGCCCAGGAACCTATGAAGCAAGATCACATTCTTGGTTTGACAGGAATCGTTTTCCAGGACCATCACTTCTTCCTTCTTTCCTTTCTTCCATTGATTTTGATAGACTTCAGCGAGCCTTTGCTGTCAGAAAATGTGCTGGATTCTGGCTTTATGCGTGATAGTTTGTGTCTGGCTTACTCTAGACTGAAAAGGTCAGTGGAAAGAATCACAGATAGTTCAATTAACGTAGTAATTGGGCAAAAACAGCTCGTAACAAATCCAATTGTGGGACATGCTTTTGTGCTTTGATTATTGTGTTTCTCCCTGTTCCTTCTCCTGCTTGGCTTTTTTAAATTATGAGATAAGTGCTCATTTAAGGATTTCCTAGGTCTCAGTTGTCTTTCCAATCGCAGTGCCTAGCAAAGGGCCTGGTGCTGAGAACATATTGAGATTAGAACAATCAGTGAAGCGAGAGTGAGGAATGATCCAGAAGACCTTTGAAATGTTTTGAACACTGAAATAATTACAATAATTTCTTAATATCCACAAGCCTAATAAGCCAATGGTATTTATGTAAAATGCTAGTAATGAACAGATGTGAAGGAGTGTTAATGAGTAAAACTGATAATATTTGTATGTATAGGGTATACTGAGGAAAATTTGAAGTTTTTGAATGCTGTATCATGTCTTTTGATAACATCAGATTTGGATTTGTCACAAGCAACTTGGTAGCTGTTTAAAACTTGCTGACACTCTTACTTACCTAGACTGTCATTGAGTCATAAATGAAGGGAGATCTTAAAGGTAAGACCGCTGGTTGGAACTCCAACACGAAACAACTGTTGAGGTTGAACGAGAGGATGATGGCAGCTTCTAGAAAGAAAAGGTTCTTATTAAGTGATTGTCCAGCAGTGTTGGCCATGCCCTTTTAATTCTTTAGATTGAGAAATTTAAATGTATCCTGAGGTCTTCAACCTCACGAAGATGTTCGTACTCTGGAACGATTGGTACCTTTCTCTCAACACTCACTATAGAAAATGTAAGAATCTTACTAGCATATAATTTTGAGCTGTGATCAGCAAAAACATAAAACCGAAACATCAAAATTAAGTTTTCTTGAAAGGTTATCAGCTCAGTAGGTAACTGACTTTCTGTATACAGTTTTGTCCATTTTTTACCACCACTGGGTTCCCAGTACGTAAAATTAGCTTCCGGCACAGAGTAGGGGCTTAATCAACATTTTTGTATGAATGAATCCAAATTACACTTTGAGAGAATAAAACGGGTGCCCATGAACATGTGGAGATCTACTTGTCGCACGTTGTCCAGGATGCAGATTAGCCACATAAACATCTGGGGTCAGAGGGCAAAGCAGTGTGATGGACACACACACAAATTCATGCTTCTCAGCTTCATTTTGATTTGGTGACATTAATTCAAACATAAGTGGCAAGCATCATGGTAATGGATTTGTTTTTTTTTTTTTTTTTTTTTTTTGAGAAAGTCTCACTTTGTCGCCCTCAGTAGAGTGCTATGGCATCACAGCTCAACAGCAACCTCAGAGTCTTAGGCTCAAGTCTTGCCTCAGCCTCCTGAGTAGGTGGGACTACAGAAGCCTACCATAATGCCTGGCTATTTTTAGAGATGAAGTCTTGCTCTGGTTCAGGCTGGTTTTGAACCTGTGAGCTCAGGCAATCCACCCACCCCGGCTTCCCAGAGCACAAGGATTACAGGTGTGAGCCATCGTGGTTGGCTTTATCCTAATGTAAATTTTTTTATTGTTTGGGATTCATGGAGGGCACAGAGAATTAGGTTACACGGATTGCATTTGTTAGATAAAGTCCCTCTTATAATTGTATCCACACACACACCAGTTGTCTGCCACATACCGTGACCCTCCATCCCTCTCCCTCCTCCCTTCTTCCCACTTGCTCATTCCCCTACCCAACCCCCCCCACACACACACACATTGTATTAGCTTATCTACTGTCTTCACATTAGAATAGAGTACATTGGATTCTTGCTTCTCTATTCTTGTGATACTTTACTAAGAATAATATGTTCCACCTCCATCCAAGTTAATACAAAAGATGTAAAGTGTCTTTTTTAGTGGCTGAATAGTATTCCATGGTGTACACATACCACAGTTTGTTAATCCATTCCTGGGTTGGTGGGCATTTTAGGCTGTATCCACATTTTGGCAGTTGTAAGTGGAGCTGCAGTAAACATTCTAGTACAAATGTCCTTATGATAAAAGGATTTTTTTTCTTCCGGGTAGATGGCTAGTAATGGGATTGTGGGATCAAATGGGAGGTCTAATGTGAGTTCTTTGAGGATTCTCCATATTTCCTTCCAAAAAGGTTGTATGAGTTTGCAGTCCCACCGCAGGGTTAGAAGTGTTCCCTTCTCTCCACATCCACACCAGCATCTGCAGCTTTGAGACTTTGTGATGTGGGCCATTCTCACTGGGGTTAGGTGATATCTCGGGTGGTTTTGATATGCATTTTACTGATGATTAGGGATGATGAGCATTTTGTTTGCTAGCCATTCGTCTGTCTTCTTTAGAGAAGATTCTATTCTTGTCTCTTGCCCAGTGATATATGGGATTGTTGGGTCTTTCTTTGTTGATTAATTCGAGTTCTCTATAGATCTTAGTTAGCAAGTTTTTGTCCAATTCACAAAATGCAAATATCTTTTCCCATTCTGAAGGTTTTCTGTTTGCTTTCATTGTTCTTTCCTTAGCTGTACAGAAGCTTTTCAGTTTAATTAAGTCCCATTTGTTTATTTTTGTCCTTGTTGCAATTGCCACGGAAGTCTTCTTCATAAAATCTTTCCCCGGGCCTATATCTTCAAGTGTTTTCCCTACACTTTCTTCAAGGATTTTTGTTGTTTCATGCCTTAGATTTAAATCTTTTATCCATCCTGAATCAAATTTTGTAAGTGGTCCAGTTTCAGTTTTTTCCATGCGATTATCTAGTTCTCCCAGCACCATTTGTTAAATAGGGATTCTTTACCCCACTGTATGTTCTTGTTTGGTTTATCAAAGATCAGTCTATAAGAGGTTAGTTTCATCTCATGGTTTTCTATTCGGTTCCACCTGTCACAGTGTCTCTATTTTTGTGCCAATACCATGTTGTTTTGATCATTATGGCCTTAAAGTATAGCCAAAAGTCTGGTAGAGTAATACCCTGGCTTTGTTTTTATTACTTAAAATTGCCTTGGCTATGGGTTTCTTCTGGTTCCAAAAAAAGTGAAGAATTATCTTTTCCCAAATTGTGCAAATATGATGAAGATACTTTAATGAGGATTGCATTGAATCTGTAGATGGCTTTGGGTAGTATAGACATCTTCACAATGTTGATTATTCCCAGCTATGAGCCTGGTATGTTCTTCCATTTGTTAATATCTTCTGCTATTTCTTTTCGTAGGGTTTTGTAATTTTCTTTGTAGAGGTCCTTCATGTCTGTTGTTTTATATATATATATATATATTCCTAGGTATTTAATATATTTTTTAAGCTACTGTGAAGAGAATTGTGTCTTTTATTAGCTTCTCATCCTGGCTGTTACTTTTATACAAAGGCTACTGACTTGTGGACATTGATTTTATATCCTAAGACATTGTTGTATTTTTTGATCACTTCTGGGAGTCTTGTGGTTGAGTCTTTGGGGTTCTCTAAATATAAGATCATATCATCAGCAAAGAGCAAAAGTTTGACCTCTTCTGCACCCATTTGGATGTCTTTTATTTTCTTCTCTTGCCTGATTGTATTGGCTAGAACTTCTAGCGCTATGTTGAATAGTAGTGGCAATAGAGGACGCCCTTGTCTGGTTCCAGTTCTAAGTGGAAAAGCTTTTGGTTTTGCTCCATTCAGTGTATTAGCTGTGGGTTTGTCATAGGTTGCTTTGATCAGATTCAGAAATGTGCCACCTATGCCTATATTCTTAAGTGTTCTAATTAGAAAAGGATGCTGAATTTTATCGAATTTTTTCTGCATCTGTTGAGAGGATCTTATGGTCTTTGTTTTTGTGTCTGTTGATATGATGAATTATGTTTATGAACTTGCATATGTTAAACTAGCTTTGCATCCCTGGGATGAAACCTATTTGATTGTGATGAATGATTTTTTTTGACATGTAGGCTGTAATCTATTGGCTAGGGGTTTATTGAGAATTTTTGCATCTAAGTTCATTAGTGAAATTGGTCTGAAGTTCTCCTTTTCAGTTGAGTCTTTTTCTGGTTTGGGTATCAGGTTGATGTTTGCTTTGTAGAACGTGCTGGGAAGATTCGTTCCTTCTCAGTTTTGGGGAATAATTTCTTCAGTATGGGTATAAGCTCTTCTTTGAAGGTTTGATAGAATTCTGGTGTGAAGTCATCTGGACCAGAGCTTGTTTTTGTTGGGAGATTTTTTATTGTTTCTTTAAGCCCAGTTCTTGAAATCAGTCTGTTCAAGAGATCTGTTTCTTCTTGATTAAGTCTAGGGAAAGGGTGTGATTCCAGGTATTGATCCATTTCCTCCACATTGTCAAATTTCTGGGCATAGAGTTTCTTACAGTAGTCAGAGATGATCTCTTGTAGCTCTGTGGCATCTGTTATTTCCCCTTTATCGTTTCTGATTGAAGTTATTAGGGATTTTACTTTTTCTGTTTCTAGTTAATCTGGCCAAAGATGTATCAATTTTATTTATTTTTTTGAAAAAACAACTTTTTGTTTTGTTAATTTTGTTAATGATTCTTCTGTTTTCAATTTTATTAATCTCTGATTTAATTTTGGTTATTTCTTTTGCAGGGTTTGGGTTTAGATTTTTCTTCTTTTTCCACTTCCATAAGATGGCTCATGAATTTGTTGATGCTTTCTCTTTTTGTTTTTCAAATATAGTCATCTAATGCAATAATTGTCCCTCTTAAGACTGCTTTTGCTGTATCCCACAGGTTTTTGTAACTTGTGTCTTCATTGTTGTTATGTTTGAGGAACTTGATGATTTCCTCTTTTATCTCTTCCTGAACCCAAGTATCATTCAGCATAAGATTGTTTCATTTCCAAGTCTTTGTGCGGGGATTAACATTTCTGTTAGACTTGTGTTCCACCATTATTGCCTTGTGATCTGAGAAGATAAAAGATATAATTTCTATTCTTTTAATATTGCTGAGGTTTGATTTGTATCCTAGGATGTGGTCGATTTTGGAGTACATACACCATGGGCTGATGAGAAAACTGTATATTCCTAAGCTTTGGAATGGTGTGTTCTGCATTTAGTTTCTGTTTAGAGAATCTGTCCAGTTAGCTTCTGTTTAGAGGATCTGTCCAGTTCTGTCAGAAGGGTGTTAAATTCCCTGACTATTGTGGTGTCATAGGATATCATATAGCTCAGACCCATCAAGGTCTGTTCCATAAATCTGGGAGTATTTAAGTTGGGTGCATAAATATTTAAAATTGAAATATCTTCTTGTCGTATTGTTCCTTTGACCAGTGTAAAGTGTCCATCTTTGTCTTTCTTAACTTTAGTTGCTTTAAATCTACTTGAATCTGAAAATAAGATTGCAACCCCTCCTTTCTTCTGATTTCCATTTGCTTGAAATACTGTTTCACATCCCTTAACCCTGAGTCTTGATTTGTCCTTCAAGGCTGGGTGTGTGTCCTGGAGACAGCTTATGGATGGCTTATGCCTTTTTATTCAGTCAGCCAGTCTGTGTCTCTTCAGTGGTGAATTCAGTCCATTGTCATTTACTGAGAGAATTGACAAGTGTGGTTGAGTCCTATTCATCTTTTGTGAAAGTCCATTGTGTAGTTTTATCCTTTGTGCCATTGTGGAAGCTCTTTCAATCTTTAGCTTCCGGGTGTTTACTTTGCTGGTGGTCCATTGTGATGGTCAGTGTTGAGAATAGGTCTAAGTATTTCCTGTAGAGCTGGTGAATTTCCTTAGTGCTTGTATATACACAAAAGATTCGATTTCTCCCTCAATTTTGACTCTTAGTTTAGCAGGATGCAGAATTCTGGTCTGAGAATTATTTTGTTTAAGAATGTTGAAGGTGGATGACCATGCTCTTCTGGCTTGGAAGGTTTCAAGAGTCTTGGAAGTTGAAGAGTCTGCTGTCATCCTAATGGCTCTGCCTCTCTAGGTCAGTTGGTGCTTACTCCTGGCTGCTTGCAGAATTTTTTCTTTCAACTTGACTTTGGACAGGTTCATGACAATGTGTCTTGAAGAGGCTCTGTTTGAGTTTAGATGACCTGGGGTTCAGTATCCATCTGAAAGGTGTCAGGGTCTTTAGTAAAACTTGGGAAGTTTTTATTTATGATAGTTTCCAGGAGGGCTTCCATTCCTTTGGGACAATTTTCTTCCCCTTCAGGAATCCCTCGTATTTGTATGTTTAAATGATTCATGGAGTCTCACAGTTCTCTAAATGCCTGTTCTGCTTTCTCTCTCTTCTTTAACTACCTGGGTTAACTTGAAAACGTTATCCTCTAGCTCTGAGGTTCTTTCTTCTCCATGGTCTAACCTATTTTTGATACTTTCCCATGCATCTTTATGTTTCCTGATTGTCTCCTTCATTTCCTTAAGCTCTGCCGTATCCCTTCTATATTCTACATAACTTTCATCTGACTTTTGCTTCTGTCTTTTCATTTTCTTATCTATTCCTTTATCATCCATATTTTAAATTCCCTTTTTGTCAAGTCTATTAATTGTTTAGTGTGAAGTCTTCTGCAGTAGCTGCGTCATGGTCCCTTGGGGGTGTTCCTCTGTTTGGGTTTTTCAAGTTGCTTGAATTTTTCTGTTGTTTCCTCATGTGTTCTTTCTTCTTGTTCACCCCCTTTGTGCTCCTTTTTCCTCCTCACTGCCTCCTCTGTTTCAAACAGAATTCCTTGCTCTTGATGACAGTATGTTACAATGTATCGCTGTGACACCAGATAGTGCTGGGAATTTTTTTTAGGAGACAGCACAGCCAACAACCTCTATGGTCTTTATTCCAAACTTAGTTGCCTTTGGTGATCGCCCTGCTTGTTCCTTCAGCATTCAGATCTAAAGGGTTGGGATCTTAAAGCTCCCAAGAATGCTTCAGGGGCAGGTCTCATAGTGCCCACTGACTCCAGTTCCCATGGGGTACAGGAGTCCCTCATGCTGTCCCAAGAGTGGTATTCTGATCCTGGCAGATGGAATTAAGACAGTTGTGCTTTTGGCCCTGCTAAGACCTTCTCATGACCTTCCATAATGGCATCAGCCTGGCCACAGAGACCTTCTCAATATGGCTGCCTTGCCGGCCACCAAACCTATGGCAAATCCACTCCAACTGGCATTCAAACCTGGTTGCTGTGCCCTGTTTGAGTCCTCCCACTCTTCTAAGCTTGGCATTTGCAGCTTCCCCCAACAGCTGAAAATGCTGGAAAGGCTTCCTTCCATCCTGGACCTCTGTGGGTGGCCAGCTCATCACCTCCTCGCTGTGCTCCCTGAGCTATGACTCTGGGTAACATTCCCACAGCAGGCATGGCTGGGTTCTCTCTTTTTTCCCAGTCGTTCTAGAAGAGCTCAGCTGGATGGTCCTTCTGGTCTGCCATCTTGCTCTGCCCCTCCCCCCCCAACTAACAGATTTTTAATGGATTAAAAGGATGTGTATCTTATTCAGCATTATATCAAGCCCAGCAACTGCATATAACCTGATAATATATAAGCACTTAACAAGTTCTGATGGGATTGTTGAAAAGGTGAAAGGAAGAGCTCTGATCATTAAGAATTCTTGCCTTTCTGGTACAAAAATGAAGGGCTGGCTTGTATTGTAGTAGGAGGGAGCTGCCTTTGTGACTCATAGGGATCTATTATCAGTATCTGCTGAAGGACTGTCAGATAGGAAGTAAATTTAGAGACCTACTGGTCCCCTTAGCTATTCATCCTGTTGATTGGCTCCAGTGGCAGGCAGCAGTATTTTTGGAGAAGGGAATGATATGGAATTTCTTCATGTACAGAACATTAGCTAATCCCATTACTCAAAGCTACTCAAAAAGTTACAGCTGACACTTGGCAGAGCTGCAGAGGAAAAACAATAGACCTAAGAAACAAAATACTGAATTGTGTGATGAAAATATATATAGTTTCAAGTTACTCATCACCACTGTTAATCTGTTAGGTGCTGCTGGTTGTCAGTGGTATTAAAAATACAATCTTCATAGGAATTGATTTTATGTATCTCTTTGCCCTATCATAGATAAAAAATAGGCTGATTTTTTGCATCTTGTACCACCTTCCTTTGAAATAGATCAGGCATTTATGCTTTGACAATTGGTATGGGAGGATGACACATGGAGGACCTCTTTCCATGTGGCAACCAGCATGGTGCTATATATTGGTTCTCAAATGATAAATGCAGGGAAATAGCAAATGTCCTTTTAAAATGTCCTTAATCCTATGGGGGGATGGTATTAGCAATTTCTAAGATAAAATCCTTTTACTGCTATAAATTAATGCATTTGAATTGCTTCTCTGCAAGAACTCTAGACTGTAGAAATATATACATCCCCTCGCCCCTTTCAGAAGAGCAGAAGACTGAGCCATCTGTGGATTGAACTGTCAGTAAGTGGCTGGAATTACCCAATGTAGTACCTGCTCAGTACTCTATTCTTTGACTTACTCTTTGAGACCCAATGACCTTTCAGATCCAGAGGTTCCTCGGAGTCTGATGGGCTTGTTCGGTGGAATGTCTGTGTGTGTTCAGAAACTTCCATGTGAGGCTCTGAGATTTGGAGGCTGACCATACACGGCCATGTGGGGCTGCAGGTCTCTAGTCAGAAGTCCCGGTGCTGCGGCTGGGTGTGGTGACCACTTTGGCCAAGTAAGATTTCTTCAGTCAACCTATGCAATTATTTGGCAAGATCAGTTGGCAGCTTTCCAAGCTGTAGAGGGAAGGTTGCCTCGTGAGTTGGGGAAGCAGATTGGATGCCCAGTAGTGGCCCCTTTTTAAAATCGGTGAGGAAGGGGACTCTATGCTCCTGTTGGTCATGTTGCAAAGAAAAGTGTCAGGATTAGTCAAAAGAAACTTTTAAGAAGATATCAGTGAGGTGACGCCTTATCTATTAAAAATTTATCAGTACCTTCATGTCGATGGTAATAATACACTCAGCAATATTCATCTGATCACTTATAATATGGCTGACGTTTCCTTGAAGTCTTTGTAGATACTAACATATGAAACCCACATGACAGTTACATGATTTAAGTTGGTATCACCCTCATTTTAAAGATGAGGAAACTCAGGCACAGGTAGTTAAGGAACTTCCCGAGGATCACACAGCTAGTAACAGCAGAACTTGGATTTGACACTGGGTGGTTTGGCTTCAGAAGCCACTGTGCTGCGCTGCTTCCAATGCCACAGGCAATGACTTGTAAATCACTCTTGATAAAAAATCTCTCAACGTAAACTATTTTATTCCTTTATATGCTGTCTCTCTCCTCGCATCTTTTATTGGGATCATTAAGAGGTTTTGTTGAATGCCAAGTGTGTTTGTTGACTTAGAAGAATTGCCTTCAAATTCTGACATTTACTAGCTGTGTGTCTTTGGAAGAGCCACGTTCTGAGTTTCTTTCTTCATTTAATGGGGGTCACGTATAAATCCTATTGATGATAGGTATGACAAAAGTCAAAATGTTCTATAAAATGTAAAGCCCTGGGGAAATTGGTTAGATGTCATTCAGAAAGACCAGGGGTTCTCGGATGAAGAGAATGCCCAGGAGGGCCTTGCTATCTCCCCCAGGTTCCTGCTTTCCTGCCATTCTCTGGAGCAGCCAGAGCCACTCGTACAGACCGTGGTCTAACTTGGGGCGCTGTTACAAGTCTATAGCCTCTGATGGGGTTTCCATGTATCTACGTAATATTTATGACAAAAACAAAAACCATGCGTGTGATGGTGTCATGACCCGAACGTGATCCTTATTCACCTTAAAATGGAGCAACAGAGTGATAAATAACACGATTACTCAAGTATTTTTAAAATGTATGACTCTCCAAAAAGGGTCCCTTTGAGTGGCTCTGCCGCTGACCCTGAGCAGTGTGATACTGAACTTGAGATCATCAGGCTTAGGTTGAATAGGATTCATCTTAGCTTCTGCTTCTGATCTTGTAAAAGCTAACTCATGCATGCACAACATGATAGGCCATGTCACGCCTCACAGCCTTTTTCTCTGCTGTCCTTTTATACATTTTTTATAAGGCAGAGTGTACTCAAAGTATTCTGGCTCAAAAGGCATTTTGCTCTAATGGCTGTGTAGAAATGTTTATTCTCTGCTTCTATGTTTTTAAAAAACAAAAGGGTAATCAGAAGCATTTAATTGTCTTAGATGCTCTACAAATAGTAATTAAAAGCTTTTTTTTTTTTTTAGTTTTGCAGAAATATAAGCATGTCTGTGAATTAAATAAGGTACTGTGTCAAGCCTTATTTGCACAGTGAAGGTGATGTATGCTAGTTGTGCAGAATGAGGGCTCCTTGCTCCATTGCATGATAAGTAGACCCCATTTGAAGGTATGTTTATTCTTCATTCTTACTCTGTGGTCCTAATCCAAGGCTCAATGTTCTGTTATCAGGATGTCACCGTCACTCGATCATGCTTAAAAACCACGTCGCATTATCCGTTCCCAAATCTTTGAGTAACAATATTCAATGATATGTCACTTCCATAGAAAGATTAGTATATTCAGTAAGTAGTTCCAAATGTCCCCATTTTGTAAAGAGAAAAACTGAGGCACAGTGGCCTCAAATACTATTCAGTAGAAAAGCTTCAGTTACTAGTTTTTGGATCCTTGGCCTTCAGTTTTCCCCACCAATTCAGTGACCTCTCATTTGTATGTCTAAGGAAAATGTTCAACCAGATATATGTCTTATCCTGTCCAAGGATGATCATCCTGTCCTAGGAGGAGAAAATCAGAAGTCTAATTTTCCCAGTGTTATTTTACAGCTCAGGAGCCACTTCTCTTGTCCTTGAATCATTTGAGTAGGAGACGAGGAGGTCAGCAAACCCTGGTTCTATTTTGGTCCTGACCAATGACTGGTAGTATGACCTTTCACAAGTCACTTAACTCCTCTGTCACTCTCCGTCGAAGGAGGATGCAGGAGCCCTGCTCCCTTGCCTGTCTCAGGCAGTGACTTCATCAGGAGAGGTGAATGGAGTTGCCCGGACAGGATGCCATCGCCTACGCGGGGCACTTTCCTGAGCCACCATGCGTTTGACGGCATACATGACCAAGGCTGTAACTAGATGGGGACTAATGTGTTTTCAACAAGCAGATGTGCCAGAAAAGCATTATAGCCATGTCACCTCTGTCCCTGTATTAATTCAGGTGTGACAGTCCAGAGATAGGATTTTTTTCCCCTCACACTTTAGATTTCTTGAGTGAGCTTGAAGAGGCAAATTTGAGAGAGTTCGATAAAATAGAGCATTAAAGATATGCTTCCTAAAAGTCAGATTTTATAATACCTTACTGCAGTCGTCTTTTCTTAATAGTGGATGTCAACCCCCTACCTCAGAAGAAGCTGGGGATTTCCTGTGATTCAGGATGGCAGACCTAATTTCTTGTGAAAGCATGGGATTAGCACTCTCTCCATAGACCCTTCCGTAGCATTTTAAACAAAATTTTAAAGAGAAAAAAATTGTTATAACACCAATCAAATTATGGTTCCCTCTAGCACAGTCTAGCCATTAATAGCTTATTCCATCAATTGGAAAGGAAATGTCTTATTCAGAAATGTCATGTTTGTGCTATAAATCTTTAGTTACTATTTTTTATGTTTAAAGCACTTTCATAAATTATTTTTTAAAATCCAAAACACCAGTAAAAAATAGGTAGGATATACAAATAGGCTTTTCAGAGAAGGAATATAAATTGCAAATGTACACCTGAAAACAGCTTGACCCTCCCTTTGTAATGGTCAAAGGGCGTAAATACGACCGCGGTCACCCGTGTGGGTGTATCTGGATTCACACTCTTAACTCCACGACTTACTTGGCTGTTTGATTTTTTTTCTCCTCCTTCTGTTTCCTGAGATGATATTTGCATACAATAAAATTCACCATTTTATATGTACAGTTGGGTGAAAATTGTGCAACTTTTGCCATAACTCACTTAGTCCCTGTTTTATGCTTCCATTTCCCAGCCATTAATCGTCCTGACATGCAGAATTTGATTGGAGGCAGGTACAGTGCTCATTCTACAGGTAGACGGAGAGTCTTATTTGAGATCTCAGTGTTCTTTGAGCTTGTTTTGTGTGTCATAGCTTTGCTGGGTATGGGGGCTATTGTCTTCAAGGAGTTAATGCACCGGCAACTATAGGCAGGTGCAGACAGGAGCTTCCGTATTTAGCTTTCAATTTACAGTGCATATTGGTTCAGAGCAGGACACCCCCATTATGAGTGCCTAGTGGCACATAGTCCCTGTATGGTTTTGTCAAGTATAAATGTCCCTGTTCCTCTGCTCCTCCTTTCAAGAAGCAAAAAGAAAACTTTGTTGGGCTTTGCTCCTAGCTCCTTAACGTTCTAACAGGGTTTGCTTCATTTCAGCTGTGTCGGTCTTTGGTGAACAACATAAAATTAACCAAGAGAGCATCTGACTTCAGATTTATTTCATGTTATCGAGAGACATGCTAACAGCCCACACCATCTTTGAAAATGAAATTTCTGTAAACATCAAGAGTTTCCAAAGACACTCTCCCACCCCGAGAAGTAGTTGGGCTGCGAACTCCACCCTCCCTCGCCCCGGAGAGCCTGTGTTCTCACCATCGCTGCACGTGGGGAGCTCTTGATTCCTCTTCTAGTTTCCTCACTCCTCTCCAACCCTTGCACCCCTCCATGCTGTGACTGGTTTGGGCCCTTGATTTCGTAGATTACTACCTAAGAACAGAAAAGGGTCATAGTGAGATTCACAGCGACACTAGAGAGAGCACTGAGGCTCTTACAAATACTTGGCGGATGCTCCTGCCTGAAGCTTGGAGTCCTTGAAGAGCAAAATTACTGCAGGTGTGGCCCAGGCAGCGCACACATCAGCACCTAGCGCCTCTCAAATCAACAGCTTTGAAGTGCGTCCGTCTGCGGATGCAGGGAGTAGGTGTGCAGCCTGTAAATGAGCTCAGTGTCTACAGTTTCCGCGACTTAGACCCCAAGGCGTGTTCCTGTTATAGACAGAAATCACCTTTGACCCATATCTCACCCAGGAAGTTTATGAGTATACACAATTGGACTTTTCAAGTACATACTCTATTGCAAATTCAGAAATAATAAAATTCCCACCAGTTTCTAGGCCTAGAAAACCAATTTCTCCCTTGATGAGTCCAATTACATGGTTGATGTAAAATTTTAAGACCTATCTTAGTGTTTTCTGAGGCCAGCCAGTCTCTGTGGGCTTGTGAATAAATAGCACATGTAAGACGTCAGGGTATTTGTAGGTCTGGACTATTTGCATTGCATGAAAGGAATTAGGCAATTTTTTTCTGATGCCAAACCATTGAGCAGCATTTTCTGTTGTACAGTGCTCTTTCTTTTCTTCCTTCATCCTTGTCTTCCTCCCCACATTTTTTTGTTTTATTTCTTCCCATCTTCTCATAATGAATACTTAAGGCCCTTCTGTGTGCCTGGCACCATGTTGCTGGTGACGCAATCACGAGCAGAAGCAAATGGTTCCCGTTCTTTAAGAGTTCACAGTCAAACAGGGGTGCAGACCTTAGTCTAATAATCATGAAACAAGCATAAATTACAAACTCTAATTAGTGTATGCACGCTAGTGTCTTTTCTGGTTGTCTTTGACTTTTCATTTATGGAAAAACATGGCTTAGCTGTGTATCTGTATCTTAATGACGGATGCCCCCCGGTGCTACTTGCAGAAGCCGTCTTCAGGGACGTCTTTTTCTGAGTACCTAGAGCCCAGCATGCTGAAAGAAATGCTCTGATGGCAGAGAGTAGAGATGATCATGCCCTTAACCGAGGAAATTTACTCCTCAAGGAAGTGCTCAGTGCAGGGTGAGAAAGGGGCTTGCTTTTTGCCCATATTAGCCAGATATGGTCTAGAATTATGGCAGAATGAGTCCTTCTTAAAAGAATCTGCAGCACTCCAGATCCAGGTCAGGTACTCCAGATAATTAAGGCATCTCTGGCAAATGCCTCAGTTTCTATCCTCCCTCCCATTGTATTTTCAAGAAGCTGTTGAATGGAACATTCATTTTTTTTAATGCATAACACTATTCAACGTTTGGAGCAATGTGCTTTGATAATGGGTCTGTGCAACAAGGAAAGCCTTGGCTATATCCCTGGATCCTTTCTTTATGTGACAGCCTGTCATTCCCAAAACTGTACAGAACAGCCTTGCTTTGCAGCCTCACTCTTTTTTTTTTTTAATTTGCAATAACGATGGCAACCATTAGAATGATATAAACCACTTACTAATCAGTTTAGCAACCAAGGACATCTGCTTTACATAATACGGAGCCAAATTAAGGAGGCTTTTATGATGTTCAGAAATTGTCAAAGTCAAAAAACCCTAATGGTAAAATCAATTGACTCTTTGTGCTGGTTTCCAACAGCTGTACCCTTCAATCAGTGACTGTAGAAAGCCACCTATTCGTGTTAATTCAGAACATCATCAGAAAGTAAGCCCTTCCTTGGTCTGCCAGAACCGTCCCAACTTGATAAATTGTAGTCAGGCTTTGAGCTCCCTTTTCCCTTCTTAGATTTGCTCCTTTAAAAACTAAGAGAAACAGGCCTCTTAACCAGCAAGTCGTGAAAGACGTTCTCATGCATATCAAGTATTTATTTTGGCCAAGCTCAATGTCAAACAGAATAAGTCTTATGCTCAGGAAAGTTAAAAGCTCAGACGAAAACACAGGAGATTATTTTAGGGCT
The DNA here is from genome assembly GCF_027406575.1 of Nycticebus coucang. Taxonomy (NCBI): domain Eukaryota; kingdom Metazoa; phylum Chordata; class Mammalia; order Primates; family Lorisidae; genus Nycticebus; species Nycticebus coucang. Next base: position 61,135,488 of record NC_069799.1, on the reverse strand, counting down.
TGAAATTTGCCATTGGTGGAGGTCAGTAGCTGGGCTCTGGGGCATCTGGTCCAGTGTAGGGTGGGGACAGACGGAGGTTCCCCGGATGAAGGGGGAAAGCACCTACCCAAAGATCTAATAATGTGATTGCAGAATCCGGGACCAGAATTTGCAACTTTGGTTATCAGTCCTCCTAAAGTACCAAAAAGGAAAAGAAAAAATAAGGGCTGATAAATTGGATGTTCAGAGTTTCCCATTTCTTACTGGTCCCTTGGTCCCTTGGTCTCCTAGCTCCTACCGGTGAAGGGAGGACCAAAAGATTCATGGTTTCTAATGGCCATGTTTAGGAGGACATTATTTGGAGGTCTCAGTTCTGAGGCAATGTTTTGATAGTTGGTAAAGGGCACGCAGAGTTTGGTGATGATAGTAAGATTTTTATAAGGTCTCAGTACTGACCACCATGTTGGGGCGATTCCTTAGTAGTATGAGACACTTGCTCTTCGCAGAAAAAAACATGCTATTCTTGTCCGACTGCACAGTGGCCAGCCGCCTCCAGCAATCAGTATGTTCATAGGGCACAATCCAGTGAAGTGCTCTGACAAGCTTAAAAGACAAGGAAAAGTTATACAGCAAATACATAGAGAAACACATCAACTTGCGTCTTTCCTCTCTTTATCCCTCTCTGCTGTGTCTCTGTCTCCAGCAGTATTGAAAGATCAGATTTGTGCATATGTGTGCGTCCGCGCGTGCACACACTTTATGTAACCGGGCTGCTGCTGCTTGATGATCCTCTCATGAAATGAGATTGGTTCCAACTGTTTTTGTGCCTTTTCGAGAAAAGGATAACATCACTTAGATATCACTTGGCTTCTTTATTCCTAATAGAGATGGAAATAGGGTGGGATAAAGGTTGCTCTGTTGAAAATAAATTGTAGTACAAATATGCATGTAATTCACTTCATGTTTTCCACATCGAAAACAGAAACTGATTAAGCATTTTAAAATGTAACATAAAAGGGCAATGTTTAAAATTCTCTAAAAATTAATGATCATTTGTGTCAAGTAAACAGGAAGTTCAATAAAGCATTATTCATCTTTGTGGCAGACCCTGTGATGAGTTCTGAGTACACGATGGTATTTAAAACATTCATGGCCCCTGACCTTACGGAGCTTACAGTGTATCACCACATGTGAAATTTCAAAAGACACTCAAAAGATTGAAAATCTTTTTGATATGTGTTCATAAATTATTTTAATTACTTTCTGTAGCGTATGGATACCATAATTATTTTGCTGATTCGCCTATGCTTATATTAAAAAAAAAAAAAAAAAGAGGTTGTTTTCTTACAGACCAGAATGGAGGAGAAAGATGCTGATTGAAATTCTTTTTGCTGAAACATACATTGGCCATAAGGCAGAATTTACCCCGTAATTGTGTGACATTGTCTTACTAGTTACTGCAGTCTACATGACTTCCTTTTCTAATGGGAACCACTTAGCTGGACCATTAAGTGTGATGTTTTCAGGTTCAATAGGCGATCATTGGAAATTGACCTGATCAGTGGTGGAAATGACCAAGAACTTATACAGATGTAGCGCGAGGTCCCATGACTAGGCCCCAGCTGAGCGTGTAGACCATTAGACAGCAGGTGCTGTACAACCCAAACCCCTGTGGAGTTGGGCACCTGGGGCTCAAGGACTGAATGAATAGTCAACTTCTCTTGTAAAACAAATTTGCTTGGAGGTAAAACTAAACTTTTGTAAGCCAGAAATCAGAATTATTCATTGACCTTTGTTATTTGTAATGGGGCCTTAGTATGATACATCGATAGAGGCAGGTTCAGGATGGGTAATTTGGTAAAAAATGAGAGTTTCACAACAAGCGACAGAATGGCTCTGAAAGGGTAACTCAATCTTTCCAAGGAAATTTTGAAAATATTCCTCCTCCCTAGAGGGATGAAGGCCCTCTTTTCACTCTCTTTTTTAATAAACTGGTGATCTAGTATTGGGTAATGTGCTTTCTTCATTTTCAGTTACTCCAAAACAGCGCCGTGGTCTGGAGTCGATGCTGCTCCAGCAGTGAGGGTAACATTTTCTCATGCTGCTGTCTCCATCAGCTTTGCCGCCCCACCGTCGCTTTGTCTCTACAGCCTTAAATCCCTGCTGCCCCCATTAAAGTGTCTACTTGTCTCCTAAAACTCATTTATACTACTTGTTTTTGATGTCTTCCTTGGCAACTGAATTTATATGTCTGCTATTTTTCAAACAGAGTAATGCTCTGTGCTTTAAGTTTCCTGTTTTTAAAGTCTTAGCCTTTGGGTTGGTGTGGCTTCTGCCAGTGTAAACCGTTCCACTTATTTCTCTGTCAGCACACACTTAAAATTTTCAGTGTATTCCTCCTATTTTCTTTCCATCACTCAGACAAAGTATTACCTGGTACAACTTTGGTGGCATCACTACCTTACACCTCCTTTGAATAACCAGAAAACGAGGACCAAGGGCAGGTCATTCATGCTGGCCAGCGCCTTAGGAGACAGCGGCATCTACGCTGCTGAGTTTTCACTTCTGTTTCTTAAAAGATTCCATCTTTTGTAGCATTTTTTTACGGTATCGAAGGAATGCTGACTCCTTTGAGAACCCTAATTCACCTCTGTACCTGCTAAGCATTTCTTTTTCTTATACACATGTCTGTTCTCATGTGTCAAGATGTCAGAAATAGACCAGAATACCTACAAAAATATCAATACTACCCTGGGGAAGTGGATTATAATATTAGAGAAATTTAAAGTAAGAGAAGTTTGACTAATCTCCGGAAACTTTGGAGACAGGATTTTGCATCCAAGTATGCATACATGCGCATGCATTTATAGGGATTATCTTTTCAGCATTCTCTAAAAAGGCAAACCTTGTTTAAACACTGCCTTTCCCTCATTTAACTCTGTTTGCGGCTAATTAATCTATTCACAGAGCTGCGTCCAAATCAACGCTCTGGATATACAAAATATAACATAGTGGAGAAGAGAATAAACCAGTCGTGTCTGTAGATGCAGAGTGAGCCTTTAGGCCTGGTCAGTTTCGTAATACCCTTTAGGTAGCACTTTACGTCTCCTACTGTTTTGTGCTAATCAGAATGTTTGCCTTCGCAGTCCGTTGCATACCACAGGGACTGCTTGTTCTCCAGTCACTTGGAGTCCTTGCTAACTTCCATGTTTTCCAGCGCTTACTTTGTGCCAGCATCGTTACCACTCCGCATCTTCCTGGTGCTGAACCGTTGGAGGCGCCTCGTTGCTCACTGAGGAGGTGGGGATCAGCGTCCCCCACGTGTTCACGCATTTCTCCCTCTCATGCCCCCAGCTGGAAGTTGTGTTTTCTTACGATGATGCCCCACAGCAGTTTATTCTTCTTCTAAGGCATTGATCACTGTCTGTTCTGTACTGAAAGAACTGTTTTGAGATGTGAAGAATGTGTGTATGTGCATAATACGTATTTCTATTACTGACCCTGAGTTCTGAAGTGTAAATGTTTTTCGTATTTCTAACCAGAGTACATATTTTGGGAAGCACAGTCTATCTGTGCTTGATTTATTCCCCACAGTACCACTACCATAGTCTCCTATAAAATAGTGTCTACTAAACCGGCAGTTGGATGGATGACTGCTGCTGAAACCTACTCTGGTATTAATCCAATCAGTGGCAGAGTTGCTTTTCTTTTCTCCCTCTACCTTTTTACTACCAGTTTATGTACAACAGACGCTGGAACTTTTCACTAGTTTATATACAGCTAGATGGAGAGAAAGGCAGTTCATCCGGGGTAGAGATGTCAGCACAGCTGGGAAGCAGGTATTCATGTATTTCTTTATTAACGAAGTCAACTCATTGAGAAATCCAAGGTGAACTCAGCTGTTGTTACTTGTAAGTAGTGGTTTTTAACCACAGCGTAATGTGACACAAAATGCCTTAAATTGACGTCCTACTCAAAGCACTTGATAATATGGTTTGGAAGTTTAAGTATATTTGACTTGTTCAGAGCACTGGACGGTAATTGAGTCAGGACTGGTGTGGACGGGCTGCCTTAGAGGCCTGAGAATGAGGCAGCTTCCAGGAGCGCAGTGCCCTTTAGGATGCCATGAAGGCAGCAGCTGTCGTGTGCTGAGTTTCATGGAAAATATGGGCCAGGAAGCCTGAGGACTCCCGGGGCTCGTTATGGACATTGTATACTTAGTCACCAGAGAAAAGGCGCTGTGACATTTTTGTAAGACTTCTGCCCAGTCGTAAGCTCGGGGATTTAGCATCCTAGTTGAGAAAAGGTTCACATTAGCTGCCGCGGTTATCTCGGCCTTAATAAGCCTGTTCTGAAAGCCGACTTGGACCCCAGCCTTTAGAACCAATTTATAAGGTCCAAAGATGTTAAGTAACCACCACACATTTTGTGAACTAGGAATCGTTGGCCTTTCTCAATTGTAGGCCTCCTCCCTGGCATAGTTTCTGTCCTGCTGTCCTGTGGATCCCTGAAGTAAGATGACATTTTCTCAGTTGCGCTGCACTGCAGGCCGCTGCTGCTAAGACTGGGAAGGACAAACAGTCACACAGGGGAGGTACTTTGCAGATAGTTGCAGCTCAGCAATGAATTGGCCTTGGTGAGTTTTTGAGGGATAGAGAGGGTTCTGTGGAGCAAGATCATTGAAAGATTGGCTCAGGGAGCTAGTTCTGCAGCTGGGTAGACATACAAGCCAGAGCTCCTGAATTACAGCTCTGAATGAAAGAATTTGGTTTCTGCTAATTCATTGAGAAAATTCATAGGCAATTTGGAGCAATATTTTGAGTGTATATTGAGTTTTAAGTCTTGAATTCGTGGATAAAACTGTAATATAAAACGTAGATGTGATTATTCAAACTTTTTTTAACAGAAGGCACAGTTTATATCTGTGCATACATGTGTGTCCAGTTTGACTGCCCTGCATCATCCAGGTATGTCACCCAGGTCCCTTGCTTCATTCACTCCCTCCTGTTTTGTTTTTAAAAATTTCACATCCAGTTAAACTTGTCCACCAGTATGTAGTCAAAATAAGGAAGAGAAAGCAAAGATTATCAGTATTACTTCTGGCCACATATTTACTTTTTCTAAAGCCCTACTATTTAAAATGAGTTTCTAGGTTGTTTTTAATGATCTCTGTTTGTACAACTATAGGTTGTCTTTTTGGGAATGCAAAAGCCTAGTGCACAAGACAGTAGAATCAAGGGAACAGAATACAGACATACTTCATTTTATCACAGTGAAGGATAAATCAGCTCAGGAGTACAACCAAGAAATGAAAATGAAGCACCTTCATAATTCAGCAAATGGAGGCAATAAAGGTAGAATCTTAGAAGTCACCGTAATCCTGAATACTCCAGGGATTGTATATTAAACAATGACAGGCCCCAATGAAATTGTCTTTGTGTTATAAATTTTCAATTGCAGAAAGTTACAGCTTATTCAAGATCTAATATCCATAATGTAGTCTGACAGCACCACAATCACTCCACTGGCAAAAGACTTAAATGAAAAGTAATGCTAAATGCCTGTGTAGGAGAAAAAGTGACACAGTGTTATGTAATCACATGTCCAAAGATGTCACAGACAAAGAACAGGGCCAGCAGATGGACCTTAGGCCTTTATTTATGATGCATCCAAAATATTGGTCATTTGTGCAGTGAAATTTGCTTTGTTAAGGAGCTAGCAGAGTATCTTGGCCTCGAAAAGGGATAAATAAGGATTGAGAATAATTTAAGAGTGGATATTGGCAGTTATCTGTCTCAGAAGCTACAGTAAGATAAAAGGGGATGGCAGAAATGTTGGGCCAAATGTTAAGAAAATGCCACTAATTAAATAGCACTGTTATGTTTGAAAAGATAAAACTGTAAAGAGCTTTTAGAAGATAGCTGGGCTACAGATACATATTCTACTCTAGAATTCCAATGATCTTTCCACCATAATGTGGGAAAGCAGGAAACGTAAAATTCTAGGAAAGAAGGAACACATCTAATCTCTCTTAAAGAGATTCTTGAGTCTATAGAGAATTGTTAAAGAGGAGAAGTGTCAAGTAAAATAGCATTTGTATAGCCTTGAGTTGACCGTGTCAAGAAACTGGATTTCTCACTTAGATTTCTTTAAACGATTGGTCTTGAAAGATAGAACCATTAAGCACCCCTTCTTCAAATATTGATCTGTCTCCTATTGATACATTGATTTTTTTGATCCAACAGCTTATGTTTTGGAACCGAGAACAATAAAAACAGCAATTTCCTTGTACTTCCCAGTTTAGAGGCCTGAGCAATCCTACTGCAATTCGTGGTGGTAACGGTAGTAATGATCATTGGGAAAGAAAGGTCTTTTACGGGCGGCGCCTGTGGCTCAACAGGTAGGGCGCCGGTCCCATATGCCGGAGGTGGCGGGTTCAAGCCCAGCCCCGGCCAAAAAAAAAAATAAAAATAAAAAAAAAAAAAGAAAGGTCTTTTACACATATCTACAAGATACAGATTATGTTATTAGTATGTGAGCAAAAATGCATACATCGATACTTAAGAACAAAGGAGAAATAATACAAAACCGAATCTGATACTTTTGTGTCATCTAACTTAATCCTCACTGCAATGCAGTATCCTTTACTCTGCAGAGGATATCTGAATGTTTAGAGGGCAGAGTGACTTCCTGCTAGAGGCCATTCCTTACTTCTCACGCCTGCAGCCTTTGCCTAACTTTATGGTCTTGGCCCACCCAGTCTCTTTCCCCTGGAGGTCCAGTCAAGAGGTACAGCTTCCTTGTAGAAGAAAAGGTTAATTCCTTAGGACTAAGTCTGCAGAGGACTTTGAAATCCTTAAAGAATGTCCCCTCCCAGGACTCAGATGTTGGTGTTAAGCAGAAGTTGAAAAGCTCAATACTTGTACAACAGATTTGGTTATATTTTCACAGCTGCCTTTCCTCTGTGACAACAGGTTCTCTTTGTATTTGGGGGTTTTGTATTATGTATTTGTATTATGGTATCTTTTCCATTGACCGTGAATGGACAGCATAGACATACTTGTAAATCTTTCACTGAGGATATCATTACGTTCTTTTAAGGAGAGTTGAGTACACTTGTCACCCTCATTCTAGGTGATTAGCCCCACACCACAGGTGAGTTGCAGCAAAGCTAAGGGCTGGGAGGAGGAATAATGGCCCAGGAGCAGTGTTCCTCCTCTCTGCTGCAAGGACATTGTGGTCTGTCCTACTTTGCTCTGAGTCTGAAGTTACTTCTCCAAGAGCTGTGTTCACATACCATGGTCCCACCACTTCTTAGTAAAAGTATATGGTGGATTTGCTGTTGGGTGCTCTGAAGGCACAAGTGAGGAAGGAAACAGCAGACCTGGTGTGACCTTGGACAGTGCATCCTCTCAGGAGTTTTAGATATCCAGCAGGAAGGCTTTAAATATAACTAGACCTTATCTAATCAAAGCTTGTTTGTTGACTGAACATCACCGTTCTGTCCTGAGACATCCTGTGATTTTTCTTGCAGTGCACATCCTTCTTGGAAGTCTCTGTGGATAAATCTGGGACTATTTATCGTGCTGGGACTATTCTGTGAAGCCAGGGCCTTAGGCCTTGTGGGCACCACTGTCTCCAGCACTTTGAAGGGTGCACCTGCTGCCTTGCAGCCCTTCCAATAAGTGCCTGCTGAGTGACTGAGTGAGCACACGGACATTTGTAAAGATTGGTGGTTCTGTTGGTGGTAGATCTGAAAGGCCGGGCATGAGGAGAGAATCAGGAACACACGGGGTGTCCACCCTTGCTCAGCTTCCACTCTTGCAAGGTTCCTCCTGGTTGGAAGAGGCAGGAGACCTGGTCACCCTACGTGGGGCATGTGTCTGGAATTTGAATTGAAGTACTGTTCTTTTTAAATAGTTGAAATAGCTATGGCCACTGACTTGAGAGTGTCAGCCAATTCACAGTGTCTGGCATCAGTGCTTTTAGTGATCGTAGGTCCTCAAATGCCAATATCCGTCACTTATGAGTGCTATGAGTGCTGGTCTTGTAGGAAGGTGTTCATATCGACTGAAGCTTTGAGAGGTTGAATGATACTTTGAGGGTGAAGAATCTTCGGTTCGTGCACCTTGAACTTTCCTCCGAAGAAGTCACCAGCACTGACCAGTTCTGGCACAACATGCTGACACTATTTTATGTCCTTTTCTAACTTAAAAGACCACCTTACGTTTCTCCAACAGGGCCGTTCATGTCTCAGTACTTGTTTTAAAATAACTTATATGCAGCCTCTATATTAACCTGCCCACCTCTTTTTAGCAATTTCTCCCTTCCTGACACAACTTTTTTCATGCATGACATGAAATAGTGATGGTCAGTGGCCCAGACCAAGTGCCTGGCGCATACATTATGTTCCTTTTGGTTTGTTAAAAAAAAAAAAAAAAATCGAACTTCTGTGAAACGTGCATTTCTTCTGACTCGACTCCATAGTAGTTCAAGGAAACAGATTTTTAAAAAATTAAAATGATTTTGTCAGTGCTGCAAGAAATATGCTACAAGAAAGGGCTTTGCCTTACTGAGAAATACTGACTTCTTAATAGCCACATTCATTTGTTTCTCGTAGTACTGAAGAGAGGATGTCAATTGTAGGTCACAGAGTGAGAGGTTCTCTGCGCTTCCGTGCACTCTCTACTTCACTTACCTTCCCTTTATAAAGCCCATCATTGCTATTCACTGCCTTTTGGTCATGGCTGCCCTGGCCAAAGAACTTTTCCAGAAATCCTTGTTGTAGATGGATATAGTTAACGCTTGTCGAAATGTAGTCTGAGGTCTCCAACCATCAGCATCACTTGGGGCTGGGGATATGGGTTCCAGTATTTGTCTAGACCTGCTAGATCAGACTTTCCAGGGGTGGAACCTGGGATCTGTGCGTCCACTAAGCTCCTGGTGCCTGACGGCTCTCTGAGAATAGTTATGTTCATTCAGCAAATATTTATTGATGGTCCATGACGTAGTGGTCACTTTGCTGGATGTCATGAGTGGAGAGGTACGCAAATCAGATGTGGAACCTGAGTTTGCTACTTCATGTTTGTTCAGAAACGAGACTCAGCTTTGAATTGTAAGGTTTAGAAAGATGACCGAACACCTGGAGCTGGCATTTTCAATCAATTCAATTAACAAGAGTGTATTCGGTTTCTAATAGAAAGGCACTGGGCTGAGCGCTTCAAGGGATAGAGAGCTTACCATGGTTCCTGGGCTCTGAGGATCCTACATGCTTGTTGAAAAAACAGCCTAAGAGGGCGGTGCCTGTGGCCCAAACGAGCAGGGTGCCAGCTCCATATGCAGGAAGTGGCGGGTTCAAACCCAGCCCTGGCCGGAAACTGCAAAAAAAAAAAAAAAAAACAGCATAAGAAAAGTGTTCAGCACCACAGTAGAGAAGTCAGATAACTCAGTACAACAGCACAGAAGAAACCACAGTGTCAAGTACAGTGCATCGCTAAATAAATGAGACTAACTTTTTTTCCCCCTATACCTGTCCTTCCTTCTGGATTTTTTCCCCATCATGAGTCCATCCTACTTACTGAATTTTGTCATTTTAAAATTTGTTTTATTAAATATCACACTAAAAAAGGTTCCAATTCGCTACTATGAGATATTTGGAATTTTTTAAACAGAGGCTTTCTCTGCTTCACATAGCGCATTATTCTGCTGACTTAATGTTACCCAACCATAAAGCAAAGGTTAATTACCTAATTATGTAGAACTATATTTAGGTAAATTTTTTTTTCTCAAAATGCTACCTGACTTACATACGTATATGTGTATATATGGTCTCCATGCATGAGTTTATATGCGTAGGAGGTCAGACAATTAAGTCCATGAACTCACCCCAGAAACAGTGCTATATACCTTGTTGCTGAACATCACACGGTCACCTTCCAAGTACTCCCCTTGGGAAGCTATGAACTGATGCCAGTGCCTAGTCCCTCCTTCCAGCAATTTTGACACTTTCTCTGGAACGGCCATCAGAGCTACCATCATATGAGGCGTGACAGTTAAGTTCGTGAACTCTTCCTAGAAAAAGTGCTTTGTAGGCATGTGGAAAATGTGGAGAGGAGAAAAGACGTATTTGGAAAATACATTGTGGTTTTACAGTAATTCAGTTAAAAGTTGGGATATAAGAGCTTTTTGATCATTTGCGATATTAAGAGAGTGCTATTGTTTGGCTTTCCAGGAGACTGGAATCTTCTCTCTCGGGAATTTTAAAGAGTCAGTAGAGTAGAGTGAGTGAGAGATGTTCTATTTCATTCTCTTCAGGAGCTTTTCTGGGATTGACAGTCCCTCTGTGGTTTAAGCATTCTGAATTAAAGGCTCAGTTTTGGGGACCTGGATGCCAGAGGGCAGAGGCCATGTCCCTGCATCACTGCATCGCACATCCACAGCACTTGTGTTGCTTACACTCAGTTTTCTCGTCTGTTAAATGGGCTGAAGGATAGTACCTACCTGATAGGGATGTAGAAATATTAAATAAGTTAATAGATGTTAATTTTAAGCACTTACCAAAGGCCTGGCATACAGTAAGCGCTGAATATTGGCTTTCCTTACACCTTCATTTACTCAGAGGAACCCATGATATGTATATATTCATTCACCTGTGTCTAAAAAGTAAGATATTTTACCAAAAACTTACTGGCCTTTTTCAAGAACCATTTCTGGGTCTGTCTTAGCAACTGTGTAAACTTTTAAACATCATCTGTATTCTTTCAATTATACAAAATTTTAGAATTTGGAGCCAAGCTTCAAATGTGTTTCCTCATAACATATGCCCCCAAACAGGGCATGGATTTCTTTTTTTTTTTTTTTTTTTGGTAGAGACAGAGTCTCACTTTATCACCCTCTGTAGAGTGCCATGGCATCACACAGCTCACAGCAACCTCCAACTCCTGGGCTTAAGCGATTCTCTTGCCTCAGCCTCCCGAGTAGCTGGGACTACAGGCGCCCGCCACAACGCCCAGCTATTTTTTGGTTTGCAGTTCAGCCGGGGCCGGGTTTGAACCCTCCACCCTCGGTATATGGGGCCGGTGCCCTACAGACTGAGTCACAGGTGCCGCCCAGGGCATGGATTTCTAAATGCATTCTTTAGTAATTCACAATGCATATACTAGCTAGTACATGCTCAATTTTGGATGGTAAAAATAATTTGAACAATTTATCAATTATATCCCAATAAAGATTAAGGGTAGGGGTAGAAAGAAGCCTCAGAAGATAGATGAATTTCATCTCGGAAGTACATTAGACCTAATTCACTATATTTTTTAGATGCAAATAAAAAAATACATTAAAATAATAATTTAAACAAAATTAGCTCAATGTGAAACTGTATAGAAACACAATGTAGCAATTTCCATAAAAGAGACCCTGAAATATTGACAGTAATGATTATGGAATTTTCATTTTCCAGCAGCTACTGTTTCTTGGAGACGTTTACATATTAAATATTAGACCTATTCTTGGGGGGGGAGGGAGGGGAATTTCTTTTGTCCTGAAGCTAAGGCTGACTCCCGGGACATTATCTAATCATGTTCGATGACTTTTCCTGGGCATTATAACAGTTGTAGCTCCAGCTGTCCAGGCCTTCAACTGGAGAAGTGGAAACTTCTCAGCAGCCACGGCTGTGCGAGACAGCCTGAGTCTTCTGTGCTTCTCTTAGGCCAGTGATTGTCTTAGAGCAGTGGTTCTCAACCTTCCTAATGCCTCGACCCTTTAATACAGTTCCTGTGGGTTGCGACAGGAACTGAGAACCACTGCTTTAGAGACTGACTTGACTCATTATTTACATACTGAGAGCTCATAGCATGTGGGATACTGTGCTTGGAGGTGTTAACAGTGGCTACCACAATGAACCTAACCCTCCAAAGAATTTACAATTGAACGGAAAAGATGAGCCTGAAGATCTGCTAATATTTTATTTTAAAAAGATTTGGGCAGTTGTCATGAGCTGACTCTGTTTGATGTATTTCCAACCTTGTTTTCTTTAAGGAAGCCAAGATAACAAAACGAATGGCATGTCTTCAGTAGGAAATCATCTCTTGAACATGTTAAAAACAGAAGTGTGGGGCGGCGCCTGTGGCTCAAAGGAGTAGGGCGCCGACCCCATATACCGAGGGGGCGGGTTAAACCCAGCCCCGGCCAAAAAACTGCAAAAAAGCCCCAAACAAACAAACAAAAAAACAGACATGTGTTCCCTCCTAAACAATTCATCAGGATTCAGAATGGAACTGTGGGTGCTATCACCGCAAATGGCCATAAATTATCAAGTCTGAGAGGGGAAAGTTGGTACTTACCATTAACTTGAGCATGGAACATATTGAAGACATTAAGCGCAGTGGAAGGTGACTGGACTGATGGGAGTTAACACGTAATTACTGTTTCCTTACAGCATGTTTGTAATGATTATATTCTATTTATTCTATTTTCCTTTGGAAAGTACAGTATAATGTAATTACAATTAATAACTGCAAAGATAGGCTCAATTACTTAAGTCATGAAAATGAATTACCATCATCATATTGAGATTTTTTTCCACCATCGTGTATGGAGAATATCTATGGAAACAGTAATGATTCTGAGAATATTACTTGTAAGGAAACTGAAATGAATGAACGTGGAGTTTATGCGGAAATGAATACGTTTAAATAATGAAAAAGTATTATCAGCATTTTATAGTTCTCTGCCATCTTTTATATATCTTATGAATCATCATACTTTAGTTGTAAATTTAAATTTTTAAATTAAAAAATTACAGTGCAGGAAAGTTTATCTCTGCAAAATATAGTTTTAAATAGTTCCAAAGAGTGACAAAAAAAATCCTGTTAAAATTCAGAATTTTTTTTTGTAGAGACAGAGTCTCACTTTATCACCCTCAGTAGAGTGCCGTGGCATCACACAGCTCACAGCAACCTCCAAATCCTTGGGCTTAGGCGATTCTCTTGACTCAGCCTCCCAAGTAGCTGGGACCACAGGCGCCCGCCACAAACGCCCGGCTACAGAATTATTTTTTTTATCCCTTCATCTACTTTTTGTGGAATATTTTTAAATGACTAGAAAATCTTGCGTTAGTATTAATGATACTATAATAAAAGGGGCTTATTAGTGTTTTCTTACAAATATTTCAGTTGCTTTTTGGAATGAAACTTTCATGTAGATGGTGATTTTTTTTTTTTTTTTTTTTTTTTTGCTGTAAAAATGAAACCCAAAAGGAAGAAGTTACTGTCATCCAAGCTTTTAAGTTATTTCAGTGCAATTAACATATATGTCTTCACTTTATAAGTCTAGAGCCAGGGGTCCTCAAACTGCGGCCCACAGGCCACATGAGGCGGTGTGATTGTATTTGTTCCCATTTTGTTTTTTTACTTCAAAATAAGATATGTGCAGTGTGCATAGGAGTTTGTTCATAGTGTTTTTTTTAAACTATAGTCCGGCCCTCCAACAGTCTGAGGGACAGTGAACTGGGCCCCTGTTTAAAAAGTTTGAGGATCTCTGGCTCCTTTGGGTAAAACCTTTAAAATCTTTGTCCCTCTCTTCTCCCTTCCTTACCCCCCAAATCTGATTACTTGCCTTAGTCATGTTCCAAATTCTGGTTCTGCAAATACTTGTTCTTTACCCCATTTTCCATTCCTAGCACCCTAAGCAGGGCTCATCATTCAGTTTTGTTTTGCTCTGCTCAAGAAACACTCCTCAAATCATGCCAACAAACCCCCAATTCTGCCGTCAGCTCCACTGGGGGGAGCGTAGACTAAGCCATTGAGGATGTCTCATCTGTATTATTATCCAGGAGGTTAAAAGAGCTTCTTGGGGTTTCACTTAAAGTAAAACTCAAAGTAAAATAAGTCTTTTTTAATAGATATATATACTATTAAACTTGCCTTTTAAAAAATCTCGTTAGTGTGTTTTTGCTCTTTCCTAGGAATAAGTACCTAAAGGGCAGGAATTCTGTTAGACTTCGCCTTTTGACTTTGAAGTGGCCCATTTCAGCTCTCCAGTACGCTTCTTTAGGAAACACCGTGGGCATGGAATCGTTTTACCGTTCATCCACCCCACGGTTTTTTCTTTCTTGGTTAATTGTATTTGCTTTGAAGAACACGCATTGCATTTTATGACCATGTAAATTTTTCATCATGAAAAAAAACATTTTGGTACATTGGAATGTACTAAATACTGAGTTCTGTTTGCCTTGGCCCATATAAATTCACCTGTTTGAGATTAAATGCCCTCATATTTGTTTTTTTTTTTTTTTTATTGTTGGGGATTCATTGAGGGTACAATAAGCCAGTTACACTGATTACAATTGTTAGGTAAAGTCCCTCTTGCAATCATGTCTTCTCATATTTGTTAAATTACAATAACTTTCTGAAATAATACTTGTGGCTTACCTGCATTGCAAGAGTCGCTGATTTTTTCCCACTTACTCTTAATCAGTATGCACTTTTGAACACTCGTTGTGTGTCAGGCAATGTGCTAAGCTCGGGGGGAGGGAAAATCTGAGAGTTTGGCCCCTTCCCCTCCGTCTAAGCCAGGCAAGTGGAGCTGTGGTCCTCGTCCAGTGCTTCCTAATCTGTGCTTATGAGATGGAGGAGGAGAGTTCAGAGAAGTGCTTTGACGTGAAATAGGGTTTGGCTAAATAGGTGGAGGCGAGGGGCATTCCCGCAGTAGAGGTCAGCGGAGGCGTGAGTTAGGCATGTTCGGGGGCCAGTGGGTGGATGGATATGAATGGGGCAGAGACTTGGCAATGGGGCGGGGGGAATTGTGTGGTAGGACCAAGGCGATAGAACTAGCCATAGGCCAGCTGCAAAGCCCTGATCATTTTGAAGAGATTGAAGATTATCTAAAGGAACTTCAAAAGATTTTCAGGGCTGGAGCCACGGAGGTGTATTTACATTCTTAGAAGATACCTTTGGGAGCCAAGTGGAAAACGCATTAATGTGGCCCAGACGAGACAACCGTGGAGTGAGGAGGAATACAAAACCAGCAGCCGTGCTTCCTCAAGTCCTTGGCCCTTGACTTTGAAGGGCATCGTAATCAGTCGTGGCATTTTTACTCAGCTGCTAGTCCGTGCAGTCTGCCTTGAGAAGTGAAATTATTGTTAGACCTGGTCCTGCCCTCAAGACATGTAGACTCTAGTTGGGAAGAAAGATGAAAATATAACGAATCAGTATATAGTGTTTTAAAAGCACACGGAGTACTTTCGCATGCAGTATCTCTTTTAATCCTTAAAACAGCTGTGATTGATCACATTGTACAGCTGCATTTTATTAATGAATATTTATAGCCCAGATGATGCCAGGTACTGCAGCCATCTTTATTCGAAGTGGAGATACAGCTCCTAAGGCTGAGACTTGTTACTGCACCGTTCTGTCCCACCTGTTAAACAGTACCATAATCAGGCAGTTGTACAAAATGAAAATATGTTAGATTGTATCAAATGTGGTTACTCAGCAGCTAGCTTATATAGACAAGAACTACATGGTGAGTTTGGAGAAGAATTGGCCACTGTATCCACAAATGAATAATTTATTATTAATAATAATTCTAATTAGGAAGCTAATTCTGGGGTACAGAAGTAAATGAAAAAATGTCCAGAGGCAGACAGCAGAAGTATAAATCAGAGATTGTGCCTGGGGGTTCTTACAGGAGAAATAGGGGGAAAAAACTAGATTCAATGGTGAAGAACAACTTTAGAGTGAAGATTAACATTATGTGGTTTATCCTAAAAAGTTAAGATTAATTACGCAGGTTATATGACCATAGGAGCTGAGAGAGATTCTTACCTGTAGTTAGAAAAAGGAACTCCGCCGTGGCATGTGGAATGAAGGAGCTGGTAAGATGGGAGGGCAGGTAGTTAGGAAGAAGGGGTGCCCCACTTCCTCTAGGACTCACTCCCCTTACGCGTCTTCCCTTCTGTCTCTTTGGCCTTTTATGCCCTTTAATTGCCATTCCTCCATCCCTTCAGTGTTGGAGATGGTAGAGATGTTTTCCCGTGGGCCACCAATACTTACCGATATTTGTGTCATCACTTCATAATTGTAAAATTGGGTTCAATTAAGTATTTTGTTTGTAACCATCACGATTCTGATGCACTGAAAATCTGCAAACTCTTAAAATGCTAGAAAGTGAGCAGAAGAACGCATCCCGGTGGTTTCGGGTCCCAGGGAGTCCACCGTTGCACTCAAGGTTTCTGCACTGGCGCTTTTCACGTCGGGTAACATTTCAGTCCCGCTTACCAATCCCACAGGCCTCCCTCAGCTTTAGGGGGTCTACATTTTGAATGATTTTCACCCTAGAAGAGTTAGTTGGAAGTTTTCTAGTACATGTGGCTTTTCCCTCCTCTTGCTTTATGTGTAATCTCTCGAGTAACTAAGGCGTATAACTTCGGGCTCCTACCTGGTTTAACATGCCCTACGATATTTTATGTACAGTTATCCTCGTTTCAAAACCCTACCAACAGCGACAGTCTTAGTCTAGAACTTGCATTAACCTTCGCAGTGCTTGACCAAACATTTACTAGATATATCTTTGCGTGTATTGTCATCTTTTAGTAAAATACATTTCTCTTCAAAGGCTGTACTTCACTTTTTGCAAAAACCTTCCAGAGTGGGAAAATGTTTTTACCTCCTTCCTCAAGAAAGAGAGCTATTCAGTAACACGCACAGACTTGGAGGAGACAGTGCTTTAAATGATAGAATGCACTCCCACCCTGGAAAGCAACTTGTGGCATTTCTGCAGTTAGTACCTTGCCACATGTTACATTTTCTTTTCAAGTTCACTCTCTGGGCCTCTGGTTAGTGTGCTTAATATGGCTGTTATCTAGTGAAAATGCCACATTTCATAATGTTGGAACAAAGTTTCCCAGTAATTGCCTGTGAAAGACATTTGCAGCTCTACATTTATGACTCGGTATCTCACTAATTTATGGCAAGGTCATTGAAGCAGCAGGCTCGTAAGAAAGAAGGGGGAAAAATGGGCCTTCGTGCTCACAGTGATTTATGTAGTTGGACAATTAGGCAAAATATATAAATAGTAGTTGGATGTTGTGTTCATAGATTTAGTCGTGGGATATAGTGTCACAAGGAGTATCACCTGGTAAGGAAGGCCATCTGCTCTGGACACCACACGTGTGCCACATGCAGAATGTTTACTGTGTGGGTCCATGAAATGGACATCGTGTGAGTCTCCGGTAGAATTAAAGTGCTTATTTAACTTCACTCTTTCCTGTGTTTACTTGATGTTGACACCAGATTATAACACGTCAAATGAAGGAAACCTCAGGAACAAACTTACAGAAAAATAGGCTGTATTTTTGTTGAAAGCTCCCCCAGGGAAGCCCTGGTTGGGCAGCAGAGAGTGGAAAACACACCCAGGCTCCAGGACTTTGTTGTTTATTTGTATGTCGAAGGCAAGGCGGCTTAATAGAATTTGAATATGACTAAATCCAGCCACTTATTGTCACTGTCTGCCTCCCTATAATGCAATAGCCAAAGGTAATCTGCTTGTTAGGCAGTTTCCTTTATGATCCCAGCAAGTCCCACATTCTGGAAGCAAATGTTGTATTTACCATAATCCATGAAAGGAAAAAGCCCAGGCTAAAAATACAAAACAGAACCAATGTAAAACACTGCTGCTGCTCAAGTTTTGTAATTGCTCTGTAAATGAGTCTCAGGCATCTGTGTGGCAGAGATACTTTTATGTGTGGCTGAAAAGAGCCGGCTGAGCTTCTGAAGGGTCTGTGGAGCGTCCAGATTCATGAGTGTCTCTGAAACAGGTTGGTGCTGACCAAGCAAGTAACAGCAGGTTGCTTGTAGGACTCCCATGTTTGAAAACACGATTGCCTGGTGAGTGATTACATTTAATATGAGAATTGGGTAAAACTGTCTGCACAGAGCCGGTGGGGTGGAGATATTAAAGGATAGAATTGCTCTGGGAAATCTGTTCTCAAGTAGGCTACTGAAAAGGGGTGGGGGGTGTTGAAGGCAGGGGCTGCGTATTGTGATCAGAGGCAGTGAACTCTCTACAGCCTGAACATGGAACAGCCACAAATAAAACAGCCCAGGCCTCTGTGATAAATAAGAAGTTGTTTAATTTATTTTTCTCCTTTTGGCATCGTTATCAATATTAATTAAACTTTTTTAGCTTTCTGGGAGCTTGGGATCATGTTAGGCCATATAGTTTTTGTTTGAAATGCAGATTTTATATACTGTTGTTTACTTTATATGAGAAACAATTACTCCTTATTTGTGGAAACTTTTTTTTTTCCATTTCCTACATATTTACGTAAAATTGGAGAGCCCTGTGAGAATACCTGTACTCTTCCCAGGGAATGTTTGGTGAAATATCTCATTAAATCCTCACGACAGCACAGAGAGCCCCCTTTGTACTCATTCTATACCTAAAGGATAAGGGACTCTGTGTACCTCACCCAGGATCGCATAGCAAGAAAACTGCAGAGCTGGGATTTGGGAACTTGAGTCTATCTAATATCAAATCCCTCCCTCTTTCCCATTTATTTACATTTCCTAGGAATATTTCATAGTGT
The DNA here is from genome assembly GCF_027406575.1 of Nycticebus coucang. Lineage (NCBI taxonomy): Eukaryota > Metazoa > Chordata > Mammalia > Primates > Lorisidae > Nycticebus > Nycticebus coucang. The sequence continues at coordinate 61,116,923 of NC_069799.1, read as the reverse complement.
TTTATAAAGACTCATTTTAATGAATGAGTCAGTTATTTAAATAATGGTACTTTGTTACCAGTACCTTACATTCGTAAGAGGTTTTTCCAAAAGGACATAAAGTATAATTAAAGCTTTTTACTGGGGTATCTTTTGTAAAAAACACAGAATGTATCCATATCTCTGCATAGAATAAAATGGACAAGGTAATGAGCAAGTGTGGCTTTCAGCATAAAACCAACTTTCATAGTAAAAAGGGGGTGGGGGGGACTATTTTTGTTACAACCTGAACAAGGAGCCTTGTTTTCCTTCCCACGTTGTTGTTGTTGTTGTTGTTGTTATTACTCCTTGTCTGGGCTGTCTCTCTGCTGATACGTCTTAGCTGGTTGGAGGACCCACGGGTGGACTGGAGAAGAACATGGTCTCTACACCACATCTCATCCCTCCCTTGATGGCCACATGCTGTATCTGTGAATCATTACTACTCACATTCCTAATAATGGAATCTTTCTTAAAACCCAAGAGGCCTTCTCAGGAGTCTTCTCATACGGGGCCAGAGGCACCTTGACCCCCAAGTAGTCAGATCATTTGCAACCCTCAGCGACATCCCTGAATGTGTTTGTTTATCCACAGAGTGTTATCCGTGAGCGCCTCGATATAACTTAGGGGAAAAATAAGGCAGTTTGGCAGCCAGCCTAAGGCCGTGGCACATGATGACAGAATGAGATCAGAATGGATGTGTTCATTTGAAAGAAGAGGATGGAGCTGATTTGGTAAATGTAGTTATCCAAATTGGTATTCAGACTGCACGATGCCTTAATAAAAATTACTAGAAGTCATTAGAATTAGATCCGTGCCTGTACTAAGAGACAGATGACTGTATCTTGTTTGTTTATCTGATCAATCTCTCCATCCACCGCCCCACCCACCTTGGTATGTACCAGGCCCTCTGCTTGGGCACAAGGACACATGGTGGCGTGACCGTAGGAAAAAAAGGAGGTGAAGGGATTCTGGAGAAACTACAACTTGGAATTTTCAGGTTTTTATTTTTGTGAACCATGATACTTTGGGGAGCTTTTCATTAGCTCTGGCCTGGTATGATTTCTCAGTTGGAAATCATGATGCTGGCAGGTGTGGTAAGGCCAGAAAGCTAGTGGTTGGACCAGTCATATGGCTTGCATTTTCGGTTTGTTTCTAAATATTTAAAGAACTCTTATTTTAAGGTAGTTAGATCTAGAGGTAGAAGTAATTAAAAACCAGGGTTACTTCCCTCCTTTTCCGTTTCTTTTCATATGATGAGCCCCAAGAGCTTCTGCAGTCATTAAAAAATAAGATGGCTGTGCAAAGCTTGTCCCCATAAGCTTTTTTGAGTGTGGCTTCTCTGCATATAAACCAGGATGCTTTAGTTAAGTAGGGTAAACCCATTAAAATGACCGGGTTCCGTGTTTCATAATCATGTGGCAGCATATGCAAGGCAAGTGAATTTCTCCTGTGTTTCGAATTTAGAATATGAGCTCCAGAAACATACATAATCAAGGTTTGCTGATTTTGTTGGGAGGAAATTGTTCTCAGTATAATTATCTCCATGGCATAGAGTTGAGATTTCATATTCCTGTGTCACTTGGAAATCTGTTTTCATGAACACCTGACCGCAAGTCTGTAAAACTGCCAAGCAGAGCCCTGCCTGGGCTCACACACAAGGCATGATTTCCTTCCTCCCAGTAGGAGGGATGGTACATGGCAGCAGAGAGGCTTCTGTGTCCCCTAGAGAGCCACACATCAGAGTGAGGAGAGGCCTGAAGGCTTAAGTGAAGACAGTGTACATGAGTTGGAATAGATTTTACGTTAAAAGAGTATGAGAGCTGAGCATCAGAGCTGCCAAAAGTAAGTGTGCTTGTTTATTTGTGGAAGTTTAACAGCAATGAAAGCAGCATATGTAGAGTGAGGGTGTGGTTTAATAAGGAAGGGGGTCCTCTATTGTTCCTAGTTATGTACGTTAAGATTCCTTGTATGAAAATTGGCAGAGTAAAAAGTATTCCAACCATACTAAAAATCAGTGTTTTTAGCAACAGTGGGAACTCTAAGCTGTCCTGTGTTGCTCCTTGAAGGCCCAGGGAGTCCCTGGCCTTCATTTACACAGTGCAGAATGGAAGGCATTTGCTCTTGCTGACTGGTCTGGAAGAGGAGGCCAAGTGTAAATATTAGAAATGAATTTTGTCCAATATGCTTCTTTCTCCTGTCTTTAACCTACAGAAATCCAGGGCTGTAAATAATTGAAGCTGAGACTCATTGTAGTGTTAGAGACATACTTGAGTTTTTAATACGAGTCAAGGGCAGTTTGATACTCTGGCTGGCTGCCGGCAAAACAGCGCACCTTTTATATCTTGGGTCAGAATAACATTGTGTTCTTTCTCATTCTTGAGATGCCTGGCTTCCTAAAATGACCATCTTTATTTAGATTAAGGACCCATTTAGAGTCATTTTAATAATGTATGGTTTCATACATAAGTGGCTCTATAATTTATTTCACCATTTTTCTTCTCTGCCAGGGTTTTGAATGTTTTTGTTAATCAAGGGGGGGGGGGAGAGCAATATCTCCAGCCAGCCAGCCAGCCAAGCTAGTTGCCCCTGTTATTATTGACTGTGGTCTTAAAAAGTAACAACAACCAAACAAAACAAGCCTAGTAACCTGTCAATAGTGGTCAGTCAGTGAATTAAAAATTGCCTCAGTAAATCTCATCACTCGGGGTTAACAGGGGAGCTGCCTCCCAGCTAAAACCTATTTATCACGAGTTGTAACCCATTTAGAAGAGTAACCTCCTACTGACTCAAGCCCAGTCCCTGCCACCCACAGCTGAATTATTGATATGTATGTTGATGAGATCCGCAGCCTTCATCAGCTGGTAGAATTTTATTTCCCCACATAGCTGAATTACAGATCTTTATACCTTACATTATCTAGGTGAAAATTCCTGAAGAACAGGTCTTTTGTGTAAATAGACTACATGTAAATATGAGCCCCATGGGCAGAAGAGAAGGGATTTTCAGAAGCTGTGTCCAAAATAAACCTGAGGGTTTGCACTTTCTGAGGGCACTTCTGGTGTTCCCATTATTGCTACATCTTGTCATACTCTGTGTCACCTGCTTTCTTCGGCCCCTCACATGCCCTGGGTGCTGAGGTGGGACCTTGCCACGCTGTCTGTGGAGGTTTGATTGGGTTGTTGGGAGCCTCCAAAGCAAGCTGATCTCAAAGGGTATGTGTAGTGGTGGGTATGTAGTGAGGAAGTTGCCGCCTCATCTGTGATCTCCCTAGGTACAAATACGCTTTGTCTCCAGGCATTCATCCAGGTACGATCTACAAAAGTCCTAATAGCTTTCTGTATCTAAACAGGTATGTTCATGATACTGTGGTCAGAGAAGCTCAGATAGTTAAATTTCCCAGGGAAAAAGTGGTTTCCAGAAAGTGATACCATGTGACCCTGTGAGGGGAATTAAAATCATTTGTGTTACAGTTTGAATGGTTTTTAATATTTTTGCATCATCTTGTTCTTGGTGAGCTTTCCACGTTCAACATCAGTAATGTTTCTGTTTCAAATTGTTGTTTTTATTGTCTTACGTAACATAAGACATAAATCTTTCCAAAAAGTGTTGCTTTCCTTCAATCAGACCTGGATGGGTGTTGGAGGCGGGGGGAGGTTGTGGTGTTTTGTTTTGTTTTTTCTAAGAAAACAGGGAGCTGAAGGCAAGAGCACAGGTGTCATCCTTTCTGTAGTTTGTAATCTTTGTCATTTTGGCGTAGTGACTTTTGTCACCCCTTCCAGCACAGACGTGAACCCTGCATCCCAAGTCCCAGAGGAACTATCTGTTCCGCATTGTTTTGGAAAGGCTTGTTTCATAGTAATATTTTAATAACTTTGTCGACATGGGAATTCCACTTCATGTGTTCCATTTGATTGTTGATATAAAATTGTCTAGAGAAGCAATCATACAAACTGAAACTCGAAAAGGTACTTAAGATGCCTTTCAACATGGAGGTTCTCGTCTTCCCAGGACTTCCTGTGTTGAGGACAGCAGGTTGTTCTCCACATCAAACAACAGGAAGAAAACTAAAACCCTCAGCGCCCATTTGTTGTCCGCTTTCACTTTTGCACTTGCTTTTTAAGCTGCGCTGCCCTCAGATGATCATCTATTTATTTCCCTCTGTCTAGGTCCCTTCTCTTCAAGGAATCTGTTTAGCAAACATTGTCCGTGCAGGAAAATTATGATTGTAATTTTGGTTGCGCCAGTTTAGAGCTGTCATTTGAACATTGAAGAACTCTAGTAATAGGCTCTTTGCGTTGCTATTAAAAATAACTGTCATTATTCCAATGGTTTAAAAATACCAACAATAGTAATTGCAGGTGATTTGGGGTTTCAGGATTCAGTTCCCCAGCACCTATCAAGAATGATGGGAGAGCATGAAAAGTTTCAACAGGTGCAGAAGTAAATGAGTCTTAGTTAAAAAAAAAAAGAAAGCTCTTAAAAGGACTGGGCTCTTTAATTGATTAGAGTTGTTTGTGAGAAAGCTGTGCTGTATATTGTCTTTTTGTTTCCACGACCACAGCTGCTCTAACCCAGTTTTTAGTAAGGTAGTATTAGGCCTTAATCTACAACTGCAAGTTCTCAGTCTCAAGTCCCATAGTCCAAATAGAGTTATTAAATTTAAACCTCATGACTGTTCTCTGGACTCAGATTACCACTTTGGTCCCATTAAAGAATCTTAGTGCTAACACATTGGGTTTTACTTGAATAGTTTTTCTGTGGTGGGATAATAGGGAAAGAGAGTAAGTGCTGGTATGATGGGCTTTTGTTGTTGTTGATAGTTTGGGTTTGTTGTTGTATTGTTGTACAGTATTTTGCCGAGTACAGCAAGGCTATATGAATTCCTTCTAGTTGAGAGAGGTGGAGAGGATTTTGAACTCTTGAGTGTCTCTCAGTTTACCACTCCTGCAGACACCCCAGGAATTATACACGGTGTATAGCTATGAGCCATGGCGTGGAGCCTATGTCTCTTGAGAGCCAACTTGGCCAGGAGGGACTCGAAAAATCATTTTAGACTTAAACTAAAGGGAGAACAGAGGCTGTTTACTTTGGACCAAACCCTAACTTGAGTTCTCTGCGTCTTTAGATTGCATGATAAATGGAATCAGGGAGAAAAGAATGTAGGTAAGAGCTCTTAGGAAAAAGTAGTATATTCTGTTGTCTAAAAATGAGAGCATCTTATTTAAGGCATTCGTTCTTTCCTCCTTTTGCCCCTGAATCTCACTCTGGTCGTGCCAGATCACGTCAGCATGGAAAGCACTCACCTCTATAAGCAGGAAACAGCCCCTGGACAATCTGCACAGGCAGATCACACGAGAACATTTTAAAGAGAAAACAAAATGCTTTGTGGAGAATAAGAACTTGTAGTTTCTTCAAAAGCTGTACTGAAATTTCCCATCCAAGCAGTATGGACCAGTTATATCTTAGAATTGGGGGTTGAGTCCCATTAATTTTCTTCCTGAAGTTTAGGGTTGGAGAAAGGAGTCAGGAGTACTAATGAGAGCCAGGCATGGTGGCTCACGCCTGTAATCCCAGCAACTTGGGAGACTGAGGTGGGAGGGTCGCTTGAGCCCAGGAGTTCAAAGCCGGACTGGGCAACATAGTGAGATCTTGTCTTTAAGGACTTCAGCTCATTTCCAATGTAGAATTGTAACCAAGAGAGTTAGTTACCTTGCCCCAAAAGACATCCTCATGTAGTCACTTCTCAGTGAACTAAACTTGGTACAGAAAGAAAGGAACATCTTGACACCTTGCTTAAGACCTTAGGTTGCACAAAATAGTAAGCAATGAGAAATTTACGGAAAGGGACAACACAGTGTTCATCATTGCGTTCTGAACACAGTACCTGACACAGTTCTTTGTAAACAACCCTTAAATAAATGAAGGAAAAATTGTACAGGAACGACTTAAATAATAATGGAGACCATGGCAACAAGGTCAAATAGCATGAAGTAGGCAGAAGCAGCTAATATGTACAGGTCTATCTTTTGTATGTTTGGAGAGGCTTTGACTTGCAGAGTTATCACCCTTTCGATTTATTTTTAACTTATCTTGCTTCTAACCTTTTAGCAAAGGATCCTAAAGGAAGTTCTTGAACAAAACATAAAATTCTGTTCCATTCCTTAGTCATCTTTCCTCCCAAAAAAGGCAATTCATTTCCTTCAGTTTCTTTTTGTAGACTCTTCCCTTGAATTGTGAACTCTGCTGTTGACAATTCCATAATCTCAACCCGTGTCTTCAGAATGCATCCGACTTATGTAACTTTTGTCACACTTGTCAGTTTCTCTGACCTGAATTTTCAGTGGCACATGTTTGGCTATAGAACAGTCCAGGGTGGTTCTAAATTCTAGAGATATAATTAGAATTATCTAGAAACCTGGAGCAGAGGGGAGGCTGTGGGTATGTCAGTCCCTGTACTGTTGAGGTTGGTAGTGATGTCTTTGAAGTTTATAAGACGCCTCGCTCAGACTTAGTGAATTGAGCTCTTAACTTCAAGAAACAAAAACGGATTACCTGGACCACATTCTAAGAAAAAAAATTTATGACATTTAAGGCATTTCTGAATGTCATCTAAAGCATCATTTAGACTAAGCCATGACTGATGTCTAATTTTCTCAGGAAACTAGCCATTCTGTTTTTCTTATTCAGGCTGACCTACCAAATTTAGGCCATTCTAAAGGGGTCTTTCCCCCCATCTCTTGTAAATACAGATAGATATTTAATTTTTAATATTCTTTTCCAGGTTTTTTTGACAGGTTATACATATGCTAATGAAAAATAGGCTTATTATTGGAAGCACAGAGCTGCTTGTCACCAGAGCTTCATTAACACCGTTATCACTGCCTGACATTTATCTTATAATTTTCTAGAGCTGACTGTTGTGTCTCCATGGAAACCCAAATTGCAATTGAAACAAGTACGATAATAAAGGATCCAGCAAGATTGACAGTGGGCAAAGCCGGCTACGTTTGTTTATACTCACTTCAGTGGCTATAGCTAGAGACGGCGAATACGCACTTTGTGTGTTTAGAATTAACTCTCTTGTGTCACAGGTCAGACTTGACTCTGTGCTTATGTGGCACATTTACCATCACATCACTGGTTGTGGTGTCACTAATGAGGACCCTGATTTTTACCGGAACCATCTCATCTCAAGGCATTGTGAAGACTGGATGGAAAATTAACCACAGTTTTATGTGGATCCAAAAGGGAATTCTTCCTGGATAATTTTGACACTATGAAATGTCAACCAGTCCTTGAACTGGCAGCTTGTAATACCTGAATGATTACTTTTTGGGCAGGGGAGTTTGCCACAGAATTGTGCTATTTCCCCCCCCCCCCCAAACCCTTGATATCGAGGAACCTGTGCTCTTTCACGTCGAGGCCTTCACATCAATTTGGTTGGTGCCTCAAAGCAAAGAGTCATGAAACTGGAGTGGGTCCAGAGTGAATTAATCTGAAATTAATTTGATTCTGAAAGACTCCATCTGGCTGTGTTTGGGAAAGGCAGTTAGACAGATATATAAACACAGGATCATTGATATTCGCTGTGCCAGATGTAGTGTCAAAAAAATGAAGAAATGGCTTTTAAAAAATCAGCTATGGGGAATTTTGATATAATGATACTCAGCTTCTTAGAATAACATCCATTATAATGTAGCACATAATCCTATTTTTATTCCTATTTGTTTAGGGGGTGCTATCTGATGGTGCGTGTTTTAAGAAATAAGCAAATGAAATGTCAAAGCCTGTTGTCCTTGGTGATTTAAGATGCTGCATGGAATTTATGACATGGTGAGAAAGAAAGAAAGACGAGGGAGAGGACCTATAGGTTTCCAAATCAGAATGTGGCGTTTGGTATTGATTTCGTCTGAAGTGTAATTTAGGGATTTAAAAACTAGCAAGGTAGAATGTCATGGAGTCCTTGCCTTTTGGTGTGTGGTATGTGCATGACAACACATTACGTTCACATCAGAGGGAAACACACACAACAAGCTGACGTGCCCAGAACTCTGGAAGTCGTCTTTGGTGGCCGTACACTCTTGGCAATGTTCTTTTCTGTTATTTTTGCAATTTCTATAAGCAGACTACGAGGCAAGTGCTGTGGACTGCTGTCTAGGAATTTGGTGCAGTCACTATAGAGCATCTGATTGCATTTCCTTATGCCTGGACAGCAAGATTCTAGAAAATCCACACTTTGTCCCTTTAGCTGTATCATCGTCTGTTTCAGGCCTTTTATTTCCACTTTTTAAACCTCAATGATCATCTTTCGTGATGTCTTGAAGAGAAAGAATTAAAGTTTATTTGTGGATCAGTGACACGTTATTCACTTGGGGAAAAACGGACTCCCAAAGGGGAACAAATTATCCCTCTGATGTTCTCCACCTGTCACCCTCCTTTCTCTCAGCGGAACAACAAAAACATTACCAGGTAGGGATAATTAGATCAGAATATTGAGTAAAAGTTAACCTCGACAAAGCTAAAGAGTTCAGTTAAGATCAGTTGCTACATTTTATGACAAGAAATAAGATAGTACGGGGCGGCGCCTGTGGCTCAGTCGGTAAGGCGCCGGCCCCATATACCGAGGGTGGCGGGTTCAAACCTGGCCCCGGCTGAACTGCAACCAAAAAAATAGCTGAGCGTTGTGGCGGGCGCCTGTAGTCCCAGCTACTCGGGAGTCTGAGGCAAGAGAATCGCCTGAGCCCAGGAGTTGGAGGTTGCTGTGAGCTGTGTGAGGCCACGGCACTCTACCGAGGGCCATAAAGTGAGACTCTGTCTCTACAAAAAAAAAAAAAAAGAAAGAAATAAGATAGTACATGGATCCTAACATTTAATAAACTGTCGTGTTGAAATGAGAAAGTAACATCTCAGCTCATCCCTAAGGAATGAGTGGGTCTGATTAACTGAGTGCGCAGTAGTGTAGCTAAAAGCTGCTTCTTCAAGGCACCCATTTTCTTTACTCTCTTTTTTTAAGGAATAACAATAAACTGTATATATTTTTTCAGCCTTCTTAAGAAGAATTTATTGCCCGTAATGTGACCCTTTAGATGAGACAAGTTTGTTATCACACAGATGAATTAGTCTGCTGTACTCCAGGGGAGGGAGACGTCCCTCTAGAAGGGGACTTTCCCCTGCTGGGCTCTTTCAGGCCCTCACGTCTGTCCCTGTCACTGCAGAGACCCACACATTCCCAGTCCTCCCTCTTGCTTGCTGCTTCTCATCTCTTTGGATTTGAAATAGCAAAGATCAAGGTTGTGAAGAACCAACAGAAAATAAGAAATCTTTGAGGAATGGGTTGAGGAACTCTGCAAGGGACTTGAAGGGCATGAACCTCAGGGCAGAGCTTGATGACATATGTTTTGGCTACTGTGAGTTTTTGTTTTTTGTTTTTTTTTTTTTTGGTTTTTGACGAGCATAGGCATTCAAAGGTATATCAGAAAAATATATACTCAAACCTAATACTGTTAGTCTGCAGAAGTACATATCTTTCTTCACAAGTGGATTTTTTGTTTTCAGAGCTAAAACTGCTATCATTAGCATGATGTAATTGGTTCCCATTTACCGTCAACTTTAGATTTTCCAGATCAGTGGAAGGAGACAGTGGCAGGAGCCATCTCCAGTGCGTTTATTCCAAACCTCATGCTCCTGGCTGCATTCCTGAGGCTGGCATTTCACTTCAGTTGTGTTCCTTGATTACACGTTACTGGTGACCAAGGAAGGGGAGGCCAGAAGCGGCTTGAGAGAAGAGACCAGCCTGAGATTAAATTTTTCCATTGATAGATGATAAAATGAATAATGAATGGTAATCAATATTTCACAGAAAGGTAGATAGAGTTCTGAATGCCAGGCGAGCTCAAAGGTCAGTGAAGTCTTTGTCCTTTGGTCCAAAGGAGGAAAGCTCACTGGATGGTTCTGCAATAATTCAGGCAGAAAATGACAGCCAGAATTAGGACAGTGGCTCTGCAGGGCCAAGTAGACCCAGTGAGCGTTTAGTGAAAAACAAGCGTGACTCAGTAACTTATTGGTAATAGAAGTAATGAGGCTTGGGTTTAATAGACCCATAATATGTGGGATAACATGGTTCTTTCATAATAGTGTTGGCAGGTCACATGATATCATTTAATCTGTTCAACTTTTGAGACATTTACTCTATTAAATCTATTCATTCAGAAGATACGTTTTGGGGAAATCCTGAAACTGAGTTCAAGGCCTTGTACTCACCTTCCAAATGAGATCTTTCCCTGGGCACCTTGTTTAAAATAGCAACCCTGCACTCAACACTGTCTCCCCACCCCGCCTTCTTTATGTTTTTCCATTGAAATGATCTCTTTCTAATCTGTTTCAAGATATACTTATTTTGCTTAATTTATGCCCACCTTTAGACTATAAGCTTCATAAAGGCTATTTTTACCCGTTGTTGTATCCCTAACTCCTTGAATAATAGATTCAGAGTCACTTCATAAATACTGTAGAACCTTTGTAAGTGGACCACCCAAGGAGCTGTAATAAACTAGTCAATATAAGGAGCAGGGCCTGCCGTACTGATGCGCACATGTGTTGCATATCTGGTCTGTGAAAATTAGGTCAACTTGAGGTGGTCAGCTATAGTAGTTCTGCACTATTTATAGAACTGGCGCTTGAGTAAGACATCCCTGTGAAGAATTTCACAGTTCTACCATGTACCTAATTTGGGGGTTCAGTTAATTATTTCTGTGGGTTCAGCAGTCAGAGGAGGGAAGTGGTCAGACCCCGCAGCCGATCAACATCGTCTCTCTGTTCTGTGTAGGACACTGTTCCTTTTCTCAGATTGTTGGGCGAGGAAGGAGTTTGAACCAGTAAGAACAGGGAAATTAAGCACAAAACCTAATTTGAAGAAAACAGGAAACAATTATTTTTAGGAGTGCTGAATTTTGGGTGGTGCTAGAGTGTTTTGTCAAATCAGAGTTGAATGGTCAAAAACGGGGAAGTTCTTTATGTAGGAGTCGTAGGGAGTGACAGGGCTACAGGAGAATAGGCACCACCCCTGCACAGGAGTTAGCACCGCGTGGGAGCATGGGGAGTGGAGGTGGAAGGGTCTTTGCATAACAGGCTCCTGGGGTACGGCGGTTTTTGTTTGTTTGTTTGTTTGTTTTGTTTTGAGACAGTGTCTCAAGCTGTCACCCTAGGTAGAGTGCTGTGATATCACAGCTCACAGCAACCTCAAACACTTGGGCTTAAGCGATTCTCCTGCCTCAGCCTCCCAAGTAGCTAGGACTACAGGCACCCACCACAACGACTGGGTGTTTTTTGTTGCAGTTGTCATTGGTGTTTAGCAGGCCCAGGCTGGGTTCGAACCCATCAGCCTCAGTGTATGTGGCTGGCATCCTAACCCCTGTGCTACAAGTGCCGCCCTGGGGTGTGGCATTTTGAGCAGAGGTAGGACTAGATTGTGCAAGGGCGGGAGACACGTGACCACTGTCCCTGCCAGGGCTGTGTGCGCGTGAGCGTGGCGCCCAGGGGAAGGGCAGCTGTGCGTCTGCGGTGCTTTCCCTAACATCCCAGCCTGGTTAGATCGGCCTTTTCTACATTTGTTTTGTTCCAGTCGCGTTGCCAACTAAGTGAAATGATACAGACTATCATCCTTTGGCGTTGATTTTTCTCCCCAAATTCCATTTAGACACAACCCCGGGGATGCAGTGTGGTTTAGAATGCTGACCGCTCAGCCCCGCTGGCTGAATGAGTTCCTGGCTTCTGGCTTCCCACCGCCCTGATGTGTGGCTCTGTGATAAGCTTTATCCCATTAGATTATGGTTTTATATTGATCTCTTCTAATTGGCTCTGAGAAGCATCAGGGCGTAAATTACATGGTCTTTTTTAGGTCTCTCTCCTTTAAACCGGACACTGCGTCTGACATAAGTCACGTCTTCAATAACTACATAAGAATGAGAAGGGAAGAAAAGGACTTTGTGTGAGAATAAACCTCTGTTGCGCTTGAAATTCTGCAAAGGGGGATCGTCCATGTTCAACACCTCACTGTTCCTACAGTCAATGGAGAGTATCGTGACTTCGCCCTGACCGCTTTCTTTCCTGTGTGAACAAGTCCAGGAAAAACATTTTTCCCCAGTGGGGAAAGCAGAAGCTGTTTGCCTCGAGAAGCACAGCCACTAAAACCCGGTCTGCAGGGACACAAGCAGTGTGTTCCTGCTGTTTGCCCATCTGATGTACGTCCCTTGCTGCTAAACTATGTATGGGGGACATTTTTGTCAAACATCGGGGTTCAGTTTTGGAAGTGCAGGTCCTTGTGGGGTTTTGCCCTGCATTTGTCTTTATTTTATAATGATTTGCTGCTTAATTACTTGATGGCCAAACCAATCTTCTCTCAGTCATCCAAAGAGCCATTTCCAATTACTCAGTCACAGCAAATGGGCGAATTTGGCAGCGTTGAGCCATTGGCCAGTAAGACAGACTGGGGGATACACTAGATCTTCTGCTTATGTTGTGGGGTGCCCTGAGGAGTTACTTTGTGAAGTTGCAGGAGAGGTAATGCTGACTTCAGCTAGGGAGGAGAGGATTCAGCATGTGTACCTCTAAAGCACTTTGGAAATGTGAAGTCCTCAATAAATCTTCTAATTTATTTCCCCATTGCCATCTCTAAAAGTTCATCAAAAACACCTCTCTCTCCCTGTGTGCACCCCTCCTGCTCATCCCTGAAGTTCACTGAACTGTTTCTGATAAATCACAGAAGGAAAGGCGTTCCCTGGATAGCCAGGGCCTCGCTGCCTTCCCAGTGAGGGTTAGCGTATGCTCAGCCATCAGGTACTCCCCAGATTTTTCCACCTTTACTTCTTTGTGGGGGTTTTCCAGCTTTCTGCTTTTTATTAGTGGTCAAATTGAGATAAGGTAATAATGAGGTTTCCCTTTTGGTGAGTCCAGATGCCTGCGTCCCGTGACCTCTCCTACAAGAGCTTTTCCCTGTAAGTCACAGCCGCACTTGACCCTGGCACATGGATGTAGAACATTTAGACCTGTGACTGAATACGGTTCAGCTCTCACTCCAGTAATCCAGAAAATCTTGTCATAAGTGTGTTCTTTCCTAGTAGGCTATGAATGACAATGATGTCATACACACTTTTAAGGATTTTTTTTTTAAATCTTGTCAAAGCACGAGAATGAACGTATTAACATGTGTGTACCTGTGGGATTATTAGACCTTTTCTTCCAAGGAGCTCCAGTTAATTTATTTACAACTTGACCATTGGAGAAAGGCTTTGCCTCTTCCAGACACAGGGTCCTTGGTCCCACTTGCTCTTCCATGAGGATTTACTAGCCGTTCTTTCATTCTTTGGCCATCTGATTTCAGATTTGGACCTCATTCTGAAATTGCCTCCATAGATTTTGCTTCGTGTGATAGACAGAACAGTACCTTCCGGGTGAACACAGAAGCCTCTTATATTCACATCTTATTGGTGGTACACCTGGTATCCAGGGAGTGCTGTTAAATTTACCGAAAGTCTTTAGCAACCCAGGATCCCAGCACAGTTAGGACTTAGCTGTGTCAGGCCAGTAGCAAACCACCCCCTGTTGTAAGGCAGTCTCAGAAGATGGAGGCTTTGTCATGATGACCATGCATTGTAGAAGAGAGTTGTGACTCACAGAGCTCTAGGTTGGATGGCGATAGACTCCTCTTCCTAAGTCTAGAGGCTGAAGGAAGTTGAGGTGGACAGTGAGCCCCCCAGGGGAGGGGCTGGTCAAGTCTCCAGAGTGCAGGGAACGAGTTGCCACCTAAACCCCAGGTGGTGCATTGCCAGTCTGTTGAGAGGATAGCTCTCTTCTTAAATAATAAGCAACACCAAAATGGACAACACAGAAGACTGTTGATATTAATGAGGTTCATGCCTATTCTTTCACCATGCCAGGTCTGCCAGGCCTGACCCAACTTGGTCTTGGACAGTCTCCTGTGATAACCAAATAAAGCCTATTTCTTTGTGAGCTATTACTTAAGTACAAGTGATATTAAAAAATGATTCCAGAGCCCATTAAAAGAGAGGCTTGTTAGGGACAGAAATGACAGGCTGTGGTTGGGGTATATGAGGGGAGTGTTGGCAGAGATCAAGAGATATGGTACCCTGGCCACACCCAGAGCCCAAGGCCGCTCACGTCCTGTCTGAGCCACAGGGTGTCAATGACACCTTGTCAGCTCCGCCTCCTGTAGCCTGAGTCACCCGTGAGTCTGGGGAGACTACCTATAAATTGCACACTGAAGAAGAAGAATCCCATGAAGGTTTCAGGCAGCTGGCCATATTATCTAAGTCATCTTTCCCAAGTCAGCATCTGAGTTCAAACCATAGCCAAATAATTACAGAAATTGAGAGCCAGATGGGAGCTCTTCTCTTTGTTCTACACGTGAGGAAACTGAGGCACAGAATGGTCACATAGTTTGTCTCAGAGGGCACAGTGAAACTGACCCAGGACAGATGCTCAGGCCCGCCGGCTCTCCTTGCCGCCCTGCTTTTGAGTGCCTCCAACACTGAGGGCATTTTCTGGCCCCGTGTTCCTACTTTTCTGAAACAAACTTCTGGGAAGTAATACATTTAGGTCAATCTCATTTCTGATCAGTAAGAAAACAGAAAAAGGACAAGTATATTTGCATCTATAACTATTTAAATAAATCAAAGTTAAATTAAAAATTCAGTTCCTCCATTGCATTAACCACATTTCAAGTACCTAGTAGCCATGTGCGGCTGGTGGCTGCAATATTGGGGTAAGGGGATACAGAACGTTTTCTTTATGGCACAGAGTTGGACAGCACTGATGTAAGGTCATTCTAAGGAATGAAAGAGTAATCACAAGTATCGAGTAATAAGATTATCACTACCAGAGAGATTGTTGGGGATTCATTGAGGGTACAATAAACCAGGTTACACTGATTGCATTTGTTAGGCAAAATCCCTCTTGCAATCGTGTCTTGCCCCCAAAAGGTGCGGCACACACCAAGACCCCACCCCCCTCCCTCCTTCCCTCTCTCTGCTCTTCCTTTCCCCACCCCTCCCTCCTTCCCTCTGTAGTTTTGGTTTAGTATGGTTTAGAAGATGGCATTTTATGTCTTTCTTTCAGCATTAATATAATTGTTTATAGCCACTTGACCTTTCTCACAGCCCATTGTGTAAGTTTTTCTTCCTTTTATATAGATAAAGTATAACACAGAAAGTTATCCATGGAATTAGATCTTCTGTAATTCTTTTGTTTCCATTTTCCAAATGGAAAACTACAAATCACTGGGCCTTATAAAAGCTTGTTGTCCTGGATTGTAACAGTAGTAACAATAATAACGATGTCTTAAGTCAATTGTTACAAATTTTTTGGTAATAATTCACTGCTTAGAGAAACCTCAGAAGATTTCAGATAGACTCTGGATCAAGTTCTTTTTACTCTAAAATAAAGTAGGGAAGTAGGTCAGTGCCTGGGTTAAAAGCAAAAAGCAAGCAGTCTCGTTGTTTTTTCCAAACATCATTACATTTTCTTCTTGGCTGTGAGACTGACACCCCCACTGCCTGCTGGCAGAGTGTTCTCTGACTTGTGGTCGTATTCCCTGCGGCATCTGTCCTAGAGGAGCCTTCCGGCCGGCTCCTTGCCAAGACCATAAGCAGAACTGGCACTCAGAATCTTGTTGCAGTTTGTAGGCGAGCTGCCAGACGAGATGTGTGTGCCTGTGTCCCCGGCCTGCCGGTGGTCACTGCTTCCCCAAGAGGTACCATCCGGGAGGATCCCAACTCATGCAATATGAAGCAGTGACAGTGCCTTTGAAGTCTCACTCTCTGCACATTCTGCAGGCACCTTTCCTTAGGGGTGAGACGTTGGGAAAGTCACTTTCCTTCTATAACTCTCCATTGTTTCATCTCCAGAAGGGAGATAATGATTCCAACTGGACGCCTTGTCATGTTATACGTCAAGTACTTGGCAGAGGTTTCTGGCAAAAAGTGAGCTCTCAATAAATATTATATGAACTGAGTCTAAATTCCAACACTGTCAAAGGCACTGTGCTGGGTGCTGAGGAAGGCTGGAGAGCGAAGAGAAGTGAACCAGTCTAATTTCCTAAGCCCAGGATCAGATGTTCGTAAATGGGAGGTCTTCCTGAGGGTTTTGCTGAGACCTGGGGTGTCTCTTCCCATAATTGCTTCTCTGTGAAGAGCGAGTCGGCTCTCCATGGCCCCCAAAGGTTTAACTGTCGAACACATAATTTCTGGCTGGCTCAGATGTGTCAGCGCCTACAGCCTCATGAGGACAAAGGAAGTCAGTGAGTCTCCACTAAAAATGAGCATCAGCCGGGAAGAAAGTTAGGAGTCCAAAGGAGGAGGAGCGAGGGTGGATTAGAGTGGAGATTACCAAAATGTTGCAATAGCTGCAGGGTTCAGGGCGTGGCCTTCAGCAACTCTGGGGCAGTTGGTGGGTGAGGACTGCCTATTTAGCATAGAAGCTTCGATGGGGAAGGCGTGGTGGTGGTGTTTTTAATTTATATGACAACTAGAGATGACTGGATTTAATTAAGGAACGGATTGTTGTGCCCTTAGTGCTTGATGCAAGTCTTTGGAACAGTTATTTGCAAAATAGCAGGAAGTCGGGCAAGGACGTGGGAGATGAGAGGCGCTTATCACTGCGTGTGGGAGTGGGGAAAAGGACATCTGCGCAGGTGCCGATGCTCTTAACCTGGTCGATTTCGGAGTAAATGTGGGCTTTAAAGTAGCCTAAATGAGATTTGAAGTCTAGCACTTCAATTTATAAGCTAGTAATCTTGGTAAAGGAACTTATTTCTGAGAAGTTGGCATCAGAAAAGCCCTGCTTATTTTCATAAGATTAATATGAGGAATAAAAATGTGAAGCACCTGCCGTGTTATCTGGTATGTAAATGTTCCATGAAAGATGGGTGTTATTATTATTATTTAGTATGTGAGTTGTATTTGAGTCTATACATGAAAATTTTGAACTGAAAAGTAGATTTGTGATGGTCACTCACTCCAGGTGCATCACAAACGTGAAGGAGTTAGCAGCAGAAACAGCTGGCCCAGAGCATTTATTCTGTGCTGGTCCTTTATTCAGCACATTGTTCTGTGAGGCAGAGTCTTTGTTCCCATTTTACAGATGGTCTGAGGCCCAGAGTAGCACAGTTAGGAAGCGGTGGTGCCAGGATGCAGAGCCTGCCTCACTGCCCTGCCCAGGATGGTGAGAGATCTCCGGATCTGTGAAGGATGGCTGAGGGGAGGGTGAATAAATATGTACCATCAACAGAAAGACCAGTGGTGTTAGGTGTAACCCTCTGCTCAGCCTTCCCTTCTTTGATGCATCTTGGTGAGTTTGTATGTTTTGAGAAAGCGTAAATGGCTTCTCACCTAGAGAAACACCTAGAGGAATGCTCGGTCTAGAATTCTAAGTTAAAACATTAGGACTAGTGCTCTGCACCCTAACTCCTCCATTTTGTATGAAACTCTGCTCTGTAAAGGCAACAGCCCCGTTTTCAACTTCCGTTTTCTGTTGCTGAGGCTGTGGGGGTGCCTTCCTTTTTTCGTTCTAGCTGATTGTCAACAGCAGTGACCACAATGCCTTCCTCTCCCACAAAGAGGTCTTGCCACACTCTGAGCTCTTGACTTGCTGTGAATGCCGTGTCCCATACGGCTCAGGGCCCTGCCACCTCCACCCTGCCCTAGGCACAGCTCCTCAGGTTAAAGTGTTTATTGAATTCTCAAAGAGTGATTTAAGAAGAAGGAGAGGTACCTAAGAACAAGATAAACGATCCAGCTCTAATATAAACAAGCACTGCATTACACCTAAATTGTTGAAAGAAGATTTTGTACTCAATATTTTATTCAGCAGAACATTTTTTATAACAATAAGGTTGATTAGAGCAAACTCTGAAAGTGCTTCAAGTTAGACAGTCTGATTGTTTATCTCAAGGACACAAAAATAAAGTGGTAAAAGACGAGGATAAAGCCAGGACCTCGTCAGGAGTATTGGCACCATTTTTCTCTCTGGATTAAATCTAATTCAGCATTGCTCCTTTCCATAAATTTTTGGCTTTTTAACCATCGGTGTCTTCCTTTTTTTTTTTTTTTTTTTTGCAGTTTTTGGCCAGGGCTGGGTTTGAACCCGCCACCTCCAGCATATGGGGCCGGTGCCATACTCCTTTGAGCCACAGGTGCTGCCCTCCTTTTTTATTTATAAGGGCTGAAGTCTAGCCTGGACATACAGCAGATTTAAGGTGCACTAGTATTTTTTGTTTGTTTGTTTGTTTTAACCAAATAAGGAACTCAGCTCTGCTTGAGATCTCCCCCTGTCTTCTTACTGTTACTGGACTGAGGCTACAGGAGATCACACCTGCCAGCTGGAGTTCACTGTAGCCCTTGGGTCCCCTTTTTTCTGCTTCTTGGGGTGGGGTGCTCTGCACCATTTGGGTACATTGTGTGTTCACAGGCTGAGGAGCTCAGTGCTGCACGGTCCTTTGGCAGCCTGGGTTTAGGGTATGTTTTGAGGGGAGTAGGCAAAAAGGGCATGTGGTTTTACTCTACTCAAGTGTTTTGGGGCAAGCAAAAAAGAAATGTCTTCACCAACACATTGCACGATGGTGACTAGAACTGCAGGCTCTAAAAAAACGTTCTCTTCTCTCTCTTCCCAATGGGGCCTTTGGAAGCAGCGTTCAGGCAGACAGATACGTGAAGACTTGTGGATGTGCTCTGTATCCGCCCCAAATATTTACTGAAGCTAAGAGAAGAAAACGCAGACGTTCCTTTTTTTCCTCTCTTCCAAACGTGCGATTGTTTAGAACTCAAGTGCAACATCTGGAAGTCAGATACACAGAGAGCGATTTATGGAGTGTGAAAGATTTGAAATATTCAGCGTCCTTCAGTGGGAACTCAACTTTGCGGGGCTGCATTCTCCCCCAGGCCTCTCCCGGCACAAAGCGGGCAATTCTGAGATCTCTCCTCCTTCCCTGAATTAAACCCTTTGTGCCCGGGTCCCGTAAACAATGCGCTTTTTAAAGGGAAGCCCCCTCCCTGCGCGGCCCAGGTCCCCGGCGTGGGCAGCCAATGGGCGGCGCAGAGCCGCTTCCCAGGCCGAGCAGCGAGGCGCTAATTCGATGCACACATGGATGCCTCGCGCGCTCTGCACATTCATCGCCAGCATCTTGCATTAGTCATCTGACGGACTGCCAAGTGTTTCATTTTCTTTCCATGTGACTTTATTATTACCACCTCTCTCCTCCCTTACAAAAAAAGCCTCCCGGGAAGGGCGGGGGCAGGGGAGAGGAGCCCGGCCGCAGCCCGGCTCTGCCTCTGGCCGCCGTGCGAGCTGCGCCCGCGGACATGTGCGCGCCGCGGTGACAGCGGCGGGCGCTCCCCGGGCCCGGGCGGCGGCGGCGCAGGGCGGCCGCGCGCACCGCCAGCCGCGCGGCGGAGCAGCCCGATGGTGCCCCCGCTTTGTCTCAGTTCATCTCATTGCTCCGTCTTACTAGGCACTTTCCCCGCACCTCTTCCCCCCGCTTCCGCCTGCACACCCACCCCCGCCCCCACTGTCTTTTTCTTCCTGTCCCTGCCTCGCAGCGCCTAACTCTGGCTCCCGGTTCCGTTTTTGACAGTAACGGCACAGCCAGCAAGATGAACGGGGCTTTGGATCACTCGGACCAGCCAGACCCAGATGCCATTAAGATGTTCGTCGGGCAGATCCCCCGGTCCTGGTCGGAAAAGGAGCTGAAAGAACTTTTTGAGCCTTACGGAGCCGTCTACCAGATCAACGTCCTCAGGGACCGGAGTCAGAACCCTCCCCAGAGTAAAGGTACGCGGCGCGCGGGGTCGCGGGGCGGCCGGGTGGGCGGCGCTGGGCCGGGCGGGCGGCGCTGGGCCGGGCGGGGCGCCGCGGGCAGCCGGGTGGGGCGCCTGCGGCTCCTCCCCGCCCCCCGCCGCGCGGACAGGTCGGGCGCCGGGAGAGGGAGGGCCCGGGCGGGCGCGGCGAGCCGCTGTCCAGGCGCGTGATCGCTCCCGCGAGGTCACTTTCTAGGCAGCGCAGGCTCCCGTTGGGCGGGCGGCTGCTTCGAGGAAGGCTGTTTCTCAGCCCTGCCTTCTGGCATCTGACTCTTTCTACCCCTGACTGCCCAGGATCGCCGGAGTAATTGCAATTGCATTTCACTTTTCTGTAACCTGGGCAGACCTTGAAATGCCTGACCCTTCCCCAGCCAGCCAGGGGGATGCTGTGGGCACGGAAGGAAGGAAGGGCTGTGGAGGAGGGACGCCCGTTCCTGGGAGCTAGGTGGGGTCCGTGCAGGGAAGCTGCCTTTTGGAGCCCAGAGCAGCACCCTAGCGGCCTGAGATAGTTAGCGCACCTTCACAAACGCTGGAGGTTTCCGCCCTTGTCAGGAGTGAGACCTGAGAGTACACTCAGGGGGTGGTTGCTGCGTCCATTTTAGGGTGATAGGGGCAGGGAGGGGTAAGGTGCAAGTTCACTGAAGCAGGGGCCGGAAACCTTTCTGCCTTCTGTCTTGGAGTCCTACTCAGTAAGCTGTGCAGACTGAGTTTAAAATCCCCCCTCTCCTGCTACCACTTGGTCCCTGTCACTGTTCTGACCTTCTCGCCTTAGTAATTTTGTTCCTCGTCTGTTCTTGATCTCCATCTCTGCTCAGGGCTCCTCTGTCTCTCTTGAGTCTCAGTTTCTTTTTCTCTGTGCTCTGGTGTTTCTGTCTGGCATACTTTATTTCTATGCGGTTTCTCAGAACAGCTCCTGAATGCATTGTTTGGCTTGTTTATATACTTCAACTTTTCTCTGAGCCTTTTTCTTACTGGCAAGGTGAAAATAAAGGACTAAGAGGCATCGTTAAGGCTCTGATGTTCTGTAACTCTTGAGAAATGTTGGGCCATCTCTTGTTCCCTATACTTACTCAGGTCTCATAGTTCTGTTGGGAGCCTTTTAAGGAGTTTAAAAGCCCCTAGCCAATAGCCATTGTATAAAGGTATCATTAGATAATGTTCGTGACCAAGGTAATTTAATAAAAAAACGTAAAATTTTGTCACCACAAACTTGATTGTCCCATAATTTGAGAAGTAGAAAGTCTGGTCTCTAAAAGTTAGTGGAATTGAAATCTTTACAAGTTAGAACACTATTGAGAGCCTTCATTGAACATGTTCTGCTGCTGTTTACATGTCAATGAAGAAGACTAGAGTTTGTTGAAGTACTTAACTTTCACAGTATCCTGTCGAGGAAAGGTAGTATAACACAGGGACGAGAGCTATAACAAATCACCAAATCAGTCTTTTCCCGCCACCTCCAACAGCATGCACAAAAAACTAGGCCAGAGCCAGGAAGCTCACTTAGAGCAATAGCCACAATTCGTCCTTGTAGCAAAATGAGACTCCGAATTTTTGTCTATCAACATTTCTCAAAATGACCTCTGACAAAATGGTTAGCTCTCATTTATTGTTACAATGTCTGGTTATATGCATTTTAGGTTAAGAATACACGCCTTACTTGGCCAGAAAGACCTTTTCCTGGTCAAAGAAGTATTTGTGCATGGCCTACTTTTTCTGTCATCTTCTTTCTTGCTCAGACAGTCCTCTGAGACTAGGCATTTTGACTTCCATTCACTAGGTCTTATTAACTAATTTGATGGAAATAATTTGCAGAAGCCCATGGTCTTGATGGAGCAGGGAAGCCTGATGAGGGAACTGATTTTTCTTGAGCACATGCCGTGTATCAGGCTGTATGTTAGAAGCTTTACGTATGTTCTCATTTACTCTTTACCAAAATCTAGAAGGTGGGTGCCGTTAGTCACAGTGTACAGATGTGGAAACTGAGGCTCTGAGAAAGTAAAGAAATGTGGTCTGATCGACTCAGCTAGTAAATGACAGTATAGTCATCTGCATACAACCCATCTCCTTTCCTGGAGGGGGGAACATTTTGTCTCTCCATGAGATGAGACCCCAGACCTTCCCTGGACTCGTGTATTTCAGGGCTTGGGTCAGAAGTCACCTCCTTTGCCTAAATGTTCCCCAAGTGAAAAGAAGGAGTTTTTGCCTTTTAAGAGTGAGTTGATTCAATTTCTTTGTGTTTAGCTTTTATACTCATGGGTTTAGATTATATATCACTCCGACATGTGGTATCATGGGATCAGAGTTGCAGATGAAATCATTCAAATCTTACCTTTGGAAATACAGGTCAATTCCCATTACTGTGAACTCCAAGTTTCACATCAAATACTGCTTGAAGTACATGGGCTGTCAGCCAAAGCTTGAAAGGGTTTTTGTTATACAGACATCTCTGTTGTAAAGGTATTTGTTGTGATGGGATTTGAGCTGTATAATGACATTCCTCTCTGAGGATTATGGCCCTTAGCCGCTCACCTAGAGAGACAACAACCCCCAGTTTTTTGACTTTGATACCTGTGTGCATCATATATTATCTGCCTGTTCATATGTAAAATAGGAACCCAAATTTACATCAATTCGGGCTGTGTCAGCAGAGTACAATTATCATGTTTTCACAGGGCTGATGTCAGAGCCTCAGAAACAAGAATTATTGGAGGCTCTCTCTAAATGTGGTTTAAATTACTTAAGTAAGTCTTTCAGAGTGGCCTTGATTCACTGCCTTTTCAACAGTGATGGTTCCGAGGGAAGAGGCAAAGTCAAGCTATTACCTAATCCAGGAGAATTAGATTTTTCTTTCATTTTGCATTTTATGTTCTGTTTAGTCTTGAGGGACATAAACTTTGTTCTGTTTTTGAAATCATCCTTTAAGAATTAGAGCCTGAGCTCTGTTTCTTTTCCCTGTAGATAAATGTATTGACCGGGCAGGCTCAGCACGCTGGGGGATCCAGCTCAGTAAACTCCCTCACCTCCTAGGACTCAGGGAGAAGGATGTTGTGTCAGGCCATCTGCGATGGTGAGAAATGCCACAGAGTAGTTAAGAACATTGCTGTTAAAGTCAGACAAGCCTAAATTCCATTTCTGGCTCTACCACTTCCTACATACTGGCCTTGGCATGTTACTTAATCACACCTGAAAGTGGAGACGGTCTTCATGGTGTTGGTGGGGTGATGAAGTTACGTGCTTCCCACAGAGCTGCAGTGTGGGGGAGCTTGTGGTGACGGTCATGATCATTACAGTTGCCATCATCATCACTGTCTCAAAAACTTAAAATCTAAACGGGGACGATAAGGCAAGCTCATCAGTAATTCCAAAGGAACATGAGATAAGAGTAAAAAAGAAAGAGCTGGGCATTTGGAACTATGGAGATTCAGAAAAGGAACAAATAACTTGCAGCTATAGGACATAGGCAAAAGATGGCATCTTTATCCATTCTTGAAAACAATAGGATTTCGATAAGTTAAGATGATGTTGAACATTATAACTGGATGGACTGGCTTGACATAGGCATTTAGGTAAGAAAATATAAGATGTGTTCTGGAAAGTGCCTTTTCCCAGAGTTCTGAGGAAAGGTGAAATCCGTGACACCTAGACTCTGAGGCTAGAGCCGGCTCTAAGAGGCCTTCACTCTCAGGCTAAGGGATTTGAAATTCCTCTGTCAGGCAGTCGAGGCTGTAGAAGAGGCCAGGAGGCTGGTGCCGCGTCGATTCCTCTGTCATGGCAGTGGCGAAGGAGGAACTGAGTGACACAGACAGGACCGTGGTAGGAGGAAGGGGATGACCCCTAAACTGAGGCCGAGGTGACAGGAGGTCTGAGCTTAACTGGGGGAAATGGGAGAACAGTCAGCAGTGTAGGACCGAGGAGGAGGAGGACTCCGCTCAGTTTTGATGGAGTCCAGTCTGAGATGCCACAAAAGAGTCAAGAAGAAAAGCCCTTAGGTTTGGTGATTGGAGGACTTGAGAGCATTTCAGAAGAAGGAAAGAAGGTGGAGGTGGGGCTGGGGAGAGGAATTGCTGCCTGTGTGGGAGGTCGGGGGTGAGGGTGGGGCTGACGTGTAGTTTATCGTCATTGCTTTAGCAAATGGTTTAAGTTGTTTAGTAAAAGGAAATGGTGAGCCTGGAAAGTAAATAAGAATCAGGGGCCATGCAGAGACAGGGAGCAAGCCCAAGAGTGCAGAGAGAAGGTAGGAAGGTACTTCATTTGAGACAAGAGGCCAGTGAGGAGGAAGTAGCCACACAGAAAGCTTCATTGTAACAGGGAGGCTCTATGCAGGTGCCTTCCGTCTCCTGGGAAATGGTCAATTTCTGTGAAACCTGGGTGGAACTGAAGACTTAAAGAAGAATGGCAAAGGTTGAAAATGACTGCTTTGGAAAATTTGATAGGAGAAAGAATAGAAGAATTATGCAAGAGCAGGGAGAGGCTAGTTACGTTGGATCAAGCAGAATGGGGTGGGCCCCGACGGTACGTTTCTGGGGCCGTCCATCCATGAGTGAGCAGAGGGACCCCGGAGGAGGAGGTGACCAAGGCACATGTGGGGGAAGGTCGGGAAGGACAGCAAGTGTGTGACAGTGTTCTCTGCGAGCTCTAAAGGAGAGAGCCAGTAGCCGAGGTATTGCTCCTGCTCTGGGAGGAGGAGGCGTTAAGGGTTGGTGGCAGTGTGGAGATTGTGTTCGAGGGAGACCAAACTTGAAGCCTAGGAGCAGCAGATACGTGCCTTACATCACCTCTTTTGCTGTTTTAGTAAATCAAAATTACAATCTGAAACCAGAGCACCCTAAAAAAGCATATTCTATAATAAACGCTGTTTGTTAACAATACTTAACGTAAATAGTCAGGTATTGTTTTCCTGGTTTAGCCTTTGAGACTGGAAGGCATAAACAGATCCTCAGTCCTAACCCAGTGCCTTGTTGACCACATTTTACTGCCTGTCCTTTGGTGACTTCTCAGTCAGAGGAGAAACAGAAGTGGGAAGTGGCTCGTGTTGACTGTCACTGCGCACCAAAGGACAGCACTTCCTTTTTCTCTTGCAATGTGTTGGAAGGCCGTATTGTAACTGCCCTGGGGCTGCAGCCCTGCAGGGCCTAGAGCCCAGAGCTTTCTGCGTGGAACAAAAATGACACCCTGGCTCCTTTGGGAAGGGTTATTACCTTTGAGTTTCAGAAGAGCAGCTTTTGTGGTGGTTATGATGTCATTGCTGCTTCCTCCTATTGGCCAGACTGTAGTTAGGGGAACATTGGGGCCTGGCCCCACTAATCTTGAAATAAGACAGCGAGTCATTTCTTCCCGTTTCAAGGCTTTACTCCAGTCTTCACGATTTTATTGATAAAATCTGCATCTGTCTTCATCTCTCCTCAGTTCAGTGCAGTGGAGAAATTTCTTGAGGCTGAGATAAGATGGCCCGAGAATATACAGGGAGAGGTGAAAAGGTACAGACCCAAAGCTTCACTTTCCTTATATTAGGATTCGGTAGAAGGGCACTCTGAATCTAGAGCAGTGGTTCTCAACCTTCCTGATGCCGCGGCCCTTTAATACAGTTCCTCATGTTGTGGTGACCCCCAACCATAAACCATGTCATTTTGCTACTGTCATGAATTGTAATGTGAATATCTTAGATGCAGGATGTATTTTCATTGTTACAAAGGGGTCGTGACCCACAGGTTGAGAACTGATCTAGCAGATTCTCCTATGAGGTGGTTAGAGTAGGCTTGGGAGTCAGGGGACGTGGAATATACTGCAACAAACTGTTGGACAGGGTGAGCCTCAGTTTCTTCCTAGGGTCAAAATAGTACCCACCTGCCCAATAGAGGTGTACTTTACATACTAAGCTAATGGAGTGAGTGCTGCAAGAGCAGTCCAAAGAGAGTCGATGATCTTACCAATGCTGTCGTTTTCTTTTTTCAAATGTTAAAAGTTCGTAAGGAGTGGTAAAGCTCATTTGAAGGGTTCAGCCTTTCCTTCCTTCCTAAAAACCTGTCGGAAACTTTGCTTAAGAAATTGGAGGAACCCATTTATTTAAGCAATGCCATCTTGAAATCAGTAATTGAGAAAGAATTCAAAAACGCAGGAAGATGAACTCAGGCTAGTTTGATGCACACAAATAGGAGATAGGATTTCTGTCCTACATTTTTTGAAACCCAGGGTTGCTGCCCTAGATTTTCTGGGACAGCCCCAGTTTGGGTAGCGCCGCCTCAATGGCCCACAGGAAGGATGTCTCGTCCTGAATTAATGTGACGTTAACAAAAATCTCTGTTCCTTTCTGTGACGTCTTTCCATTGTTGGCTGACTGAAGACCTACGAGACAGATAGAAAATGTAGTCAGAATTTTCACATTCGTGCAGGCAGGGATCCCTACCACATCTTTGTGAAGGTAGATTTTAGTTATGTCATAAGGGTCTATTAAAAGACGTTAACAATTCTTTTCTTTTTTTTTATCGTTTTAAATATTTTAACTTACGGACTCCACCCATTAAGATAAAGGAAGGAAAATATTAACTAAGCCTCCTTAGAGTTTCAGGATAAAGGAATCCCTTCAAATAGCCCTTGCTCTGGAACAGTGACCAGACTGTCCCTGTCCAGCGCAGCACTGAGTTTCTGTTACTTATATCAAAGGGCAGCGTCTTCCCTGGAAGATAATACCCAGCCTGGGCACATTTTGATACTTACATCTCTGGAGGGAAGAGGAGGGAGGAGCAAAGGAAAGGAGGGAGGCAGAGAAGACAGACAGGGCGAGCCCATATCAAAGAAGAGAGGAAATTACTCAAGGCCACTTTGAACTGTTTTGTTTTCTTCTTTTCTGTCTGAGACATGAAAACTTCAGCCAATCCCCAGCCATCTTATCCCCAGTAGCTTTACATTTCTGGAATTAAAGTAGCGAAAGAATAAAGAAAACAGACTCCGGACGAAAGGAGAACAGACTTCTTTGTTAGAAATTTGACATGAAAAGAAAACCCAGGGCTTCGTGGCTCTGTTTGAATCCCTCCAGCACAGGCAGCAGGTTGATCGGAAAAGTCTAGTCTAGCTGATCTCAAAATCTGCATTTGCCACTGAGAGTATTTATCGTTCCTGCCTGGAGGCCTGATTTGCCTTTTGATCCACACCCAAGGAGAATGAGGTTTCTCCACACTAGCGATGCCTTACCACCAGTTACACAATGGTACCGCTCCACTTCCTTACTGTGGGGCCCTGTGAAATCGGGCCTTTGCAAATGGGCAGTCCAGTGTCCTCGCAGAGAGAGGTGCTGTCCGTGGGGTGATGCTGTTGGTTACTTTGAAACCCATATGTGTTGCCCTTCCTCACTATAGGGTGTCCGTCCTCTTCCTTACCTCTGCTCTGCAGACCCCAGGTAGTCAGGCATTCAGGTACAGAGGTTTGCCTTCCTCCTTCACTCTTAGCTTCTGATGAAATTAACCACAGTTAAGTTATACTTTAGAAGTATTCAGAATGCTAGCATTAAATAAATAATATCTCAAACTTTTTATTCATTCTCATGCTTTATTTATTTTTATTTATTTGTTTGTTTTTTGAGACAGAGACTCTATTACCTTGGGATTGAGTGCTATAGTGTCATAGCTCACAGCCACCTCAAACTCCTGGGCTCAAGACATTCTTCTGCCTCAGCTTTTCAAGTAGCTGGGACTATAGGTGCCCGCCAGAATGCCCAACTAATTTTTTTCTATTTTTAGTAGAGACAGGGTCTCACTCCTAAGTTCAAGTGATTCACCCGCCTCCGCCTCCCAGAGTACCAGGATTACAGGTGTGAGCCCCTGCGCCCCGCCTTCATGCTTTATTTTCTGATACTGCCTGGGTCAAACCTTTCACAGCGACAACTCCCTTTGTTAGACCTGGTCATTTCCACTGTGCCACTGCGAGTAAATATACAGTAATCATGATCTTCAAAACTATTGGAACCTAAGAAGGACTGAAAAGAAACAACTGGCTAGATGGGGGAAAGTGGAAACTAAGCTAAGATAGTATGATTGAGCAACAGATTGACATCGATTTTTATGTTGTGGGAAGACTAGTGAGGATGATAGTATATTGGTTGAGACAGTTGGTCAAGAGAATTGAAAATGTTCTACCCCATGCTGTGAAATTCAGTGGGAAATCAATTAGACATTCGGTTATCTCAGCGATATATGACATAGCACTAGAGCGAAGTCGGACCAGTGGATACATAAAGAATAAGGGTCTTCAAATCTGTGAAGAAGTTTCCGTATCTGCTTTGATGAGTCTGTGTTACAAAGAAAGGAACAGAAAGAAAAACGCACATACGAGCTGACGGATTACGGCGTAGGTGGACAGACGTGTGGGTGTGGCAGGCAGAGAAGCAAGTTGTGCTCTACGTGGAAAAGGGGGGAAGTTAGCTGAACAGGGGAGTGTCGTGATGTGACGGTAGTGAGTCGAGAGCGTGCGGGTGGCAGTTGAAACCCTGCAGGAACTGGTATTTAGGATCAGTATTTTTCACTCTCTATGCAAATGACAAGAGATGCTCCTAATCCAGTGTCCATATTCTGGTATTAATTCAAATCGGAGAAACCCATAAAATATACTTCAGGTAATGATTGGTTTGAGGCGTAAAGGAATATACTATCTCTGTTTCCATTAAGAGATGAAAAATTAGAATTAGAAGAACTAATGGAGTAAAAGAGAACATTCTCTCACCCATTCTTTAACTGACCCAGAGTCTGATCTTTATCAGCTACTTTAGGGTATGTTAGGCCTTAAGTTTACACAGGGCTAGTTCTGCAGCCCACGCTGCACGTGAGGAGAGACCTGTCCCCTTATCACGGTCTTCACGGTTGTCCACACCAGCTCAGTTCATGAACTGCTGCTGTTCTGTTGCCTCCTTGTTAGTTTTAGATAAAAATACAAACTACATCTCACGCTACTGTAATTTAATGGAAACAGCATCCTAGATGTGTAAAGAGATGTGAAAACGTCAGTGAGTGAGGGGCACCAACAAGGCCTTGACGGTGTTGACCTTCCCAGATGCTGACCGTGCCCGGCCACGACACCAGACCCCAAGTGTTAAGGAGCAGGTAACTCACCACTTGTGACAAAGAGCTTTTCAGCTCCTATCTAGGCCACTGTGCCTGGTATTGGGAAACGTTATTGAAGTCTATCAAGGAGATGGAGGAGTTCCAAAGGAGCGCAGCGTGATCACAGAGGTCTGGGAAGGTGAACCTGTATGGAAGGGTCTAGGAGGTTAACTTAAAAGGCCTGAGGGCACTGAGTCATGAGAATGAAAAGGGAAAAAGGCTGTAGCAAGACATTAAAAGGAGGGATTGTGTTCTCAAAAAAAAGAAAAGAGAAGACATGATTGAAGTTTTGAAGATGCTAAAGTGCAGAGTGAAGCTATATATAGATAAGCTCTTTCAATTAATGCTAAACCCTGGGATTCTGCTGCTTATATTTAAAGTGCTGGAACAGCAGGCAACGTGTAGAGTTTGAGCCAAACTTTTACACAGCAGAAGTGGTGAACTTGGAGCACATTTATGAAAGTTAAGGCGATGATGGCGGCGGCTAACTTAGCAGTCCCCAGAATTGGGCCTGCGTCCAGCTGCCGCGTAGGCTTAATACATAGCTCTTTTGTAACAGTGATTTGAAGCTTAGGGTAACCTTGAAAGCCTTGGCTCTCATTTAATGTTAAATTTAATGCGGACTGGAAAAAGATGAAAGATGTGGCCCAGGGGCCTAACAAAGTGTTTACCAGAGTACCAGCCGCGTGGCAGTCGACATTTATCAGTACCACCGGGTGCCAGGCATCGTACTGTGGACTGAGAACGTAAAGATGAGCAGGCCATGTTCTCTGTGCCAAAAGGAGAGAGAGAATTGCAGGTATTAAAGGTAGGACTGCCATAGTTCTTTCAAAGTGCAGAGACAGATTTGGGGCAGCAATGCCTGGTGTGTGTGTGTGTTTGCATGTTCTCTTTTTTGGAGAATATACTCAAGAGAGCATGAGCATCCTTAACTGTTTTTTTGTTTGTTTTTGTTTTGTTTCATTTTTTGAGACAGTCTCACTCTGTCACTCAGGTTAGAGTGCTGTGACATCATAGCTCACAGCAACCTCAAAGACCTGGCTCAAGCAGTAGCTGGGATTACAGGCATCTGCCACACCTGGCTGATTTTTCTGTTTTTACTAGACAGGGTCTTGCTCTTGCTTAGGCTGGCCTTGAACTCCTCCGCTCAAGGGATCTTCTCACCCTGGCTTCCCAAAGTATGCTTGGATTACAGGTGTGCGCCACTGCTCCCAGCCGAGAGTCCTGTACTGTTAATAAAGATGAGATGAATGACGGTATTGGGGAACCAAGGTCACATGACAATAGATCCCTGACGTTTTTCCTTTCAGCAACATGCCCATATCACCTCTTTCTCCATTTTTAGTTTTCTTTCTTTCTTCCCTTTCCTATAGGAAGTTTAGGACAAGAAGAGGCTAAAGATTTACTAAGGAGCCTTTCTGAGGGTTCTCCACTAAATGCAAGGACTTTGCGTCCCTCCTGTTGGCATAATTAAGGCAGACCTAGCATATCGGGCTGGTTCTGGATACACTTTCAACATAAGGCTGTCCGGTGCAGGGTCCTGAGGAGGCACCGCCAGCCCTGCATGATAGATCTACTTGCAGTCTTAACCATCACGGGACAGTGTGTGTAGGACTTACATGTGTGTATTTTAAACTCTGTGATTATCTGGAGTTAGTTTATTTCTTTGAATACTGTTTTTTCACATGGGTGTGATACAGTGTACATGGTTAGACGTCTGAGGAATAAATGATTTATAAAATATTGAGCGTACATTGCCTAGCGCAGTGCCTGGTGTATAGTGGGAACTGAATGAAGTGTAGTAAATAGTATGTATTAGATGTAGTAGAAGAAAATAACGAGGAACGCTTTCAGGTTTTGATCTGCGTCTGCCACGCACACCCTTCTTTGTGTTTTGTGTTAGCGTTGATGTTGTAACTGAACTTGTAAGTTATTTGTCAATATTTATCCCAG
The DNA here is from genome assembly GCF_027406575.1 of Nycticebus coucang. Taxonomy (NCBI): domain Eukaryota; kingdom Metazoa; phylum Chordata; class Mammalia; order Primates; family Lorisidae; genus Nycticebus; species Nycticebus coucang. Next base: position 61,085,995 of record NC_069799.1, on the reverse strand, counting down.
TTCCTTCGTTGCCTTTACACAGCCTCTTTTATCACCAGCTGCGCTGTTCTGAAGGTGGTGAATTGTCATTAGAGCAGCTTTTGGTGACCAGCGGTGGAGGAAGCTTACTGACTCTCATGGCAGGGTACCTAAGTGTCCTGAGCCAGACATCCCCATGAGGGTCATTTCACCAGGGGCTGATACCATCCCACCTCTGTACCCTACCAGAATCACCACTAGTTTCAGAAGCCTGTGTAGGATAGCTCATTTTGGACAAAGTATTGTTAACATAATTATTAGAAGAAGCACAACTTCAAAAAGGTAACACATGTTAACATTACCTTTCATATATACCCCTCTGTATAAAACATCCCTCTCTAAAAATGTATATTATTGCTTTGGCGCCCATAGCTCAGAGGTTAGGGCACCGGCCACATGCACCAGGGCTCAGTAGGTTCAAACGCGGCCAGGGCCTGCCAAACAAAAATGACAGCAACAGCAACAAAAAAAAAAAGCTGGGCGTTGTGGTGGGCACCTGTAGTCCCAGCTACTTGGGAGGCTGAGGCAAGAGAATCGTGTAAGCCCAAGAGTTGGAGGTTGCGGTGAGCTGTGATGCCACGGCACTCTACCCAGGGCGACATAGTGAGACTCTGTCTCTAAAAAATAAAATAAAAATAACTAAATAAATAAGGTGGGTTACTGAGACATCCCTTACATTCTGTTGAGTAGAGAAATATTATAATAATTGGTGACGGTTCTGAATGGGCTTTCTTACCATATAATGTAGGTAACGTAACATAATAAAGTAAAAGTCCTCATTTTTTACTTTATGTTGCTTCTTGACTATTCTCCTTCAAGTCAAGTTAGCTTAAGTGGGGGTGTTTGTTTCTTGTTGATTTGTGTTTGTATGTGTGGATGTTTTTAAAGGAATATTAGCTTATTAAAAAGAGGATGTGAGCCAAAATGTTTGCATGAATTAAGAAAAATCAATGAAAAATATTACTTAATTTGTACATTCCCCCGCTGGGCTGGAAACGTCCTTTTCCTTTGTACTTCTGTTAGGGAGAAAACAGACCAGCTTGAATCTGTGCTAGATGGAATCAAACACCTCAGTGGCAAAATAGGAAATGGGGCCGTCGTTTTTTTTAATCTTCTGTAAGATATTCGTGAGTTGTCCAAATCAATAATTATATTTTGTAGTAAAGGACCATTCTGCCTTTTCCCTATAGAATTCGACAGTAAAGTCACTCATTTGAGGCACTTAACCCAGGCAAGGTGTTTTCCCTGTCACACCCTAAGTGAAGCCAGTGTGTCCTGGTGATGGTCTTAAAAAGTGGCTCAGTAAGTAAGCTGTGTCCCAGAGAGGAAGAACATGGTGTCTGAGCAGGATCAACAAGACGGTATGATGAAAGCACTTTGAGGTCTTTCAGGGCGAGGCGGATCCGTACACCTGAAATGCTGCTGGCGGGGCTGCTGCGTGCTGTGCCGGCCGCCATAGCTCCCGGCCTGGCCTGGCCTCTGTGCAGTGGAGCCAGCACCCTGGTTGGGAGAAAGAGGAAGTGCACTTCCTGTGCCCAGTGCTCACTCCTCTTTGCCAGCCGGGCTGCTGAATGCGATGCTCTCTTTGTGTAGTGGACATCTGTCTAATGGGAACTGGACTGTGACCACCAGTTCATTTTACACGGGCCACCATGCAGCTGCCAGATGGTGCCCCGTCTTAGCTGTTTTGCAAGTCCAGCCTGGGTTTCTTTCAGCTCTCGAGGTGGGAAACATGGGATCCTGCCACCAGGCCCATGTCCCTGCAAAGGAAATGCTTCCAAGAGCCAAAGGCTTTGCTCTAATCTCTGTGAAGAAAGAAGAAGTCTTAAGGAAAGGTACTGAATAAATTAAAGGCATACTTTTTTAAATCGTATCTTTTAGGCTTTCCTCTCTACCTAATTGCGCTGTAATCTGTACTTTGGAGTACAGTTTTTAAGTGGGACATGTCAGGCTTTTATGCCACAGATTAAACTCCGAGGCAAATAAATTTGTGACAGCCTAAGAGGCAAAAAGAAGAGTGTTCGTCAAATGGCAGCGTCTGATTGTTTAACCCAGACTAATCGGTCTTTCAAGGGCCTGCCACATGCCTTCGAGAAGACGAGAATGCTCGGGAGATAAGGGAGGGCCCGTGGCTCTCTGTTCCCCTGCGTTAGCTGAATTGCTGCCGGCAGTCGACATAAAACTATTGGTCGCTGCCCTAGCAACACAGAATGCTGTGTTGACACATACTGTGTCACATGCTTGCAATGAAAATGCGGTATTTTTAGATCACTTCAAAGTCAGGAAACCGTTAAACCAATATCGCATCCTCCCTTGCCCCTCTGGCCACTTCCTCCACACCCCCAGGAAAATTGCCCCCATTTTATAGAAAAGGAACCTGAGACAAAGATTAAATGATATTTTGAGCAAAGCTGATCGTCCCGGGAAAAATGGCTGATCTAGTCCTAAATCTAACACATCCCTCAGAGTGATTTTTACACTTCTTTTACCTAAGCCATGTGTGTTCCATATGACCTTAAATCTAATCCTTAATATTGTATAAGGAGTTCAAAAGACAACCTAGTCTCCCATTTTCTTACCTGGAATTCATTCAAATAAAAATAGGCACATAATACTGTACTGTAAAAAAAAAAATCAAAGCATCAGACACACTTTGAAAATCTTCTCTCAGAATTTATGACACTATTAAGTGTCTTTCACGTAGCTCGCTTGTATTTGCTCGTTAGAAAACCACCTTTCTTGTCTCTGAAGTTTCTGTGCCCAGCTCAGGGCCTGACATGGACTAGGCGTTCAAAATTAGCTGAAAAATGAGCGAGGGAAGTAGATGCTGCCTCTCTCTGATCCAATACCACCTAACCCATTTTTTATTTATTTTTATTTTTTATTTTTTTGCAGTTTTTGGCCGAGGCTGGGTTTGAACCTCCGGCATATGGGGCCGGCGCCCTACTCCTTTGAGCCACAGGTGCTGCCCCCACCTAACCCATTTTTACGGAGTTAGACTCTATGGTGCAAAGAGATGCTTTTGTTCATTCTTAGAACATGTTTTGAGAGGCTTATGTGCTAAGCAGTGTACAGTGCCCTGGGGAGAGATTAAAAAGTGTGGGGCTAGGTGTGGGTGGCGATGGCTTACGCCTGTAATCCCAGCACTTTGGGAGGCTGAGGCGTGAGAATCATTTGAGGCTAGGAGTTCAGAACCAGCCTGGGCAACATAGCAGAACCTTGTCTCTACAAAGAAAAAAGTATGAGCTGGGCATGATAGTGGCTACCTGTAGTTCCAGCTACTTGGGAGGCTGAGGCAGAACATTGGCTTGAGATTATAGTGAGCTGTGATCATGCCACTGCACTCCAGCCTGGGTGACAGACCAAGACGCTGTGTCTTAAAAAAATAAAAGGAAGACAAAAAGGGGGATGATATGGGTGCGGCACACAGGAAGGATGTGTGTGTGTGTGTGTGTGTGTGTGTGTGTTGTAGGGAGAGGGGGAGAGAGTCTGTGACATTCTTCTCTTTGTATTTATTTTCCTGAAAGCTGTCTGACCCAGTAAAGATTGAAAACAACTGCGGTGTATCAATAGAAGGAACATAAGAGTTGTCCAACTTGTATAGGGTCTTGACAGGTACATACTGAAAACTAAGCCTTCAAGCAGTAAAGCTTATGATGCGTTGTTAGCTCTCAAAATAGTTTCAAAACAACATGAAGTCTCTCTGCCCTCCCGCCCCCAAGTCATCTGCATCGGTAGGCCTAAATCTACATGATGGGATGGTGTTACGTGAGTCTTTGCTTAATAGCCTGTTTATGATCCTCAGTCACTTGTAGCCAAAGGGGAAAAAATAGATCAAGAAAGTGAAAGTTTTATAAATTGTAAACTCCATGCCGAGGTGGGGTGTGGTGTTTGGTCGCGTGGTTTTCCTGGATTTGGTTAATCTCCATGCCGTGGCTAGCTGTTTACCCTCTGGCTACCCAGTAAAACCCCAGCTTCTCAGAAAGCAGCGATGGAAGTGGGTGGTGTGGTGGCTGAGGACAGGGCCTGGAGATAAAGGGCCTCTTCTGATCCCTTCTAGTGACTTAAAGCCGGTCACCTGATGTCTCCAGGCCTCAGTTTCCCCACCTGCAAAGTGGACAGGGCTGTTGTGCATATTATGAGAGGTGGTATAGGGAGAGTTCTGAGAACAGTACCACGTCGCCCAGCCTAATACTGATGAGGCCGCAGTGGACAGACGTGGACACCACGGCCTGACTTCGTCCCCCAGTGACACCTCTGCTTTCAGAAGGAATTGGCCTAACAGTGAACATCGATCAGCCGACAGAAAAATGGGTTCTCGGTTGTACTGGCAATAATCATGGCACCACCTGAGCTATATGGCGTCCTCACCACGCGCCAGGTCCTGTACTGTGGGCTTAGTGTGCCTCCTCTTGTTCAAGTGTGTATCCTCAACAGTCCTGCCCTATAAATGCTATTCATTGTGCCCATTCTACAAGGGAGAAACTGAAACTTACAAAACTAACCTGTGGATGATGCGGAGTTCAGACCTAAGTGGTTCGCCTGTAGGGTCCCCTGTTCCTAACTCCTACATTATTCTGGCTCTGGATTCCGTAGCACAGACCAGGCATGTCCCTGTGCCTGACAACCTGTGATCGTTCCCCTGAAATTATCTTTTCCACTTGAGAATGCGTCCTCTGCTTGAGTATGAGTTGTCTTTGATATCTGTATTTCTACTCAGTGTGGTGTGTGGTAAACAATAGGTGCTTAATGTTTACTGAATTATTCCACAAACACTCCTTGCATGTCTTCTTGACGTTCCTGAGTCCTGCCATTTCTTCCAGCTGGAGGTATTGCTGCTGCTTCCAAATTCTGATTATTTACATCCTGGCCTTTCAGGGTCTAGTCCAAATACCATTTCATCCATCATGGCTCTTCCTCCTGGACACCCCGCAGAGTTCTAGTGCACCGAGGTCCCCGTGACGTTTCGTTCCCCTCTGACTGCGCCCAGGGCTTTCTGTGTTAAGCTGCAGCGTGTATGAACACACTTGTCTTGTCAAACTTCAAGCTTCTTATAATCAGGGGCTAGTTTAGTCCATTGGTATGCCTTATGGAACTTCAGAGAATTTAATACAGTGCCTTAAGACAGCCATAAACATTTGCTGATTAAGAAAATGCAAGGCATTCTAGAGAAAGGGGTATTTTTTCCCCCAGCCTCTGTTCTACCTTTCTTTTCTTTCTTTCTTTTTTTTTTTTTTTTGTTTGGCTGGGGCTGGGTTTGAACCTGCCACTTCCAGCATATGGGGCCGGCGCCCTCCTCCTTGAGCCCCAGGCGCCGCCCCGTTCTACCTTTCCTCCTCCTTTTTCTTTTCCCAGCACGTGGAGCACCTCATCACACGCCTGGTTTTGAGTCGGCTGGTGGGCCCTCCATGAAGCATGAAAAAATACTGTTTTAGCTGAAGCAGTGGAAGTAAGAGAATCATTTTAGGGTGTCACCATAGTGTGAAAAGCTTTGACATTTAAGATAAAATAAGGAAAGCGAAAAACAGTTGACTGTGTAGTTGGCGTCTCTCGCAGCACAGGCTCTGAGCCCTCTCGGCAGCGTGCTCACCTGAACGCCCGCCAGACTCACACATGTTTCTTTTGGCTCTGGCTGGAAGAACCACCCTGTAGTTCTCAGGATCCCTTCTGCTCTGGCAGGGACCGACGAGACAGGGAGTGGGCAGCTCGCGGAGAAATGAGTCAGAGGTCTTATGCTGTCTTGTTGCTTAGATCCTGGGGTGCACGTTCCCTTTTCCCTCTGACTTCTCATGCATCCCTCTCTTCACTTGGTGCAACACATACATCCTTTTTATGAGGCTGGGAAACCTCTACTGGGGAAGTAAGGTTCCACATCTTTGGAACTCTCTAAGACAGTGACATAGGCTTTGCCTCTGCTTATGATCCTAGAAGTTCCCCCAAGGTCATGTGTAGGGGAACGGCGCTTCTTCCTTTGAGGACTCAGATTGTAGCATGGAGGGAAAGTTACTTTCAGGGACCAGGGAGGGAATTGACTTATGGGGAGCGAGGAAGTATGAAGTGGAGCTCAGCATGGAGATTCTGGGGACTGCTATCTGTCACCTGTCATGTCTCACCCAGCCTTTAAACTGTCCCCTGAAAGTAGACATTCCTTATCACACAGCACGTCTGCCCTGAACTCGTCACCTCTTTGCATTGTCCCTGTTCCCGTTAACGTGCCACCTTCCTCCCTGTCACCCAGTCTCACAATGTAGGCCCTGTCTGCCTCCTGCTTTTCCTTGCCTTCACATCCAAATCTGGGGAATTCGTGTCCTTTACGTTCCTACGACCATTTCATCCATTCCTCCGATCATCACCACTGTGCCCGCTTTCTTGGAATGTGACAGTGATCTGCCATATGCATTTTCACAGCTTTATTTAGACATAATCAATATGCAATAAACTTCACAAGCTAAACTGTAAAATTCGATACGTTTTAACATAGGTGTACACCTACAGAACAGTCACCATCAAAATAACAAACTTGTCTCTCCAGAAAACTTCCTCAGAGTCCTCGGAAATCCCTTCCTGGCTCCCCAGTGACTGATCCGCCTTCTGTGGACCATCCTAAGTTCCCATCCTAGAATTTCGTATAACCACAGTCACACAGCATGGGCTTCTTAGAGCCTGGCTGCCCACGATGAAGTGTCAAGGTTCGCGCGTGCCAGTAGTTCATTCCCTTGTGTTGCTGAGTAGCATTCTGTAGAATGGGTGTGCCACAGCGTCAGAGTTCTCCTCTGGACCAATGTCTAGGTTGTTGCCACTTTGAGACAATTACAAAAAAAACCCTAAGAGCCCATTCATGTACAAGTATTTGTAATGGTGGACATTTTATTTATTTTTTGTAGCTTAACTTACAGGAGTAGAATGGCTACATTGCCTAGTGGGTTATGTTTCCCTTTGTAACAGGTTTCCAGACTGTTTTCTAAAGTTCTCACCATTTAACACGCCCAGCAGGAGTCCGTGTGTGTGCACGCGCAGGATCAGTATTTCTAATTTCAACCGTTCTAACATGTGAGTAGTGGTATACGTTGTGGTTTTAATCTTCATTTGCGTGATGATGAATGATGCTCAGTGTCTCTTCATGGATTTATTGATAACTGTGTGTTGTCCTGGAGGAAGCGTCAATTCTGATCTTGGGCTGATTTTGTAATCGGGCTGTGGCCTTATTGTTGAGTTTCGAGAGTTGTAGGTACGCTCTGCTTTCAGGTGCTTCAGGTTACACATGGTGCATATCTTTGCTACCTATGTGCTATGGTTACATTATGTTTCCTTTTAAAAAGCAGTTTTTGATTTTGCTAAAGGCTTACTTACCAATTTATTCTTTCATTGATTGTGCTTTTGGCTTCATAACAAAGAAAACCTGACTCGAGGTCACTAGATTGTCTAGAATTGTTAATAGTTTTAGGCTTTACATTTTGGTCTATGGTCTATTTTGAGTCAATTTTTGTATTCAGCGTGCCTCTTCTATTGAAATTCACTTTTCTTGCATGTGAAAGAAGTGAAAGCCCAGTTGTTCAGGCCCGTGTGTCCTTTCCCCGTTAAATACTTTATCCAGCAATTGCCTCTGTACCTTTGTCCTGTCAGGTTATTTCTAGACTGTCTCATCTGTCCAATTGATCTCCTTTGTTGATCTGGGCTCCAGTGCCGCGAGTTCTGCCTTGCCTGGGTCTGTGCAGCCTTCCAGCATGTCTCCAAGTCAGATGGGATCAGTCCTTCACTCTGTCCCTCTTTTCCTGAGTTGTTCCGGCTGTTCCAGGTTCTTTGCATTTCCATATGAATTTTAGACTCGGGTGGACAGATTTTATAATAAAAGCTTACTGTAATTTTGATTGGAAATGTATCCCATCTGTCCAGCAATTTGGAGAGAATTGACATCTTAGCCATGCTGAGTCTTTCAACCCAGGAAACTGTGTTTCTCCATTTACGTAAGTCTGCTTTCATTTCTCTGACGAGTGTAGTTCTCGGCATATAGGTCTTTCTATATCCCTTGTCGGATTTATCCCTAAGTATTTTATGTTTCCAGGGCTCTTCTAAGTAATATTCTTCTATTTGCTATTTCTAGTTGTTTGTTACTAGCATATAGAAATACAGTTGATTGTTTATATATATATATAAAATGTATCCTGCAAGTTTACCACACTCATTAGTTCTAGTAGTCTTTCCTAGGATTACATTACATTTTCTACATGAATGGTTATGTCATTTGCAAATAAAGACAGTTTTACTTCCTTTCCACTTAAGGTTTTTTTTTTTTTGTTTTTGTTTTTTCTTGCCTGTTTGCACTGGCTTAAACTTGAAGTATGGAGTTGAATATAGAAGTAGTAAGAGGAGACAACATTGTTGTGTTCTTAATCCTGGGGAAAAATCATTCTTTCCCTGTAAAGCATGACGCAAGCTGTAGGTTGTTCATAGATACCCTCTACGAAGGACATTCCCTCTATTCCTGTTTTGCTGAGAATTAGTATTAGGAATGAATGATTTTTTTTCAGATGCTTTTTTGGCATCTATTCAGATCATATGGTTTTCTTTTTTAGTTTGTAAATATGGTGTATCCCATTGATTTTTTTTTTTTTTTTTTTTTTCCTTTAAACGTTAAACCAGCGTAGTGTTGCTGGGATAACACCACTTGGTCATGATGGTTTTATTGGATTCTGTTTGCTCAAATACTGTTTAGAATTTTTGCATCTGTATTCGGGAAGACCATTGTTTTGTAATTTGCTTATAATTTCTTTTGGTATAATGTAATCCTGATGTTACAGGATTAGTTGTGAAGTGTTCTGGTCAGTTTCAGGGAAAAGTACATACGAAGTTTTATTGTTATTTCCTTGATTGTTTGGTAGAACTCATCACATAAATTATTTGGGCCCCAACTTTTCTGGGTAAAAAGGTTTTAGCTAAAAATCCTGTTTCTCTCTTTCAAAGAATATACCTACTTAATCTAAGTTGTCAAATTTATTGGCATAGAATCTGTAGTGATGTCATCTCTCTTATTCTTGATGTTGATAACTTGTGATTTCTAAATTTTTCCTTAGTCTGAATTGAAATCCTCAGTTTTGTCCTCTTGAAGAATTAACCTTTTATTTTACTGATTTTTTAAATTGTTCTTTGTTTTCTGTTTTATTTATTTTCACTTTAATTTTTTTTTAGAATCAGAATTCACTTTAATTTTTATTCCATTGTTTTGCTTACTTGGGATTAATTTGCTCTTGCTAGTTTTTTAAGGTGAAAGCTGAAGTTATTAATTTGAAATCTTTCCTAATGAAGCGTTTAATAGTTCATATAATATGTCCTCGTAAGTACTGTGTGATCTGTGTCCTATAAATTCTCACGGGTTGTGGTTTCAATTTCATCCAGCTTAGAATGCTTTCTGATTTCTCCTTTGACCTGTGGGTTGAAGTATGTTGTTTTAGTTTCCAAATGCTGGTTGAGCATCCCTAGTCTGAAAACCTGAAATTCGAAATGCTCCAGAATCTGAAACTTTCGGTACTTAAAGGACATGCTCATTGCAGCCTTTCAGACTTCAGATTTTCAGGTTAGGGATGCTCATCCAGTCAGTATAATGCAAATATTTGAAAATCAAAAAATATTCCAGAACACTTGGAAGCATTTAGATAATGGCTACTCAACCTGCATTTGAGGATTTTTTAGACATTATTCTATTGTTGATTTATAATTTAGTTTAATTGTTCTCAGGGAACATCCCTTGTATGGCTAAAGAATTCTTAAATTTCTTTTTTTTTTTTTGGCGGTTTTTGGCCAGGGCCGGGTTTGAACCCACCACCTTTGGTATATGGGGCCAGTGCCATACTCCTTTGAGCCACAGGTGCCACCCAGAGAATTCTTAAATTTCTTGAGAATTATTTGATGCCTTATAGAAGGACCAGTCGTGGTGAATGGTCTGTGTATATCTGGGAAGAATATGTATACTGTTCTTAGACTGAGGTTTCCACAGAAGACAATCTTCTTTATCCATATGTGTTATAGCAATTATTAAGAAAAGCTGTTGAAATCTCCACGGATCGTTTTTGATTTGTCTGTTTCTTCTTACAGTTCTATCCGCTTTCGTTTTACGTATCTTGAAGTTCTATGATTGCATTTATCACAGGTAGCAGATAGTTGGGTGTTTTTAAAATGTGCTCTGAGAGTTCTACCTTTTAAAGGGAGTGTTACAGTAATTAACAATGAAGGTAATTGGTGATAAAGTTGAGCTTAAGTTTATTACCTCATTGTTTTGTAATTCTCCCACCTATTCATTCCTTTTTCCTCTTTTTCTCACTCCTTTTGGATTATTTTTTTATTTCACTTTTTCTCCTGGCTGCAGTTTACTTTCAAGTGATAGTACACAGCTTTGCACAGAGCCTTTGTTACTGTTGTCAAACGTTTTACTTTTACATGTTATAAATTCCACAATAATTTTTATAATTTTAATTGATAGAATTTCTTTTGAATCGTAAGAAAAGTTACATATTTGCTCAGGTGGTTGTCATTTCTGTTGCTGTCCCTTCCTTGGTGGGGACCCGTATTTCCTTCTGATACCACTGTCCTTCTGTCAGAAGGACATCCTTAACATTTCTTGGTCATCTGGCAGTGAATTCTTTTACCTTTTGTGTGTCTGAGAACATTGATCGCCCCCTTGCTTTTGAAAGGTATCTTTAATGCCGTGAAATCCTAGGTTGACAGAGTTTGGTTTTGTTTGTTTTTTTCTCCTTTCAGTATTTTAAAGCTCCTCCACTGTCTCCGCTCTCACAGCTGCTGGTGTCATCCTCATCTCTGTTGCTTTGTGTATGAGTCTTCCTTCCTCCAGTCTGCTTTGGAGATTTCTTCTCTTTGAGTAGGGTTGAACCATTCGATTAGTGTGTCTTCATTTGCTTTTCCTCCTATTTATTACATTTGGAGTTCATTGAGCTTTTCGAATGTATGAGTTACTAGTTTTTATGAAATTGGGAAAATTTGCAGCCAGATATTTTTTCTGTCCCCTTTCTCTCTGTCCTCTCCTTGGAGACTCATTTATTTGGCCACTCGAAGTTGTCCTACAGCTCACTAAAGTGCTTCTCTTTTGTTTTTTTGTTTGTAAGTTTCCTTTCAGATACAGTGATAACTATTTTATTAAAGTTCTAGCATCTATATTATAGTTGTTTATTAACTTAGGGAGTGAGGCCTTCCTGAGTCCCCTACCCACTGCTCCATGACTCGTGGGTTGTGCTGGTATCCTGGCAGGGACAGGCACTGTTTTAAGCCTTCTGGAGGGTTCTTTTCCTGGGCCTCTGGCAGTTGCTTCACTCACATACGTTGCTCAGTGCTCTGCTGACTGCTTGGGAGAGACCTCTGCAGCTTTCTGAGGCTCTCTCTGGGCGGCTTCCTCCTTTGCGGTACTTTTTACCTGCGAATTCTAGCTGTTCCCAGACTCTCGACTCGAGGAGTATGCTGGGTTCCACCTGCTTCCATTTTCCTGTTCTGTGGCCTGGAAACTCTTCCAGGGCAGTGAGCTGTCTGCAGCCTGCCCCAGTCTCCTGCAAGGCCAGAGGCGCTGAAGTCTGCTCTTCCTGATGGTATTTCTCATCCCTGGTTCTGGTCCTACAGTCCCTTCCAGTTACAACCCTGATGATGCCAACTGAACCTTTAGGGGCACCACGTTGACCAGGAAATTCAGCCCACGCCGCTCAGGCATGTTCTCCGGATCTTCCAGGGGTCATTCTGTGTTTTTCTCTAATTCCCTCTATAGCCTCCTTCCATTCCTTAGGATTGGTTAGCAGGAATTCTTGTACCCTATTTCTTTTTGTTGACAGCTTGCCTTTCTTTGGGTTCACCATTTCCTGCAACATTTTATCACATGTACAAGTTGAAAATTATCTCTTCTTTAAACTCCTATAAACATTTTGCGCACCTTTTATTCAACCTATCACTTGGGCCTGTGTATTAACTTATTTATGAACACATCTAATCTTCCAGCTGTAAATAAATCCCCTGAGGGTGAGATTCACATCCATTTACATACTTCTAGAAATATACTATATATAGTAGTATATTACTAATTATACTACTATATACTAGTAGTACTAATATACTATACTATATTATTGTATATTAGTAAAGTATATTACTATAATATAGTAATATGTAGTATATTTATATGGATATACTATATATAAATATATATATATAAAAAATTCCTACTGGACACATTGGCAATCTTGAGAATAAACCCTGAAGGTATTGATGGAATATTGGCCCAATGATAAAGAATATCCTACTAAAAGTCGTGGATAGATCCACCTGTCTGCCCGGTGTTTTGTTTCTACTCACTACTAAGCTGAATATATCTCTTCCTTTTCTCTGTGCCTTGGTTTGCAAGCAAGAATTGCCCTTTTGCCTTGAAAAGAATGAACTGTGAAGAAGAGATTTTCACTTTGCTCTCTGTGCATTCCCACAACCCACCACTGTACCTGGTGCAAGAGCTGGCTGTTTCATCACCTGAGTAACTCTCAGTGGGAAGTATTCTCAAAAGGATCATCCTTTAAAAAAATAAACCTGCAAGGTAGGCTGTAGCATGGGAGTGCTAAGGAGAGCTTTTATCTTTTAAAATCCATCTGAAACCATACAAAGCAGAAAGCACAAAACTAATTTCCAGTTCCCAATCTCTGGTTTTTCTTTCTTTGTAAAAAAAAAAAAAAATCTGTTGAAATGATTTCACTTACTTGTGGTGCTTAGAGCAGTCACATTCTGAAAGACAGAAAGTAGAATTGTGTTTGCTGGGGCTGGGGGGAGAAGGGAACGGGGAGTTATGGCTCACTGAGTATGGAAGGGAAGATGGTTGGAGATGGTGGTGGTGACAGTGACACAACAGTTCTTGGTGCTCCTTGACTTTGCCAAAGTCCTGGCCATGTTTATAGAAGCCTGGTAGGTAAATCTACATTTAAATTCTTGTTCCCTGAGATTGGACAGGCTGCTTTTTCTCTCTGAATTTGTTTTCCCTTCTGTAAATGGGGCCTAATGTGTTGAAAAGTGCCTGGTGTAGTGCCTGTGACAGGGTGGGCCCTCACACATGTTCTGCCTTTTCAGCTTTGTAGAGGAAGTTCTCTTCCTTTGACGGCTGTGTCTGGGGACAGGGCAGAGAGGCAGTGGAAGCTGGCACCACCGTCCTGCTTACAGGGCCTCTGTCACACAAGCACCTTAGTGAGGGTCCAGGAGACTCTGTAAGTGTCTCCTGATGTGGCCGTGGGGAGGAGACCTCAGGACCAGAACGTGCCTGGCGCAGCAGCTGCCAAGCTGGTGGTCTCAGGAGAGTGACCCATCAGAGGGTAGCCAGCCACTGGGGGGACTTGGAGCCTGGGGTGTCCCCTGCTGCCTCATGTTAAGTGTGGACCCCCTGCCCCCCCCCATACTACTCTCCCTGATCATCAGACTGGACTTCTTTTGTAGGTAACAAATAGTTTCTTAATGGTTGTTTCATTGTTGTGGAGATTTCTGGAGAAAGTGAGAAATCTCCCGCAGAGAGGAGGGAGGGGGTGTGTGCGGGCTGTTTCTCTGGCTCCCGTTCTCCTCCCTTCCTGCCCACTCACACCCCCACCCTGTGTTGATGCAACTTCTTAGAAACTTGACAGCCCAGGGAGTTTTCTTGACGAGTCCATATCATGTTCAGAGTTATTGCTGTAAAAGCTCATTAGCAGTGAGGGATTGTCACCTACCCGTCTCTGGCATTACCAAGCAAGTGTGCCCATCAGTTTTAAAGAGGCAGCTGTCCCCCCTGTAGGCTGTGTGGCCCCTGAGACTGTGCTCTTGTCACACCCACACCCAGTAAGCGTAGGGTGCTCTCGTGTGGTCGTGGTTGGGAAAGGCCCTCTCCCAGCACGGTCCCAGGTTGACCCACAGGAGCCACCGAGGAAGTGTCACCTCCTGAGTTAGCATCCCTCTCGTCCCAGTGTGGCATGGGACATCCCTCCCACCTGCCATGCTGCTCCCTTTATTCTGACAGCGTCAGAGGACACAGCTGCTTCCAATTCCCAGGAAGCCTTTTCTGCCCTGAGTGACACGTGCCACTGCTGCAAGTCCTGCCTGGCCTGCCACCCTGCGACTGACCAGTGCAGGAGAGATGACAGGGTCAGCGCCGATACAGGAGGACTGGATGAGGGAGAGCCAGGTTTCCCTGGGAGTCAGCCCTTCTTCTCTCTCACCACGCGGGTAACAATTGTGCCCTATCATGGCCTGTCATAGCAATAACAAGGGAATCTTGTTATTTCAGAGGAGTCAGGGACTTGGATTGTGCTTTGGACAGGGTAAATCTCCTGTGTGACCTCAGCTGAGCTGCCCATGCTCTCAGAGCCCTTTCCACAGGGTTGATTGAAGATGAAAATGAGATGCAGGTTTTAACCCTGTCTGTACATTGGAATCACCTAGAGAAATGGAATAACAGAATTACCAGTGCCCTGACTCCACCCTCAGGAATTTGGATTGAATTCCTCTGCAGAAGGACCCGGCATGGCTGAAGAGTTTCAGGGGATTCTCATATGAGAATTGTTCCCTGGGGAATGTGGTTTTCCTGTGGCCTGTTAGAATCCAGGCTTAGCCCTTCCAAGGCTGTAATTGCCTTCTGGTTGGAAAACCCTGAGGGGCTCTGTCGGTGAAAGGCAGGTGCCAAGTAGAAATCTGCAGGGGAAAGAATGGTTTGGTGGATAAGGTGTTTAATCTCAGTCCGCAAATCGCACAACCACGGGTCTGTAAGAAATCACAGGTTTATGTGAATGTGAACGGAACAACTGGAAAGTGTCCCAGTGACAAGATGAGGGTAGTAATTGTATTAAATGCATACAGAAGAAAATTTCTGCGTTACCTGAACATTCCCTACAGTGGGATGTAATTGAATTAAGGGTGATCTCAGCGTCCCCCTAACACCTTACCAGCGCCGTCCGCAGCCCAGCGTCCCTGCTTATGTCCAGGACTCCTGGGTTGGGCCCGGAGGCAGGGAATCAAACCTCCCTGATGGTAGGCTTTTAGCAAAGAGTAGCTACCTTTTAAGGGTCTGATACAGTTTTCAGTGAGATCATTGTAATGCAGGTTTAACCAAAAGAATATTTAACATGGTATTTTGTTAATGAAATAGCTTTACTAAGAAATTCTAAATGTGCTTCACATTTACAGATTTACAAAGTATTAATTCTCAGCGTTATCTTGGGAACGAACTTGAGGAAGTCCAGTCTTGCTCGTTTTGTGACGAGACAGTTGAGATTTTCACCGTTTGAGGAGTGGTCCCATAGCTAGGAATTTGGTAGTTTAGGGACTTAGGATTTTAAAGCTTTTATTTTGGTGCTTTTTTACATTTTATAATTTTTCATCATTTTTTTTTTCCTTCAAGCTTGTAAAACATAAAGATTTTTACATCGTTTTCATTTTGAAGTATATCTAAACCCTTGCACTCAGCAAGTCCTTTCTCTGCAGGGGGGTGTCCTGGAGCATTCAGCGCCCAAATACTGGTCTCTGTAACAGGGTGGGAAGAAAAGCAAAGCAAACTACAGAAATTGCCTGTGTCATATAACCGCTTCTTAACCCTCCCTCCTCTTTGTCACTATTAACAAAGATCAATGACATGTTGACGCCTTGCACTGTTTTACTGTGAGTATAGTGGTAAATAGTAAGAGGAATTCACAGGGAGGTAACAGTGATTCTGAAAGAAAGCGACATTGGTTGCAGGCATCCATAGTGTTACTTACCCTGCAGAAGTTCAGCTCAATTTTTATTTACTATCTGCTTCACAGAAAACAGCAATCCCTCATATTTTATGGTGCCATCTAGGTTACAAAAATTCCAATGGCTCATCGTTGGACAAGTCATAATCTCAGGAAGGAGTGGAGGTGAGCTCTGATCTCAGGGGCTTCTGCTCTGAATTATAATTTTCAGTAGGCCACTTTTAAGCATCCTGGGGCACTAGTCCCATTTCAGGATAACAGGGACAATAATGCCTTTCCCTGAGTGGTTCAGAAGAAGCTTGTGAAGTGCCCTTTTGGAAGCTATAGAAATCTGTGATATTTATTGTCAGCGTTCACCTGTGAACTTAAACTCACCTCCTATCACACCTCTAGGTGTGATAATATTTCTCATTCTGTTACAACTGAGTAATGTCACACTTGGCACTTTTACTGTCCTCTTCTAAGACTGTCCCCAGAGTGCTTTCTGAGAGTGTTAGCTGCTGTCTGGCTCACATTCTGGCACCAGACAGAACAGAAGCACAGCAGGCAGCAAGAGGAGGTTCAGTACGCCCTGGGCCTCTCCCAAGGCAGGGAGTAAAACCCGGCATTCCCGGACTCCTGCTTCTGCACCTTTGCTACGTGAGATCTCGGGGTCCTTGAAGCCATTCTTAGGTCCCATTGCTTTCTATTCCTTACTGTTTCCTAGTCCATGAACATGAACATGAACCCATTACACCTATCCAGGCCAACAGCGGTGCTTGGAGCAAGTAGCATCACCAAAGGAAACAGGACAGGATATAAATTGTGTTTAAGATTTTGGCTGGCATCTGATTGGAATTAGGACAAAAATTAGTTTACTAGAACCTGGGTTCAGTAAGCCATGCTCTTGTTGGCAGACCTTGAAGCCATGACCTCCATGCCTGCTGGAGAGGAAGGGGAAGAAAGGGGTCGCAGTCGCTGGGACAGTCCAGCAGCCTCCCCCCCGGTGGCATTTTACAGGAACTAGCCCTGCCAGGCACTGTGTCATTCCACATTGCCTCCCACTCGAGGCCAAGAACGTTACAGCTGTGCCAAAGGGTGGGTGGAAAAATCGCCTGATTATTAACCTAAGTTGAAAACATAATGACTTTTTGAATGTCTTCATTCACAGATGCAGTCACATAAAATATTAATATTCTTTCTTGAACATGGCGAAACAGAGTCTTCGTTCGCAACTGCTCTGTCCACGTCCCTGGGGAAGAGCACCTCCTGGGGGAAAACGAGCCCCTTGAGAATGACTTTATCCTTCACATTTGCATATAGTTTGAATTCATAATTGGGCTATTTTTATTGGTTAGCAGCTGTATTGTCATATAAATGCATGAATGTGTAATTTAGAGTCATTTAGACCAATCATCCCGTAGTAACCCTAGGAGGCACGTGAGCAGCGTCAGCTTCTTTTTAGGGGAAGAAAATGAAGATGTGAGGAGTAACTTGCTGAAAGCCACTCTGCGTCCGCCATGGCGGATCGGGCTTTTAAACCCGAGAGCGTGGATGGCCCTGTTTGGTAATAACTGAAAATTTGAATAGAATTTCTCTATTGATAGGCCAGTAAGTAGGTGAGGCCGGGGACTGCATTTTATGCAGAAAAGGAATAGATGGTTGAAGGAGGCCAGTGACTTGCTCAGGCGGGAAGACGTGGGGCCAGAGCCACCCTCTCTGCTTCTCCACTCGCCCTTTTGTCATACCCGGGGCCGGGGATACAGAACCCTTCCACTGGGTCTCCTCCGCTTCTTCCATCCGCATGGCTGGGAAAGGTTTTGTAGCTTAAGTAGTGTTCACTTTCCTCTCAAGTTTCAGTTCCCATAAAATACACAGATCCTAAGGTAGCAAATGGCCGCTTATTAAATGTCCCGGGGGGGGGGGGACACAAACCATTTTTTGTACTCCCCAGAATACAACATAGCACCCGGGTTGCCTAACACTTCCAGTGATGCAGCAGCCTCTGTGGCCATCTCAGTGGGCCACTTCTCTCCTAAACAATGCACAGTGGAGGTAACACACACCGTCCTTTGGGCTGCCGTGGCGCTGAATAGCCTCGCCTGTTTGTCTTGCACCGTCAGTGGCAGGAGACGCAGGAGCAACTCTTAGATCTTTATTCCCAGGTGGGGATCTGATGTTCAGGTGCCCAAAGGCAAAACCTGCTCCCTTTCCTCAAACTTAGTGTCTTGGTATATATTTACTGCTGATTCCAATTCATTTCTTTACGAGGACTCTGTATGTTCTTGATGCTGACAATTTTATTAAGGATATTTCTTTATATTTTATTACTCTCTGAAAAATGTATTTTTGTGACAGCTTCAAGGCAGTCGTACAATACTGTATTTTTTTCAATGCAGAAGTTGGATTAAAACTTACAGTAACTGTCACCTGGTAACCAGACCCCATATAACTATGTCAACATTCACCAGTGATTTATTGCTTTAAATTGGAATCAGCTGATATGTGGTTCCACAGTTTTTTAACTCTGCAGGGTTAATCTGGAACCTGCTGGTACACATGAAATAGTTGTTTTATCTGCTGTTCTAAGACTGATGAAATGTTTAAAAGATGGCTGTGTAATCAGTCCATTATCTCCTGGTGTTCCAGCTTATTCTACTCCGCGTGGCAGTGTACAATCTGAAAAATAATTATTCTTCTGTAGTTAACATGGGAGCCGGAATGCAGCCACTGATAAAAACAGCTTTCAGCAAGCCCTTTCTGGGATTGGATAGTTCTATTTTGTTATCTTCGGGGAAAGCCTGGGTTATGATGGTCATTCCTCTTAGCAGCCTGGTGGCTTAGGGCAAGGCCTGGGAAGCAGAACACGTAGGCCACGGCCAGGGTCTTTTTCTACCTTTGATTTTTTTTTTTTTTTTTTGTAGAGACAGAGTCTCACTTTATGGCCCTCAGTAGAGTGCCGTGGCCTCACACAGCTCACAGCAACCTCCAACTCCTGGGCTTAAGCGATTCTCTTGCCTCAGCCTCCCGAGTAGCTGAGGCTACAGGCGCCTGCCACAACGCCCAGCTATTTTTTTTTTTTTTTTTTGGTTGCAGTTTGGCCGGGGCCGGGTTTGAACCCGCCACCCTCGGTATATGGGGCCGGCGCCTTACCGACTGAGCCACAGGCACTGCCCCGATCTTTTGTTTTTAGGTAAAGCAGATTAGAGTAGATTTCATGCGTTCATCTAAACATATGTAGGCCCCTTACAAATACAGATGCTGATGCTTAGAGTTGTCTTTGGCTTTGAAAGCAATCAGATGATAGCCACAGTTACAAAGCGGCTTATTAAAAAATCTAGACTGGGCCCAAAGGCTTATGCTTGTGGCACTTTGAGAGGCTGGGGTGGGAGGAATACTTGATCCCAAGAGTTAGAGACCAGCCTGGACAACTTCGCAAGAGCCTATCTCCACAAAAAATAGAAAAATTAGCCAGGCCTGATGGCACGTGCCTTGAACTTCAGCTACACAGGAGGCCAAGGTGGGAGGATCACTTGAGCCCAGGAGTTTGAGGTTACAGTGAGCTATGATCAGAACACTGCAGTTTGGGTGACAAGGCAAGACCTTAGCTCTTAAAAAAAAAAAACAAAAATCCTAGACCAGTATCCATATTTTTAACATCCTATTTTCACAGCCGGCTATTGTAGGAGAAAGGAAAGGATATGGTTTAGTTCAGACATGTGTTCTCCTGTTCACCATAAAGCTCATCCAAAGAAAAGTGTCCAGTATTTTTAATAAGCTGTGTAGTCTTTTGAGATAATTATTTCTGTTTACGAAGATGTTAGTGGCAGTCCGTAGACATTAATGATATTTTGAAGATGACCCAAGACTCAAAATCTTTTACATAAACGTCTGCCCATTCGATTACATGACCTGTCTTTGAACTGGCAGTAAAATGTGATTTTTTTTTTTTTTTGGTCCAGTTTATAGAGACAAAAATACACTGAGTTGTATTATTGGGCAGGTCTCGTCTTAGAGGCAAAAGAGTTTACCTATCAGGTAACCAGGGATACTTTGAGACCAGGGAGACTGTAGAAGCCAAGAGCAAAACTGATGTACAGTAGTAAGACTGTTTCTTACAAATGAGAGGTTATTGAAAATGAAAGAGTATTATTAGAACACGAGAAGATGACCTCTGGCCCCACCGCTCCAGTGGGAGGCTTGTTAGGAGCCGTGGGGGTAAGAGGACATCGTCTTCCTCCCTCGATTCTCTGGCTGGTC
This sequence comes from Nycticebus coucang, assembly GCF_027406575.1. Classification (NCBI taxonomy): domain Eukaryota; kingdom Metazoa; phylum Chordata; class Mammalia; order Primates; family Lorisidae; genus Nycticebus; species Nycticebus coucang. The sequence continues at coordinate 61,066,019 of NC_069799.1, read as the reverse complement.
ATCTCTTGGCGCCTTCTTTTGTCCCCCTTGAACATACTGTTGACTTCCAGACAGAATTTGAGCCCCTAGCCACGTGCTGCTTCTGACATTTCTGAAGTATGGGCCATGTCACCACAGCCACCCAACTGGAAGTGTCAGAAGTAGATGCTTGCGAGCAGAGAAGGCCCCCCTATCCTTTGCCATCCGTCTAGGGCTCGGATTGGAAGGGTCTGGCCTAGGAAGGGAGAGGCGTGGAGGCACGCCCCTTCCAGGAGTGTGCTGATTTCTAGTCACCGTTGAGAGCAGGCCTTGCAGAAGCCACTTGGTGTGTCTGTTGTAAGGAAAAAGCCATCAATATTTTAAAAGCTGCTGACAGGCAGGAAGTGAGCCTTGATGGCTGGAGATTTAGGGTATCATTTTTTTAACCCTCTGCAAAATCTGTTCATAGCTTCTCCAAAGCGACCGTGCTGAGGGAAGGCTCAGTGTAGAACAAGGGATGAGATGGAGACTGATGAGATAAAGCCACTCGGAGTCTTTACGCATCAGATAACCTAGAAGTGCCCTAATTGGATGGCCTGAATTTCCCACCTGGGAATTTTCCAGAGCAGCCAGCACCCAGATATGCCCCAGCATGGATGTCACAAAACTGGGTCGTGGGACTATGCTCCAGAGAGTGTGTTCTAGGGCAAATCTTTCAGGGACAGATTTTGACAGGCTTTCTGGGTTTCTAGTTGTGGTTGAGAAGGAATGATGTTAAAATTCACCCAAGCTTTTCAGAAATCACCTTAGTGGCAAGAGAAGAGATTTGGGGGAGTATATTAAGTCTACATGCCACTAGAGAAGTTTTACAAATGGTTTTCAAGGACCAGTTAGGCCAGAGAATTTTCATTCTGTCCAGGGGTCCTCAGACTTTTTAAACAGGGGGCCAGTTCACTGTCCCTCAGACCATTGGAGGACTGGACTATAGTTTAAAAAAAAAAAAAACTATGAACAAATTCCTGTGCACACTGCACATACCTTATTTTAAAGTAAAAAAACAAAACGGGGACAAATACAATCACACCGCCGCATGTGGCCCGTGGGCCATAGTTTGAGGACCCCGGTACCACACTTTCAGGGGTCACAGTCACATCTATATCATGTCTCTCATATTCAAACTCACCTTTGCCTTCCTTCCAAATGTTAATTTTTCCCAGTTCCTACAGCTGCTTCTTTTAGCAAAGATACTTTGTACCCTTTACATGAGATTTCATGGAAATCTCAACCAAGGGGGAAAAAGAAGAGAAGTGAATTTATTGAATTTATTAAATTTATTTGAGACCAGTTCTCTTGATTTTTATAACATACCCTTTGATATTTCTTATACTTTGTTGAATGTACTTATTTTCATGAATACTTTGGGGGAATTTAAAACAGCTACTGCACTACCTGTGTACCAAGAGGACTGGAAAGCCCTGCTTGCTAACTCTCAATGTACCCACGGGAAATGGGACAGCGTCTGTACCAGGTGGGCGCAGATGCCTTGAGCCACGTCTAGGCCAGACTTCTGTACCCTCTGCTCTGGCCTGCCTGCCTGTCTGCACCCCAGAGTCACTTGAGTTTGCTGGGAGGTTAGAGAAGCAGCAAAGGAAAAAAGTGACAGTAAGCCTAAACTACTGGGTCAGTGCTTTGAACCGTGCTAACAAAAGCAAGGGAGAAAGATTGAAAAAGAAAATAGAAGTTTGACTTTTGTGTTCATCTGTGAGCTAACTCTCACCATACAAGTTCTTTTCCCTGTGAGTAAATGAAATTGAAGATCTGTTTATCAGTGAGAGTGAACTGTCAGGTATCCCTACCAGGGAGTAAATCTGGTCAATTTTACCAAGTGGTTTGTTCAAAAGGAGGGTGTTCTTATCAAGAAACTGTAAATTCAAGTTTGAGTCTGTCACTCTCTTTACATGACTTCTCTATAGCAATTCACCAACTTTTGATTTTTCTGAAAGCAAATTCTAGAATGAATTCACTTGGATCCTACGTAAGTTTGTAATATAGTCATTTTGGGAAGTCCCGTGGAAATACGCTGGCTGGCGTGTGTAGGCACACAGCCCCGACAGGCTCAGAGTTGCCATTGTTTCAAACACATTTTTATTGTTTGTTTTTTAATCATTAGGTGTTGTATAATTAGGATGGCTAAACAGTAACAAGTAAGCCAATACATAGGTTAGGGCTTGTAAAACACAAAGGATTCTTGCTCATGTCCAGAAAGTATCTGTAGTTGATGGGCAGGGAGCTTCCTTCCGTCCTTGAGATGACACAGGGATCCAGCCCTCCAGCCACCTTGGGTGGAGGGGGGACTTTGCCCGCCCACTGCCTGCATCTATTCAGAAGGAACGGAAAGTGTGGAGGACTCGGGTCTACTCTACTAAAAACCCTGGCGCTGAGGGGGCAAATGGCACTTGCACGTGTGTCCTATTGGCATATACATAGTCACATGGCGCGGGGGCGGACCGAGTTCACTACATGCTCTCCCACTAACCCAGCGCTGGGTTTGGTGGACAGCTGGTAGTTTGTGCCACAAGTGCCCATCGTGTTGTTTCTCAGGCTTCCTAAGGGGTAAGAATTCTGGGGACACTGTCACACAGATTACCAGGCCTTTCCCCTGAAAACCCTGAGCTCACAGGTCTGCCTTGGCTCCGAGAATCAGCGTGTTTGCACGCACCTCAGGTGATGGTCCTCTTCGGGAAGATTTGGGCAACACTGCAGTCAGGGGTGATTAGAGTACAGGTGGGCGTGCGACTCATCTGCGCTGTCTTCTGTGGAAGACCCCATGTTGGAAGGAATGGCGGCTGACTTGGCGGGTGGAACCAAACACCTTGACATAACCACCTAGTCTTTGAATTTGGCCTCATCATATAGAGAAGATTATGGCTCTAACCATGTAACACTAGAACATTTGTTTCGACCTGAATTTTTCTTGGGATATCTGGTTGTTTCGTTGAGTTGACTGAGTTTACTAGTCATTTTGACATACGGTGATTTTATAGCTTATATTAAATAGTTGGAATGTATTCTCGTCTGACAGTTCTTTAACACATAGGTCTCTATATAATATTGAATAGGAATGAAATCTAAGGTTTTTTTGTTCCCCCTCCTGTCATATGTTAAATCCTTTGGAAACCTACTATCATGGAAATTGAAAACAGAAATATATTGGACAAATTGTGGCTTAATGATTAGTAACCAAAATTATCGCGTACCAAAGAGGGAGGATGGAAAGCTTGTCTGTCCCCTCAGCCTTCCAAACATGCCAGGAGAATGACTCAGTGTGTGGCGTATCTATGGGGTGAGCTTTTCTGAGCAAATTTGGATCCTAGGCTGCCTCCTCCGCGCTACAGGGTAGTCACATGGGCCATGTCCCTTCAGCAAACTGAAATGTTCTCAGAGTTCAAAGCAACTTGAATACTAGGCTAAGACAGTAACATTCAGGAAGCTAAGTCTTCCTCGCACTGACATCAAAGCCTTCCAGGACCTGTTGAAAAGGTATTTGGGGTATCCATTCTTTCGGATTGCTGAGCTATTGATCTTCTTGCTGTAGAATATAATTTAGAACTAACTGTGAGAGCCTCCGTGGTGGGAGAGTATTATTATCATTTGTTATCTGCACAATTAGGAAGCGGCAGAGTACAGCAGAGGCTTTACTGTAAATTATCTTTGTTGCCTGAAGCATTTCAGCTCCTCACAGAGTGTTTTACAACATGCCTTTGTTCCCACCCCCATCTCCGTAATTATGTGCCCCAAACAAACAGGGGCCCTGAAGTCCAAAGGGCAAAAAGACTTAGAAAGCCTTCTTCTTCAGTTGTGTAAGGAAGACAGAGGAGCTTGCAGGATGTTTCTTTTCTTTTTCCTGAAGGTTTGATGGAAGAGTAAGTCACTGGCAATGATGGAGAAATATGCAAGTTTTTAGATCATAGGCTGTGGGGGGTTGGGGGGAGGATGGATGAGGCCGGCCTTCCTGCAGCGGAACGTGGGATCTGTAACCCCAGAATCAAGGAAGTACTTGACGCCTCCCTCTGAGGTTTCCTAGGGAGAAATTCTATGGCACAGATGATGAATCTACTTTCTAGCTGCTAACAAGAGAACAGTTAACTCTGCAGTTAGTTTTCCAGGCACATCAAGTGCTCAGGCCCTGTGTTACGTTTCACTCTATCCATAATCAGTTGTAGTTACTGAATTTCCTGGAAAATGGAAATGTGTGCCCAAGGTGGGTCTGGTTAGAGATTGCGAACAAGGAAGAGGTGGGCAGTCTCTGGCAAGGGTCAGCCACCCTCCCTGGATTCAGCCGGGCGTTGTCAGGGACAGAGGGGTGACCATGAGGACGTCACCTCTGTACCTCCTTTTCTTCAACTGGAGTAACGTGAACCAGACGGTCACTATGATCCCTTTTCTTTCTTTAATCCAGCATTTAAAATCGATCACAGTCAAATCCAGACCTGCCCTTGTGACTAAAGTTTGTCGCTTTTAGCCCAGCTGGTTCATTTTTTTACATCATTTTTTCTCTTGGAGGACACTCCCTCATGCCCCAGCACCCACGTTCTCACGATTTCCCGTCACTTGTCAGAGCCTCCAAACATTCATTTATACTGTGGTATATATCATGGGGATGTAGGCTATGGTGTTGTTTCTGAGGAATTTTTATTTCAGTATGAATTTGAGCTTCAAACTAAAAAGAATGAAGCTCAAAAGAGGAGAGGAAGCATGGGGGAGAAGAGAAGAATGGTGCGGGGTCTGCCCACTGCCGCCACTTTCCATCCCTCGCCCCAGAATCATCATTCACATTATTCCCTCCACGTTCAAAGGTGTACCCACTTGGCACAGTAAATTATAATTACTTCATCACCCTAGATAGAGAGGATGGCTTCATGGTGCCCCTGAAATTACACAAGGTGGCTGTAAAGTTTGTGTGCAATTAAATTGATACTTAATACTCTAGGATTAAATTGCACACGAACTTTACAGCCACCTTGTATAGTAGAAGGAAAGAAGATAACCTTTATTTGGTGCTTTCCGTGGGCCAGATTCCGGCTTGGAACTGTGTACATATCACTACCTGGATCGAACCTGGTCTGTCTTCCCCTCCCATCAAACCACACCCATCTTAGGTTGCAAATTGGAGAAGTGACCCAGAGTTGTTTCTCGGGAAATGGACTAGAGAGCATTCCTGCTGGGAGGCCGAATCAGAAAGGGCTCTAAACGTGTGAAGTCTAAAAGAGACAGGCTGCTGCAGGGTGAGCAGATGGGACAGTGCGCTGAGCAGAGTCAGCCCACACGCTTTAGTAGGAGCGTCCATCCCTAGGGGCACACATGTCCTGTTGGGGGGGGCCAAGGAAGCCCTCAGAGGTGGCAGCTTCCCTCAGCTGCGGTGGCATCGTTTAGTTAGCATGAGAAGACAGCCACTTGTCAGGCACTGAGCAGTCTTTTCCTGCTTCCCCTCAGTGTGCGATGGGACCTCTCAACATGGAATCCAGCTCCTGGGAGCCCCCGTGTCCAAGGGGGCTGCCCAGTGCTCATGTGGTCTGGGCCCTGGTCTCCCACCTGACGTTTCCTCCTTTTCCTCTCCTGACCCCATGCATTTAAGATGCCATATCTTCATGAGAAGCCCGGGGTCACTGCTTTTTTTCTTCCCCTATTATTGCTGAAATAAAGGGAAGTGACAAATGTGTGGTTAAACTCCTATTATCGTAATGAAACCTGGGTATGCTCGTTAGGCAGCCATAGGTTTTATTTCAAATAACAAACTGTTCTAGGGAATTTTTGCCCCATGGGGACAAGCCGTAGAGCGAACAATTAGGGGAAATTTTGTTGTACCCTGAATAGGGAAGTCATCCAAATGATTCCATTAAAATGGATTGACTATTTAGAGGCCATGTAAATGGACGTTCAAAGTAGTCAGAGGCCATGCAAATGGGTGAACTCGCCTAGTTCCAAGTAATTACTTCAGAAAGCAAGACAACAAAATCAATTCTAAACCCTATTAAGGGCTCATGGTCATCACTTAGGAGAGAGGCCCCTTGGCCCTCCCTTCCACCCAGAGACCCCTGGGAGCAGCTCAGTGTGGGGCAGGCACGTCACTGCCGCCTTTATGATCATATGGTTTGTTACAGAGGTAGAGTCATGTTGGCTGAGCCTCACCTGCCTCAAACAGAACCTACAGAGGGATCTTTTGGGGCTCCAGGCTGTATAGTGAAAGATAATAAATTTAAAGTGGACAATAATCTCTAACATTTATTAAGCACTTGTATTTATATGTCAGGAACTGTGTTATACGTTTTCCTAAGTTATCTTCTTTGATATGTTAACCAATGATACAGCTGCTCTTACTAACTGCACATTATAAGTAAGATCCAGAGGCTTAGGGAAGCTAAGTCACCAGCCTGAGATGCTAATCAGGGTGACTGTACTCAGCTCACTGCACAGATTATGAATGAAGCAGGAGAGAAATATCCAGTTTTGCTTTGGAAACTGTCATGGTGTTTGCCATGAGAACTCAGGGAGCAACGTACCCTTGGCTCCAGAAGTGACCGTCTTCCGTGATGTCCATTGTTCCCGGAATGTGATCCGAATACGTATGAACTGTGGCTTAGCTATCCCTGGGGTTGGGTGGAGGCAGTTGTAACAGTCATAAATATTAGCTCCCCAGGGCCATGTAGCACGGGAAAAAGTCTAAAATAAGTACAAATCTTTACTTTAGCCTAACATTCTGTTTCTATAGCCAAAGAGTTTGCCTTTCCATTTCACACTAAAGAGCATGGCAAGGAAGTATAGATAACCATGCTCTCATTCCAACTCCAGAAAAAATACCTTTGTTCTTCTCTGGGTTACAGATGCCCCTGTTGAAAGCTCAGAGGCACCTGGAACAGATCAGTAAGAAGTTATAATGTCACTGCTAGGGGCTGCAGTACAGAGCTGAGCTGGGTCTCATTCAGCCTCACAAAGGGGCCTGTATTCTGAGGATACAGACTGACACAGCATTGAAGCAGGACAGTGAAGTGGGGACTTAAGAGATTGGCCTGTCCTGGAAGCGTTTAATAGCCCAGAGTGTTGAACTGAGAATCATAGAGAAATAGATGGGATTTTAACCTACTCTCACAGCCACTAGACTCCTAATTATAATGCCATTCTATCCTCAAGAGAATCTACACTATGAAATAACCTTATATCAGAAACTTCCTTTTAATGAGGTCCCTCAGTACTTTAGAAACTAAATCCTTTTTAATTGGATTCAAGACAGAACTATCTTATACGAGCACGTTAACCCTATGTGTTGCCTTCCTTGAGGTATGTGAAGAGGTCTTGGTTCTCCACCTGGCCAGGAGGACTCCTGGAGGTGGGCAGGCGCATGAGCTAACCAGTAGGGCCTTCGTGTCTTGTTATGTTCAACCTAAAGTTATTAATTTTTTCTTACCTTTAGAGAAAAACATATTCTTCTCTAATACTCTAGAATTAGTGTGCGAAAAATATAAAATGTCATCTATTCCACTGTAGGCTGGTCATCTTTGATTCTGAGGGTCGAGTGGCCTTTCCTGTAATAAAGGACCTTCTTGCTTTCTTCACACCATCCCCAGAGGGGCCTTGACAAATGTAAGTGGCTTATTTCAGAGAACCAGGGAAGGAGAAAAGCAGATTCTGGCAGTTTTGTCCTTGGTATCTTTTTTCTGTGTTGTGCTGTAGTGGGAATTTACTGATCCTGTGTGAAGGGGCGTCACAGCACACACACAGCTGTGCACGTTACTCCTCAGTTGCTTTCCCAAATGGCTTGAAAATACAGTAGATTTAATCTAGATCCAAAAAAAAAGAAAAAAGGGAATCTTCATTTTCCTAGCAGAAAATTTAGAGCGCTCCCCTGTCTTCCCAGGGACGTGGAAGTAACAGGAGACCGTTCCTTCGGGGAAAGTCCCCAGGGCAGCAGGAGCCTGGCAATGGTTGCAACTTGTGACCAGGTAGTATAAATATGTCACGGTGTGTCAGGTGGGCAGTCGGAAGAAAGGTGCGGGGTTGCCACTGAGCGAAAAAGATCATTGTTCTCTCCCTGGCTGAAAAGTTGGCTCAGATTTGCTGTCTGAGTCAGGGTTATTGGGAAGGCATTGGGTGACTGCCCTGGGCAGCAGAGAGAAGGGCAGATCCCAGGGGAATTCCTTGGGCTGGCCTTTGGTAATCCGAATGGTGGCGTCCACGTAATTCAAGTACTGAAAGCAGAAGGGCAGCGTCACTCCTCTGCTTCCCAGGGAGTGGCCAGATGGCAGTACTTCCTACATCAGGGTGCCAATTATACCAAACTCTGTAAAACTAAGCTAATGGGATACGGTTTCATTAAAAGTTGATGTCTACCAGATGAGGCATTTGGGTCGAGTAGCTGCAGTTCTAAGCTATGGAAGTCCCCCTCGTCAATGGAAAAAAGAAAAGATCTGTCTTCAGTGACTTTTGGAGACATTTCAAGCAAGAGAGTTTTAGGAAGAAGACATTTTAGGTGACATGAAAAGGTTCTGAAGCAGTTCCGGGGATCTTTCAGAGTAAGGTGGCACACACTGGAGATGGGTGCGGGATATTCTTCTTGCTGGAGCGTTGACTTTGAAGGGTGCTCTTGAACCCTTCAAATTATGGGATGGTTTTGCCTTCACTGTTTGCTGCCTGTGTGCCTGGGGGACACGAACCTCCTGGAGTCTGCTGTCTTCTCATCTGTACAATGAGAGGCAGTGGAGGGCCAGGCGGATAGAGTTAGTTAAATTGTAAAATTCTGTGATTCTACAGAAAGGGCATAGAAGCCACAAGAAAGCAATGCCACCTTCACTTCCTCTGGTTGTCTTAGTTTTTAGTTTAAAGCAATAAAAGTTTGAGGTGGAGGATATAAAGCACGGGCCTCTTATCTTCCTGTAGACTCCTCCTTGAGGGAGCTCATTTTCGCTTTGGTTGCCGCCTCTTTTGTGCCTCTCATTCCCCTCTCACAGTTCACGTCACTACAGCCGTACTTTCAGAATTCAAGTGCAGAGGAGCCATAGCCGAGAAATCAGAAGCAGGAATACGCCAAGGTCTGCAGTGGCAAGGGGGCTGGATTTCAGGTGTAGCCCGTGGGGTCAGCAGCATCACTGTTCAGTCATACCTCACACGTGTCGGTCGAACAAAGCTAACCAGTGCCGAGGGCCCAGCACCATGGGAGCCACCAGATGGTACAGTCATAATGGTCTCTTGGGGTGGGTGGACTTTGGGCTGAAGAAAGGAATACACCTGTGACTCTCCAGGGGACCAAATCTCATCTCTGTACTTTCTAAGAATGGCATTTTATCATTGTCTTTTCCCTGGAGACAGAGTATAGTTACCTTCTATACCACTGAAAAACGACCTTTTTCTTTCTTTAAGGTCAGTGCTAAGTTTTCTGTAAAAATTTTAATTTGGGGGATTTTGGGGCAGAGGGGTTGAGCCTTTAACTGCTCTGCAGAAACTGGAAGTAGAAGGTCTTGGCAGCCGGTGATTGATGGTCGAAACCATAGTGTGTGGGAGATACACTTGAGCCCAAAATGTACCGCTTAGATCAACAACCTTTCGATTCTGAAACAAAAGTATTAAATGCTCTCCGTAGTGGCTAAGATTGAGGGAGAAAATAGATTACAAGGGGAATCAAGTATAAGGAGTCTGTCCTCTTTTGACTTCAGCTGGCTCGTGTGCTACTGACTTGACAAGAAGCCAAGATCCCGATTGCAATTCCACTTGTGTAAAGCAGGCACCTGCTCTGCTTGCAAATGTGCACACACACAAGGGAGCTTCATTCACAGAGAGGAAAAAACCATGGCCGGTTCACTAATTTAGCCTTCCAGGGCCTTAGTCTCTTCATCTGTCAGCCCTTAGAATTCAAAGGCAGCCTATAAAGGAATTTTCAATTCATAATGTGATGACTTTGTTGATGTCCTGAATTCGAATATATATTGAGTTGAATTTGTCTACCAGGACCCATTACTTTGTTTTTTAAAAAAGTACAGGGCTCAATCGTGAGATGATCAGTTTGTGGCTATTTTCAAGTGTTTTTTTTTGTTTGTTTGTTTTTTGTTAGATACAGAAAACAAAACAGATTTCTTATGCTTAAAATCTTGCCTTAAAAACATGGACAGCCTCTGTCTTTACTCTGGGACAGAGTTCAACTAGGACAGACAGGTGTTTTTATGCACAACACTGTAAGCTCCAAATCTAAAATACTTTTTCGTTTACTGCTATAAGCTTCCAAACTGAAGGACTTTTTATTTTACCACAAGCTCTGAAATTGAAACACTTGTTTATTTTACCAGCTTAGCCACAGAATTGTATACTAGGAAATCATTTTGTACCTTCTCATTCCTTGAGTTCTACAGTTTTGTTTCAGAAAATGCTTCATATTTTTCCTCAAAAAAATATTGAAGAACAGCATCAGGAAAAGGATTAGCAGTTAAGAGATAGACATTCCAAAAAGGCCCTTCCTGCCATGTGGGTGAGACAGGAGGACTCTCCTCCATCCAGGCTGGCAGGGACAGGGGGCAGGGCAGTGCCTGTGGCTCAAAGGAGTAGGGAGCCGGCCCCATATGCCGGAGGTGGCAGGTTCAAACCCAGCCCCGGCCAAAAACTGCCAAAAAAAAAAAAAAAAAGCTGGGAAAAAAAAAAAAGAATGGGCAACCAACACCAGGCTCCGTGGGGCCAGGCTCTGCCGTTGACAATGTGTCGATTGTTGGCGTGGGATCTGGAAGTCCCACTCGGCCCCTGACGAGTACTGTTTTCAATCATTGAAAACCGTGAGGTCACTGACCATTCCTGCCTTGGATGAGGTCGTCACACATGATATGCATGTATCAAAATACCACATGTGCCCTTTACATGTGTACAAATATTATGTATCAATCAATTTAAAATTTCAGAAAATTTTTAAAAGACACACAAATATTTTAAAAACTGCCTTGACCTTGTTTTAGAGCCAACGGGGTTTAAGAAAACTGCTGTTTTAAAAGGGTGTCTGCAGAGCATCAAACTTTAGTTCCATACCTACCCAATTTGATAAGGGTCAAAAACCGTGGGGGAGGTGTCTTTAACCAGTACAGTGTCAGTGTTCTTAAGGGTGGAATTAATTTTAAACTCTGATCTTTTATCATTCTCTAGGGCTGTGTCTGTACCGCCCTCCACATGGAAGAATGTAAATCAGTTGCAGTTAGACTCAGGGCAAGCCGCGCTGTAAACTGGTTATCTTTACATAAGCAGTACATCTTTTTTTTTTTTTTTTCTGAGTATTATTACCAAGAGTTTCTAAGTAAAGATTTTCAAGAGAAACAGCTGTGGTTTGAAAAGATTTGTGATAAACCAGATGGTTTCTTTGAGGATAAATCTACTTGATCATTTAAAATTAAAGTCTTTCAGTGAAGTTGAGTGTTTACTTCGTGATTTTAAATACACTACTCTGTATGTGGGGAGGGGTGATGGTGGGGGACTACCCCTGGCCTGTCTTTTGGGGGACTTTGTCTTTGAAAGCAGCAAAACCTTCATAACAGTGTCTCAGATTATCTAGCAATTACGCTGGCAGAATACCTGAGGGAACTGCTTTACCACAGCAGAAACTGGTAGTGAGAAGATCAAGTCGGACAAGGGTGACCCTGCTCAGGGCACGCAGCCCTCAGCCTCTCCGAGAGTTGCCACTGTCAACTTCTGATGCCTGGTGGTGTAATCATAGCCCACAATTAGAATTCTCATTACAGATTGCTTTACAAGCTAAGCATCTGCAACTGTATTGCTAAACTTACCAGTTCCTGGAAATCTGTGCATCAGAAGTCTCCCAAGGCCCCCAGACAGCCCCATTAGGAGGTAGAGAGAAGGGGTCAACGGGTGAGAAGTTGGGCACCGGTGGCTTTTCTGTACCTGCCTCCTTCCCTTGGGTGCCCAGATGGCCTGGCTGCTGCTGACCGCCTGGAGCTGCTTGCTGTGGCACCTTGTGGGCGGCTCCCTAGAGTCCAGGGTGGGTCTCCAGTACTTGGTCTGTTTTCTGTTCCCTTCCTATGGGTTCCGCTGGATGTTCACAGTTTAAACAGCAGAATTAATTCCCAGTGAGGTGTTAATGGCCGGTGAGATGTCATGTCTTTCCCCCTGAGGTGTATATAGAATCATCATGGCCTTTTGGTGTCAACCAAAGGAGTCATCAGTCAAGGAAATCTTAGGTACTATGTGGACCTAAGACTGTGATGCTTGGTTCTGAAATCACATCTCAAGTTTTACCCCTGTACCTATTTCACTTGTGTGTTTAAGAAGTCCTGGATGAGGAGTAAAGGGAGGGGTTGATAAAGTAACACATGCAGGATTTTTTTCTTTTGCTCCAAGGTCCATGCAGGGGTGTCCAACCTTTTGGCTTCTCTGTGCCACATTGGAAGGACAGAAAGTTGTCTAGAGCCACACATTAAATACACAAACACTAATGAAAGCTGATGAGCTAAACAAAAGGTCCATGCATAACTTTTGTGATACCTGCCACCACAAATAAGCAAAAAAGTCCTCATACAATCATCATGCTGCCTGTGGGCCTGCAGGTTGGACACCCCTGGAAGCTTTTTATTCTTACAATTACCAAATAGGTTGAAAGGAAGGACAGCATAAAGTGGCCTGGGTGTGTGTGAAGCATGCTGTTTACCTTCCCTAACTCCTAAATGAGTGGATAAGCCCCAGCATGCATCATACGGATGTTGTCAAATGGGCATCGTAGAAAAACACGAAGCAGCAAAAATTATCAACCTTAAGCAGAAAGAGGAGGGTAGAGGTGTGTTGAAGCTCCCGACTCGTCACACTGCATCCATGTCTGTTCATCTAGGTCCCTTGACTAGTCACTTCGCCTCTTGGACACAGGGCAGGGCTTTTCTCTCCTCTCCATGGACAGCCTGGAGAGGGGCTTCCAGGAATGAATACCGAAGCCTGAGGGACTGCCCCTTTGGATGTATGTTGTAGCCACTAACCATGGAAGAGCATCTGTGGGTGTTGTAGATATTTAGTCACCCACCTCCCACTGATGTTTGAAACAGAGCCTACAGGGGGAGGGCGGCCTGTCCCTGAGCCATCTGGTGTTGCAGCTGACCTGGAAATGAATCCCGTACATCTCAGACCTGAGTTACAGCTGGCGTGGGGAAATGGAAGAGACAGGTGATTCCCTTAACAGCTGTACGTTCAGTTAGGGCTGGCAAGAAAGAAGATTTCATCCTTGTTGACCCTTCGTGGGCTTTCTGGGATCTATGGTAGCTCCCTGACCTTTTGCCATGATAATTACCACTTCAGGGCAAATAGTGATATTTTTCTCTTCCTTTGTGGAAATATTCTCTGCAGGTCAGGGAATCTAAGACTTCAAGTGAACACAATAAGTGATGGATAGTTTGGGGGGTTTTGGTGGGGTTTTTTTTTGTTTGTTTGTTTTTTTAAGAAAAAACTGTGGAGAGAACTCAGAGAAACAGCAATCTTTCACACTTATTCCAATTTCTGGAAACATAGGAACCTAGATCCTCTTAGGGCTTACACGCGTCTAAGGTGACTTTAAATTTGGAGTCTGTGTTTGTCCTAAACATGTTCAGATCACTAAAGGCTGAATTTGTTAAGTGAATCATTGTGAATGCTAAATGAAGCATAAGACTTTTTGAGCCCAAGAAAGAGAAAGAATAATTTTGACCCTTTTTTGTTTGTCCTGAGTGAAGCCCTCTGTATATTCGCGTAGTTTGGGGAGGATTGTAGGCAGACTTGTTTTTTATGAAGGTAAGGTACAGCAAAAGTAAGGTATTTTCGCCTAAGTCATTCAACAACCAAAAGTATGAAACCAAAAGAAGACTCTTCGGGTAATATTCCCCATCATCTTGTCTAGCCCAGGACCCTCGCGTTGTGCAAATTGCATCACGAGTTGCCCAGCTGAGGCCTGAGCAGGGGCAGAAGTCCAGCCTGGGCTCTGCTCACCAAGCCCTGGGCTGTGGCAGGGAGTGGCCAGCCTGGAGATGGGACACCATTTTCCACTTCACACAAAGGCTTTATGCTCCCCTGCCAACCACAGAGGCTCTCGGGCTGGGCTGTTGAGTTGGGGTGTTTTCTACAAAGAGTCTGCCTATCACTGTGAAGCTAGAGCTGCTGACATGGTCTTGAAGAGTCTTTGTTTAAGTGGTTGTGCAGTGAAACAGTGGAGAATAGTGTGTAGTGATGACCCCTGTTTTCACTGTACTGACTGCACAGGCAGCGTGGACCCTGGGTGAAATTGGGAAGAGTTGGAAATTTGGGGTGTCTTCCCATTTCCCCTTCTGGGCATTATACTCTTCACTCCTTCCCCCTCTTAACCTGCCATTCACCTTGCTCAGATGCAAACTGTGAACTTGCCTTTTCTGCAAAACAAAAAAACGAAACAAAAACCACCCACCTTGTGTTCACTAAGAGCCTTACCAAGAAGAAAGCATTGTAAGCTGCCAGAGTCAGATACTGAGATGGAACACCTAGGCAAGACTAAGGCTGTCACATTTAAATACCAAATGGACTGCACCTTCCTGGTGGACTCTCAGATAGTAAGAAATGCAGGGATTTTGTTCAGGCATCTAAGAAGGAAAATGTCCTCTGTTCCTGAGCCCGCTGCGCGTTGGCCCAGTGTCACGGGCACACAGTTCTCCCGGTTCACATCATCTTTGCTCCTCGCTGCCTTTATCTTATCACTGCGTTGACTTCTCCATTTTCAGTTTCCCCCTCAGTCCACCTCTCTGTTAGGCCGACCTAAACATCCCGTTCTTGACTCTGTCTGGCATGGCCAAACTGGCTTTTGCTTTTCATTTCCCAATCTTACCTTCCTTGATTTCTTTCTTTTTAGCCAAGCAAGCTGCTCCATTGCTAAATCTTTTTTAAGCATATCACCCCCCCAAAAAAAATTACCAACTTGAAAGTGTCAGATTCTGCCTCTTTTATTAAAACTTTATTACACGAGGTTGAAATTCAGAATGTCCCCATTGTTCCTTATCTAGAAACTAACTCCTATAAGCCCTGGAGAGGGGAAGGAGATCATATTGAGAGTCTGTCTGTTAGAAGTGCTGGGAAGGCTTGTCTTGTTTCTCTATGTGAAGCCTAGCAAAGCGTAGTTGGTATTTCTCTGCTTCTAAAAATGATTACAGTGGGTTACTGGAATCTGGGACTTTACTTTGCTTTTCAAAATTAAGCAATTTCCATAGCTTTCCAGAGCTTACATTAGAGCAATGAAGCTGAAATCACTCATTTTGTTGATCGCTCCAGTAAAAAAATCTACCATCAAGCAACATGGCCCAGTGACCTCTAGTCAAAGAAGTCGAGAGAGCTGACATGAAAAGCTCACATAAAAATAGTCTCTCCATCTCTGAGAGCTTTAAGAAACTTCATAATTTTCAGTTCCTTCCATATTTACATATTCAGATATGAAGGGTTTCCGATGCTGAGATTCAAGGAGCTTCATAGGCGCCAAGAAGCTGTGCTCATCCTCTCTGTCCAAAAGGTGAAAGTTCTGTACCTGTTACATTTAATCTTATCAGATTCTGAATAATCAAGTGTAAGAGAACAAGATTCCAGATTTCCTTTCCAGATGGGGAGGAAGCATCTTCGATATCTTCAGGAATGCTGTGTGAAGGGGATTGCACTTTATTCCCCCCAACCCCCTGACTCCTTTGAATGAGTTTTTATTTGGAGGCATCCGAATGCTGGTGTCTCACTGCAAACCTCTGGGGGCTCCAGTGCCAGCTCCCTACCTGCAGCTGTGTGGTCTTATTCTGCTCTTTTCTCACCTGCATCGTTCCCCTGAATAGACCGCTACGGATGCCTGTGTGCTGGGTGTGTAGACCACTGAGTGCTGGGCGTGTAGACCACTGCGGATGCCTGAGTGCTGGGCGTGTAGACCGCTGCGGATGCCTAAGTGCTAGGTGTATAGACCACTGCGGATGCCTGAGTGCTGGGCGTGTAGACCGCTGAGTGCTGGGCATGTAGACCGCTGCGGATGCCTGAGTGCTGGGCATGTAGACCGCTGCGGATGCCTGAGTGCTGGGCGTGTAGACCACTACGGATGCCTGAGTGCTGGGCGTGTAGACCGCTACAGATGCCTGAGTGCTAGGCGTGTAGACTGCTGAGTGCTGGGCATGTAGACTGCTGCGGATGCCTGAGTGCTGGGTGTGTAGACCGCTATGGATGCCTGAGTGCTGGGCGTGTAGACCGCTATGGATGCCTGAGTGCTGGGCGTATAGACTGCTGAGTGCTGGGCGTGTAGACTGCTGCGGATGCCTGAGTGCTGGGCGTGTAGACCACTACAGATGCCTGTGTGCTGGGCGTGTAGACCGCTGAGTGCTGGGCATGTAGACCGCTGCGGATGCCTGAGTGCTGGGCGTGTAGACCGCTACAGATGCCTGTGTGCTGGGCGTGTAGACCGCTGCGGATGCCTGAGTGCCGGGCGTGTAGACCACTGTGGATGCCTGTGTGCCAGGCGTGTAGACCGCTGTGGATGCCTGTGTGCCGGATATGTAGACCGCTGCGGATGCCTGAGTGCTGGGCGTGTAGACCACTACGGATGCCTGTGTGCCGGGCATGTAGATCGCTGAGTGCTGGGCATGTAGACCGCTGCAGATGCCTGTGTGTCGGGCGTGTAGACCGCTGCAGATGCCTGTGTGCTGGGCGTGTAGACCGCTGCGGATGCCTGTGTGCTGGGCGTGTAGATCGCTGAGTGCTGGGCGTGTAGACCGCTGCAGATGCCTGTGTGCCGGGCGTGTAGACCGCTGCGGATGCCTGTGTGCCGGGCGTGTAGATCGCTGACTGCTGGGCGTGTAGACCGCTGCGGATGCCTGTGTGCTGGACGTGTAGACCACTGCTGATGCCTGTGTGCTGGGCGTGTAGATCACTGAGTGCTGGGCGTGTAGACCGCTGCAGATGCCTGTGTGCCGGGCGTGTAGACCGCTGCGGATGCCTGTGTGCTGGACGTGTAGACCACTACGGATGCCTGTGTGCTGGGCGTGTAGACCACTGCGGATGCCTGTGTGCTGGACGTGTAGACCACTACGGATGCCTGTGTGCTGGGCGTGTAGACCACTGCGGATGCCTGTGTGCCGGGCGTGTAGATCGCTGACTGCTGGGCGTGTAGACCTCTGCGGATGCCTGTGTGCTGGACGTGTAGACCGCTGCGGATGCCTGTGTGCCGGGCGTGTAGATCACCGAGTGCTGGGCGTGTAGACCACTGCAGATGCCTGTGTGCTGAGCGTGTAGACCACTACGGATGCCTGTGTGCCGGGCGTGTAGACTGCTACAGATGCCTGTGTGCCGGGCGTGTAGACCGCTGCAGATGCCTGTGTGCCGGGCGTGTAGACTGCTATGGATGCCTGTGTGCTGGGCATGTAGACCGCTGAGTGCTGGGCGTGTAGACCGCTGCAGATGCCTGTGTGCCAGGCGTGTAGACCGCTGCGGATGCCTGAGTGGTGGGCGTGTACTGGGAAACTGTACATATGCTGATTACCAGATTGGTAACCAGTACCTTTATCATCAGGTTGAGGTAGGTGTCAGCCAGCCTTCAGGACACACGCAGAAAGTCTAAGGTTTTAACACCTGCTCTTTGGAGGGGGAGGTTGGTTAGAAAGAGGGTAGGGGGTGGCACCTGTGGCTCAAAGGGGTAGGGTGCCGGCCCCATATGCCGGAGATGGCAGGTTCAAACCCAGCCCTGGCCAGAAACTGCAAAAAAAAAAAAGGGTAGGGTATATGCTATTCTGGCCTGGAAGGGCCCCAGTGACCTACATTCTTAGAAATGAGTAGCTAAGTGGTTGCCAATTGGCATACCACAGCCCTTTTTAATGCGGGGGCCAGAGTCTGCTAACATCTATTGGGTGTGTACCAACCTATATTGTAAGTTCTTTTCTAAGCTGGTTAAAACGTAGTCTTTCATTTTTGGCAAATAAGTATTGAGCATCATAGGAATGGAACTTTACATCATTTACTATGGTAGAGGTTTTAAAAAAAAAACTAACCATCCCAGCTTTTAGGAAGCTTATAATCCAGCTGTCTCACTTTTGAGAAAGTGTTTCAAAAATCTGATGTTTTAGAGAAGATACCCTTTAAGAAAATTATAATTGCTGTAAGCTCATGCTGTTGTTACTGTGATTAAATACTTTATGTAGTTGCTACCCACAAATCCCATTAACACCTCACCCACCTAACCCCCACCTCCCACCCTCATTCTGAATAGCTGTGTTCCAGATGGCCGATGCAAGGAGTTATGAATTGACTCCAACATGGGTAAAGCTAATGAATATGATTTAGGGTGAAAAGGCACTGGATGAATGCTTGAGATGTTATTACTGTTCTCATACGCTTTATTACTTTTAAATTGTGCATCCTTTTAAGTAGATTGTTTGTTTGCCACAGTCTCCATTATATCTAAGCAAAGCATTCACAGAAATTTCTAAAACCTTTTCATTTCTCTCTGTAGGTTGTTGTTTCGTAACATTTTATACAAGAAAAGCTGCACTTGAGGCCCAGAATGCACTGCACAATATTAAAACTTTACCTGGGGTGAGTCGGTTTACTTTCGTACCAGAATCACTTTATTGCTTGAAAATGGTCCTTTCAACTGAAGGTTCTAGTTATGGGCTCTTAGTGCCAAAAATGACTTTGGTCTTTTGAGGAGTGTGTGCTGTGACCCTCTGTTCCCTGCAGCAGCCAGACCAGCTGGCCAGCCCCTAGAGCAGAGCTGGCATTAACGCTGCCGGGAAGAGCTCTCAAATAGCATGTCCCCTGGCTGGAAAATCAGAGTGACCCCACTGGGCAGCAGCAGCTGCAAAGAGTGTTGGGTGGGCAAAGATTTTAAGAGGGGGGAAAAAACCAACACACACAAGAGAAGCAAATGGAAAAGGAAAAGCTTTTACTCCCCGGAAGCCCCTTTTCAAATTTTGTCTTTAGATTTTCTTTTGAAAGGACAAAACGTACCCTGTACTGCCATAATATTAAGCCTCCTAATGGTTTCTAAACAGTCAGTGGTGGTTAACAAAGTCAATGTTTTAATGCCCAATTTGTGGCTTCATGTTGATAGAGAACAGAAAATATATGATGCTTGCAATTTTTCCCCCATTTCCTTCCTGGTAATGTTTGATGGTGAGCACAATTCAGCAGAAATGGAGTGACATTGCACGTAGCAACTTCATCAGAATACGTTTTGTCTAAAGGACTTTGCGCCACTTTTATGTTTCCTGCTGCTGTTTCATACTGCAGTTAGTTTCTCTGTGCTGTTTGAATATTTTCCCAGTTGACCCAAATATCAGTGACAAGTGTGTTCAGGATCATAATGACATGTATTATAGATTCTGATGAAGAACCAGTGGAGTGATGATGGCTTTATTGAAACCTGGTTTGCTAAGAATAAAAGAAAGGTGACATAATGTCCCTGATGTTTTCAGGGTGTGATTTTAACTTTGTTAAAATCTGACCAACATGTATCCGACTCTGAACACATGCCCACCCACACTAACATATTCACAGGTAAGCTCTGTAGCCCCCACTAACCCAGACAAGACAGCACATTTGGATGACTCACTTTAGAATCCTTGAAAATGTTGTCAATTTGTAGTGGCAAGATGCTCTCAACAAAAGGTTTTCAAAATGTTAGCATCTTCATCACCCAAAAGTCATAGTTGTGAACCTCACTCTTGAATCCTAACCACTTTGGTTTTTCCTTTTTCACATGAGGAAGTCAAAGAAAACAAGGTTCAAAAAAGCAAGCATGTGGTACCAGAACGCTCCTTCCCAGTTTATCTGTTTCTCCCTGAATCACTCAGGTGGTTCTAAGCAAGCCTGCCTTTGTTAAGCTCAGCTGCTGGAAGAGAAAGTAGCTGGAGTTTGGCTTCATTCTCCTTGTAGAAAGAATTTTTCCAATGTAAATTCTCGGAGTGTCAGGTCACATTATGGAATGAGAGAACCAAGGCAAATACTTACTGGTTCAACCAACAGGTTACTTGTATGCCTTCTCTTAAAAAGACATGTTTGACAGTGATTAGCACACAAAATCCCTTCTATTGGTGTTTTTTAAAAAGTTATGTGATGTGATGAATTGTTATTTATCGTTTAAGGTCTAGCAGAGTGTGATGGCAGTGATGTCATGTTTTTCGTGAATGTAAAGCTTGGGTGTCTGCATTTGTCCATTAGCAGCCTGGCTCTCACATGATCTTGTGTGCGAAGGTCTCAGGAGACCCAGGGTTAATGTCACGAAGGGGCACAGTAAATGCACAGAAATGACTTAGCAGTGTGGGTTTGGGATGTCTGACTCTTCTTAGGTAAGGAATCGCGTATTTTATAATTTTCTTTTTAAAGGTGCGTATGTTTTCTTTCTTTTTTTCTTAAAAATTCTGCATGAGGGATCCAGGGATGGGTGGTGGTTTTAGAGACCCATGGTAAAGGATGGTGATGTGGGAGCTGGAAAAGATGGCTTGTGGATTACTTTTGATTTTCTTTTTATCTAGTTCGCATCCATATGCCCAATTAGTTGAGGCAGGTGAATCGAAAATCTGAAAAGTCAGGTCTTATTTGTAAGGCTAATAGCTTTACACACTTGCTTCCTTTGCCATTTCAAATATGGTAAATGAGGACAGAGTTCCCTGTCTTGCATCTGTTCACAGCTTCACCCGATACACATCACCCTTAACAGCCATAGGAAAGATGTGAAAGTGGTTGCCTCTCAGCTGTGCACCTTTTGTGGACAGGAAGAAATGGGACCAGACATGAAAGATTAATGGATATTCTTGGGGAAAAAATATTACAGGGTACCTTGCTGTTTGATTACAAGCCTTGGAATTAGTCAACATTTCCATAATTCTAAACCAATAGACACCTGTTTCCCCACTGTGATGTGAAGGCACAACTTAATTTAACAGAAACCCTGCTGTGCTAAATCTCTCATTAAATACCAAGTGAGTTGGGTAATTTAAAGTTGTACACTACTATTTTAACTGGTTGCCTTCATATTATGAAATTAATAAGAAATTAATGATGCACTCTGCCATACGCCTTCAATTTCTTTCTGAATAAAAATAAAAGGGATAAAGAAAAAATGCATCACCAGCTGACACTTTAAAGCTTTTCTGGCTGTAATCATTTTCCTGTGGATAAAATCCATTAAAAAGTCACTTGCTGCCTTTTTTCTAAAGTGTCCAAAACTTTCCATTTAAAGCAAGATCAAATAATGATTGTAGGGGGGTTCCTCTGTGATTTTCTTTTGCAGTTGATGTTTTGTTTCACAAGGAACTTTTATCACACAAGTCAACTCGAGTAACGTGTTGGGGGCTGCTTCCCCACTTCTGCATCAGCCTCCTTCCCCGAGGGAAACAAAGATCTCGGTTCCTTAGGGGGCGGAAACAAGCTGTGGGGACTGTCTGTTCAGTCAGCGTGAATTCTCTCAGCTCTTGATTTAAGGCGCCCTCCTTTTCACCTGGTGTGTGGACTCTTGTGCCCCTCTGTGTGGGGGAGGGGGAGGACCCTGGGATTGAGGGGGAGAAGCAGGGCCCTCCTGAGAAGTGTAGAGAGAGGACATGCTTCTCAAGCCGGCCTCTTCCTGTGTGACCAAGAAAGACACTGTCATAAACCCTCTGACATGCTCAACATCAGTTCCAGAAATAAACTGGTAGAAATAAAGGGAGCAGATCTGGTGTCTTGACACCAGAGCAAGGAATGAGGGCCTGGAAGTCCTGCCCTTGGTTGATGATGGTTCAAGCAGCAGATCAAATCTTAGCTGTAGCACCTTACTCATGACTGACTTTTCATGAGATCTGTGCATCCAGAATGGTAATTTACCCAGTACCTACTGTGTGCCTGGCACGAAGTGGGGTATTGGCAGGAAGTAGCAGAGATCAAGGCTGGTGGGACTCCAGCTGATCTAGTGGGGAGGGAGGATGGCCAGTGGACAGGTAATTACTGCTTATGTGGTTTATGCTTTAGTGCTTTGCCGCTTCTGACCGAGTACCAGCTCCACTCACACACCCGTAAGGTCCTCGATGAATGATGCTTCCACAGCCTAAAGATAATACCATGGCTGTGTCTGCCGAGCCTGGGCCACGCAGGGAGTCGCTGGGTTTGGTGTAACAGCATGAGAGCCACTCCTTCCACCCCTGGGCCACTTGTGTTCTTGGACAAATGTCGGTCGCCTCTGCTTTGGTGACGCATCAGCTTGGGCTTAGAAATAGCCTCCTTTGTTTAGGGTTTCAGGTAGGCACAACCCAACTGGTAGTAGGATTCAGTAGAAATGTCCTTACCTGCCATTGTGTTTCCCAGAGAGAAATCCTCGTAAAGGCAACTTGCAAGATTTGTTTTGTTTTCATTGACCTAATTTAGCTCAATTAAAAAATAAAGTAAAATAAAGAGCTTTATTGAGGCCCAGGGAAAACTACTGAGCTCTTTTCAGTGATCAAATGTCAGGGCCACACGTCCCTGTGCCAGTATCAGCACAGTACCTGCCCATATGTCATTCTTTTTTCAAGGTCTTAACACATATTGTCTCTTAGAGTGAGGCCTTTTTGATTGAAAATCTACAGCAGTATCATTAGAGCGTTCACTGTATAAATTAATTTAATTAAGGATGTAATAACGGAGAGGAATACAGTTTTGAAAAAGCTCTTAAATTTTAACAGCAAGGAGGAGGAATCTACGGAATCTAAATGTCTTGTAAAATATTAATTGCAAATTTCTTGCAGACATTCTCTCTGAATATGCCTTACCTTTTTCTTCTCAGAATCACTACCAGTTTTATTAAATGCAGTTTATATTAAGGAGCTATTGCCCTGAGAGAACATTTGTTTAGAGCCTTCATTTTAGCAGTGACGTACTGAAAGGTATTTTATAATAACACAACATGAGTGAGTTCTACACTTAGTACATAACACAACGTGAGTGAGGTCTACACTTAGTACATAACACAACGTGAGTGAGGTCTACACTTAGTATTCAGATATAAAAACAAATGAGCTTGATCCAGTAGGAAGAAGCCGTAAGTGAAATGGCCTCTTGGGACAAGTGTGTTCACCCACGTGAAGTGAATGGGCCCCTTCCTGGCTTGCCCTGGAAGAATTGACTTACCCTTATTGGTAGGTGCTTTCCTCCTAACTCAGCGCTCCTTAGGATTGTCTCCATAGAATGTCTCTTGAAGGGTGGAATGCTGGGGTTTTCATTCTTTTCTACAAACCACTTCGCAGACTCTGAGGCCAAATTCAGTTTGCCTATGTTAATGTATTTTGAGCTACTCATTTTCTTTGAACCACTTCTCCTCGTTACTGTGTACTTAAGGCCTTTGTTCTCAGGGCCATGGTTATTATTATTTTATCATTGTCATCATTATTTTTGTCATAAAATCCCTCAAGCCCTGTCTGCTCATATCATGGAAATTTCCCCCTAAAACCATCCCATCTGAGTGAAAGGGCCAAGTTTGGTGCCTTTTGTTTAAAATGGTTATAGAAAAACAGCAAAAACATCTGCATGACTAGGTTGGAGTCCTCGACATCTTATATCATGTGCGATGCACACAGCATCCGTTCATTCAACATACGCTGCATTTTTATAGTTTGCCAGGCAATAGTGAAGACTAGGAATACGGTAGCAGCAGCCATGCCCTGGACAGGTGAATCACCAGCCAGCAAAGCCTGCCACTATGTTCTTACACGGGAAATGTTTAGTAAGTAGCTGTCAGATGTTTAATGGCCAAATAGGTTAGTTTTATAAACTATTTCCAAGAGAGTTGAGGTTTTTTCATATATATAATATATAAAAAAGAATAATTCTGCCCATAAATACTCCAAACCTTCCAAAACAGTGGATGAATGTAGATTTTTTACACGCATATGTGTTCAGTGGTATAATTTGTTTCATAGACACAGATCTATTCACGTGTATGTCTTTATAGGTAAAGATAGATGAAAGTAAGCTCACGCACATCCACATGTGGGCATCTGTCTGAATAAACACATAAATACATAACAAAGTCCCATTTGCTATTTGGCCTGCCGACATACTCTTAATTGCTTTGTGGTCCACTTTCTTATTTTAGGCTTCATCAGTGTTCTCAGTTCCTGAGTATAATCATAACCCTTTGGTTGCGCTCTGAATTCTGATTCATAGTGTATGAGAGGGCGCGTGAGGACCGCTGCTCAGTGGTGATTCCTGCCTTCTGCCTCCTTACCAGTGGCGTGGGGCTGAGCGGGAGACTGCCTGGGGAGATTTTGTTGCTACCAGATTCGCGTTCTGTAGGTACGACCTCTTCTTGGGTAGCAACCCAGCGTGTAAAATGTGTTTGCTGTGGAGTTTATGAAACAGGACATCCATTTGGTATATATTCTCCAGATTTTTACATTTGCACAGTTTGACGTGGGCTGAAATATTTGGCCTCGTGCGCCTGCCTAAGAGAAACCCTTCCCCGGCTATGTTGTTTTGATACCATGCTTAAATCCTGTAGAAATGAAAGCTAAAGCAAAAGTAAGGATTACTTAAATAAGGATCTTCAAGATGACTTATTTAAGAGTGCCAAGGTACCGAGGCCCCAGCCTGTGCTGAGACCCAGGCCAGTGTGAAAGGTCAGGGTCAAGGTACAGAGCCTGCCCAGGAGGCTCACCCAGTGTGACTGGATTGCTCCCAGCTTCACATTTTAACCCGAGAGACAAAGCTGGAGGATAAAAGGAGCACCTTGGCCCAGTGGGCACCAATCTGCAGGCCTAGGCCCGGGGTCTGGAAATTATATTTTAATACTTCATAAAAGGTCATTGGAAATGATCTATTTCACCTGCATGAGATTGCACGTGCCACTGGGGAGCAGCTGCTTTGCTTTGGGCTGGCAGTCTATCAGTTCAATAACGTTGATAGGCAGTTATTTATGTACAGCTTTGATTAACGAAAGGGAAAACTAGTTACTTTCCAAACATGGCCTACTCAGTAAGCCAACATAGTTCATTGGAGAAAATTAACCAAGACTCTTTGGTGGTAAAAAAAAAAAAGTTGAAAATGACAGTACAGGGTTATAAGAGGGAGCAGCTGCACCGTTTCCTGGCTCTAGAACGCAGCAGAAGGCATTACCGTTTTGTTTTGCAAACAACGACTACATACCTAATTAATAGGACAACCACAGACCTGATTAATAGGACTTTTGGGGGGGCTTATGAGGGAGTGTGTGTAAAAACCTGGTGCCTGGCCAGATCTGCTAAATTTCCCTGTGTCGTTATTCCGGGGATAGTGACAGAGTTCTGAGAAAATCATTTCTCTGCGATAGTACAAAACTACATTGGGATATTAAGCTCACATATATGGGCCTCAGTTCCTAAGAGATTTATAAGATTTAAAAGAAGATTTGAGGAGAGAATCCATGAATTTGATTAAGTTGTCTGGAAGGAATTGCAGAAGTTATGATAGTTGGAAGGGTAAAGCATTTGGGAAAAGGTTAGTTACAGGTCCGGCTTCTGTTGTCAGTGTGGCATTTGTGTGAGAACTCGTCACTGGATGTATTACATCATGCTGGGACAGAAGTTGAACCTTTCACAGGTGAGGTGGGCACAGCTCAGGAGATGAGGTGTAGGTGACGTGGGCTGGCCAGTTTGTAACCTCGAGAAAGTATACAACACCGGTGCATGTAAAAGAGAGTTCTCCTGGAAGCACCAAGGTCTTCCCCACCCACCAAGAAAGAGAGAGTGGCTGAGCCAGGGGGAACCAAGGCCAGGATCAAAGGGATCGTGGGGACCACCCATCTCAGCCAGGCCTGGTCTGGCGAGTGTAGGGGAAGAGCTGTGGCTGTCAGGGGGAGAAGCCGGTGCAAGGAGTCTCACGTCCCTCTGCTTGTTTTAGCCACAGACTGTCGGAGGACACAGGTGCTCAGGAAGTCCTCTTAATATTATGGCATAAGCTATTAAATTTTGTTTTGATAACAGAGCAGTATTTCAGGACCATATCATCACAGCCCTCACTACCCACAACCCCCAAGATGAAAGGATAAACAGTCCACCGTGCGCGTGGGAGATGGCAGAAGGGCACCGTGACAAGCGTTCCCTTTCTGCGCTCCTTATTGTTGCAGACGGTCATTACTTCCCTTCAGCACTCAACACACACACCCGTGGTGCCATCTCTTCCTCCTCCAGCACATAGAAACCCTTGAAAGTCCTTTCTTTATCTGCAAAATGCAGTGGTTGGACAAAAACGATGCTTTACAATCCTGCACAGCTGTCCTCAGCTGTCGTGCATTGTCTGCAGTCATATCCTGGTCAATGAAAAAGAAAATAAAACTACATACGTGACACTCGACTTGCTTCCGGTATTGGCTAGTGATTTTAGAGTACTTCTGGGTGTATCCAACCTGCTGTGGCCCATGGGCAGATTATGTGAGGACTTTTTTGCCTATCTGTGGTGCTAGATATCACAAAAATTATGCATGGACCTTTTCTTTTGGGTCACCAATTTTCCTTAGTATTCGTGTAAAGTGTAACCCAAGACAATTCTTCCCACGTGTGGCAGAGAAGAAGACAAGGTTGGACACCCCTGGCTCCTGACTGCTGGTTGGGCCATCCATGCTGAGATGGTCTGGGCACCTGCTTCCCCCTCTCCTCTGGGGACTTAGCACCCATGAGGTTTCCACCAGGAAACGGGAAGCAAAAGAAAGGGGGTGGATTCTCACAAGTCAGTTAATTCCTTGTTTACAGTCTTTGTTTGACAAGAAAGGGTGATTAGTGTGATGAGGTTTCAGGATTATTGGTGAATTTCTTTTATCTATCTAATTCCTGTCCCCAGTTAACATAGATAAGCAAGTTGTCTGTGTTTGCAAATAGCTTTAGAAGGTTGTTTGTTATCCCTTCTAAAAACATTTTAGGTGATTTTTGTGTTGGTGGCCTTCACCTTGTTATGCCTGTTACACTGAAGACACAGATGGGAGAGATTAAATTAACTTCTCTGACCTCCCTGAGCAAAACAGTGAAGGAACTAGAGCTAGAAGTCACACGGACTGCGACTCCCAGGGCAGCTGGCCCTGTGGGGTGGACATAGGCAGAGCGTTCGCCTCATTCCAGGGAGTTTCGGCCATAAAAATGGTCATTGCAAAGGTAACTTCTCTTTATTAACTGCCCCACATGGAGCTCTGCTAGAACTCACAACAAGTAACTTGTCTGGCATTACACACCTGATAGCTGTGAGTATAGGCGATCAGGTTCAACCCACCATGTCTGGACTCAGAAGCCCAGGAGCTGCTCTGCTGTTCTCTGGGTGCCTAGCCCCAGCTCCAGTCAGCAGGTGTAGGGTCTCAGAGAACCCTGTGTGTTCCCTTTGTAGATGTCACAGAATAAATCCAGATCCTCAGCCCCTCCCACTCCAGCCACTCACCATGGGTGGAGAACAGCAGGGCTGTGCTGCAGAGTGAAGCAGCCAGGGGTGGCGCTGCAGCCTGGGCGTCAGCTGGGCAGACAGCACACAGGTGCGCGCACATGTGCATACCCAGGAGTCAATGCT
The DNA here is from genome assembly GCF_027406575.1 of Nycticebus coucang. Lineage (NCBI taxonomy): Eukaryota > Metazoa > Chordata > Mammalia > Primates > Lorisidae > Nycticebus > Nycticebus coucang. The sequence goes on along the minus strand of NC_069799.1, from coordinate 61,038,560 downwards.
GCCACAGCAGGAGCCCTGGGCACATGGCTGCCACTCTGCCTGAGACGTGACATAGCTCTGCCTCACAGGCACAAGTTGAGAAAGACGTTGAGTGAGCAAGACAAGGTGTTTGCTCGAAACTTGGTGTGAGGCTATGAACACAGAGCTGTAGATCAAAGACAGGCATTACTCGAAGAGGAACTGCTTTGCAAAAATGATTATAAATGCAGTGTCCCTCTTTGGAGGAGTGTAGCTTTACTAACATCCCTCATTGGCATTCACGTTATTAGGGCACATTTCTTTATCTGCAGCCACAGGCTTTTGGTCCCATCCGCCGTGTGCATCCTAATGCCACGTCTCCATCCAGCTGCCCCCATCTCTGCTCCCCTGCTCCGAGCGGGAGGGTGGGTGGGGCACTGAGCCCACTCAGGAGGGTAAGCACAAATGCTGTTACCTGCAACAGCACAGAGCTGACCTTGGGAAACAACCAGGCACCTGCCATCACCGTACCCTGCTGCCCTGAAAACACCTTTGGAAGCAGTTCTGCCCTCTTACTTCACTGATGGGTAATTAGCGATCAAGCAGGAACCAGACTCTTTACCACAAACGGCTGCCAAGGAGAACTATAGACAGACACTGCAGTGGTGGGGCTGGATGGGCAGCGTCCACCCACTAGCCCCATCAGGCAGTGACTGCATCACCTCCGTCAGCAGGTGCTGTACACAGAGTGTTTGCTGTCCCTCTCCCGGGCCAGCCTCCTGCTCTCCGCTGTGCCACCAGCCCGTCCCCCTCTTCGTCAGGGGCCAGTTGAGAGTGAAGGCTGAAGCCCTAACTAGGATGTCGGGCAAGTTCTCTGTAGCTGTCCCGCTATGGTTTCTGTTCATGTGTCAGCGTAAGTGATAAACGCATTTTGAAGGCTCAGGCCATCTCTGCCTCTTAGTTTGGAGAGTCACTGTTGGTGGCTACTGATCTGGGTCTGGACCAGGAATTTCTCAGCAATTTCTAGGCTGACATTTTGTGCAGCACTGTCCACAGGGACAGGAGTAACTGAGTGAGAGCAGAGGATGGGTTCCCTGGACCTGTCCTCATCTGTACTCTAGGAAGCTCAGTAGAGTGACTGCAGGTCACAGGGCGATCTGAATCTGTGGAGCTGAGCACTTTACCTACTTGTCAGCTTAGGTGAGTACTAAATATCATCAGTAAGGAAAATGAAGAATCAGGGGCCCAGGAAACCCTGTAGCTAATTCCAGTTATTTGTTTGAATGTTAGGTGGATCAACAGAGAAGAAAGGGGGAAGGCAGTCAAACCAAACCATAGATGAGACTGTAGGGGGTCGTGGTGTCTAAGCTCCTCACTGGACACCTGGGGACTGAAGTCCAGAAAGGTCAGGTGGCAGGTGGTGTGTGCTGGACGTCACACGTTAGTTAGTGGTGGAGGTGGAACAAAGATCATTCACCCCTCCTAACCATGAGCCCATTGCTCTTTTTTGGGAAACCGGGCTTTCTCCACAAGATTATGCCAAACATGTCACTGTAAAGAATCAGAAATTCGGGTGGCACCTGTGGCTAAAGGAGTAGGGCGCCGGTCCCATATGCCAGAGGTGGCGGGTTCAAACCCAGCCCCGGCCAGAAAAAACAAAACCACACACACACACACACACAAAAAGAATGAATCAGAAATTCAGAGCCCAAATTACCAGTCCCTTACATTCTATCACATGAGGCCGTGGAACTTGGTGTCTCCTCATTTTCATTCTCTGAGAAAGACCCAGAATGACATCTGAGGTGAATTAATCTATAAAGAATTGATGTAGTGGTCCTTGATGCGTAAGACTATTTGTTTCTAAAACCAGGGCAGTGATTTACAACTTTGCACAGCAGAATCACTTGGAGAGCTTTTAAAACTACATATGCTCGGCCACCCCACAGGCAGTTAAGAATCTCTTGGGATGAGAACTTGGCAGCAGCATTTTTAAAACTCCCCAAATGGTTCCAAATGGTTTGAGTGACTTTGAGAACCACTGTTAAGAGGATTAGTGGTCTGGATGCATGGGGACACACTCGCACCCACTGCTTGTCCTCCAGGAGCTCAGCATGGTCTTGCTACGCGCGGCGTATAGGCAGCCCGGTGGCTGTGATGCCATCTGAACGTGTTGGATATGAAGACTCTCAGCCCCCCTCCCCCGTTCTCACATCATAGGAATAGCTGTGTGAGGTGATGCCAATGTTACTGAGCTTGATTTTGATAACTTCACAATGCGTGTATGTCAAAATGTCACATTGTACACAGGAAAGAAGAAAAATTAAAAAATTTTTTAAACATTGAGAAAAACTAACTCCTAGTTGCTACACGGGCAGAGTGGAGTGTGAGCTGCGCTGCACGGAGCCAGGCCTCACCGACGCCACCGCCCGGGGCGTCCCTCTCCGCGTGGGCTCGGGCTCCTCCCTTGATGCTTTGGAGACATTCTGAAGGTGGGGCAACCTGACCACACAGGACAGGAGGTCAGGAGGGAAACGTGGACAAGAGGATGTCCTGTGGTTTCGGCCATCTTGAATGGGCACCTGGATTCCTGCCCACCACCCCCAGCCATAGTCAACCTGCTAGGGAATCTCTGAATGGGCCTTAGCATAGAATGAGGCGGGACGAGTAGAAATGGCGCTGTGTTAAGCAGTCTCACCAGTCAGTATAAGCTCGTTCCAAGGTGCGAGGAGCCGTTTTCTCCTCAAAGAGTTAGTCTGTGACACTCCAGCTCCTTTCCACCTTGCAGAAACCATAAGAGTGTGGAGTCCCTGCTGTTTCATCCTTCAGGGACTGTGAATTTCTTCCCAGGAAAGTAAAGCATTTACTCTTGATATCCACAGCTTGAGAGACTTCTGCTGACAAAGAAAATGTAACTACCACGTGAATGGCACGGTAGAATGTATTACTGCATAATAAGGGACGCTGTCTGTTGTTGCAATGTGGGAGGCTTGAAAGGAATGTCGTGTGTCCTGAGCAGTGTGAGATTTGCCCTTGAGTGAGTTCTTGTTTTCCATTCTTTCTTCTTGTGGATCAGGAGAAGTTTTTCACATTTGGGGTTATTCCTCAGCACTTAGACATCGTGGGTAGGACTCTATCAGCACAAAATGCTTATTGCCACATAAAACTAAGACTTATTCACAGCCAGCATTCACCTAAATCAAAGCTGTGCCCATCAGACCAGCACCAGGGTGTGAACTACGGTTAGTTGACCAAATAAGCAGAAAGTGAAGAGCGAACTCACGTGGGAAAGAAAGCAGAGCGGCACAGGAGAAGCGAGAGCCCCAACTCAGACACACACAGGGTTTGACACCAGTTTGCAGGGTCAGACCTGCCCAGAACGGGCGTCTGGAGGGAGGAGGTGGAGTGGAAGATGGAGACAGCCAGGCTTCCTGGGGATCTCACAGAAACATGTGCTGTTTGTTTTGCTTGCAACCAAATGACTGACCTTGGAGGAAAGTTTGTATGCAGTTGATACATTTCTTTTTCACATTCCTCCACCCATTTCTGTATTTCAGTATCTGATTAGAGCTAAATTAATAGATGTGAGGCTAAAAACCAGCTGCTTTGTCATGATAAATTTTTGGAGATTCGTAAGCCTCATTGTTTTCTCATCAGTGAGGATTCTGCCTCTGAGTCTCCTTCACCCTCGGTCTTGGGGCAAAACAAATCAGAAGTAACTCACCCAGACACAGGATCAAGTGGTCACCATCAGCCTGTCAGTGAAAATGAGCTCTGCACTCTCAGCACAAATGTCTAGCCCTAGAATCTTTATTTCCTAGAAAAGAGGCCAGGAGCAGTGCTGCGGCTATTCCAGTCGTAGTGCCCGTCTTTGAGAGCTCCTCGTGAGATGTGCCTTAATGAGGTCAGCTAAGCCGACATGCACTGTACTGATTTTAAGGACGTACTCATGTTTTATTTGTATGCAATTGGCTTCAGAGGTGATGGCCATTCACATCCATGGATGAGAAAGGGAAGATGGCAGAACGCACGGTGTCCATGTCAGGACTCTCGTTTGAGGCCCATCTGTCAAAGTCACCTAAACAGGGCACAGTTCCCAAATATTATAGCGCCCCCAAGTCTTCGATATCCACGGCCTTCTGTCTCTCATGACAGACAGCATTTGCTTGGATAGATGGTGTAGGACTCTTTGGATGTGTTCATAGGCATTTTATTTTGACTCTGTTCTCTAAACATGACGTAATAAGTTCTTCAAGTTTTGTTATGACATGGATATTAAATATTTCCAGTGGTAAATTTAAAAAGCGTTAATGGGAAAGAAAATTAACTTAGTAAAACTCTAAATAATGAAAGGATAAATACACCCGCTGGCCAGGTATTGGGTTTTGAGAGGGAAGGCTGGACGGGGCTGCAGCTCTGAACCTGGAGCTGTGCTGGAGCAGGGCAGAGCGCGGAGAACACAGAAAGACAAGCTACGCGATGCCCGCCTCCGTGCTCTCCTCACTCCAGGAGGAGAGTTCAAGGACACTTTCAGTATAAAAGAATTTTGGTATTTGTATAGGGATTGCAAGCAGAGCATGCGTTCACATAGAGCCTCTTAAGAGTTGCTGTGCCCTGGATTGTTTTTTCCCTCTCTTCTCTCAACTGTGTGGTTTCCTGAGGTCCCTGTCACTTGTTCTCAGAGCTTCCACTACCTCTACAGGCCGTTGACTGCCAAATACTTACCTTGAAATCAGACTTTTCTGCTACTCCCCCAAACCCAGACATCCAATATCTGTTATTGAACAGATCCATTCAGGCAGTCCACGGGAAATTCTAGTGCTGAAGGCATTACTTTACTACCACCGACCCAGCCCTGTCCTGTTACCTGTCCAGGTGATGGACTTGCCAACTGAGAAAGCCAGAGCCAGTCACCCTCTCTCCTTCCCAGACGGCGCCTTTCTACCCCCACCACTCCCCCCCAGGGCCAGTCAACGAGGAAATCCCGTGTTCTGTCTTAGTGGTATCGCTAGAAGGCCTCCTTTCTTATCAGTTGGGGCTTATCAGTTGTCATCACAGCTAATAAAAGCACAGAGGGATTAAGGGATTTTCCAGGTCAGCCGTGTAATAACTATGTTTGTTAGTCTTCCAAATGCTTTCTCGAGTGAGAGAAGATGGGCATACTTGAGCCATACCCTCGGCACATCACGGGAGTGTGGACGTCGTGTCTTGTGGCTGCCGAGTGTAAAGGGTGAGACTCAGACTCCAACCAGGCCCCTTCCTTTTCCTTCAGCCTCTAGGACATTCTTGTTCACGCTGTATCCAGCCCTGTGACACCACACATGTTGTCTCACAGTCCCTGTGCCACATGAGCTTAAAATTTATACTGCCACCTGCTATACTCCCTTTCCCCACTCCCATGCTGCAGCCCAGCTTCCCTGAGGAGAAGGAGCATTCTCAGAGCCCAGCTGGGTGTCTCATGCCAGAGGTGGCACTCAACAAATGTTTGTCATATTAATGACTCTCGAGGATAGCTTTTATTCATAGACACACTCTCAACATAAAAATTCAAGAATTCTTAAACTGGTGGGGGTGGGGGCGAGGAGCAGGAAGTGGGCCTCAAACCTTGCGTTCCCCGTGACAGCCCTTTTGGTGGACCCTGCTCTGCAAACTGGAAGCTCGGGGTGAGACAGGAACAGACAGGAACGCGTACAGAGGCACAAACCATCTCTCACTGTAATTAAAATCCTTACGCGAATGAAGAAGAGATCACTGTGCCGTACTTAATAGTTCCCTGTGCCTTTTCATGTATACTATCCGATACGATCCTTGCTTCAAACCTGAGTTTACCAAGGCTTAAAGGGGTCAAGTGATTTGACTCTGAAGTACTCACAATTGGCAAAGCAGAGACTCAAACCCAGACCTTATGATTCTAACTGTGATCTTCTTTGTACCACAGAACAACTGTAAGCAACCCAAGCTTCTCAAATTCCCGTTGAGTGCTGAATATCTAGAGCCATAAGAAATGATTGAAGTAGGTTTGCCATTGCGGATCAAGCGCTGTCAGTAAAGGTTTCTTGGTTTATTCCTTAATATAGACTGTCCTGCCTAGTGTTGTCTCGCGGGTTCTTTGTCTGCAAAGACAAAGGTATTTGCAGTTTAAATTTTGGTTACGCACCAAGTATTTGAAGGCCTTGAATTTGATCTTTAGAAGACTTCAGGATAACGGTATTTGTAGAACAATCGAACCGTCTTAATAATTTCTCTAGGCCTTGCCAAGAAGTAATTTCTAAAGTTGGTAAACAATCTCACATATTAGGGTAGAAGATAAAAATTAAAGTGAGCCTGGAATTAAACTCAAAACTCATAAAGAGTTAGCAGCACTGGAGGAGAGATCTTTGGTGAAATATCAACCATAGTTAATACTCCTGGAGATGAAATGGATAAATATATCTGCCGAAAATAATATCTGATGTCTTGCTCAGATGTTTAATGGATTTGCATTTTAAACACGGGTAATATGAAATAGCCCTTAAGGCATTTTTCAAAACTTGCCGTTTATTTTTAGGAGGGATTTTTTTTTTTTTGCCAGCCTCATTTGTTTAAAAAAAGAGAATTAATCATTTTTGCTTAAGCATGATTAAGAGAGGAAAATTACCCCAGTTATCTACACTCATTCATTTAGTACAAATCCCAAAGGCCGTGGAGTTAGTTAAATAAATAAATGGAAAAAGAATGGTGAGTGAAGTATGATATTTATTTGTCTGCTATAAATGAAGTTGTCATTCCTAAACCAATCAAATCATGCATTTTTTATGAGAGGTTGCAACTTGCAGAGAGGTGGAAGTGTTAGACACTAATTAATAAACGTGGTTGGCAAAGCAGCTCAAACAACTCAGGACTCACACACTAAGCCCTGGAAGGATCATATTAGAATACGGAATTCGTTGGTGCTTTTTTTTTGATTCGATGAAGCGCCTGTATCCTGCCAGAAGGTTCAAGATGAAAGGCAGTTGGCTTACATTTTCCAAGTCAGTTTTGAAGTGGAGATTTTAAAGATTTGTTAGAGGGGTATTTTTGTGTTGGCTTTCGATTGCCTTGGAGGTGAAAGGAGACTAGAGATGACAGGATAAAGCATCAGTAAGACTAACAGCGGTGAAGCTGCTTGGAGGGGGTGAAGGGGCCTTGCTCATCAGGTCCTGGTTAGTTAAGAGAGTATAGTATTGTTTTAAGTCATCGAGTCAGTGTTTAGTTTAACTCAAATCAAAACTAGTAAGTATTGCAGATGGACTACTGGAAAGCTGTCCAAACCTTCGAAGGGAAAGAGCCTGCAGAAATTGAACTTTCCAAACCTTTTATGCGTCACGAAAGAGAAGATAATGGAGTTCCATTGCTATGCGGTGTGAGGTTCAACCCTATGAAACTGTGATTCTTAAACCATTTTTAGATCTATAAAAATGGTAATTTCACTTGATTCAACCTAACTTGAGGTGTTCATATTAGCATAGAACAAACTGGACAGTTCCACTGGCAAAGGAAATGCTGTGTGTGTGTGTGTGTGTGTGTGTGTGTGTGTGTGTGTGTGTGTGTGTGTGTGTGTGTGTGTGTGTGTGTGTGTGTGTGTGTGTGTGTGTGTGTGTGTGTGTGTGTGTGTGTGTCTCAGGAGTTGTCCAGTTTCACCAGACGAGAAAATGTGATATAGCAATTAAAAGTAAGCAGGGAGTAAGCCTGGAACTCCCCTGTCAAAGCCAGGATTCCCTGAAATACAGGCCAAGGAGCTGGGATAATTGGACGTTTTTGAGCAGAGGAAGGAAATTCCTGGACCTGGAGTTTGAGGCAGATTAAAGAGACAAGGGTGCAGATGATGGTCTGGGAGGCAGTGACTGAACTGGCAAGGAGGCTGCTGTGCAGGAACCCAGGCAAGCGGGAGTGAGACCTCACCAGGGCAGCAGCAGTGGAGATGCAAAGGAATATGACAAGGAAAGGAAATTAAGTAGAGAAACCTGAACAGAGAATTCCAAAGGGAAGAAAACCAAGCAAACTTAGGGTGAGCCAGAGTGTTGTGTAGGAGGTCTGGGAAACGGAGGAGGTGCACTCCCTCCAGAGGTGACTCTGTAAGCAGCCATCTCCGTCCAGCATCTTGGGTTTCCAGGGCCCAAATTCAAGTCCAATCTGGGCAGGGTTCACTGTCCAAAGGGTATTTCTTGTGGGGGTGAGGCTGGGTTGTGGCTGAAAGAGACTTAAGATAATTCTGGAAATAATGTAAAAGGTTGTCAGAAACAGGGTGGAGCCCTGAAAGGAAGCTGGGGAGAACCAGGTAAGAAGACAGTCCCGGTTGGGGGCTGGTGCTCACAACCCTGCCCCGCGGACCCAGGCAGATGGGCCAGTCGGATAAAACGGGAATCTCCACTCAGAATGAAGGGTAGCGAGGGGGCTGCAAGGTCGGCGTCTCCCTACACGCTGGACGTCACCCATCCCAGTGCACTGGATGCCGAGAAGCAAGAAGCTGTGAACAGCTGGAGACGGCTGGCCCTGGGGAAGGAGCCGGGCGCTGCAGGAGAACGGAGGCCGGAGGCGTCACTGTGGGCAGAGACGAATGTCAAGAGAGTAATTTACTGTTAAACCAGACTCATTTCTCTTAAAATACAAGATGATACTAAGTTGGTTGGCATGTAGAATCTAGTATTGGAAATGTAAACGACTGTCAGGTCGTTAAACCACTCCTCAGTGGCCAGGTCGGGCGTTCCCATTCTGCGTGTATGGTGTTTCATTGCCCCATTAGACAGCATGTCTAATTTAGCATCTGGGTAACATCTGGAAGATTGAGTGTGGGAGCTCCACCATTGACGGTGGAAGACTGTCCACAAATCAGAAAGAAATCATGGTTAGAGAGGATATCGGTGTATTTCCCGCTCAGCGATTGGGGCAGATTATTACCTTTCTCTTCATTTTAGCCTGTTAATCAGTAGTGGTTGTGATCTGCCCACTATCACACACAATTCACGTGGCCTCATGCTGTATGGTAGCTGCTGTCGCATGGCCTCAGCAGCACTGTAACCTCACAAGGCCTTTTTTAACATTGAATCTTTCCGCTGACCTCCATTTTCAGAATTGTTTTATACCCTTTAGTTTTCTTATTATTAAAGCAGATAGATCTAAACAGAAGGTTCTAGGCAGACCTAGGTACAATTTAATTAACTCGTTCTGCTCAGCTTTTATTTGGGAGCTTAACTGACTGGGTCCCGTTGTTTATGACATCACAAAGGTGCAGTAACATTAAAGGGAGGCACTGAAACATGATCACAGAAATCTGTTCTCTCTTCACAATGATACTGCCAAACACAGTGATACTTTCTGCTGAAGTAGTAGCTAATTAGGTACCACACCTGGCTGAAGGTTAAAAAGTGGCATAGATTTATTTACCTCCATAACAAATATAATATCTCTAAGGAAAATTGAACTAAGAAAAGACTGCCATTCTTTTTGAATAGCAGTGCTTTTGAACGCATTATGCTCACACTTTGGTCATTACATTTATTTTTCATTCATGGTCTGTGCCTCCTATTTTAAGCCTATTCATTTTTCTTCTAATTTTAAGATTAAATAAGGCAAAATGGAAGCTTGTGTTATTATTTAGCGTGAAAACACAGAGCCTCATCTTAGCTAATGAGTCTAATAAATGCCAGGCAGTACCTCCTCGTGTTGGGTGTGTGTTTTATATGCAGAAGGTAACAGAGGCTGGGTAGCTGGGATGCCAAGTTACAGATGGGGTTGTGGAATGCTATTTGACAGCCGATTAGAGTAATCTGTCAGAAATGATGACTTAATCACCATAACAGACGCCAAATTCCCTCATAGAATTCCACCCAGAGGAATCTAGTTTCCTTACAATATTTTATTTTATTTTTTGCCAGGACTAAATGGTTCCGTTGCTTGTTTTTCCCCTCTCGTGTACCACATGTCTTTAACAGCAATGTAAATAGGAGGTGTCATTTAGCTAAAAGGGGCTGCCTTGGAGCCTCATAAGCCAAAAGCAGATTTATAATTCTGAGTCCTACAGGTTTTCCTCGGTCGTGAGGTTATTAGCATATATGATAATAGCTTGGAGTTGAGCGGTAATAGTTGTCCAAATCCCTGGTAAGCAAGAAAGGCCTTTCTTTCCAATCTGTTCTCCTGTGGACGAGACCCTTTCTCTTTCCCCCTCAGAGAACCTCTTGTCTATGTAAGATGATGGTGATGGTGATAACTTTATTGAACATTACTGTGCAGTGTCTTGGACACTTTTCCCATGTCAGTGGCAATTAAGGAGAAATCCTAATTTATTTCCACTATGGCTTTTTCCCCTATTGCAAGGATGATACGAGAGAAGAGTAGTTTACGTTTCTTCGTTGTTACCATTCAGATACCCCCCCCCCCCCGTCTTGGTTTAGATCCCTTTTATAAGAATATGTCAGCCAGTATTGACTGAAAGTCCTCTGTACCTAATGTGTTAACCACACTTAATGTTGCTGCATGGAAAAGCAACTTGGAATGGCGTGTGGTCCAAGCTCAGCTGAATCCCATGAGCTACCTTCTGAGCACCTTCAGAAGGTCACCTTTGCCCCAGAATTTCCAAGGCAGTGTTCACATGAACAGACCTTGTCTAACACAGGCGGTTAGCAGAGAGCCAGCTACCACGGCCTTCCGCTGGGGTCAGTGACTTACCAGCCCTCAGGGGTCCGCACTGTGGTTCATTTTGTAAATCCTAACATACCATTTGCCTTCTTCATTTGTGAATAAACCACAAAATGTGGAATCATTTAATGTCCATGAAGCTAAACCATTCCTTTCCTCTCACAGAATAATGGGTAGCTGATCTTGCTTGCCGTAAGTTTGCTCCTCCTCAGTGTGGGTATAAAACAGTTCTGCTTCCGTTGTGTGGGTCTTGAACCTCTGGAGGAGAGCCCGTGGATGGTTCCTCCAGAGTCACGTTGTCGGGGGCTGTACTTTGCTGGCATGACTATAAAGCCAGGATCGGTTTTTTCTTTCATTCATTCTTTTAAACTTTTTTTCCTGCCTTTTTCATGAAGAAAACCCAAACAATAATTTTGTTCTTGAACCACTTATAAAATAATGGTATGTGTGTATGCAAATCTATGCACATACCTGCATGGACATCTGCAGGCCACACACAGCAGGACATGGGAGGGAAGCCTGCAGACGGATGCAGTCTGTGTGTGTGGTGTAGAAGAGGAAAGTTAAGGTCATTTTCTGGGCCCCTAGAAACCCCAGACTTGCTCACAGCGCCCTTGTGCGGTATGTGCTAGAGGCAGATGGAGTCCAGACCGTAGGCTCTGGGCTGTGCCCCAGCCCCTGGCAGACCTGCCTTTGAATTCTGCCTCCACCACATCCCGTGTGACTTGGCCAAGTCATTTAACTGCTCTCTCCATGGCTTCCTCTGAAGTACTGATCTCATAGGCTCTTGTCAGAATTAAAATGGTTCTCAATAACATGGATAAAGGGCCTGTAACAGTGCTCGGAACACTGACAGTGAACGGAAGATGGGCTCGGTTGGTACAGACGTGGCCTCATGTCTCCATTTCACCAAACATGGCTTTGTTCCTGGGATAAAAGCTGGATTTGACTGACTAGACAAATTATTTTTGTCATCTGTGTTTCTACAGGGGTGTCATGCTTTTCAAGAAACCTTAGCAGGTTTACCATACCGTTAACATAAAATAACAAAATTTGAAGGTCCTTGTTCAGTGCTGATGGACATGACAAAATCCATGCTCCTGAAGCTACCTTTGTTTTCTCCCGGTCTCCATTACACAGAGCATAATGTAACAGTGACTGAGATGACAGAGTCACTCACCAAGGGACATAGGCACCCCTGCCTGGCTTCAGGGGTACCTCCTATGTAATGGGGATCCCATGACAATACACAGAGGCTTTCATTTGGGGGGCTGGTGTGCCTCAAGTTGGTGGCAACTCTTTTGAAACATTTTTACCCACTCATAATATTTTTTGAGAAAATACAGATATTTCATAGTGATTATCAAGCAAGATAGGAAATATTCTCCGTGGATTATTTTTGCATTGTCATGGAATGAAAGAGGCATACCAGTGGGTCTTTGCTGGCTGGAATGCTCTCAGCGTTTTCTCATTTGGTGTATATCTCTTCTGTGAATTCACTTCTTTCCCTCCCTTCTTTCTCTATTTTTAAATATTTTATGGACAGGAAACTTATAATATGTGCTAACACGTCTGTTCTCTCCAGGGGTCAGGATAGGTTTAATAATGAGATGCGTAAAAGTGACTCTGTAAAAACCCATTTCAGGTTAAAAATGGCATGTTTTATTGAATCTCATGTGAAAGGTGGTTAACTCATCAATTGGTGATGGTTGGGGTTAAACAGGTTTCAACACGAGCTCTCCTGTGTGGGGGAACCAGCCGTGCCACCTGCCCTCAGCCCTTCCCTTCCCCTGGGGCTCCATCTTCCCTTCTAGGCTGTGTTATGCATCCGAGGGCTTGCGGCCACGAGCTCTGGAGAGATCAGACTAGACTCCGTCTACTGGGGGATCCCTGAGAGCATGGCTACTGAGCCCTGATGCTCGGGGACCAGCCTCATCACGTCGCTGTTGCCAGAGCTGTGCACAGCACTCTCTGCATGCAGCTGCCCCTCAGACTTTTCCAGGGTCGTTCCTTGTTTTCATTTTAATGAGTCGCACTTGGGTTCTTCTGCGACACAGGAAAGATCACCACATTCAGGAGCAAGGAACTTCAGATCCAGTCAGAGGTCAGCCACTCTCAAGACCAGGGGTGGATGGCTCAGTCCCTGGTCCCTGCATGTGTACAGAGGACCACGTGCCGCTCTCTCAGTAGGGGTGGGATGAAGGGGACTTGTGTTCCTTCCTACTAGTGTGACAAGGATGGAGGCCTGATGACAGCTAGTGCCTGTATCTGAGCCACGCTGCAGCCTCTGTGGGTGCACAGTTTAGCCTCGGGATAGAAAGGACACCGAGGTAGGGGCCTGTGCTCAAGAAGTGCCACTGTGCTAAAAGCCTGAGCAGATCCCACCACAGAGACCATCCCTCTGAGTGGTCCGCCCTGGACATTCATGTGATGCTGGTGCCTGACACCCAGGCGTCACAGAGATTGAGCCCGGGCCTTGGAAGGAACATGCTTATCTCTAGTCTCCTGCTCCCCCATGGAAGGAGGAAGGGACAGAACTCTTAAAATTTCCCCTTTTGTTAGATTTTCGTTTTGAACAAATTGTGGGCCATAGACCAAGAAGTTAATCAGTACCTTAGTGCGTTAACTTTAGGCGAAGTGTTCTGCAAGAAAACTTTACAAATGTATTGATAGTCAAAAAGTCTTAAAAGAAATGGATTTAGAAGCCTTGCTTGGTAGAAACATAAAGTTGAAGAAATACACTGCCACATTTATTCCCAATATATCATAGGATATATTGCCCAAACCCCGGCTCTTGCTGTCTCTGGTGCAGGCGGGCTGCAGAGAGCCTAGCGTGGAGACAACCGTAGCTCTCCTGCTGTCTCCTAAGTTTTATGCAAGTACAGCTGAATGGAATGCGAGCGGTGGGCTCCGTGCTGGGTCCCATCATGAAACCCTGTAAATAAATGTCACGGGCTGGTGTTTATAAATTCCTAGACTTACCAAAAAGCACGGACAGATCATGACAGTATGGACTACTGAATGTTTTTTTCAATTGTATAAGTCTATGGAGTACAGGTGTAATTTTGTTACATGGATATATTGCATAGCAGCGAAGTCCGGCCATTTAGTATGTGAACATTTTCGTGTTTCTTAGGAGACTCCCTGCAAAAACTCTTGAAGCTCATGTGCTCACTTGCCGTAGGCAGAAGAAGCAGGTAGCCCTTGGGAACTGGCCTCAGCCTGACCCGGAGATCTCCTTACACCTGACTAGACATTACCCAGATTGGGATAGTGACTTGCTCGTTCTTTGGGCCTTCTCCTGGTCTGCTGCTATTAGCTGGGCCTTCCAAGTATGGCCAGAGTACAGCATGGAGATCCAGCCTCAGCCACATCTGACCCTGGGAGCAGACAGGCCAGGTTCCCTGGTCACAGTTGGAGCGAGAGGGAGAAGCTGCTGATTTTGTCTTGGTCCTTGAGAAAGGTGCTAAGGGTGTGACCTCTGGCGACCAGTCCTGGTGCCTAGGGCAGTTTTAACTCAGGATTGGGTAGACCAGCATTTTTTCCTTCTTACCTAAAATTCTGCCATCCCCAAGTATATTCCTCACTGTAAGTGTTGTTACGCTTTAGATCTTGTGTTTTTAGCAAACTGTCTTTGATAGCTTCTGTGGCTTCCTCTGTTGGTTAAAATGTCGCCATGTCATCATTCTTTTACTAAACAGTGCAACCTGTTTTCTCTTAGCGTGCGCCTTCAAATACTGCTGTCCTCTTCCCTGAAATGCCCTTCACACGTCGTCCAGTTATCACCAGGTTAGGGTTCCATCGAGAGTGAGCTCAAATCCTCTTCATCTGCGTCAGCTGCTCTGGTGTGTCCTCCCCTCTCTGTGTCAGTCTCTGCGTCTGCACACTTCCAGGCTCAGCACACCCCGTGTCACACCCTGTGTCACACAGTGGGAGACGGTCACTGTCTCTGCCCCAGGGGTACAGTACACGCTCTGTCATGATGAGAACTCTTCCTCATTCTCTGTTCCTGCATCAGACATAGTGTCTGGTAAGAGCAGACACAGTGAATGAATCAGTAGTCCCAGAGTCAGTCTGGGCCAAATCTTTGAAACCATTTCTGTTATGGGAAAGACTCCCCTTTTTATAACTTGAAAATTTAAACTGGATACCCATCCCCACCCCCCGCAAAACAAGATCTTCCCTGCTCATCTAAAGAAATCTACTGAAGTTCTTAGAATCATGAGATACAGGCAAAGTGAGACCTTGTGAGAACAATAACTCCAAACCCTTTTTTGCCTTTCTTGACATTTACATCCTGTATGTGATCAGAAATTTGTAACTCAAATGAACTGTTGGTGATAATGAGCCGTTCTTAATACAGTGCTGATTGAACACCTTTCTCCAAGAAGGTCGTGGGCTTTGCATACGTTATTTAAATTGGCTTCCGAACATACCTGGAGTAGGGTGACCACCCATTCACTGTGGTCTGACAATTCACGTATCTGCGAAGTTGACTTTTCTGCCCACTGAGCCTGGGAAAGACCAAAACAAGTCCAAATCCGCAGAGACCGTGCCATCACTACTAACTGGTGCCTTCCTGAGCCTTCTGGGTGTCTTAGGTCAGGAACAGCTAATTCTCTCACCAGCTGCATGGAAACAGAGTCAAGTCATGACACCAGCCACACAGCTGCGGAGACACAGGGTTGCAGGAGTTGGGAGGAAGGCCCTTCCCCTGAGGGGCTGTCTCAGGCGCCCACGGCCAGTGAGGCCTACAGCTCTTTCTCGAAGGCTCATATGTTCAGGGCCCAAGGGGGACACTTTGTAGAGAAGAGAGTGGAACAGAGGAGTCCTCACAGGAGTGAAGGAAGGGAGATTGCTGTCTCTTCTGTAAGCCACCCTCCGTGCCCTAGCCGCAGATGACTTTCTTAGAATACAAATGTCCGGCTTGCTGCCTTTGCTGCTTAAATCTTCTGTACCTGACCATGGGAATTTTAGACAAGTTTCATTTTCCTCACTTCTCTAGGCCCTTGAGATCTGGAGGCTCCTTCCCCACTCCCATTTGGGACTCTTTGCAAAAAGGAACTGTGTTCTCACTCCCCACATCCTTGTATGGGATCGCCTGTGGGTGTCCCGTGCCTTCCCCTTCATCCTCTCCTGGCAAGTTCAAGGATCAAACCAGATGTTGCCCTTGCTGGGAGCCTTGGCTTTCCTCTCCAACAGGACTCAGGGCCCCTAGACTCGAGTACACCCTGGTCCTGCCTCTCCCCAAGCACTGGCCAGGTTGTTGCGCTGGCTCTTGGCAACAGTGTGCCCCCACCACAGTGAGCACTGAGGGGATGGCTCCTCGGTGAACCTTAGTCCACAGCCTGATGTGCTGTCGCTGTCCCTGTTTCTACCACAGTTGATGGGCATGGAGCTGGGCACTGCAGGGCGGCTCACACGAAGCCTCTATGCGTCGGCCCCAAATAGGCCTTCTGTCTTTCTCACTAAAGCAAGGAGGTCACATTCCTCAGCCCGAATCAGGGGTTTGCACAGAAGTTAACTTTTTAAGATATATATTTCACTCTTTTCTGAAAAAAAAAATGGTCATGTACCCCTAAACATTCTCATTCTAGTCTCCCCCTCCCCAAATTGAATCCATTAAGTAATGGAGTGGAATTCTGAGAGACCCCACGTCCCAAGGCCTGTTTTCTTGGCTTTAGGAGACGCGAAGCAGCCCAGGTACCTCGATGATCCCCACCCACCTCATCCCCTTCCATCCTGAAGACCCTGACAGGCGTTAGGTGTGCGTGGTCCTGGCTACTGGGTGGTAATCTCTCAGCATGCCAGTGCCAGAGCCAAATCCTGTTCCCCTTTCATTTAAATGAGATAAAGCCCAGAGCTGTGGATTGTGCGTGGTGGAGTCCACTGGGGAAGTTAAAGGTTCAGAGAGAACAGGGCCCATTATAATAAAAGCATCCGCACAGCCAGTGATTCCATCCACCCTGTGGCGTCTGTGTTCCTTGGAGTATGATGAAATATGAAGCAAGAGGACCTTTGAAAGCAGTTTGAGGGATTTATTTTAATTGGAAATGGTAGCATTCTGTGCTTGGGGCAAGCTCAGTGGATGGTGCCAGTGGAGTGGAGGGCACCGTGTGACAGCCAGAGGGCATCCAGGTCCGCCCCAGGTGGGATCCTGCTGCGGGTTCCTCCCGCTCTGTGTGCACACGGTGCATAATGGCGAGCTCCGTGTCCTCCTCCTCTGGGCAGCCGCCTCTCTATCTGTCCTTCCATGCTGCAGTGGCTCTCTGCTCCTGTACTTTTATTAGCATCTGATGAGAACTATGCGCTGCACCTGAGTCAGCCAACTGCTAGGCCATAGAATGGCCAGCGAGGAGCAGAGGCAGTCTGCTGTCCATCTGTGATCGCACCATCTCCACTGTGTCCAGCACAGTTTAGGTTCTGTATACGAGGTCCCAGCATTCCCCTATAGTCCTCACAACCCATACAGCCTCACTGCCTCACCATGCAGGTGAGGAGAGGAGACTGAAGCTCAGGGAAGTGAAGACACTTGCCCAGGATCACACAGCTGTGATGAACGGCAGAGCCAGAATGACCTGTCACATAGGGGCAGCATTATACTGAATGGCAGAACCAGGTTTCAAGCTTGTCTAACACCCAAGCCCGAACTTCCAAATACACACTGGGTTACAGGGCCCCATGGCTTCAAAGGGTTAGATTCCTGAACATAAAGCACAGGCTTGCTTTTTATTGTAGCAGATTTTACCTGGGAGAAGTCCTATTATTATTTATGTGCCCCTGAAACAATATCAGTACTCAAACTGCTTCAGATTTCTGAGACTGTTGTTACAGCTATTCAATCTGCCCTTACTGTCTCACTTTTGTGTTTTTAGATGCATCATCCCATTCAGATGAAACCTGCAGATAGTGAAAAGTCAAACGGTAGGTGGTGACCAGCTCTCTCCTTTGCTCGTGTTTGCTTCTTTAAATTACAAAGTCAGGTGGGGGAGGGAAGAGCCAGCCCAGCTGCTTTTGCTTTGGGGGGCGGCAGGGAGCACTGCTCCGGGAGCCTTCTGCTGTGTCCGCAAGTCTCTCTCCAGCCTTGTTCATCTCTGGCGTAAAGATCTGTGAGTGTTTCCCCTGTCCCTCTGGTTATGGTCCCTGTGGTGACCCTGTGGCTCTTGTCTCCTCCAGCTGGCCAACGTGAGGGTACCTGATGGGGACAGGACACAAGCCAGAAAGGAAGTGCCTGTCAAGAGTTAGGCTTGCTTTGTTTTTCTTCTTCTTTTTCCCCCCACCCACCCTCCTTTTTTTTTCTTGCCTATTTATTCCTCTTTGACTTTGAGAATCTCACTACACTCTTCTCTGAATTGTGCTGATGCATTCGCATCAGAATTCACTCCAAGTTCAGCCTGTTGATTAAATAAACGTACACTTGGTGCGAAAATATGCATTTGATGAGGTCCATGAAATAATTGGGATTTGCCTCTTGAAAACACGAGAGAGCTGATAGGCACGTTTCTCTCTATCAAGTTTTTGCTTCCATTTCTACAAGCCTTCTGTCCCTGTTTTGTTCTTTTAATTTACTGAAATGTATGTTAAAAGAATCATCTACCTTCTTAGACCAGAGAGCTTCTCTGTCCCCCAAGACTGACATAATCAGCACCGCTTCCTTCTAACAGACAGTTTTGCACCTCATTAATTAGTAATCAGGGCAGAAGCCATGCACTTAGAGATCTCTGTATCTGCAAATGTAAATTATGATTGGGCTCTAAATCTCTCCACAAGGTATTTTTTTGCTAATTGTAGTGCATTCCATTTTCTGGCTTCTCCACAGACTAGGAAGTTTTGAAGAAAAGTCCAAGTGATAGCCTGGCACTTCCAGCACTTGGTTTGTCAGGGCTTCCCTCTCTCACCTGGCACAGCGGTGTGCACCTGTTGTCCCGGCTACTCCGGAGGCTGAGGTGTGACCACCTCATGAGCTGGAGGGCAGCTCAAGCCCAGCCTGGGTGACATAGCAAGATGCCATTTCTGTATAAATATGTACAGTTTTAAAAAGATTTGCTCTCTCTGGGAGTAGACTTTTGGTACTTTGACCACTGTCTTCTCCTCAGGCTTATACCTTTCTTGGGGTTAATTCCCGTTTGTCTATATTGCTTTATCAAAACGTGGCCTTTAGTGTCAAAGCTCTAAAATCTGCTACTTTATTGTGGGACAATGACCAAGTCACTGCTCTCCTGCCAGGGGCTGGGGCTGCAGCAATGAATATGAAAAGGAAGAAAGAGAAAAGATTACAGGAGGCCACGTCTCTGACCTCATAAAATTTATGCTTAGTCTATCTAGAGGTCAATTCAGCTTTGGACTTCAATTTTCTTTTTCTTAAAATGAGATTAATGGTAACTCTGTCCCGTAGATTGGCTTTTTCTCCCCAATACTCAAATAAGATGTTTGTGAACCGTCTATGTAACTATAGAGCATGTCTATAAAACATTGAGTGCTGTCATCGTGCAGAGATTGTCACCTGGCTCTTTGGGGCCCTTTGCTGAGTGTGCTGCCTGTGTGGAAGGCCAGGCTGATTGCTTGAGAACTTTGGCTCAGGATGTGCATGCTTGTGGTCTGTTGGGTCCCTCCTTGGGGGAGAGGAGAGATGATTTTGTACCTGCGGGGCGAATCCTGTCGGGACAGGTCATCCTGGGGCTTCTGGTCACAAGAGGTGTTCCCTGATGAGAACTATGCACTGTGGCCCCATAATTCTCTAAAGCATGTCAGGGCAAGGAGCGTGGAATTCAAGTTTGCGGAAAAGGCTCCATCTCATTTCTGAACCTAAGGTTGTATAGATATAAAAACATGACAAGTTAGAAAACAGAGATGAAAGCAGGCAACCCCCAAATACCCCAGCAGTTGGATTGAGTTTGTGTGTGCGCGCGCGCGCTGCGGTGCAGGAATGCCCTCTGACTCAGAACCCCTTCCATAGAAGCTGCCAGGAGTACTCAGAGTGCCCCGTTGCTTTCTGTCCAGAGTCTGCTCTGGATGCTGAGGATAGAGTTTGCTCTGGGTCTAGAACCACAGCAACACAATAAAATTGTCATGGGCACACCCAATCTTGCGTGATCTCTGAAGCCAAGCAGATTGGGCACCATCATCACTAGGATGAGAAAGTACCTCAGTCAACTATTTTTCAAGAAACAGCATAGGCCAGCAGTTAAGAACTGTCTTGAGAAGTGTAGATTTGACCCCTGACTCTGCACTTTTTAGTTGTGTCCTTGGGCAAGTTATTGAACCTCACTCAGCCTCAGTGTCTTCGACTGTAAGAAGGGCTACAAAAGTGTGGTCTGAACTCCTTTTGTAAGGTTGTTTGAGGGTTATGTAAGCTCAGGACAGTAAAGAGCTTAGCGTAACACCTGGACAAAGTAAATACGCAGCATACTAAGTTATGCTAAGTCAGCAGCGTAATTCTGCTCCCTGAGACAGCCATTTCAGAGTTCTGAGGGGTGGGTGCAGGCCTGGCCTTGCTAGGGCTTCATACCAAAGCTTAGATCTGTATATACAGTGAAAACCCCCACACCCCTGCTTGGCCCAGTTCTCTCTTTGCTTTGTAGATTAAATTTCATTTTCTAAATTTCCAGTAAGAAAAGCCAAAAAGTATAAATGGACCCAAGCTACTTTTAAAGGGCTCTTTACAGCAGGTCAAATGGAGCCTCCCCTTGCATAGACGCAGAGAGGTTTTAAGGTTCTCTTTGAACCTGATTGAGGAATCAGGAGAATGTATAATTTTCTAAAACAAGTGATAAAAGCTGCACGCCTTTTCTGATTTCACATGGCATTTTTGACAGGTAAGCAGAGTTTCAAAAGCTCCGAGAGCACAAAGATTTCTGTGACTCGGATGCTCTAAATAGCTCCTATAGTTGTGAAAGAAGTATAACGAGCTCTAATTGCACTTTTATTGAGTTTACTGACATTTATGGATAGCACAAAGGACTCGTCACAGTTAGACAGTTACCGTCTTCATTATCAGTGTGTTCAGATTGCTGAAATTCTGTATTTGCTGAGCAAGAAAAGGCTGCTAATCACAGATTAATTAGTGATGGACACATGAATTCCAGAAAAGCAATCACCCTTGGAAGCCTTCTTCATCTAGAGATTCTGGCAAATTGTGCCTCTGTGTCGAGCCCAGAAATGGTAGATGGCTCTCCGATCAGCCCTGCACTGTGGGATTTTCCTGAACAGACTTCTTAAGTCCCCAGGCTCCCATGCCCTGCCCTCTCAGTCGGCCCTGGTTTGAGCTGCAGCCTCTAGCATATCTACGCAAATGTGTAGTACTGTATTTTCTGTCCACAAGCTCCTGCTATGCCAGGTGTCCAAGAGAAAAAAATCCCTAAGCAGTGAACTGCTGAGGCTATTAAAAAGAGCCATGGAATAAATACATGGCTTTCAGCAGAGCCCAGCTTGTCTGTTATTTCTCCATTGCAGAAAGTTGAATGATGGGGGGGCATTTGAGGAGGTGTGGATTTTGGTACCAGTATAAAGTAGCCCAAACATCGTTACCCTGTTTAATTTTGTATGTACCATCCAGCTTTTAATTTTCTCTTGCTATCCAGAAAAAGGTACCAGTTATGTAAGACTGAAAATTAAAAACAGTTGCTGAAGTTGGTCTAGCAGCAAGTGATCAGAGAGGCTCAGAGTTTGCAGTGGTTCTACGCAAGGGTGACGGTGGCTGGAGCCAGTGTTTTCTCTTACATTTCTTGTTATGAGGAGGATTGTTCTTACTCTGCGGACAGAGCATTGATCCGTCCTGCCTTAACCCTCCAACCTCACAGTTTGCTGAAAATCCAGCAATGCCATTTAAGCTGCTGTCTCTCTTTCTCAAGGCCTCCAGTGTCCCTATGTCAAGTTCAGAGCTAGCTGGAGTCAAGATAACTAAGTATCACCAGGGGAGGGTAAAGGCCTGCGAAGCCACCATAAAAATAGGAATCACGGGGTATTTCCAGCCAGTCACTTTCTGATTTACTGGAAAATGAAGAAATAATTTTGAAATTCAAAGTGGAGAGACTCACAGATTTGGAGGCAGTAATTAAATGCCATATGTTAGCACTAACACATTGAAAAGTTGTTAATTAATTCAGGCAGCCCCAAATCCAGGTGTGACTTTGACAGATTGTACACCCGGATGTTAGCACAAACTTACAATTAGGGCTTTCTCAAAAATGAAGTTTCTATTCCCCTAACTTAAAAACGTCACCCCTTGTACTTAAAATATTAACCCTTTCTTATTATACCGTGGAAGGAGAGCTTGGAATGACCACCAGCATAGAAAAACCCATTTCATGTCTATTGTCATTATCAATGGAGGGGACCCAATCTGTGCAGCAGTTGGTCCATAAATGTAAAGTATTTCCCCACATTTACTGATTCATTGGCTGTCTTAGAGGAAATTACTTTTCCTTCTACAGGGCAAGGACCTTACCTTTTAATTATCTTTTTTAAATGCCCCTAAAGTAGCAATAGATTGTAAACATACTAGGTTTGTTTAAGTACTTGGCATTCTTACAGATTAAAAAAATAAGTGAGAATCAGACATGGTGTCTCACACCTCTCTGGCCAGTACTTTGGGAGTCTGAGGCAAAAGGATCACTTAAGACCTGCCTGGCCAACATAGCAAGACCCCATTCCTAAAAAAAAAAAAAAATCAATGGGGTGTGGTGGTACCTGTAGTCCTAGCTACTTCAGAGGCTGAGATAAGAGGATGCTTTGAGCCCCTGAGCTCAGGGCTGTAGTGATCTGTGATTGCCCTACCGTACTCCAGCCTAGAAGACAGAACAAGATTCTGTCTCTATTTTAAAAAGAAAGAAGAAAGGAAAAGGAAAGAAAAAATAAGTGAGATACTTTATGCCTATAAATACTTAGGAAAAACTCACCAAGAAAGTCATCAAAAATTGATGAAAAAGTTAAGTACATTCAAGATAACTATGTTTATTTAGGACATGTACAAAGCTGTTAGGGATCCTTAGAATGGGAATCCTGGGAATAAATTTTATGAATAAATTTCCACTGGAAAATCAAGAAAACTCGAGAGGAAAGCTGGGTATGTTTGATCACCTGCGTTTTGCCCCTGAAGCAAGCAGAGCAGCCCTGGCTGGGGAAATGCTGCTGTGTCCACTCCTTGAGCCTCCCCAGTGCCACCCAGGTGTGCACACAACAAGGAGGAAGCGAGCATCCTGAATAGCAGGTGCATGGCTCCGTCTCCTTTTTTTTTTTTTTCCTTAGCCAATACTAGTTGCTTTAAAAAGTGAGAGTTGGCTTGGTGCCCGTAGCACAGTGATTATGGCACTAGCCACATGCACCAGGGCTGGCGGGTTTGAATCCAGCCTGGGCCGGCTAGACAATGAAAACTGCAACAACAACAACAAAAATAGCTGGGTGTTGTGGTGGGCACCTGTAGTCCCTGCTACTTGGGAGGCTAAGGCAAGAGTATCGCTTAAGCCCAAGAGTTTGAGGTTGCTGTGAGCTGTGATGCCACAGCACTCTACCCAGGGCGACATAGTGAGACTCTGTCTCAAAAAAATAATAATAAAATAAAAAGTGAAAGTTACTGTTGCCTTGCTAAGCTTACTCTGAGCAATGGCTGGGAAGTCAGGATTTCTTAATGGGTGGTTTCCATTTTCTTATTATTCATCTCAGGAAAGAATCATGTTTGAGCTTCCTCAGGAGTTGCATGTTTAATTTGCTATGGCGTCTCTCCTGAAGCTCAAAACCTGTAAATTGTTCCAGCTAAATACCATGATTATAGGTTTACCGGTGAAACCGAGGACCAAGTGGGAATTTTTTGTTGTTGTTTAAAAGCATTAGAACTAGATTCTTCAGGGTAAGAAGAAGAGCAGCCGAGCTTTTACTCTCCCAAAGATGCCAGGCACAGTTTGCTGGGTGTAGGAGTTGCGGAGGTGAGAGGGAAGGATGAGTCTGGAAGCTTCCCCCTCTCAGTTCCATCCCTGCCCTTCCCAGGAATAATGCCATGCCTCCTGGGCCATGCCCGTCCCGTCCCTGGCTGGGGAGTGCAGCCCCTCAGAGAGCCTGCAGGCATCCGGTGCCCAGAGGCTCAGTGCTTCAGACAGTGGATCCGCAGCGTAGTCACTGTGCCAGCAGTGCCCGTGACTTGCCAGGCTTTCTCCAGGTCACAGCGGACTAGGGGTACCTGACATATTCTGAGGGGAGGAGAAGGAACTTCAGTTGGAAATTCTTTATCCACATACAGGAGGTCAGGTCCTCAGCTCGGTCCCTCCCTGAGAGCCCACGATGCCTATGGCCACGTCTGCCTTGTGTCCCAGCACACTCAGTGGCCACTGCTGTCCTCACATGTGAGCCCCTGACCTACAGGAGAAGCAGAAAACAGGGTGTGGCACCCTGAGGTCAAGCCACTCTCCCTCACCTTTCAAACACAGTTCCCACGTGTCCCTGACTCCACACCCCTCCAGCCCCTCCGGTCCCTCCACAGCCTGCCTGTGCTGCCTGGTCAGCTCGAATCCCGCAGCTTCCATCAGGCCTTGCTCGAGTGCACAATTCACAGTTTATAAGTATGTGGTGTCACGGTCTCCAGCCTATGTGCTTTGGAGCCCTCGAATTTCTCGAGTTATCTCAGAAGCTGTCCCAAGTGCAGAGAGCAGCTGACTGCAAGGGATTCTGCACACCTCTCCCACACCCTCACCCCAAGTACTCCAGGCAGCCCCTCCATTGCTAGGAAACAGAATAATGTTGAAAACTTCATTTCATGGAAGACAAAACTGAGATCCTCAGAGGTCAGCTAACTGGTTGATTCTCTAACGCTGCGCTTCTCAACCTATGGGTCGTGACCCTTTTGGGGGTCGAACAACCCTTTCACAGGGGTTGCCTAAATACATCCTGCATATCAGATATTTACATTACAATTCATAACAGTAGCAAAATTACAGTTATGAAGTAGCAACGAAAATAATTTTATGGTTGGGGGTCACCACAACATGAGGAACTGTATTAAAGGGTCGCGGCATTAGGAAAGTTGAGAACCATTGCTCTAAGGGCACACATCAAATGAATGGCAACTGGTCAGGGCTATCACTTCCCCCCTGGAAGCCTCATCTCCTCCTTTGAACTTGGAGAAGAATTTGGGGAAGGTCCAGGCTGAAGGTGCCCAGGCAGCCCCGCCCCTGTGAGATCTGGAACTGTTTTAAAGACAGAATATCCCTTGTGCCTCTTCTGGTCTGGGATTGTAGGAGAAGGAGCTTTTAGCCGTCACCTTTAGGCCCTTCGCACCAACATGTGGCTTTTTAAATTAAAACTACATTTAAAAATCACTTCCTCAATCACACCAGCCCCTTTTAAGAGGTCAGTAGCCACAGGTGGCTTCAGCTTCTGTGTGGACAGCATGGACGTAGGTGGCATTGCCACAGGGGAAGCCCCGTGTTTCCTCGTCACCGGAGATGCTGGCTGCTGCAAGGCACAGACCATGCATTTGAACTCAGCCTTCAGAAGCAACCGGCCCTGTAAAGTCTGAGATATGGGCTTGCTGGTTAAATGAAGATGAGACATTTACTGCCCAAGGAAGGCATATGAAGGAAACAAAAATAAAAGCCTATTAAATAGCAGTGACAAGAGTATAACACAGATGTAAAACAAAGGTTTATACACCAGTGACTGGAGGCAGAGCCCATGCCCAGGCAGGACACTGTGCTGTCTCTGGTTTTTATCTCAGAAATGGGTTGAAATGAGATGGTGAGAAATAAGCAGGACTTCTCCCTGGGGGCATCTGTGATATCCTGAAAAAAAGGCATCTTTCCTAAAAAAAGGCTTTAAACATTGTCTTCAAATCATTTTTAACCTTGCCTTTCAGGCCAAATGTAGGTCACATATCTCGAGCAGGAATGTGGAGATTTTGAGGAAAATCTCCCAGGTCTTCTGAGGTAAAACCAGCCTTCTCTTTCCCTGCTGTCACTTTCCAAAGCTCAAGTTTGCATATTGTCATGACACCCAAAATACATTTGTGTTCAGCAGAAATCCTGCCTCCCACTGGTTCTGTTATGAATGGCAGGGTGGGCGTGGGCAGTCAGAGGAACTTCTCAGAGGACTGGCTGGTCAGCTGGTGAGAACTGTGAAGTCCATGCCATGGGAAGGAAGTGCTTCCCTGGCTCTCCCAGGAAATCAGAATCGCCCTGGTCTCTCCTTCTGGTCTAGATCAGTGGAGATACAGCTTATTTGGAAAAGGGTTTCCTTTCCTGGAGTTGCATTTTACCCTTTCCCTTTCTGTCACTGTTCCTCTCCTGACCTTTCTCTTCTTTGCTGTCACTTAAGTTAAAAGAACATCTACAAAGCACCACAATTAAAATCTATATCCAGTAACCTCTATGGCGCAGTAGTCATTAGCAATTACAAAAGTGCTTTAAAATTGTAGTAAACACGTTGCTGTTCGTTTCTGAATGGGAAACTGCTGTTGGTTTCTGTGCCCTATTAAGATGTTTTATTAGTAAGAACAGGTGCAGGAAGATTCAAAATGTTCAGGAAGGGCAGGGTGGGAGGGAGAGGGGTGCTGGGCGCCTGGAAGGAGGAGGGCGGGCCGGCGTCTGCAGAGGCAGCCTCAGGACTCACGTTCAGTCTCACAGGGCTGCAGCCTGTTTTGATGGGCTGATGAAGCATTGACCACAAGAAAAATGATGAAATGGCCTCTGCTCATTCATTATTTTTATCTCCTAGCTGTGGAAGACAGGAAATTGTTCATAGGAATGGTTTCAAAGAAATGTAACGAGAATGACATCAGGGTGATGTTCTCCGCGTTTGGTCAGATAGAAGAATGCAGGATCCTCCGGGGGCCCGACGGCCTGAGTCGAGGTGAGTGTGCCGTCCCAGAAGCCTCTCTGCTGGAGTGTAATTGGAACTGTGTGTCATAGTCAAGGTAGACGTAGGCACCGCTCACAGCAAGAGGTCACCCGATAATGTGTCCCCTGTGATAGTTCTCCAACTTGAACTTCTCACCGTAGCTGAAATGATCACCTTTTACTTCACAAGTTGAGAAGGGCTCAGTGCCAACTTATTAACTCAGGTTGTCACTGTCAGGCGGAAAGCAGACAGGCTGCCCTACCATACACACCCCTTTCGTCTCAAGTTGAAGACGATTTGGGGGGAGGGGGCAAGGAGGAGATCTGGGAGATGAGAAAGGATATTTGTTGGTTTTGTCTTCGTCTTCTGGCTCTCTGCTCATGCCTGAAAGAAGTGTTAGGAGTATGGGCCTCTTCGCAGTGTGGAAACCAAGAAGAAAGTGTCAGTGTTCACATCAGTGCAGAGCAGGTATGGACCCACAATAGCGGGCCCGTCTTGGGGTATTCGAGTTCTATTTTAAAGAGTGAAACTCCTGGTGTCCCAAGCCCAAGGAGTTCTTTAGGTGACAGAAAATGACTTCATCCTGAAAAAGGCTGTAGGCTCTTTTTTGCCACGATGACACAAGCAAAAGCTGCCCTCAGAGCCTGATGAAAACCAGTATTTTTGCAAGCAGCTGTACAAAATAGTCGGAAACTACTGTTCTCTGCCCTGTGTGCCTGCCCCCCTGGCACTGCCCCTCGCTGAGTGTGAACAGGGTCTGACTGCAGTTCCCTGAATCAGTCCACAGTGTAAAACATTTTTCAGTTCCTATAAGAAATATATGTTAAAAAAAAAAAAAAGAAATATATGTTTTTGCAACATGAAGTTTTCCTTTTGTTATTACTACAGTTATGAGTGCAGTTTCCACAGGACTAATTAGAAACTTAGTTTCATTCTCAGTCTCCGGCTGGCCGCATGTTGAAGGAGTGAGACGTAAGTGGGAAGGACTGACTGTCACCCACCTCACTGGTTTTACCTACGCTCAGCACCACCTGAGGAAGAATATTTGTTCTTTTGATTTTTAGAGGTAGAGATTCATCATGTCAGCTGTTAGCATTGAAGGCCTGAGGAACAAAAGTTCCACCTCCAGCCACCTCCAGAGCCCCGAGGCGGGGGCAGCGTAGAGGGAGCCGGAAGGAGGCGTGGCAGTTCCAAGCTCTGGTTCCAGCATTTTCTTCTGAAGGCAGTTTTAAAGAGGGGAGGGGACATCAAAATCACAGCTTGTGCATTCTCTGACAATTCCAGAATTCTTATGTAACACTCACTTAATAGATGTGATTCTCTAAACGTTGAAGGAGGTGAGATACTGAGTAGGGTCCCTGAATAGCAGATGGAGGGCCCAGAGTGACAGCTCAGCGTCCGGATGGACTGCGCAGCCTCTGGCTCCCGTACAGTCTCACTAGCTAGGGGTGCGTCCTCACCGTTCCAGCCAGGAGAGCTTCTGGGCACTCCAGCAGCTGTATTTCACTGATGTCCACTCAGGAAGACCAGCCAGGAGAGAGATGGTCCCGGAAAAGGTAGGGAGGCTAGATGAAGAGCCCGATGTGTCCAAAGACAGGATAAGGTCTCTGTAATCCCTCTTCTGCGGCCCATTTAGTAATTAGAGTCCCCTCTGTCTCCTGTCAGTCACACTGCATTTTTCATCCCCCAGGTACAGCCTGGAGAGAAGGGTGAAGGGAAGCCCTTAATCATAGTGAAATGTGCAAGGGCTTCGAGGTCAGTGACTCCAGGTTCCACTCCCAGAACCTCTGCTGACCTGAAACGTAGCCAGCCTTAGTCCTTCCATCTTCCTACCTCTCTCTCTCAGTTTCCCCATTTGTAAATGACCCGCCCTGTTTATCCTGTAGGGAATCGCCAGTTAGCAAAGTGGTGGTAACGCCCGCCTGAGCAGGCCTGCGTAGGTCGTGCAGGGCCCACATGCACCAGGTTCAAATACTCGCCTGGCCTCAGCCTTGGCCTCTGCATGACCTGGCTGGTTTATGACGTGGCTCTCAGCCTCACTTTCTCCATCTGTCTGGTGGGGATGGTAACGCACACCAGTGCAGCCTGCAGCGCCCAGGGCTCCTTGAGCACACCTGGTTATTTCCACTTATCAGATTGTCCAGCAGCCAGAACCTTCACGGTCAAGAGCAAGCAGCAAACCCACTGCTTACAGAGAGAACTTGGCTGACTTGATCTGCCGTTTAGTTGATTAACCACACTTGGCACCAGAAGCAGCCCATTCCTGAAACAAGTTATGGGTGCCCCTTCCTCAATATTTTATGCAAATGCTGGCTTAGTGTGAAAAGGAGAATGGTCCTCCCTCTCCACTTTTTTTCCACCAGAAAAGTAATTTCTGGTGAACTGATGAGAATTCCCTATTGCAGAAAAGAAAATGCTCATTTATAACCATTTGTTCTGAAATATAAAGACAGAGAGTGGTACGTTTTTCAATTAGCAGGACCCAGGGACTCCTGGCTACAGAGACTTGCTCTTGAATCAGTGCATTCGTTAAAAGAACAATTCTCTTTTATGCTACTATTTTGCTTTTATTAAAGAATTACAGTTTTCAATCAAATATTAATAAATATTTCCCATTAGTGGCACTTCAGATAAGGGGATTTCAGGAGTTCTGTTCTGAATGGCTGTTGCTGGCTCAGCATTTAAAAAAATAAATAAAAATTAAGTGAAACAAAAGCTGGGCTGCTCTGAAAAGTGCCTTCTGATGCAAAATCAGGGTATGAATTGTTCAGCAAGAAAGTTTTAAAATCAGAGCATTTGATCTTGGAGAGGTACAGTTCAGTGGTTCGCTGTTCTTTTCCTGTCTTTGCCCAATTCACCTATAAGAATGGAGACAAAGGAGGCAGCTGGGCAGGCGCAGTGGTTCAGCCCTGTAGTCCTGGCATTCTGGGAGGCAGAGGCAGGTGGATCGCTTGAGCTCAGGAGTTCAAGACTCGCCTAAGCAAGAGCGAGACCCCGTCTCTACTAAAAATAGAAAAACTGGCTGGGCATTGTGGTAGGTGCCTGTAGTCTCAGACTCAGGAGACTGAGACAAGAGGATCACTTGACCCCAGGAGTTTCAGGTTGTAGTGAACTATGATGCCACAGTACTCTAGCCTGGGAGACAGTGAGACTCTGTCTCAACATAAAAAAAAAAAAAGCAGTGGGGTGGGTGGCCAGGTGCAGTGGCTAACGCCTATAATCCCAGCACTCTGGGAGGCCACGGCAGATGGATTGCCTGAGCTCAGGAGTTGGAGACCAGCCTAAGCCAAAGCAAAACCCCATCTCTAAAAAAATACCCAGGCATTGTGGCAGGTGCCTGTAGTCCAAGCTACTGGGGAGGCTGAGGCAAGAGAATCACTGGAGCCCTAAGAGTTTGAGGTTGCTGTGAGCTATGATGCCAGGGCAGTCAACCCCAAGGTGAAATGAGTGAGTTTCTGTTTCAAAAAAAGAAGAAGAAAAGGAGGCAGTTAGTTAGCTGGTTCCCACCAGGTTTCCACTGTCACTTCCTCTCTGCCACATCAGTAGTATTAGTTCCTCCCTGGATGGTGTGATGCTGAGGCTTTTCCAGGACCCTTTGCCCCAGTACCCTGACTACATCAGAGGTGCATTGCCAAGGCTGGCAGGGCCCACAGCTGTGCCCATCAGGTCTTGCTACACTTTCAGTTAGAAGCATTGTCTTTGTCTGAAAAGTCACGATCTCC
Source organism: Nycticebus coucang (assembly GCF_027406575.1). Taxonomy (NCBI): domain Eukaryota; kingdom Metazoa; phylum Chordata; class Mammalia; order Primates; family Lorisidae; genus Nycticebus; species Nycticebus coucang. Next base: position 61,008,405 of record NC_069799.1, on the reverse strand, counting down.
CTATTCACAAGCAAAAGTATTTTTTTTTAATTTATTTTTATTAAATCTTAGCTGTGTACAATAGTATGATCATGGGGCACCATACACTTGGTTCATAGATCGTTTGACACATTTTCCTCCTCGCTGCCTCCTCGCTGAGGCAGCACTGTGCACAGCAAAGTGCGCTTTTCCCTCTTTGGGGCCAGTAACTCACATAGTTTGGAAAACACGGTTCGAGATGCTCTCACACAACTGCGGGACACTGGAATGCCGCGCAGCAGCAGCCCAGCCTCTCGGGCCTGAGCAGTGTCCCTGAGCCCGCGCATGGCCCTTCAGAGGAAGTGTTGGCTCTCAAAAGCAGATCTTGAGGCTTCTGAGCCGGATGTGCTTATTTGACCGTGTCACTGAGCATGTTGATTTCCTGAAACACGCATTCTCACTTTGCCGTAACCCCACCGTCAGAACAGGCTTTTTAGGTACAGTTGACAGGGATTTCTGCACAAAGGCTGCTGTGGGCCTGTGGCCTGGAGACAGTGAAGGAGTTTATTTCATTTTTCTTTCCCACAAACTGGAGTCAGATCTTTACTGCCATTTAAGGAAACTTTCTGCTTGTTTAAGAATATTCCAGCTATATTTATGGTGCTCCAGCATTCCCCCTGCCAGAACCCCTGACATATGAATTGGCAATATTTTCAGGGATTTTGGAGCGCACAGACTGGATTTAGCCATTAAATCCTCATTTGTTTTTGTTGTATCTGATCAGGGCATGGGGGTAAGGCTTTCAGCTATTAAAAGATGTTCACAGAGAGGACTCTATTTTGATCATTTTAGCTCTGCCTCCAAAGTACCTAAACATTCAGATATGTGGAAAGTTATCACATGCCCCCTGCATGGCTGGCTTTGTTTTTACAATCTTGTTCTGAGTACAATCTCCTAGCCTCATCTCAGGGATGAAGTTTTTGCCAACTATTAGGTAGGTCCTAATCAGTACCCAGCCTCAGATGCCATAAGGGAATGATGTTTCCATGCCAATTTTAAACAACCAGCCCAACATCAAGGATGGTGCATGAGGGTATTAATTTTTATGCCCCCATATTATACTGATAGCATATGTTTAATAAATCCTGCCACTGCTAAGAAGATACAACAAGGAAAATTGGCTACCTAAAGATCTCTGTTTGGCTAACTAGGAATTCATAAACAAATTTTCCACAGGTCAAACTCTCCATCACTCAGTGCTGGTCATTTTAAGTTGTGCTTCTTTCATTTGAAATATAGCAGGATTCTGCACATCTTTCAAAGAAGTAACAGAGAAGCAAGAGGCCCTGGTGTTGTTCGTACTGTTAAAAGTGCCTTTACTTTTTTCTTTGGGGGTGGGGGCAGGGTGCAGAGCAAGAATCCATCCAGTTCTCTCAAAACTCTCTTGCATCTGAGTCAAAAGGCAGAACGCCTAAGTTAAGCTATCCTTTCAGTTGAAATGACAGGTGTAATAGATGTGTTCCAAAATCTTCTCTGTGACAGGGCTCTGTGCCTTCCTTAGATCTTGTCTGTAGGAGGAAATTACTTTGAGAAACCTTCCCCCAGTCAATCATTTATCTGTTTTAGCAGCAAGAAGGCAACCTCACCAAAATAGGAGGAATCCAGCTCCTATCATGTGGATTAGCAGTCTGACATTCTGAAAGCAGAGACAATAAATAATTACAAAGGTAGATTACAGTTTGGCCACGTTTACAGATGGATTTTTTTTTTTTTGGCTATTTCATATATTTGGAGGTTTTGAGACAGTAATATACATGTCATCTTACCTAAGCCCCCTTCCTACCAAAAAAAGAAATGCAGCTTTATTATTTTGATACCTGTATCTTTTTTCTCCCAGCCTAGTTTCGCCAACATTTTGGTCAGTAGCCAGAAAACTGATTGCTGACATAGTCTGGAATTGCTGAGAGCTGACCCTACAAGGTCCGGGCCACTGTCTTTTCAAGACCCAGTAAACTCCACTGTACCCGGAAGCTCCTTTTTAGTAGGAGACAGAAACAGCTATGACCTAGATTATTGTCGTCCAATGGACAGCCTTCTCATTGACTTGAGAGAAGAAGCCAGCAGCCCATCTCAATGGTAGGGGCTTATGCGATCCTGTGTTGGTAAAAAGCCACAGGTTTGGAGGCCCTGTCCTAAGGCCACCACTATGTTTTCTGTAGTATTAAAAAGAATATTGGGCGGCGCCTGTGGATCAAAGGAGTAAGGCACCGGCCCCATATGCCAGAGGTGGTGGGTTCAAACCCAGCCCTGGCCAAAGAAAAACTGCAAAAAAAAAAAAAAAGAATATTAACATCTATCTATAGGATTTTCTCCTCTTTTAGAGAAATCACAAAGATTAACAAGCTACCATTCCAAGAAACACTGGGTTCTGAAGTCACTTAACTTTATCCAGAGTCACACAGAGAGTGGCATTTTTCAACATGTACTCCCACTTTATAAATGACACAGTAATTTTTTTCTCTTAAGTATTCGAACACATCACACGGTACAGAAGTTGACGAAGCCCCCAAGGAGACGGCTTTTCTCCCCCTGCACCACTGCCAACAGAATTAAAAGGTTCAAGAAGGCATCACATTTGTCAGATTAGTTTTTTGGATGGGGTAAGACTATTGTATAATTAGAAGCATCAGTTAAGTCTTTAATTGCAGGTTTCATAGAGGAAAGGGCAATGATTTGGGTTTATAGAAATAGAATTTCATTGTTCTATTGCTAACACTTCTCTTCTGAAACCTGTTAATTGCTGTATTTTTCCTGGCTAAGTTACTGAGAAAGGTCCCGCTTGTACGAAATTGTGGTGAATGCCTAAACTGTGCCTTATTGATTCTTGGTGACATTTTACATGTTTTTTAATCCATTTTTAACTTCCATTTGGAGATTGTCAGTTTGGCACATGTTCCCGAATAGTAAGAGCAAATGCAATGAATGTTACAATCTTCTTGACTGTTGAAAGCAGCATTAGTCTAGGCTTCACGTGGCTTCGAAGCTTTTTCCTCCATTGGAGTTTCAAGATAAGAAGTAGAAAAATTAAAATCTCGTAGCATTATTTCTTCATAATGTCGGTGATGATCACGAGGCTTCTGAGGAGATGTTACTTTGAAGCAGATGGTAAATTTGGACTGCCATCATTTTAGAGCTCAGCTTCAGTGTGGAAGCCAGTAGAGGCTCTGTCATCTGTCTCACACTCTGTTACACACATCGTCTGGATGCCTGAGAGAAGGCCGCAGAGTTGCATTTGTTGATGACAAAAGCTGCAGTCAGTCTAGGTACAGGTAGGGTGTTGAAATAGTAAGCTTCCTCGGCTGCTGTGCTGACAGAGAACCTTACGGAAGCCGGACTTCATTTAGGCCCCTTACAGCCAGCTTACCCAGGAGGCGAATGTGAAATGAATTTTCCATGTACTGAGAGTTTCTGCGTATTAAAAATTACAGCATGATGCAAAAAAAAAAAAAAAAATGCATTGACTTATTTTCATGACGGGGTGTCCTTGTGCTTGGGGGTGATGGGCAGGCATTCCTTTCTCTTACTGTTGTTTGATTAAAAGGTGCCACGACCAGATTGACTTGATAATCTCACCAGGTGCACATGTAGAGCAAAAGAAGGAAATGTATTTCATGGCTCACCAGTTGATGTACGTAAACCAAACAGTCTGCTGGTTATTTGAAGGTAGAATGTTCTGTTTGGCTTATTGGCCACAGGGGCAACAACCCTGTATGATTGGTGCCAGAATTCTGCTTTCCTGCATTCTCTCTGCAACGACAATAGGCTTGAGCCTCTCGGTGTTTAGATCTGCTTCATTTGGAAATCTTCTAAGTAGTAATAATAATAATGTTTTGAGGAAATTGAGTGGAACACTAAATTATCCTCTGATACCTAAGTTCATACTGTGCAAGCCTAAAGAAGCTGAAAATCAATGCACTTTTGAAGTCATTAGAGATCATAAGTGAAATAAGTCTGTGTTGCTTTAGCTAAGCTTTTAGTGTGCCGTAGCATTATTATAAAATCAGCCTGAATCTGCATTAATTTCACAGTCTTTTTCTCTAAGAAGCCCAAGGGTGCATGATGAATAAAATGTAAATTTGAGAAGGCAGTGTTTTTATTAGTGAAAAGGGCAGTGAGCCATGTAGTTGGAGCGGTGACCTGCATGGTGGCCAGAGCTGGTACAAGAACCAGGAACAGGCCGTGTAGAGTCTAGTTACTTTGCAGCACAAGGAGAAATAGCATGAAAGTTCACAGACCTCAGGTAGACATTCAGAGGCACGGATGTCTTACGCGTGTTAGACTTCAGGTCAGAGCTCTGCTACATTTCAAAAATTCATAGCCTTCAGAAAGCATGAAGATTTTTATTCAAGTAATTCTAATGCACATTTTTAAAGTTTACTATACATACAGTGTTGAATATTCTCAGAGTAATGGAGCATTTGTTTTTGTTAATAATTAGTTACTAAACAGCGTGTAACAGATTTTGGTATATTTGTTTACATTTGAATAGCATCAGTTTATATTTCTACATATATATAGATGTATATTTTAAACTACCCAGAAGGGAGCAAATATATTTATTTGTTGATATTTTGAGTCCTTGGAATGTATTTGCTAATTTGCCCTCGGTGTGAGGATTTTCTTATTTGCTTCTTAAAAAGATCAACGCTAAAATTTGAAATACAAAGCCCTGATGTGTTGATGCCCTCAGTGAAGATCACCAGCCAAGGAGAAAATGGAAAATAGCAACTTTTTATTTTAGAAAATGCAAACTAGATCTTGCTCATTTCAAACCCTGTGGCTAAAAACAGTACCCAACCTCCTCCCCCTAGTTTCTGTTAAAAAAAAAAAAAAAATTAAACTAATCAATAAATAAAATCTTCCTGCTTTGGTCAGATTAGCAAGTCAGCACTGTGAATTTAAAAAGCAAAATAAGATAAAACCAAGGAGGGAAGTTGTTTATTTTTATGTACTACTGAGAACAGTGTCGTCTTGTGGCAGTTCTCGTAGACTGTGTTGGTTTAACAAGCGTCCAACCCTTTTGTCTTGTTGTTTTTTGTCTTTCCTGCTCCCTGTCCCCTTGTTTCCCACAGGCTGTGCGTTTGTCACATTTTCTACAAGGGCAATGGCACAGAATGCAATCAAAGCCATGCATCAGTCTCAGACCATGGAGGTACTGTATCATCTGCCCTTTCTTTGTTTTCTTTGTGCAAATGACGGGGAATGGTAAAGTTCTCTCCTGTGTGAATCGTTCCCATGACAATCACAGATTTAAACTTTCACCATCTCAGTTTTCATTCATTCATATTCATTCTCTCTCTCTCTCTCTGCATTTTTCCCCTAATGACTTGAAATGCATTTAGCAAAAGCTTCCACTTGCTCTGCAGTTGTTTCTGGAGACTTCTATTGCTGCAGCACAGGTCCTGCAATGTAACGTCGTGGTGCCTCTTTAAGCAGAGTGTCACTCTGGACCTAAAGGATCAAGTACCTTCCCCAGCCCAGCCCTGATGTGGCTGATACAGTAGCAGTCCCCACCCCAAATTGCAGCTTGCCCTGCTCTAAGTCACAAGGCTCTTCTTGTTACTCGGGGCCAAGTTATTTTTAATCTAGTCAAACAAAATTGTATTTCTGTATCCAGACTGCTGGAGAACGTTGATGCTTCTCCCGCTTCACTTAGCAGTGAAGATGCTAATTTATGAGAGACCCCTGAAAAATTAGATTTGTCTCCTTGCCAAAATATGAGCAGTAACAAAGAAACACAAAGGCTCGAATTTGGTCTCCTAACGAGAGATAGCGGCTTTAGGGGAAGATAAACACACAGGTGTGGGTGGACGCCCACACATGTAGATAGTCGGCTCTGTACTTTCAGTCTGTGATTTGGGTCATGGCCTTTCAGAATTTTGCACAAAAGCTTTCCAAGAGTGACATGCCGTTACTTTCTCTGTATTGTCTGATTGAATCATTTGGGAGCGCATGTTCTGCTGTATCGTGTACACTGTATATTTGTGTATGGGTGATCTTTTCTGGAGGTGGCCTTGTGGTGTTCCTGAAGCTATGTTTTCATACTTTCTAAAAAAAGATTTTCAGTTTTATTTTATGTACAAACAAACTTTTTTTATTGATTGAGCTTCTCTTTTAGCCCCATTTTCTTGGGGGTTTATTTTTTTGTTTGTTTGTTTTTTGCAATGCTGCATCTCCCAAAGCATGCTGGGAGCTAAGTGATCATTACGCGTCATGTTTTGTGGGCAACTTTTTTAATAGTGAATCACAAGGTGGGTGCAAAGTGGGGGGAAGGAGTGTGCATGGCACTGTCATTATCTGTTCACTGTACTTTTCTGAGTTGTGATACCAGCATTGCAAAGCCTATTGTCTTTTTTTTTAAACATTCATTTTGACTTTGATATTCCTAACATTTCTTATATAATCAATGTGTTTTCCTTTTTCCTTTCAGTGCAATGCATTTTTAAGACTCTCACATCCCCCCCACACACACCTGAAGGCAAACTCAGGTGAAAGTCGGCCATGATAGGAAATAGGTAGCAGGATTTGAAAGCCCTAGGAAATCTGGTCTTGTAAAACACAGTTACCTGTGTGATGGCGTTCTGAGTCTCCCTGTCTCTTCACTTAGGCTGCCCCATTATTACAAATCAGTCTGATTTGCAGCCACGTTATCAGTTTAAAGATAAAAATGCTATTAGAAAAATGAAAAGTCTTTCCCTGTATTTACCCTCCATATATGTGTTCATTCTTATTTCCTGTAATTTAGTGATTTGTACCCAAAGTGGTCTCCCTTTAGATGAATTTTTAACCTAAATTCTCTCAACTGTCAGAAACATCGCCATCCCCTTCCCTTCACTCAGAACCCCTGAATGCGGATGGAGCCCTGTGCTCCTGTGCTGCTGCAGAAGTAGGTTCAAGGTCCTAAAGCGGAACAGGGCATGAACCCAAACCAGGAAAACATCAGGCTCCCAAAATGGGAAGAATTTGTTAGAGGAGTGGAGTGTGTTTAGACACCCTGGACCCTGTATTAATATCTCTGTTAGAGAACATCAGATTTGGTGGCTTGTTTTTAAAACTGGATATGCTTAAACAAGGGGCCCTCACAACAAGAAATTTCTTCTTTAATTCAAGAAGATTGACATTTAAAGATTGATAGATTATGCAGTCACATAATTGTACCACTGACGTTATTTTTTTTAACAAATTACATTATTTTTAGGACTCGGGCGTACATCTTTAACCAAGATGTATCTAATTCAAAAGGACGTGAATAGTAATACAAGAACAAGGTCTTACAAACAGTCCACACTGTGCCTTCTTTTCTCCACTCCCTTCACACGCTCCCCAGCCCGTTTTTATTTTCTTTCATGGTTTAAATAAGTCTTTTAAGAACCATAATTATTAGCCTAATTACCTGCCTTTATACCATTTTTTTAGTGTTTAAGGAAGAAAAAAACAATAAATGGACGGTTAGGAGGAGATGCTGTAATTTATTATGGAACAAATTTGACGCAACAATCATAAAACGCTTTTCCATGCAGAACCCTTCTCTAAATAATTTTCATCTTCCGAGTATTTTGCGCTCTTTAAAGTACTGAAGTGCTAAAACATGGAGCAGATAAAGAGAAAAATGAATTATAGATTTTTTTAAATGATGGAAATAATGTTTTTATGTAGCTGACTGGCAGCTAACCTTCTATCCCATGACTCTGCCTACCATGGCTGAAGACCCATAAGCTGGACGTTCAGCACTGAAACAGTCTTCTTAATTTTCTCACTTTTTTTTTTAATTAACAGACATGATAGCCTCATATATTCATAGCTTATGTCCCCAATAACTACCCAAAGTGATAAGAAAAAAAGACATAAGTTTGTTTTTTAAGAGAAAGAAAAATGACCCAGCGGGAATGGAAGGGAAAAGCTCATTTATAACTAGGAACATAACATTTCTGAAAGGAGAGAGAGAGGGGTCTATTATCATGCTGAGTTTCAGTAAAAAAGTTTTTATTTAATCACTTGGGTAGAATTACTTCTTTTTACCTCAGCAAAATTTAGCAGCTTTAACTGTGAGGCAGCGTATAGGTGGGCCAAACTCAGGAGAAAGTGGGGGGAGGGAGGGCAGGTCCGTCTCAGTACTGGCCAGGTGGCACCTGTTTCAGAAGTTCTTTGGAAGGAGGTCTCATGCTTGGCATGTAGGCCGTTACTCCCCCCAACGATTTTATCTACCACAGAAATGGAGTCACCCTATTATGTGGCCTGTGGCCATTTCTTTTTCGCCACCCTAGTCCTTGCCTTTTCAAGGAAATTAAAACTGAAAGAAGCTGCTAGAATGGTAAGGTTCATCAGGGAGAGAAGCCAGGTAGGTCCTCTTCCTGCCACGTGAGGCCTCGCTCCTGTAACGAGAATGGACTTCTGGTTTGGGGGGGTTCTCGGTAGCTCCCGGAACTGCAGATAGACTGGTTATGGCAGAAGGAAGAGCAGAGACAGTGCCTTTGGCCCGTCCCTCTGTCCTCTGAGCCTCTCTCTCCTCATCCACATTACTAAAATAAAGCCAACTTCTCCCTTTTGTCGCTGGATACATGTGATTCCCACAATTTCTAACGTTCAAAAATAACATAACTGAACATTGGGAAGAGTCAAAAATAATGAATTAATGAGAGACATTTTCATTCTCACTGCAATTTCTCCCCCTTTGTTGTCTGCTCACCTGTGGACACAGGCGGCCACAGAAAGACAAGTCTATCTAATTTAAGACAAGCGAACCGTGCAGCTTAATTAAAGGACGTTGATGTGGTCTGTTGTCTCTAAGGAGGTCCTGGAAGGTTGAAGACACGTGAAGAGAGGAGGAGAGGCAGTTTAATAATCAGACCAAGAGAGCAAATGGCCTCCCCAACCACCAGACCCCCCAGAGAGCCCAGTGACAATACCTGGCATTTTCTGTTGATGGTTCCATTCAGAGAAGAAGAAGGAATATCAAACTGTTTTTAAAACCATTTCAGACCATTCCATGTGTGCCAAGATAGTTAAGAATAGACCCAGTGCAGACTGAGTGTCCCGAGGGGCTCCAACCCAGCTGTAACCCCCTGTCCACTTTCCAATGTGTCTGACCACAGGGCTGCTCTTCACCTATCGTGGTGAAGTTTGCGGACACTCAGAAGGACAAGGAGCAAAGGCGCCTCCAGCAGCAGCTGGCACAGCAGATGCAGCAGCTCAACACTGCCACCTGGGGGAACCTGACGGGTCTGGGCGGACTGACCCCACAGTACCTGGCGGTAAGTGCCAAGGGACAGGCCATGGTGTGCGGCCCCCAAGCCCCTAAGTACATCAGGAAATACATTTTTGGTACATTTTGGGTCTCAGGAAGCTTTTGAAATTAGCATTTAATGCAAAAGAATTCTCCAGCTTAAATTGATTAGCAGAAAAATGAGACTAACGTAATTCTTGCCAGCTTCCAACCAGTGCTGGAATTGAAGGGTACTGGGGCAAATGTGCTTGAGACCCCACTGCCTGGCTGAAATCTCCCGGAACTTTTCCTTCCTTGATCCTGGGTCTTCCTAGTGGAACTATGTTGATGCGATCAAGAGCGCCTTCATCTCTTAGGAGCCAGCAAAGTTAGGCGTCGTTTCAGGCCATAGTGACCCAGTCCCTTCCACCGTCCTTCACGTTCGGTGGTTTCTCAACTTTCCCCTCCTCGTTCCTTGTGCTGCCCATTTCACCTGGTCAGTGTCTGCATCACACTACATGCGATGTCGGAATTTTAAACAGCTTCCCTGCTAAGGTCTAAACAGGACAGAGCAGTGACCCTGAGTGTGCACTTGACCACACCCTAGGTAGCTTCTGAGTGGCCTTCATAGTAGCCGGGTGAGACCTAGGCTCGAAGGCGGCGAAGGCCCCTATGTTGTTGTTTTTACTTAAACCTCTGCTAAACTGTGCTCTGCAGTCGACTTTTCTGCTTTGAAGTATAAGTGCTGGAGTTCACATTTATTAATTTCACATTTCGAGCTCAGAAGCCTCCGAAAGTGTGTGAGTATATGCGTGGTGTCCTAATTCTGTCACTTTACATTTTAACCAGCCCTCTCAGAACCATATTACCCACTAGCTTTACTTGGTGGCAGAAGCCACACTGTGTTGTTGAGTGTCCTCCCTGCTACCTTGAAAGGTGAGGTGTTCCTGCTGGTCCAGGTAAGGGAGGGAAGCTCAGAAAGGGCAGGTGACCTTACCCAGGCCCACAGAGCTGCAGGTGGGCCACATAGGTGTGGAGTATTGGAGAGTCCTGTCGCCTCTCGGAGGATCTTGAGTACAGGTGAGGATTAAGGAAGGCTCACCCCCACCTTGCACCACGCCTACCACTCATGCCCTCTGGGGGCTGGTGTGGACGAGTTCTTCCATGGCTGTGTGGTTAATGAATGAGAGGCTTGTCCTTCCGGTCTTCACCGGAGTTTCACAAAAGCATCAACTCCGTCCACTGTTCCTCGGTGGCTATTTCTCCACCTTCCATACAAGATGGCACAAGACACTATGTCAGCTGTCTTGCTAAAATTTGCATATGCTTTGCTGTCTTTTTGTATCCATCTAACGATTTTATTTGAAAAAAGAAATGAGGGCGGTGCCTGTGGCTCAAAGGAGTAGGGCGCCAGCCCCATATACCAGAGGTGGCGGGTTCAAACCCAGCCCCAGCCAAAAAGTGCAAAAAAAAAGAAAAAAGAAATGAGTCTAGTAATCTGCTCTCAGAAACTGTGCTGTTCAGGAGCTCACACCCCACTGGTCGAGTCAGCAATTCTAGAATTTCTTTTTTTTATTATTAAACCATAACTGTGTACATCAATATGATCATGGGGCACCATACACTTGGCAGTTCTAGAATTTCTATCCAAGATGCTGTCGTGCTCACGTTTTCATACTAAGAGTCCGGCTTCCTACTCTCCCATTTCTGAGAAGTAAGGTGCACACGCCAATCTTCAGCCTCCTGGCCCATCTCCTGTGCCCCACGGCCCATGGAGATCTCTGACCCATGTTTCTGTGATCACATCTGCATGTCATTTCTGGAGTCAATTTCGGCTTCACTTATGAAAACTCACTTTCATGAGCTCTTAACTATGAGAAGAATTGGCGGCTTCAGTTCTCTCATAGCCAGGTCTGTTCTACATCTTTGACTTGAAAACTCTTCCTTCTCAAAGAGCTCTGGGGTCGTATTTAGCTGCAGATTCCAACCCGACTTAGCAGAGGCTGGTTCTCCCCGGGATAACTCTTGGAGATGGTTTAATGACATCATGTCTTCCTCACCTAGGTAGGTCTTAATAATATCTCCAAATATCCCCAAAACTTGTTTAATTTTACTTTAATTTTTAAAACAAAATGTGAGGAAGGGATTTAGGCTTGTGAGCACAAGAGAGAGGGAAGGCCAACAAATCAGACCTAACCAAGGGATTTCCAGAGCACCACTCCTGTCCCCTCGCCTGGCTCCGTCCTCTCTCTGTGTGATGTGTGTGCATAGCTGGGCACTGGGACTATAGTCAGGGGGAGCCGAGGAGCAGGGCGGACATCACAGGCTCTTTCTCAGCATTAGTTCGCACAATAAGTGCCGTGTGAGTTGTATTTCACTCATACTAGTTCAGAACCCAGGGTCTCGTGAGGCACATGGGAGCCAGTGAGTGGGCAAGAAGCCCCGTAGCTTCTCTCCACTGGTGGACCCTCTGCTCGTGTTTCCACTGTCAATCAAAGCGTACCACTCATGCCCAGAACACAATAAAAAACAATAGATTGTTCATTAAATGAGAAAGGATCATTTTGTTTTCATATTTCCCATTCCATTTTTATAATAAAACACTGCAGCCGCAAGGAGAAACAGTTGTTTTCTAGTGGGGCAGTCCGTGTGTTAATGTTCTGTCTCAGAAGGTCCTTGTTCTTGAGGGACGGGCGCGGTCAGCCACTGGTACTCCCCAGGGCTTGGCACTTCCACCTCACTGGAGAGGAGCCCCGTTCTGAGTCATATCCAATTGTAGAGATTTTCTTTTTTTTTTATTATCAAATCATAGCTATGTACATTAATGTGATCATGGGGTACCATACACTGGTTTTATAGACCATTTGACACATTTTCATCACACTGGTTGACATAGCCTTCCTGGCATTTTCTTAGTTATTGCATTAAGACATTTGTATTCTACATTTACTAAGTTTCACATGTACCGTTGTAAGATGCACCTCAGGTGTAATCCCACCAATCACCCTCCCTCCCCACCTCCCTCTCCACCTCCCTCCCCACCTCCCTCTCCCCTCCCTCCCCACCTCCCTCTCCCCTCCCTCCCCACTTCCCTCCCCACCTCCCTCCCCACTTCCCTCCCCACCTCCCTCCCCACTCCCTCCCCACCTCCCTCCCCACCTCCCTCCCCACCTCCCTCTCCCCTCCCTCCCCACCTCCCTCCCCACCTCCCTCTCCCCTCCCTCCCCACCTCCCTCTCCCCTCCCTCCCCACCTCCCTCCCCACCTCCCTCCCCACTTCCCTCCCCACCTCCCTTCCCACCTCCCTCTCCCCTCCCTACCTCCCTCCTCTTCCCACTTCCCCCCCTCTCCTCCCTCCCCCTCCTCCCTCCCCCCTCTCTCTCCCCTCTCTCTCCTCTCTCCCTCCCCTCCCTTTCCCCCTTCCCCATATTCTTAGGTTATAACTGGGTTATAGCTTTCATGTGAAAACCCTAAATTAGTTTCATAGTAGGGCTGTGTACATTGGGTACTTTTTCTTCCATTCTTGAGATACTTTGCTAAGAAGAATATGTTCCAGCTCCATCCATGTAAACATGAAAGAGGTAAAGTCTCCATCTTTCTTTAAGGCTGCATAATATTCCATGGTGTACATATACCACAATTTATTAATCCATTCGTGGATCAAAGGGCACTTGGGCTTTAGAGTTTTTCATATGCCACCTAAAAGGCCTGTTCTTTCCCGAGGAACAGTGTTCTACATTATTTTTTGCAGAGCTCTAAATACATTCTAAAAGCTGTTTTTAAGTAGTTGAATTCATCTTGTTCCTCCTGAGCACATAGTGTGGTAACTATTTCTGTAGTAAGGTGGATTTAGTAAACCTACACTCTTTGGTATCCGTGCACATTGGAAAGTAACAACATGCTTGCCTCCCCTGTAGGCTGTGTCCATCTGCTTTACAAAGGGAATGTCCATAAATCTAGTCTAGCACTCTGTCGAGCATCTAAGTAGACCTTCGATTCAGTTCATCTGAATGGGGCCAGTCCAGGAGCACTTGGGGACAGGAGGAACATGCCTTTGTCATGTAGCACCCACTGATTCTGCAGGACAGGAAAAAAATGTGTTGAATGCCCTGGAGAGAAATGCAGGGTTTTTTCACAGGTACATGAGTTTTTTTTTTAAAGATGGGTATATTTATAATGAATAGCTTTGAAGTACATAGCACAGGTAATTTCCAGTTTTGACAAGCACCGTTCTCTCTGCCAGTGAAGACCATCTTAAAAACGGCCTGTCACGTGCTTGGTCCTTTGGTTATGGCTGTGAATAGATGCAGTTGTGTTTGTAGCTGTCGTGCTGATCCCTGTGGTCCCAGAGTCAGTGAATCCATGTGCTTCTGAACGTGCAGAAGTTAGGAGAGATGGGGGAGTGGACCTTGATTGACAGAGATGAGTTATGGTAACTACCAGACTAGAGAGAGAATTAGTCACGCTGTGTTGGCTTCAATAGATTTAACACCTGGTTGTTAAAAAGAGTAAATTGATTAATTGTTTTAAGGCAGCAGCGTTAGTGAGTTTCCCCAGTGTCTGTGTTTCCTAATAGAGATTAGACATTAATGTGGATTTACAGCCCCAGCTCTGGGGACCTTCAGTCCATCACTAGGCAGTAGTAACCAACTCTGTAAAGGTAAAGCAAACGCATCCACCCCCTGGTCAGAGTGGGGTGACCGTGTTCCCATCTCCACCTTATCTGACTTTGCCCTGTGCTTTCCCTCGCAGCTTCTGCAACAGGCCACCTCCTCCAGCAACCTGGGCGCCTTCAGCGGCATTCAGCAAATGGCTGGTAAGTCAAGAGCCTGCCTCTCCTGTGAGCCATTGTCTGAATTTGGTGTTGGTTCAGAGGGTAAAGAAAAGGAGAAGGGGGGAAAAAGAAGGAAGGATAATTCCCAGACCTACTTGTGTTCCCTACCCGCCCTTCAGTGCTCCAGCAGCTCCACAATGAAGGATCTAAGAATTCCTGCTTGGTACACATCTATAAGCTCTCCAGCCATTTGGTTTTTGGTTTGTTTTATTTTTTAAACGAGATTGATTAGTGGGGGCATTTCCAGCAAGATTCCCATATCCAGGGCAGCCAAAATGATTGACATCTCTTTAAAATTTTAATAATAGGCAGTCAATAAAAATGTTCTGACCTCCATAATGAAAGCCCGAATTGCAGGCCTATCTTTGATTCAGTTTACAACCCCTTGATAACGACAGACAATTAACAGGGTGCCTTTTTTACTTTAGTGCCCCAGTTGACAGAACTGTGCATCAGAAGCTTTTATGTGAAAGTATAATCTTTGTTCTTGAGAAAATCAAAGTGTGACTGTATTTGAAAGCCAGCTCATTGAAAGATTCCTTTTTATAATGAGCTGTGCCAGTAGTAACCGAGGCGCAGTGATTAGTGAAAGGTCACTCCTACTGTGCCACCTCCATGCTGATTTCCTTGCCTAACACAGGGCCAGGGAAGGCAGCGCGTGCTATAAATCAGAACACAGGTGCCCATTAACCTGCTGCGAGGGGCAGTTAGAAAGCTTTCTCCTTTGATTCCAAAGAGGTGGCGGGGGGGTGGGGGGGTGGGGAGAACAGATTTGGAGGCATCTTGGAATCAGGCACAGTTTGTTTTAATCAAGGACACCCCTGAATCAATGAGATGAAACCAGAATGTGCAGAATGAAAGTCACATTTCTTTAGCTGCCTCTACGAACTTCTTTTTGCCACGTTTCTTCCCCTCCCCCTACCCCCCCAATACGCATCTGGGTCTTTTTCTTATTTCAGTTTGAAAGAGTCTGGAAAGGCTTTGCATGAGCCTTCTCATTCTGTGCATTCAGCCCAGCCCTCCACGGAGGCGCACGGCTAATTGGTGGCTCCTTGTGTGAAAGTGTACATCAGACTGCAGTAAAAATACTGCGGAATTAGACACCGGACTTTAAATCAGTTGGCACTGACAGCTCCTTCTGTTGTAATACAGCTTTTGGATTATTAGAAAAATATATCTGAAATGACAAATAGTTTGAGCATTCCGCAGTATCTTCACGAAAGCAGTTGGGGAAGCTGGCCTTGGAGCTAAGAATCACATTGAGTATTTAATTTATTTTTAATTCTATAAGGAGAACTGGAGAGACGTAAGTAAAATATTCAGGAGGTTTTCTGCTCTAAATGAGAAACCCCCCTGACTGCAAGCTCTAGAATAAATGCTAAGACTTGTCACACCTTCAGTGTAGGAAGAACTGTTTTTCTCCTAATAGTTTGGAACCTCGATCTGAAATTCGGGGCTTCCCTCAGAGGATGCCTCGGGCTCTCCCACTCCCACAGCTGAATTATGCAGGGAAGGTCACTGGATCCTGAGGCTAAAGTGGAGCTTGTCATCCAGGGTACATTGCCAGTGGACCTTAAGTACCTTGTTTTTGAATTAAGAAATTTGATGTTAGCCTTACATGTAAACCAAAAAAAAAAAAATTATATAAACTAATGAGTTTGCACATGAGTTGTTGGGATTTACAGATAGTTTCTATAACATAAAACGTAACATATACTGTAGGAGTCATGTAATGGCAGCACAGAGGGGGGAGACCCAAGAGGTTATTTACCCCGTATCCCACCTGATGCTAAAATGCTTGTTGAGTGAGTGATGTTGTGACATTGTCAGAGTGGGCTCATAAACAATTAAGATACAATTTTTATGTATCACGGTGACATACGTTATAGTTTCCACATCTAAAATCTAAGCAGTCCAGCCTGGACCACCGTCAACGAAAGAGGATGAAGTATCTTTTCCTAAACCAATAATATTTTGTTGCAGACAAATCTCAAAACATAACAGTATGTCCTTCAGGAGACTGAAGATTATAGCTGAAGTATAAAATGTCACATTTATATGAGTAAAACATTTTCTGTTTGAGGAGAAAATAAAATAAAAAATACAAAAAGAAATTTTAGATGACAAGTTATTAAGTAGCTGCATCAATAGAATGAGACATCGGCTGTGTGTTTTCTTCCTTTAAAATCTTTACCATATTCACGCCAAACTAAAAATAACTCCAAATGTGTTTTATGGTTTTTATAGAAGTGAGCCTTTACTAAATATGGAGTTTGAAAATGGATTAGGATCACATCTTTATGAGCAGAGTCCTTTTATGTGTACTTTTCGTGACTCCTAGAAGTTGATTGATTTTATTTTCCCTCATAAAATTTCTAATAAAAATTTGTCCATTTCTCACTCAATTGTGCTGCTTGTCCAGTGAATTTCTGACAACTCAGAAACTTGAGTCTGAGTTTGGGCTAAGAGTCCAGATTTTTCTTAAAGGAAAAAGGAAGAACGTTTTTGTTTTGTTTTGTTTTGTTTTGAGACAGAATCTCAAGCTGTCACCCTGAGTAGAGTGCTGTGGCGTCACAGCTCACAGCAACCTCAAACTTTTGGGCTTAAGTGATTCTCTTGCCTGAGCCTCCCATGTAGCTGGGACTACAGGCGCCCGCCACAACACCTGGCTAGAAAGTTATTTTCTTAAAACAATCGTAACAATGGGTGGCGCCTGTGGCTCAGTGAGTAGGGCGCCGGCCCCATATGCCAAGGGTGGCGGGTTCAAACCCAGCCCCGGCCAAACTGCAACAAAAAAATAGCCGGGTGCTGTGGCGGGCACCTGTAGTCCCAGCTACTCGGGAGGCTGAGGCAAGAGAATCGCTTCAGCCCAGGAGCTGGAGGTTGCTGTGAGCTGTGTGAGGCCACGGCACTCTACCAAGGGCCATAAAGTGAGACTCTGTCTCTACAAAAAAAAAAAAAAAGAAAAGAAAAAAAACCAATCGTAACAAAAAAGAATATCATGATAGAAAAACAAGGGAAGTATTTTGCAATTTTGTTCTTGACAGAGTTTCTGTAATCATCACGCAGTTTACCCTCACAGCTTGCCAAGCCCAGCTCTTCCCTCTCCATTGGTTACAAGTGCGAACATAGAAGCAGTGAAATGGCATAAGATCACTGCACCAGGAAGTGGCGTAGTATGGGTTACATACTGAATGCTGAATTCCCCAATGCCATGACAACTTTTTGAGTAGAAACGATTACTACCCCATTTTACAGGTGAGCAGCTGAGCCTCGGCGTAGAGAGTTTTCATATTTGTCCAAACTCACTGAGCTAGTAAGTGGCAGATGTAAATGTCAAGTCTGGCTCCACCTGAGCGTCTGTTGTCCCCGAGCTTGTGAAACAGAACTGTGTGGCAGCCCCTGTGGGTGTGCTTGCACAAATAATCCAAACTGATCTGCCCACACAGGTGTCTAACAGGCCTCAAACTCTTATAAAGGAAGCAGTTCAGAGATAGTTACAGGAAAACTGCCTCCCTTCACTCTGGAAAGCATTTCGGATTTATCACAAGTGGGTTCTATGTCAGGCAAATTTTTTTCCTAGGATAAGGCATTGTTATGAAACAAATTATAGATTATGAAGCTATGGAGAAAGAGAAGTATTTGTTGATGAACAGGAGGAAACTGCTTGATTTTAATTCTGATTTTCAGTAAAGCTTGCAGTAATTCCCTGCCAGAATATCTGGTCTAAGCTTTAGAAGTCATCATAAAATGATAGAGGGGAATATTTGCTTAAAACCTTGTATCCATTTGAGATCTGTTATCTGAGAAGCCTGGAGTGTCTGTCACAAGTGCAGAGGAGGAAGACATTTGCAGAAATAGTGTATTGGAGATCTGAGCTCTGGAATTGGAGACGCTCTCAGAGATGTGGAGTGTCCCTCTTAGATCCACAGAGATCCTGGTTCTTCCCCAAGCTGAGTCTCCGGCAGTCCCCTCTGCAGACACTTCCTGCGAATGTGCTAATAGGCCTTAGGAGAATGTTCTATAACCACCCATCTGTCACTTTTTAACAGACCTGATTGGCAAGCACTTGTAACAACCGACATCTGTTCTTGCTTATTGATATGCAGATTTATGGTAATTGCTATGAACAATAAGACACAAAATTACCTAAGGTGAACATTAAATTAAATTTTCATGCCCTTCTCCTTATAAATAATTTTTTTAAATCTTAAATTTCAAGTAGGCATATTGCACATCTGTTTTGTACATAATTTCTTCATTTCGAGGAGGATTTTTTTCCCCAAGTAATGAATGAAAAGGTGAATCCCTGTATTCCTAACTTTTTTTTTTTTTGCCATCTTGATGGTGGCAGTGTCCATTTTTTTTTTTTTTGAAACTGAGCTGTTCTGCATGTTTAGCCAGTGCATTGTTGCCCATGGTTTTAGGGGTGCCCATCTGAGCACAATACCCCCTGAAGTTACATGGTGTTGTTTTTTCTTTGAAGAAGTATTCGAGGAGCCAGGAGCAGCCTCCTGGGGTGTTCCTCTGCCTCATGCCCTTTCAGGATGAATGTTGGAGAAAGTATGACCTGGGAGAGGAGCTGGGGGAGAAGGGCTGGCCCTCACACACCCAGAGAGGACATGAAGATTCCCATGGGCAGAGGAGGAACTGGAGAGCATGTAAGGTGCCCCCACTAAGGGCTGTGCTCCAGGGAGGCAGGTGCAGAGTTGAGGGGCCGCTGCCTCCCACATGGGAGCAGGGTAAGACTGCTAGGAGGTTTGGGAAGACTTAGGAGAGTACTAGGAAGTCCAGGGTGCTGGAGGTGGGAAGGAGGAGAGGAGGAGATTCTGGGTATGAGCGCCTGTTCTGGTGTTCCCCATTAGGACCACTGCCTCTTCCCGAAACAGCTCATCCTCCAGGTAGGAGGGGATGGCAAGTGAGATGTCCACGGGCCAGATGAGGGCTCCGTGGCAGCAGGCGCATTGGTGGCAGGAGGAGCCAAGACGTCAGTCACAGGGATGTTTGCTGCTGCCCAAACATCCGGAGACACTGAGCCCAATAAAAACGTCGCAGACTCCTTTCCCACCCCCAGGATCGTGACTGTGATGTGATAGGAACACAAGACACGGGTGGCGGCTAAGACGAGGGCGGTGCACTCCCTGGGGAGCGCTGGGTAGAGAACAGGCCTCAGGCCTCTGCCCGGCTGGCGGGAGGACCCTGGGGCAGGAGGAGAGGCTCCGGGCCTGGAAGTTCAGCCTTACCGGGCCCTCCTGGTGTCCGCCAGGCCCAGGGCTGCAGCAGGACTGACCGAGCCAGGTTTCTGGTGTCTTCTGGTGCTCTCTGTGTGTTCGTACGTCTGCCCCAAGTGGGAGCCGTATCCTCATGCTCTTTTCCTCTCCCCTCCGCGTCCTCGTCCTCAGCTCTGCCCTCCCCCCTCCGCGTCCTCGTCCTCACTCCTGCTTGTTCACGTCACTGATTGCTCCCTCACCCCAGGCTCCCGGTCAGGGTTTTCCTGCTAGGGCGTGTCTCTTTCAGATTTTCTAGGCAGGTCAGAAGTTCGTAAACTTTCTAGGATCCCTCACCCAAAAAGTTGTGCACACACATCATACATGCACTTTTTCGTAAAGTTTCCAGGAGTCCCCAGCCCTGAGCTCAGGTGCCTGATGTGGGGGCCGCAGCCCACGGTGTGCTGAGCGCGGGTAGGCGGCTGCAGATCCTCTGCTGTGAACAGAAGCAGCTGGAACCAGTGGTCTGTGACATCTGGGATTTTGGTAATGATGCAGAAGGAATCACATTAAGAAATTAAAGACTGGGCGGTGCCTGTGGCTCAAGGAGTAGGGCGCCGGCCCCATATGCCAGAGGTGGTGGGTTCAAGCCCAGCCCCAGCCAAAAACCACACACACAAAAAAAAAAAAAAATTAAAGACTTGCTGAAGTGATTGGGAGAGCAAATGGAATACATAGCGATGACGCAGTCATTGGTTAACGGGTTCTAACCACCAATGAAGATGAAATCACAAATCAGAGCCTGCCCTCTGGGGTTTGGGCCCCACAGACTGAGCAGAGAGTGGCATTTGGGAGTCGGCTACTGTGCTACTCTGGACTCACGTTGTATCTTGCTGGACTGAAATGGTACAGCTGGCAACTGTCTTTGCTCACGTGGCAGTGACAGCAGATGAGGCTTCTCTAGGCAGATGTGGGAAGGGAGACAGGTGCACTCCCAGGGCCCCACCCATGTTGTCCTGTGAAACTCTGTGCTGGGCCACCCTCCCCTTCTCTCCCCGCTTCCCTGTCCCTCCTAAACATCCCTGCGGTGCAAAGTTCAGTGAAGTCAGTGCACACCCAGGCACGGTGAGGAGGAGGAAGAGGAAGGCAGAAGGGCTCCAGTTGGGGGTGAGGGGACAGAAGGCTCATGAGGTGGCCAGGCTGGCAGGAAGGGACAGGCCTAGTGGGGAAAGGGCAGAACTGTCCTCACATTCACCCTGGACTGTTCCTTCAGGGAGTTGCCCTTGGAATGTGTTTTGACCTCTTCACTCCTCCAGCCCGGCTCCTCTGTCCGTGGCCTGTGTGATAACAGTAGTGTCTGCACCATGTGGAACTCCTCGTGAGCACTAAGCAGCCACACTGCAGAGCACGCGTGGCGTGAGCTGTGTTCTTGCTGCCGTCGCGGTTTTGCCGCAGTCATTAGCCTCCCCGGCAAGACTCTGAGCTGTTGTTGGAGCTTTGCAAGTGTTGACACTTTTAGTCCCTTAGCCCTCGAGACGTGGGTTCTACCTTGAGCCCCCCTTACAACTGCAAATCTCATGGTGCAAACAGGCGAGCATGTGCCTGAGGTGACCAAGGCTGGCATCAGGGATAGCAGAGGTGGCGTTAAACCCTGGCGGTGTGAGAGCAGGGCCAGCCCCAGCTCCTCCGGGAGGTGTCGCTGCTCTTGCCACTATGGTCACCAGCAGGGAATGCTGTGCTTTCCCAGCCCAAGGGACACAGGACAGGGGAAGAAGGAGATGCCTCTGCCAGCCCTGCTGAGAAGAGCAGGATGTGGGCAGCGGAATGGGGAAGGGGCCAGCTGCCCTGCCTCACCTGTGGTGTGTCCACTGAGTTCTGTTTGGGTTTATTTTATTTTTAGAAATGGGGTCTTGCTTTGTCTTCCAGGTTCCCAGGCTGGAGTGCAATGACTTTTCACAGGCATAGTCATAGCTCAACATAGCCTGGAGATCCCAGATTCAAGGGAAGGGACTCCTCCCCTCCCCCCCCGCCCCCAAGTAGATGGGACTACAAGTGCTGCCACCACACCCTGAACAGCACTAATTTCTGAGATTGGCAGTTGGGGGACCACGAAAGCCTCATGGGATGGCATTCAGGACCATGAAAGAGACAGGTAGTGACCCTCCAGCGTGACTCCTCCTTCAGCTCCTCAGCTGGCAGCTGTTCTCCTGTGCTTCTCTCTCATCCCCCTCAAAGTGGAGACTTGAGTGAGAGTTCAGCATCTGGACCTGTTGCCAGAAACTGATGAACTGGCAGGAGTTCTCCCACTCACTGGCAACTTCCTGCTTCAGTATCCAGCAGCCGTCTTGGGCACAGGGACTGTTTTGTTTTCTACTTTATCTTCAGTGTCTAACACGGCGTCTGGTTCATCATGGCCACTCAAAAGTACCGGTTGAATAAATAGATGGATTCAGCTGGGTAGATGATGGATGAATAGATGGATGGGTAGACAGATGATGGGTGGATAGATGGAAGATGAATGGATGGATGGAAGGAAGATGGTGAATGGATGGGAGATGGTGAATGGAGAGATGATGGATGGATGAGTAGATAATGGATGGGTAGATGGGTGGGTAGATGATGAGTGGATGGATGGACGAGTAGATAATGGATGGATAGATGGGTGGGTAGATGATGGGTGGATGGATGGACAGATGGATGGATGCGTAGATAATGGGTGGGTAGATGATGGATTGATGGATGGATGATGGACGGGTGAGCAAATGCAGATCCTCACCTGATTCTAACTTCCCCTTTTGCTTTTCTCCAAATCTGTTAGATGATGGGATTTGCAGTGGGCTCTCTTCTCTTCTCTTCTCTCCACCTCTGCCTCCCTGGCCCACATTTTCCCCTTTCCTTGTCATGCGTTTGTTGAACAGCATTGGCTGTGCCCCCAGAAACTCACTCGGTCTGCCTAGCCTTTCCAGGTGGCAGGAGGGTAGCTAAATGGGGTGTCGGGGGCTCTCGTGGGTGGTAAAGTGTGAGTAGGAGGGACAGCCAGGATCCAGGCCTCGCTGCCTGAAGGAGAGGGCTGGGCAGAAAGGACCTGAGCGCTGTCGCCTGGCTCTGGGCTGTTAGTGAATGTCAGCGAGTGTGATAAGGAATAGACCCAGTTCTGGGAAGTATTTGCACAGTGGATTAGCTAATGACTGAGGGAAAATGGTCAATATTTGATTCAGTTGTAAATACCACAGAACTAACAAAGAATGGGGAAAACTCAAGCCTGGGCAGGCTCTGCAGATGGCAGTCTGTACCGCAGTCCATGCGAATGTCATCCTGCCTGTTCACCTGTCACTCGTCTTACACAGGTTTGTTCATCCCCAACTATACATTCAGCAGGGGGCGGGTCTGTGTTTAGCTGGGATAGAAAATGAATAAGACAAAGTCTTTGTCCTCCAGGAAATTAATATTTAGTTATGAAGGTGAGAAATAATATGCAACTAATGGCAAAGTAGGGTCTGCTGAGAGCCACAAACAAGTTATAAACAGATGAGGGAGTTTTCGGGTAACACACAGTGTTGCACACAGCACAAACTGCAGTCTTGTGTGGAGGCGGTGTGAGGTGCCATAGAAAGCCTTGCCCCTGGGCTGGGCTGGGACTGCCAGGGACCTGATGTCTCTGCCAGGTGAGCAGGCTGAGGCAGTGTCAGTGCAGCCCCCTTCCTGCGCTCCGACGCAGAGAGGCCCTGCCTGCTGTTAATCAGCTCCAGACGAGTGTCAGAGGTTCTCATTCCAGCACTAAGCCATCTCGTGCACTCAGTCACGTCAGTGATGTGTCTGGTTGTCTGGTTTATGTCATTAAGACATTAGAGGCACGTTAGTCTCCAGAGGGCACAGATGGGTCAGTACCACCGTGCTTTGCTCCTTGCAAGGTCATTGCAGCCCAGGTGTTCTTGTCACACTCAATTGTGAAGTGCACTCCTGGTCTCAGGACACAGAGCCGCTTGCTGGGCCCGCACAGGTCTGCCCTGAAGCTGGGCATCTCCGCCAGTTCCATCTTCCTGAAGTAAAACTGCAGAACAGACCAGTGCTTCTCAACACCCTCATCCTGTAAGCATGCCACTGACCCTCGGACTGAGAGAACAAGAGAGAGCTTTGTTCCAGGTTGCATTTACTTGAAGGTTGTAGAAAGTCTGCACTTTTCTTATAGAAATCACAAACAGTTGTGTCCTGCTTCTGAGCACCCCACAAACTAAGTGGGTTTGGAAAAACAGATGTTTGGCTTTCACCCTAAGCCAATAGGTCTGGATATCTCCCGGGAGAAGAATATCATTTTGAACAAAATGAGAACCCATTTGCAAGGAAGACGTCAGGAACTTTTATGTGAGTAGAGACACGCTCTGACTAAGGAGGAGCAGGGACGTGCCCTGGAGAGCCCTGCAGCCAGGTTCTGAGCCGCCCTCATGCTGGGGGCACCACACCAGTGGCTAGAGGTATGTTGCTAGAACATTCTCTTACTTCTCCATCCACCCGTCTCAACTCATATGGAAGCAGTTACCATGCCACTCTCCTTAAAACAGATTAGATTTGTTCAGTAGATAATTATCAAGACCTGGATTTGAGGCATGAGAAGAAGGTAGACTTAAGCTGATTATGTAACTGCAGTCGCTTCTGTGTTAAATCCCCTGCAGAAGCTGAGAAGCGTCGTTTCCGCCTGTTGCATGTACATTCTCTTAGTGTGAAGTAAATCGTGGAAAAACACTGTCAACGGAAAAGAAGCCAGCTCTGTCAAATAATGAAAAAGGTTTATTCTGAGCCTCCCTTCTGGACAACAGCTCAGCTTTAGGGTATTTCTGGGGTCCCCTTGGCCCAGAAGGAGTCCATTCAGTCAACAGGGGAGAGCCTAAGATTTTATTGTATTTCATAATACTTTGACCATTCAGAGACCATTGGATGGAGGAACCAGATGCAAAGAGGAGAAAAGATATTAAACGTGCAGAAAGCGGAGGCTGCAGCCTAAGCCCACCTGTCACCCACATCCTCGGCTGATCCCACCCACGTGTTCTTGAAATTTTTGTTCCTCTCTGCTCTTTTTCGTAATTGTCACTGGTCAGAAATGCGTTCCAGTTGAAAGTAGTCACCCATTAAAAATATAAGTATCTTGGGCAGCGCCTGTGGCTCAAAGGAGTAGGGCACTGGCCCCATATACCAGAGGTGGCAGGTTCAAACCCAGCCCCAGCCAAAAACTGCAACAACAACAAAAAAAAAATTGTGTGTGTATATATATATATATATGTATTTTTAGAAGGCAAACACAAAGAATTTACAAATAAAACTATTAAGGCACTACCATTTTCATTCATTATTCTGTTAATCTAATATTGAGTTCTTACCATGTACACATTGTAGAGTCCCATTTAAAATAAATCCAGAGAGAGAAGTTCAATGGAAATACAGGTAATCCCCAAGTGACAAAAATCCAACTAACATGACTCACACTTACAAATGGAGGTCCAGCTCACACACAAATTGACCTTAAGAACAAACCTACAGAACCTATTTCATTCATTACCCAGGGACTTGCTTGCAAGAGTAACAACGATACAGTAGTTAGCATTGTCAGGGACTTTCGTGACCAGAGTAACTGGCTTTGGTCACCTTATTTAATCTGTATTGCAGACCTTGAAGTAGGATGTGGTTAATGTTGGCCCTCTGTGGGCGAGAAACGGCATACAACCGCCCAGAGTCAGTTGGAGAAATGGCACCGCTGGAGTTAGAGCCCCTGTGAGTTCAACTTTAGAGCAAGAGATTTTTATCAATAAAACAAAACTTCCTCTATCATCCCTCAAGTCAAGGGTTTCTGAGTTGACCCTGAAGCTTTTCCTGCCCAAGCCTACCTCTCACGATTTCCTGCCAGCCATGTCACAGCAGAGGCCAGCAGCCCCAGACAGGTCTCTGTCCTCAGATTATCCTGACAGCATCAGGAGGCGGCAGGTGGGACCAGAACCTGGTAGCATAGGTGGCCCCAGGGACGACTCTATTAGGAGAAGAGTGGGATGGGGTTCCACTGCCTCCCTCAGCATGAGGTCTCTGAAGCAGTGTCCTCGCTGAAAAAGGCAGCTCCCACACAGAAGGGGGCTGCCCGGTGCGTGCAGCACCATCACGGACGCAACCACAGGGGTCCACGCCGGTGTTCCACCCTGCTGACGCGGCCTTCTCTTGGTGGGAACCCGGGGGCCTGGGGCCTGTCACTAAAGGTGCTTCGTCTTCCCTCCACAGGCATGAATGCTTTACAGCTGCAGAACCTGGCGACCCTTGCTGCCGCTGCAGCCGCGGCCCAGACCTCAGCCACCAGCACCAATGCAAACCCTCTCTCTACCACGAGCAGCGCCCTGGGAGCCCTCACGAGTCCCGGTGAGTAAGGGGTCATGCCTCCCGCAGGTGCGAAGGCAGGCCTGGATGTGTCCAGGACAGAGCCAGGACATGCCGCTGGGCTATTTACATGTTTTGGGGTGTCATTTTTTTTAAAGAAACAAGGTTTGTGTGATTTGTTTTCCAAGGATAAAATGAAAAAGTTTTCACAGGAAAGTCCACTGTGCTGCCTAGCACCCCTCATGGATTCATGTTGGTTTAAAAAAGGTCTGTGTTGTCCATTCTACCCTCGTTAAGCCTTCCTACCACGAATAGCCTGGGTCTCTTACTTCTGCTTTTTTTGTCCTTTTTTCTTTAAAATCATTTAAGAGTTTGCTGTTAAATCTCAAAATTCCTAAATATTCCAATGTTGATATTTCACAGCAGTTTCATCTTTCACATTTAACTTGAAAATCCATGCTCTAGCAAGGAACACCTTTTGTTCATTTCTGGTCAGATTCTGGGCTATTTCATGGAAAGTCTTTTTTCCTCACAAATTATGTTGCCGTATCCAAGAGCAGGTGCCATTGTTCTTTCCATGTAAGCGGGACATAATGTGGTTGCTTGGCTACCATGACTTGTGGGGGTGGTGGTGGTGGTGGTGATGGTGTTTTAATTTAAAAAAGGCAGAATGTTTCTCTGGCTTTACTCTTCCTCTGAGTTTTCTGGATTTTGATAGCTGATCTCACCTCCTCCATTATCACGTGAAGATGTTGGCCTGGACAATCTCCAGGCTTCCCTCTAACTTTGAAAATCCAAGGACCCTCTATCAGTTACGCCCAAAAGATGAGCTAAGTGTCAGAAAAACTTTAACAAAAATCCCGCACGTGTTTTCTTTCAGAAAATCATACAGTGAAAGCTCAAGCACACCTCGGAACTTTCTTAAGGCTGTGGACTTCAGGGAGCACAGGCATGCTCCTAGAGCCCACAGCACGAAAGAGGAGTAGCCTCAGTCTCTTTGTAAAGCTCTGTGTGTCTAAGACACTTCACCCTGTGGACAGTTCTGAGGGAGAAGCGTGAGAGATGTTTAGGACAAGCTGGTGGGTTTATCCTTCATGGGCGGAAACCTTGTGGGGGCAGGGTGTCAGGTGTATTCACTTGATCACATAAAATGTCTTCAAGAATCATACCCTGTAAGTGGGCCTCATTTCGTACTGTAAAGTCTACTCCCAGAAAATAAACATTGTCAGTTTTTTCAAGAAATTAGGTTACTGCTTTAATATAATACGTAAACATGTTATTTAAATAAATCCTATAATGACCCCTTTTGAGAAATAAACAATTTTGACATAAATTTCCCTCTTATAAAACAACAATAGTAGGGCAGCACCTGTGGCTCAAAGGAGGAGGGCGCCGGCCCCATATGCGGAGGTGGCAGGTTCAAACCCAGCCGTGGTCAAAAACTGTAAAAAAATAAAAATAAAAAAAGTAGTAATTTTTCTTCAACATAAATTTGACCTAAATTATGTCCCATGTGTCAGATTGAAAAGTATTAAATATAAAATCAGCACATTGTACCCCATAAATGCAGTAATACACAGTTATGATCTTAAAAAAATTTTTTTAAGTAACTTGATATTAAAAAAAATTTAAGAAAATGGGCGGTGCCTGTGGCTTAAGGAGTAGGGCACCGGCCCCATATACCGGAGGTGGCGGGTTCAAACCCAGCCCCAGCCGAAAACTGCAAAAAAAAAAAATCAAGAAAAAGTATTAAGTAAGTTGTTCTCCCCAGTGAGGACTACGATTACACGGACATAGCACAGCACGTTATGCATGCGCGCCACTGTATAAGTTGGGAGGGGTGGACACTGCTCAGTGCGACAGCAGCGTGGTCCGTGAGTGGTACCTGGGAACAGCCTGTGTCTCGGGAGGCACCGTCCTGGCGCTGGGGCCCAGAAGTGAGCAGCGCACACATCCACGGGGACTCAGGAAGCACCTGGGTGCCCAGCACGTCTGTGACCCATGGGGCTGTGGAGAACAGAGCAGGGTAAGGTACAGTGTGAAGGGGAGGTGACATTTGGGCAGAAACCTGGAAGGCAGGTGGAGTATTCAGACAGAGGAAGGAGCAAATGTTGAGGGGCAGGAGGAGCCAGGCATGCTGGGAGATTAGCGAGTGCTGAGCAGGGGACCCGTGACCAGGGAGAGGTCCCTGTCATTCTATCCTACACGGTAAGGAACCACTAGTTTGCTGTAATCTTGAAATACAGCCTGTTCAGCCTAGAAAGATGGCCTACGTGTTTGTCAGAAGGAATGTTAATCCTGTGACCGCTTTCAGAGACAGATCCTCTTACCCCGTATTCTAGTCCAAACCTGGCCAGCAGAGTGTCCCCTTCACTGCCCCTGAAGAGGCCCTCTGCCAGGCGCTGGATTCTGCTAGTTCAGATATCCCTGGGAGAGATTTCTCTTCTCTATTGAGGAATGCTTTGCATAATAGCTAAAAGTATTTCATTAGAATCTTGAAGTGCAGCAGCAGATATGATTTAAATCTACATTTCAATTATTTTTCTTAAGTGTAATTAAAAAATCTGGTGTTTAGGTGAAAGTAAATTATTTTATTTTGATCAGGGAATGTTTCAAAGTCTCAGAAAATGTAGTTAGTAGAATTCATGGCTCTCTACTTTATCAGGGTAATTATAAGGGTTGGAACTGTTCCCAAAGCCGATGCCATAATTTATTTTTTATTAATAAGTAACAATAAGCTGGGTTTACCCTACACCATGAGCCATCCTGGTACCTGTGACAAGCATGGAAACCTGCACAGGCCTTGGGTTTACCTTCTTTTTTAAAATACATCTCGAGCTTCAGACGAATTCATCTGGAAAGGAGAGGAACAATTCAATCCCCCAAACTATTAATTTTTCTAATAATTGTAAATTTATTTCAATTTTGCATGCCCAGGAAATGTCTCCCTTCAGCATTATGGTAAATGATTTTAAACAGTCTTGGCTTTAAAACATGAAAGATTAAGCTTTAATTTTTGTTAAAAAAAAAAAAATCCCCTTAGGCAATAAATAAGTTCCTTTGTCTCATGGCCTTGAAATAAAAATTAAAATAGTTTAAATTGCCCATGATTGGAATAAGAGTTTCATGCAATTATCAGATGATAGTGAATAAAATTAGAAATTAAATCATGAAAGAATAAAAACCAGGTAAGTGCATATTATGCCTTTTATGAGTTTCTCGTGGGTTTTTTGAAGCCTAATTTAATCATGTTTCTTGTCTTTTTATTTTGATATGATCATTTTTCCTTTGTTTACTTCAAACTCCTATTTAGTCAGTTAATTCTTAGGTCATTTCTTCTTACCCAGTTTTAAAACCTGTATTTGAGGACTCTGTCTCTGTGTTTAATTCCTCTACCCTTTAAAGACGATAATCTTTAAAAGATTAAAAACGATATCTTCTACCAGCTTACAGATCTGTTTTTTTCTGGTAATTTTGAGAGCTTGGGAGAGAACATTACTATTACTACTAGGAACATGTCTTCAACATTTTCTGTGTCAAACATAATATTGCAGCCATGTACCACAATATTCCACTGACCTTTTTCTGTTTTCTTTTTTTTAAAGAAAAGTCTGTTTTAAAATTCCCCAAATGCTTCTGTAAGTACAGACTCAGTCAAGTGCACACTTCAGGATAATAGGTAATTTCTTTCCATAGAAAGAAATGTAAGGCATTTTAAAATGCTAGGAAACATTTTTTCCCTTGCCACGATTAGCTTTGCAAAGAGTCTTCACTTTAAATCCCAGGCAGTGTCTCTGCTCGTCTTTAAGGAGCTCAGATCAAGGGCCTAGGAAATGGAGATACTTCCCTTTGGAAGATTTGCAGTTACCCCAGGTTGAAAGTGGCTTACCGTGATCCAGGCTTCACCTGCGTCCTCACTCGGCAGCTGTCAGTGCTTGTGTGGGCTCACCAGAGCTGCTGACTGAGCCCCAGAAAGCAGGGGTTCCCGCTGGTGGGAGGCTTTGTCACCACCTTGGACGTGTCCGCATCTGTAGCAGATGAGAACTTACGTGTGTGTAGAGATGGCGTGTCACGGGCTGATTCAGCCCACGTCGCGGAGCCTCCCAGCCTGTGCAGGGCAGACACAAAAATGAGCTGAGCCCTGAGCCACCCTCTCTGCATGACAGTAACACAAGTGGGGTTTGAGGAGGCCTGGAGAAAGGGACAGACAGACAGACACAGGGTTCGGAGAGAGGCCATCTCCCCACAACTACTACAGTGATGCCACAACCTCAGAAAATACAAAGCCAGACTTCTCCCACGGACTGTTCTTCCCACCACCTTCCCCTCCCTGCTGGACACATCATCTGGTTGTGTCTCAATCAGGACTCGGTCTCTGATCTTTGGCCAGCCTCTGGGCTACCTCGCACCCCTTCATTCTTGCCGAGGAGCCTTTTTCTCCTTCAGCAGACATTTCTACTCCCTTCTGGCTCCTTCAACAGCCTCCCCCTCGGCCCTGCCACTCTCACCGTTTGCGCCCTGTGGAGTGAAGCCCTTGCTGAGCTCAGCAGTCAGGCCCCAACTGCCCACTTGCCCTCA
This sequence comes from Nycticebus coucang, assembly GCF_027406575.1. Taxonomy (NCBI): domain Eukaryota; kingdom Metazoa; phylum Chordata; class Mammalia; order Primates; family Lorisidae; genus Nycticebus; species Nycticebus coucang. Next base: position 60,978,216 of record NC_069799.1, on the reverse strand, counting down.
CCCAAGTCAGGGCATCCTCCATGCCCCAGACACCGCCAGCCTGTGGGCTTTCCTACCTAGAGCACCTTCTCCCCCATTTCTTCCTATGAAAATCATTTGTTTTTTTAATATATATTTTTTTGTTGTTGTTGTTGTTAAAAATCCACATCTCATAGAGCCATGAAAATCTTCTACATCAGTAATTTGCTGTAGTAGCTGTTCCTGTTCATTCCTAAGGAATGTGTAGGTATAAAACTGACGTTTTTAATGCACACTATGGAGGTATAGTTTATACTACTTGTATAAATTAAACTACAATTTAAAAAGTTTGGGGTAGTCATTGACAAAAGCTGTTGTCAGTCCTGCTACTTGTAAGGATTAATTCAAGTGCTCCTCCACCATGAAGCCTTCTAGTAAGAAATAATTGCTATAAATAATTAATAATAATAAATATTATTAAAGTAATCGTAGTTCTAATATTAATGCTTAACTAATTCTAGACCTGTGTCAGTGCAGACTCCTTCCATAAGGAGCAGCCAGGAGCTCCTTGAGGGCAGAGGAAGAGGAGGCTGAAGTCAGCACAGGCCGGGAGTTCAGTAAAGCCTCCTCCTCCTGTCCTACCAAGCACGTTCTTCACACCTCCTTTGGCACATGTCCTAGTTCCTTCACACGACAGTTATTTGGGCACATGCTTTGTTTCCCACCCTAGTCTAGATCAGTGACTTTCAGCCAGTGTACTGTGACACACGGGTGGGCCACGAGAAGTTCTTAGTTGTGGCACAAACATTTTAAAAGATTATTAGTTTTCAAAATAAATTCAAAGCATAGTAAGTATACTCTTTTTTTTTAACATACTGTAAGTGTGCCATGGAAGTTTGTATATCAAGTGTACTGTGAGATAGAAAAGCTTGAAAAACACTATAGTCTAAGACAGGTGTTTGGAGGCCACCCATCCCGTCCAATTCAGTACACACGTCTCTTGGGGGCTCTGAAGTCCATCACAGTGACATTGATGGGGTCCAGCATTCACCTATGAGGAGTCCAAACATAGCCACCCCTGAATGTTCAGGTCTGAAGGGTTTCTGAAGAATGAATTAGTACTGACTTTCATCAAAGTCACACAAAGCAGTTTTTTTATTATAAGTATCTTTATAAAGAATGGCTTTCAAAACATTCCAATGTTTAGAACATGTAAGAGACATCAGATTCTTTCAGAAGAACCGCTTGTTCTTACGTGGGCTTTTGAAACATGACGCAAAAAGGAATCATCCTCAGAAAGTGCCCCTTAATTATGTGTGCAGCAGAACCTCCATGGCTCTTCCCTGCTCCAATTACCTACCGCAGTGTCCCATTGAGCTGATCAGAGTTTTTCTTAACTAATTCAGGGACCAGACTTATGAAGGCTGCCTGGGTCTCCTGCCCTCCTCTTTCTCTCTTAGACCCATTTTCTGTCACTGCAAATTAGCAGGGAAAACCAGTGACTCTCAAAGCTGTCTACGCTTGCCTTTGTTAGCTGTTTACTCTTGTGGTAAGGATTTTACTAAGGCAGGATCAGGCCAATGGCTCACTTGATCCTCTTGCCTCAGCCTCCTGGTAGCTGGGACTACAGACACCTGCCACCAGGTCTGGCTAAAAGTTTTTCTATTTTTAGTAGAGACAGGGTCTTGTTCTTGCTCAGGCTGGTCTCAAACTCCTGTGCTAAAGGAATAGTCCTGCCTCAGCCTCCCAGAGTGGTGGGATTACAGGCATGAGCCATTGTGCCCAGCCCTAAACCATTACTTCCACACCCTTAAAAAAAACTTTTCATAGCCAATATTTTTATATAGCTTAAATTTTGTGAATTAGACCAAGGTCGGGAGGGAAAGAAACCTTCTTTACTTTGTTTCTCTTCTTTAAGCTGTTATCATTGTTTAATCTGCTTATGCAACAGAGAGCTCGGGTAGCATCTGCTCTTAGGGTAGGTTTGGCAAGCGGCAAAACCAGGAAGTGAGAAGGGTTGGCTGTCGAGGTCCCTGGCACTTCTGCTTTCTGGCTTCAGAATCAGTACATGGAAACCAAGTATTTTAAAAGTTCTTAGGCATTTCAAAACTCTTGTTATGGTAGGGGTGACGGTTGGGAGGGATGTGTCTTTGTGCCAGGCGCTCTCTTTGGCACTGCTCATCCTGCTTCTGGTGAGGGGAAAGGCAAGCAAATACCTCCCAGCCAGAGGGGCTTTGAGGGCCCTGCATGTGGGGGGAGTGTGGTTTGTGGGATGCCCTGGCCTGGGGCAGGCTGAGTCTCTTCATAGTCCTGAACCAGTTTTGAGTTTAATGAAGCTGTACAGCTGAGGAGCAGAGGCACTTACAGCGCAGCACAGATCCTACCCTGGGAGGTGTGGTTGGTACAGGTAGCTTCCACCTGTGCCCTAAACTCTGTCATCCTGTGAGTGGACACACTCTATCGTGCGTCTTAGGGCTATCGCAAACTTGGTGCATTGTCCTTGGCTTTGGGTGTGCTTTTAGTACGTTGACTCTGGTTCCTGGTGTGCTTTCTTTCTGCCCTTAGTGGCCCTGGGGTCTGTGCTGTGCTAAGTGTTAGTGATTCATTTTGCCTGCAGTGTGTGGTGGGCCCGCATCAGACCCCCTTGTGATGTGTGCTCAGGCACGTTTTCTGTCCAACACGACTACTCACTGAGACTTTTAGTCCCACTCAATTATCTATATTGCTGTCTGATAGGAGCTTGTTAGTACCACTTGTGGTTTATATTAGGTAGGACGACCAACACAGCTTTATTCTAGTCACAACTTCCCAGAAGTTTGTAATCATGGAGCTGGAGAAAGTACGAAAAATAAGGCCAGGTAGGAAGGTATCCTGGTTTATTGACAGCTAATACGCTGGAATTCTTTCTCAGAAACACCAACCAGTGAGAGTAATAAGCATTTGGAAATGGAAATTAAAGCAAGGAAAACGATGTGACTTCTCTAGATGTTAAGAGTATGGTACTGCCCAATTCAATTTCTTACCTTCCAAGATGTTTGCTGTCATGGAACGAAGCCTCCAGAGTAATTCTAAGTCCAAATCTGTGAACCAAGTGTATGGTGCCCCACGATCATACTAATGTACACAGCTATAGTTTAATAAAAATAAACAAATATAAAAAATAAATAAATAAATAAAAAATCTAGCCCACTGGACTTAGAGTTCTCCTCTGTTCCAGCTTCTAGAGACCAGTAATGACCTGTCTGGCCCAGGATTGCACCAGGCCAAGTTGCATACCTGTGTCCTTTTGAACTGGAAATGGGTCATAAAAGAACTAGCCATACAGGTGTTTATGAAGTAGAGAGGCGCTGTCCCGGGTGGGAGTGGCAGGGCCAGACAGCCTCCGCCCTGGCGCCATTGCTACTGTAGTACCACCTTCCATCCCCGTTTCTTCCTGCCCATCGCCACGCCCAGCACCCCAAAAAAATACCTTTTAGAAAATAAATTACAATGAAAGGTGTGGTTGCTGTAGAATAATTAGGCCCCGTGGGAAAAGCGCCAGTCTGCAATGTGCTAATGCCCTGGGGTTATGATTAGCTACTGAGGATAGTGCCTGCCCCTCTGCTTAATTGTTCTGCCCCCACAGCACCTTCCTGCCGCTGGGACTCAGGGTCCAGCTCACTGGAGTCAAAACGGCAAACACAGTCTCCAGGGTCCTGAGTCCACTGGGTCAGTACCGGTGATTTTCTGTGTTTACAATTCTATTTCCTAAACTGCAAAGCCACTGTGCTTTCACTGTCTAATGGTTCTGTGGAAAACGTTTAACGAGTAGGGGGTGGGGGGGCAAGTCCTCGCTGTCTTTTCTTAGTGTCATTTTATTGTAGCTTTAAAAGAAAAACTCTTGCTGTCCAGTTGAGGTGATGGAGGACACCCAAGTGCTTATCCCCTAGAAAGCAGACTTGTTCCTGGGATCGGTTCATGGTGGACGTGACCCGCAAATACACCGTGAGAAAACAAGGGGGAAGGGGCAACATTGCCAAAGGAAGAATTAAGAAAAGAAATGGCAAATGTGAGGGATTGAGAGGCCCCCATCACCGTTTTTCTACCTTTCTTAATGGATCTGGAATCCTTACAAGGACAGGGGAGGACAAAGTCATTCTGTGCCTGCTGCCAGTTCAAGAAAGGGGAGGTGAGCTGATGGAGGGTGTGCCCAGGAGCGGCGCCTGGGAGCTGAGATGGACGTCGGTCACTCTGCTGAAGTGCTGTGTCAGGGGAATGAACGGTGTCTCCGGCCCTGTCCTGGTGACACTTAGTTAGGCAGCAACAGGCGCCATTCATTCTGGTTTTTAAAGTATCCAGTTTTTCTCTGGCTCAGGAGCAGAAAGGAACGGTGTGGGAGGGTCCTTCCTTCCTGCAGACTCAGCTGTATCACTGGGAGTCCTCTCATGAGGCTATGGCACCTGGTGGGAGGGGACATCCTTTTCCAGCTCCTGAAAGGCCTGCACATGGGCCTCACCCTGACTGTTGGTGGAGGCCCATACACCTGCCTCAGCCTTCAGGAGAGTCATCAACTGCCTGTTCATTCACAAATGCTGACCTTGTGCCCACCGTGTCGTGCGTGTAGGTGCCAGGAATAAGGCAGAAGTCCTGCTGTGGAATAAGCTCATCCTCTGGGAGGATACTTTTTTCTGGTAGAACAGAATCGTAACTTACCATCTGAATGCAGTTTTTACCCCGGGTTACTTGCCTCCCAGCTGTTCCCCCTACCTGCTGGAAACCAAACCTTCCCTCCCTGTGTGACCTTTCACCTTCTCAGGTCTTGGGCTAAATTTTACGCGCAGCCCTGATGGAATTTGGTAGTGCTGCCTCAGACACTCCTGAGGCCGGTGGTTCTCAAGCATTTGTGTGCAAAGCAGCACCGAGAAGCCTTCTTAAATCACAGCCAGAGTCTGGCCTCACAGGTGATTCGGATGCAGGAGGTCTCAGACTTAAAACATTAACAAAAAAGGCCTTTCTGCAATAAATGAGTGTTTGGTTACAGCTCCCCCCAACCCCCTCCTCCAAAGAGCAGTGTGCCGCCTGCCTCCAGCGGACAGAATGATTCTGACCAGCAAGCACATCAGTAGCCCTGAGCACGGGTCAGACCGAGTCTACATCACTGAAGTCTAGCCTTGCTCCTGATCGTTTGCCCTGTAATTGTCATTTAGGGTTTGGGTCAGGTGTGCTCAGAGTGTGACAGCTGCTGCCCAGGTTTTCCTGAGACAGGAGCTGGTAAAAGCTGTTTATAACTGAAGCTTGACGGGCTTGTATTTATGTAGATCCTTTGTTCTTTGGTCTATAAATTGACCTGAGGTTTTCACATTCTTCAGTTATGCTGTGGGCACTGAAAATTGGAACCTTCACCAAAGTTCTGCCATGAGCCATTAGAATTCTGCATTCTTGGAGTCCTTTTTTCCCTGCCAGGGGATGTAGCCAACATGCATTAGTTGGCTCTAGTAGAAACAATAAGATTTTCAAAGGTTGGTTTATTTGCCTTGCGAGGCGTACCACCCAGCTTCGGGGTCTGCAGAACCCCCCTGGACGTGTGGCTAGCCGCAGCTTCCTCGGCCTGATGCGCGTCAGCTCAGCTCGCCTTAGAAGACTTCTGATCCTTAGACGGTTCTCCTTTATATTGAACTGAAACCTGCCTCTTTATGATTTTCACCCACTGATCCTCATTTTGGTCTCTTGAGCTATATAGAATATCTTTCTGATGCTAAGACCTAAGACTTTTACCTTTTATCAGCACTTTCTCTGTCACCTTGACTTTCATGTCCTGTATACACAATGACCAGACTAAGAACAGAAGCAGGAGAATAAGCCGCCATGGGTTGGGGGTGGTGCTGAACCTTCATTACAGGTATTGAAGGGTTGGCAAAATGAAGTAGAAAAAATATAATTCCTCCTTTGAGGATGGAATAACCCGCTTCTCCTTGGGATGTGCATCCCACAGGTGTTCACCCCTCACCTGCTGTGTATCAGGCATCAGCGTCAACTCATTTTATTGGGTCCATCTCAGCGTCAGTGCACGTTGCTCCTGCTCTGTGATGAACACTGAGCCTCAGCCAGTATTGCCCGAAAGAAGGGACAGAGCCCCAAATTAAAGGCATGTCAGAGTGACTGCAAGTTCCTTGCTTCCACGAGAGAGAGCAGGAGTCCTCAAACTTTTTAAACAGGGGCCCAATTCACTGTCCCTCAGACCGTTGGAGGGCCGGACTATAGTTTAAAAAAAAAACTATGGGGCGGCGCCTGTGTCTCAATCGGTAAGGCACCGGGCCCACATGCCGAGGGTGGCGGGTTCAAACCCGGCCCCGGCTGAACTGCAACTAAAAAATAGCTGGGCGTTGTGGCGGGCGCCTGTAGTCCCAGCTACTCGGGAGGCTGAGACAAGAGAATCGCTTAAGCCCAGGAGTTGGAGGTTGCTGTGAGCTGTGTGATGCCACGGCACTCTACCGAGGGCCATAAAGTGAGACTCTGTCTCTAAAAAAAAGAAAAAGAAAAAAAAACTATGAACAAATTCCTATGCACACTGCACATATCTTATTTTGAAGTAAAAAAACGGGAACAAATACAATCACACCGCCACATGTGGCCACGGGCCATAGTTTGAGGACCCCTGATAGAGGGTGAAAAACAAGAGCTCTAGTTTGCCAACTTGGAGCCACACGGCTGGGTGTGTTCTGACTCTGCCTCTTGAGAGCTATGTGACTCCCACAAGTTATCTTGCATCACTGGATAACCACAGGTGACCAAATGAGCTCATACATATAAAGTGCTTAGAACAGCAGCCAGCACACGTGTCCATTCTAGAGGCCCCAGGGGAGAAACCCGTTCCTTGCCTTTCCTGGCTCTAGGAGGCCCCTGTCATAGAAGAGCTCAGGGCAGGGCTCATGGCCCCTCCGCTGCCTGCGGAGTCGGGAAGTGTCCCTCATGCCTCCATCTCTCTGGTTTTATCTCTTTTGCTTCTTCCACTTACAAGAACCTGCCCAGATAATCCAGGATAACCTCCTCATCTCAAGGTTAACTGCAACCTTAATTCTTAGACCATTTTCTTTGCTTATAACAGAAACCTGAAACTGGGTAATTTTTAGAGAAAAGGCATCTATTTCTTACCTTTATGCGGACTGAAAAGTCCAAGGTCAAGGGGATGCATCTGGTGAGGGCCTTCTTGCTGGTGGGGACTCTCTGCAGAGTCCTGAGGAGGTGGTACAAGGCATGGACTGAGTGTGGCAGCTCACACCTGTCACTGTCATCATCTTACAGAGCCACCAGTTCCACTCCCATAATAACCCCTCACGCTGCTGGTCCATCAGTCCACGAAGGGACTAATCTTCTCGTGAAGACAGAGCCCTCCTGACCAGGCCCCTCTTAAGGCCCCACCTCTCTGTACTGCCACGTTGGGGAGTAAGTTTCCAGCACACGAAATCTGATAGATACACTTTGAACCATAGCAGATTCCACCTGCAATCTTAATTTCTCTTTGCCACATAACCTAACAAATTCACAGGTCCTAGGAATTAGGACACAGACATCTTAAGGGGATGGGGAGATTGTCCTGTCCACAGTAGAGAATGCAATGGCATCTCTTACCACCAGGAACAGAAATGTCACAGAACAAAGCAGGAAGGCCTTCATCAAGCACCTGTTGGCATCTTCCATTTCAGCTCAGTGGCCCTCCCCAAGCCCAGTGCATGTGGGTCTTTCCAGTTCCACCAGTCAAAGCACTGTCACCCTCTTCCCACAAGGAAGATCATGGAGAAGGGTGGGGGTGGTCCAGGTTATCCACTTAGAAATGAGAGACTTTCTCCTGGGAAGTAGAGCCAAGAGTCCCTCACTCTCTGGAAATCTAAAATAGTGGGAGAAAGCATTCTCTGGCAGAAACAAACTTTAAAAGGAAACAGTGAAACTTCAATTTTAAGGTAAAGTTTGTCTTATTAGGATTGGTTTAAGAAAACCCCACCACCTTTACATCCCTGTGGAGACCTCGCATACGTGGCTGGGTGCTGGCACCCCTCACCTTGTGCCCTGGACTCCACCTCCTCATCTCTCCAGTGGAGGAGACTCCTGTCTTGTTCACAGGCTGCCCGCTAGGATCCGACCTGCAGCCATAGGGTCACTCTGAAATCACTCTTACTGCTGGCTGTCACTGAGGCTGGGATCGCAGAAGCAAAGCCTGGCACAGGGTGGGTGGGGTGGGTGCTAAGCCACGTCCGAGGAGCTGGCCAGGTGGGCCTCTAGCACCAGCTTCTCTCTTCTCTTCAGGCCCTTGCATAGCGACGTCCTAATGACCTAACCACTCAATCTGTGACCCACGGTTCTGACCTGAGCCAAGAAACTCTAACTGGTGTGTTTTTCATCCAGGACACACACGGCCCTGAGGAGAAAGAACCCCTCCTGTCCCCTTAGTTGGGATGGACATTCGGGATTACCCAGTTAGTCTTTCCAGCGATGAGCTACCCTGTCAGATGAGCAAAGATGGGTGTGTCCCATCTTTGAGGTGGGGTGTCACAGCACCTGTCTCTGTGACACCTCGCCTCGGTCTCTTAACACCCCCCACATAGACACACACACCATTTTCACAAAAGGGCACAGGCTTTGCCTGCCCCGTGAGCCATGAAAGGCATGGCTTTTGTTAACTGCATGACCATTCTTTCTCCTGGTTAGCCAGCCGGTCAGAGCATCTTTGGGCTGGTTAATAGGTTCTAACCAGTGGTAAAACAAGGCCTAAAATGTGACATGTGACAGGTCACTGCTGCTCCTATATGAGCTGAGTGAGGCAGGCTTTGCTGGCCCCACCAGCACTGCTCTGGGCTTTGTTCTGTTCTAGCCAGTATGATCTAGCATTTGCCCCACTTTCTCCTGAAATGTTCCTGTGGCATTTTGTAAACAGTTGAAGTGAGGAAGTGAAGGGTACAGTGCTCGCTGGAGACAAGGGAATTTTAGGTGGGCAGAATTCAGCTGCCCAAGGCAGCATCTTGCCAGTCTGCCAACACAGAAATGGGAAAGAATGTGTGTTGGTGGCCTCGAACTTGTTTCTGTCTATTGTGTCCGGGGTCTCTTTATTGTGTATCTCTTGAACATTTAGTTTTTAAGGACTTGATTGAGGTTGGCTATGGGACAAATTCGAGCTTTTCTTTTTTACTTTAAATCAGATTATTAACATTCAAAAGGTTCTCTTTGTTTGAGACAGAGTCTCACTCTGTCACCCTAGATAGAGTGCTGTGGCATCACAGCTCAACCTCCAACTCTTGAGCTTAAGTAATTCTCTTGCCTCAGCCTCCCAAGTAGCTGGGACTATAGGTGCCCACCATAATGCCTGGCTATTTTTTATTTTTCTTTGTATTGAGACAGTCTCACTATGTCACCCTGGGTAGAGTACTGTGGAGTCACAGCTCACAGCAACCTTCAACTCTTGGGCTTAAGCAAATCTCTTGCCTCAGCCTCCCAAGTGGCTGGGACTACAGGCACCTGCCACAACACCCGGCTATTTTTTTGTTACAGTTTGGCCGGGGCCAGGTTTGAACCCACCACCCTCGGTATATGGGGCTGGCACCCTACTCACTGAGCCAGAGGCGCCGCCCTCCAAAGGTTCTTAAAGGCTGCTGGATAGCGGTAGAGATTTTCCAGCTGAGACTCCAGTCGTGCTGAACTGCTGAAGCGTGTGCTCCGGCTGAGGTGGGCCACGCGAGCCGTCACCTAAAGGCAGGTCACCTGCTAATTTCTCCTGCTCTCTCACGCGGTTCTTCTCTTTCCTTTCTCCCCCCCTCTGCGTCCTCCTAGCACTGCCCAAGAACAGCAGGAGTAAACAGCATGAGTAAGAGTCAAGAAACCAGGCTCAGTCCAGTTCACTGTAGCCAGTCTCCCAGGTTTTTAAATAATTAGAAAACCAAAAAGGTAAAGAGGCCTCTAACTTGTGTATGTTTTTTTTTTGTTTGTTTTGTTTTTTACTATCGGTGACACATGGTCCCCCCTCCAGGCGACCTCTTCCTGTCCCACCCCGCCCCGCCCCCCCAGCTTGGGCTTCCCGGTGCTGGTCTGCTGTCTGCCTGACTGTTCTCTCCTGCGCAGGGAGCCCGCAAGCAGAGTAAGGCTTAGCTCACCTTTTCCTCAGCCTTCCTCAGAGGCTTGCAGGATTTGGAAAACCACCCAGGAGGCATAAGATCAGCCAGGCCTGATGCCGTCCCGCTCTGGATTGTTCCGGATGATAGTACAAGCAGGCCGCATCCGCAGGCACACGGGATCCTCTCTAAATCCTGTGAGCCGGAAGAGGCCCCCAGCACAGCCACTGAGAATGTGGAGACTGAAAGTGGAGAGGAGCTTTTCTCCTTTTTCTCATCTTACGAAATACATGAAATACATCCTGTATAGTCTTGTCGCCTCAGGCCAGCCACTACCTACCCTGTTTCCCCGAAAATAAGACAGTGTCCAAAGATGCGCTAGGTCTTATTTTCAGGGGACGTCTTATCTTTCCTGTGAGTAGGTCTTATTTTCGGAGGATGTCTTATTTTGGGGGAAACGGGGTAGTAATTGACAGTGATCTAAACTCTCCAAATGGTGACGCTGTGCCACCTCCCTTACATAGGTCACCTTCATCCTTACAGCCACCCTTTGGAGTTCAGGTATGTTACTTGGAAACAATGAAGCAGAAGCTTGGGGAGATGAGGGAACAATTTGAGTCTAAGGCACTTGGTCCTTTTGCCTCCAGTTTGCGGTTTCTAAGGGTACACTAAAAGGGGCTGGTGAAACCGTGTGTCCAGTCCCCTGGGTAGAGCTACGGCCTCAGTTTTCAGTGACTATGAGGCTCAACTGGGCCCTTCCTCCTGCCCCTCCATGGTGCCCCTGCCAGCCAGCCCCGACTCACCACGGGTTAGAAAGCAGGGGACCTTCCCAAGTTAGAGTGCAGAGGAGTTGAGACCAGACAGGTCTGTGCTGTAAAATGAGGCTCTACACACGAGCCCCACACAGAGAGATGGGCCTGTCATGCTTTTCTGTCCCAGCAATTACAGTGACTGGGACAGGTAGTTGGCACGGCGGCAGGTGCGTGAGTGCTCTGCCGGGAAGGAGGCGGCACTGCTGGCTCTCCAGGTTGGCCCACGGCTGCAGCACCCACGCTTCTCCCTTGCACGTCTGAATGGGACAGGTGCCTGTACATGCTCCAGATGAGTGCCAGGCTGTCCTTGTCACTCAGCCCTCTTTGCTGCTCCTCCTGCCAGTTGGCTCCCAGTTTGTTTTCCGCGCTGTGTGAGGAACATCTCATCTCCTCAGCCTGTTCCTTTCCGTCACCTTCCCTTAGACCTGAAGGCAGAGTCTGAGGAGGAAAACAAGAGAGCCCTGAGAAGTATGAGGGTTCCCTGCCAGTCCCTGTGCACTGGCTCTGGGGTAGTTTATTAGCTGCATTTCATCAGGACAGAGACATTGATCTTTCATGACAGTGTATCAAGCAGTTGACCCAAGTATCTTTCTCTCTGAAATTGTTGTTAAAGTCTGTATTAGTCTCACATTAGTACAGTTAATCCTGTATCTTCTGGTTGCTGTTTACATGGTATATTATTTTTCCTTCTCTTTATTTTCAGTCTCTTTATGTTTTAGTTTCTAAAGTGTGTCTCTTATAGTCAAGATATAGTTAGAACTCATTTTTGGTGGTTTTCTTATTTTAAATCCAATCTGACAGTCTCTGCCTTTTGACTGGATTGTTAATTCATTCACATTTAATGTTCTTATGAATATGGTTGACTTCACATCTGCCCTTTCATCTTTGTTTTCCCTGTCTCTTGTTTTTTTGTTCTTCTAGTCTTCTTTGACTACTTTATTTTGCAGTAAGTGAATATTTTCTGTTATAATATTTTAATTTTTTTTTTTTTTTTTGGTTTTTGGCCGGGGCTGGGTTTGAACCCACCACCTCCGTCATATGGGACTGGCGCCCTACTCCTTGAGCCACAGGCGCCGCCCATAATATTTTAATTTTTTAATGATTGTCCTCAGTGTTTTTAAAATTGTCTTAGTAATAAGTCATTTCTTATCAGAATCTACTTCAGATTTATATTCTTGATTCCAGTAAGATTTTGAAATGTTTCTCCTATATAATTCCTTCCCCTATCCTTTTTATGCTATGACTTATAAACACATCTATGTATGTTATAAACCAACAATATATTGTTATAATTATTTCTTTATATAGTCTTCATCTTTTTAGAGGAACTAAAAGCATAAAGGAGAGCAAAAATGTATTTATATTTACAGTGTTTATTTGTAATCTTCTTATTTACAATCTCTGGTTCTCTTCATTTCTTTCCGCAGATTCCAGTTACTTCTGGTATAACTTCCTTGCCTCAATACAACTCCACCCACATTATTGTCAGATAGATTACATGTCTGCATTTCAGACTCAACAATACAATTATATCCATGTCGTTTTAGTCAACTAATTTTTAATCAGTTAAGAAAGAAGGGGGATGTGTGAACTGTCTTTCATAATTACATAATCACTTGTATCGGTGTTCTTTGTTTTTTTGTGTGGATTGAAATTAGTGTCTGGGATCATCTGCTATTAGCCTGAAGAACTTGAGTGTTTCTTGTAACTCAGGTCTGCTAGAAATGAATTCTGTCCTTACTTTAGTTCATCTAGCACTATCTTTATTTCTTCATTTTGGGAAGGTAGTCTTGTTGGAAGTAAGATTATTATTAGTTGATAGTTTTTTTTTTTTCTTTTAATATGCCATCCTGCTGCCTTTGAGTCCGTTATTTCTGCTGAGAACTCAGCTGTTAATCTTATTGGGATTCCCTTGTAGGTGATGAGCTGTTTTTCTCTTAATGCTTTCAAGATTTTCTCTTTGTCTTTGATTTTCAGCACTTTTTCTGTCACATGTCTGGGTATAGATTTGTGTTTATCCTACTTGGGGTTTCTGACTTTCTTCAATGTGTAGATTAATGTAGTTTTTTGTGTTTTTTTTTTAATCAAATTTGAGAAATTATCAGCCCATTGCCTTTCCTTCCCCCCATGTTTTTCTCTGGTCTTTTCTTTCTCTTTTTGGTACATTAATCGTATGTGTGTTCTTTTGCCTAGTGATGCACATATTTCCGTGAGGCTCTATTCATTTTTCTTCATTCTTTTTCTGCTTCTCCTGTAGGTTGTGTAATCTCTGTTGATCTTCAAATTCGCTTATTCTTCCTCCACCTCAAACCTCCTGTGGTGAATTTTCCATTTCAGTTCTTTCCTTTTCCACTCCAGAATGTCCCCTTTTCAATTTTTATAATGTCTATCTTTCTGTTGATATTTTTATTTGATTAAAACATTGTACTTACATGCTTAATTATTTATATATGATTTTTTTTAGTTCTTTGATGTCTTAGCCTATGAAGCCTACACCGTGGCCTCTCACACAGTTCCTATTGTCTTCTTTGTACACGTTCTTATTTCTTTGAATGTATTGTTATTTTTTGTTAGTGACTGCACATTTTACATAAAATTCCATCTTTGAGGCTATAACCACCCAGGGGGTATAAGGAGTTGGTCCCAGGGAAGGAAGCAATTGTGGATCGTGGCTCAAATGACACAGATTCTTATTGTTCTTACTTAGGTTTGGTACATTTTCTTCAGAAAATTGTTTCTTTGTGTATGTACTTAGGACAATTACTAGAAAGTTTAAGTGGTTGATCTTTATAATTTTTACCCGCTGTTTCACTGGGGAGAGGGACACTGCTATCTTTATACTGCCATTTGAGAAGTGCTTCCCTGTTGTCACCTAAAATTATGTAAAAAATTCAGTCCTTTATTACTAGTTTAAAATCTGAATATGCACTAGAGATAGTTTTTAATGCCTTAATCACTGATACAACAACCTGGTAAGGGCTATTACATGTAGACTGACATCAGATACAGTCCATGAGAAATATTCCAGATGGGGAGAAATTGTTTCTGGCAGTGGAGTGGACTAGGTTACTAGAAAGACCATTCCACTGGGGGGGAAAAAAACCTGAAATGTATAACAAGACATTTTTTAAGTATTTTTAATCAGTCAGTAACTAGCAAATTGTCAAGGAAATCAATGATTAAGTGAAAGAGGAACCCAAAGAAGCAGCACCCTGAAGGTGACTTTCACCTTACGGACACTTGGTGGACCAGATAAACATGAGAATTAGTTCTCAAAGGCTTCCAGTACTCAGGAGTACAAGAAGTCCAGGCTCACCTTGAGGTCACCTCTAATAGGAGACCTGAGAGACCACAAAAAAGCTAAATATCCAGTGTAAAGAGGAACAAGAAATACTCCCCGTTAGAACAGTACAAGGAAAACTGGCTGTCTCAAAATTAATGCTGAGTAGGGCTAGGAGTTTCTCTCTGAGAATTTATAACAATGTATCAATCCTCACATGAGTTTACAACCAAATTTTATTTTGTCTGAGTGCTAATCCTTAAGGCACAACCTTAAACTGGTGCCAAGTTCCCTCTAGCACCTTATAGAATCAAGTGTAGGTCATCCTTGAAAGGGTCCATCTTCAACTCAGGCCTCAAAGAATTCCAAGAAATAAGTTTCTAAAACAGTTAAGTTCACAATCCATAGGTCACAAAATATACAAGTAAACCAAATACCAGGAGTAAGAGGCAGCAGAGGGAGAATTAGACACCATGCTTAGATCCACCAATACCTCAGATATGGTAATTACTGATACCAACATATACCAAAAAGGAAGTACAATTACTGTGTTTACAGAAACTTAAAAGAATTTGAAAAGTGGAAAAAGCAAGGATAATTGAAAGTGACCAAGCATGTCGACTAAGTAAACTTCTAGAAGTGAAAAATAGAATAATCAAAATATGAAATCCAATGGATATGTAAGTTTAGCAGCATCTTAGTAATAGATATAGTTGAAGAGAGAATGTGGTGAGCTGGAAGACAGATTTGTGAAAATTACACATAACTGAACAGAGAAAAAATGAAAGGTTAAATGACATGAAGTTCCTGAAGGAAAAGAGAATAGGCAATATAAGAACAGCTGACAACCAAGAACTTTGTAGGACTGATACAAGGGTCAAGTTCAAGGTTCAAAAATCCACATATTAAGGAACCCACATGAGTTTTCAAGGAGGGACAAGAAAAATAAGTCCATAAATCAGAAGCATTATAGTGAAAAATGCAAAACACCAAAGAGGAAAATGTTTAAGACAGAGAAAAAAACCCTCAAAAGAACACAATTAGACCCCTTAAAACCTGACATGTTGACAGCAGTAATGGAAGTCAGAGGGCGTAAGACATGTGAAGATAAACTGTCTACCCAGAATATATAACACACACATATGTTATGAGCTAGTGCAAAATAAATGTGTTATTTTATTTCTGCCTAAACCAAAGCTAAGGGACTTTTCCACCAGTAGACTCTCACTAAATGAACCTTTATTGGATATACTTCAGACTAATGGATAAATAATCTCAGATGAAAGAAGAATAAGTAAAGGAAATAGGAAATGTTTGGACAAACCTACGTACATATTATATAAAATAATCATGATGTACTGGATTTTAAAAACCGAGCTAGAAGCAGAACACGTGATAACATGAATATATCATATATGGATTACACAAGGGCTTTTTTCCCCCAATTTTAAATCTTTTTTTCTTTTAGATTACTGTGACTTTATACCAGTATGCCGTTGAAAACATAAACAAAATATACAAATTTCTACGAAGCAGTAACTTAATAAAATTGATTCAAGAGGAGCAAGAAAAGTAAGAGAAGCCTATTTATTAGAGAAATGTAAGAAGGATTCAGAATATCCCCAGGAAGAAATACCAACTCCAGAACATTTTTACTGGCATGTTCTACAAACACTTAGCTCACAATTATAATACTTTCCCAATCATTTTATGAGACTAACAAAGGCTTGGTAGTAAAAGGAGAAATGAAGGCCAATCTTATTCATGTACATAAATGAAAGAAATCCTGACCAAGATGCTATTAAATAAGGAACCCAAGGAATTACAATTTATTTATTTTTTTTTTTTGTAGAGACAGAGTCTCACTGTACCGCCCTGGGGTTGAGTGCCGTGGCGTCACACGGGTCACAGCAACCTCTAACTCTTGGGCTTACGCGATTCTCTTGCCTCAGCCTCCCGAGCAGCTGGGACTACAGGCGCCCGCCACAATGCCCGGCTATTTTTTTGTTGCAGTGTGGCCAGGGCTGGGTTTGAACCCGTCACCCTCGGCATATGGGGCCGGCGCCCTAGTCACTGAGCCACAGGCGCCGCCCAGGAATTATAATTTTTTATGTATAATGGTGGCTTGGCAGTTTAAGAACATAATGTCTGTAACTTTTAGAGCCACATATTATAGTATGTAGGGGTGAGATGACGTAAGGTCTAAATGTTGCTTTAAAATACAGTTATGGAAGAAGGTAGGTTGGTTCTTGAATGTTCTAAAATCTCAATGTGAATTTATAAGATTTTGTTATTGTCTCTGGTTTTGTGTATGTTTGGTAAGAAGCACTGACTACATTATGTATAATTTCTTTAAGAAAAAAGAGACCAGATACAACAGCTCAAACCTGTACTCCTGGCACTTTGGGAGACCAGAAGTTTAAGACCAACCTGGACAATATAGCAAGACCCCATCTCTTAAAAAAAAAAATTTTTTTTTTTTTTTTATTACCCTGGCTGGAGAAATAAAAAATGTGCCTGTTTTCCCAGCTATCAGGAGGTTGAAGCAGGAGGATCATTTTAGCCCAGAAGTTAAAGTTTATAGCTACAATCACATCACTGCACTCTAGCCTGGGTAATGGCAGAGTGAAACCCTGTCTTGAAAAAAGTAATAGAAGTAAAAATTAATAAAAAGTAGAAAATATACATTATCAGGTCTCAGAAGCAAATGGTATTCATGAAATACATGAACAGAAATGTAACAAGACGGGGAGTTCATTTTTTAGGAATTTGATTTGGCCTTACCCAGAAAGGATCCCGAGCAGAATCTCCTGCAGACAGTGCCAGGGGGTCTCTGAAGGCACAGCCAGCAGCCTGGCTGGGCAGGAACATTCCAGAGAGGAAAAGCAAGTTCACATACAGGGCACTTCACAGCTAGAAACGGACCAGTGCTGCTTTTAGCAGGGCTGCTCAGAAGTGAGGGCAGCCTGTACCTCCTTCCCCAGGATAAAGGGAAATGATGGAAGTACATATGTGAGGGTGGTCAGTGGATTGTGAAGCTACACAAATCAAAGATACTTGAAATATTATTTTACAGACGTGATTATAAGTGCAAAAGGACGGGGCATAGCCACTTCGGGCAACAATTGGCTCAAGATGTTAAACTTAAGATTTATGACGTGGCCCAGCAATTCCACTCCTAGGTGTCCATACTTAAGAGAATTGAAAACATGGGGCAGCAAGAAACTTGTACACACTGTTCACAGCATCATCATTTATGACAGCTGACCAGTAGAAAGAACCCAGATGTCTACCACTGATGAATGGATAAACAAGGTGTAATGTTTTCATACAGTGGGATATTGTGTTATTCTGCAATCTAAAAAAGTGAAGTACCAGCCAGGCATGGCAGGGCACATGCCTGCAGTCCCAGCTACTTAGGAGGCTGAGGCAGGAGGATCACTTGAGCCCAGGAGATCGAGGCCAGCCTGGGCAACATAGTGAGACCCTATCACACTGTGAGAGAGAGTAAAAGTTTGTTTCAAAAGGTATGAAGTACTGACACATGCCATAATATAGATGAACCTTGTTGAAAACATGATGCTAAGTGGAAGATGATTACATATTTCATGATGCCGTTTATATGAAATACCCAGACCAGGCAAATCCAGAGAAACAGGAAGTAGATGAGCCGTTGCCATGTGGAAGGGGCTGGGACAATGGAGAGTAAGCACTAAAAATAGGTGGTGGTGATGGTTATACCATTCTCTGACTATACTAAACCCCCCCAATTGTGTTTTTAATTATTTTTTCTTTTTTTGAGTCTCACTCTGTCACTGTGGCTAGAGTGCCCCAGCATCATAGCTCACAGCAACCTCCAACTCTTGGGCTTGAGTGATTTTCCTGCCTGAGCCTCCCTAGTATCTGGGGCTATGGGTACCTGCCACAACACCCAGCTAGTTTTTCTATTTTTAGTAGAGACGGGGTCTCGCTTTTGCTCAGTCTAGTCTCAAATTCCCGAGCTCAAGGGGCCCACCCGTCTCGGCCTCCCCAAGTGGGAGGATTACGGGCATGAGCCACTGCACTCAGCCTCAAATTGTATTTTTAAAGGGATAAATTTTATGGAATATGAATTACATCTCAATAAAGCTGTTACTTTTTAAAAAAGGGGAATAGAGGAAGAGAATTATAGCAAAATGGACATCACTTGACCACCTCTCTGGGTCCCTAAAGTTTTCTGTCAAACTCAGGAAATACCAAGTCTGACGCAGAGACGACGGGGGAGCTGGGACATGCCAGTGCTCCCCAACTGCTCCCCTTTTTGTTCCAGTGACTTTTTAGGCCAGATGAGAAGGAGCCTTGGCAGACCGAGGCTGCCCTAAGGTGGGTAAGGAAGGACCAGCAGGAGGGACAGCCCGTCCGCCCTCTCACAGATGTTCCCATGAACCAGCAGTGAGCACATGTGCTGTATTGGCAGAACAAAATGAGCACTTCTAATTGTCAAAATTCCCCCAAGTACCATCCTGCATCTTTCACACCAGTCACATAAGCAAGCTCACAGACTCAGGATGGTTCAGAGGCTCCCCACTCTGCGTGCGGGGCTGTGACAGATCACTGCCCTCTCCTGCTGGCTCCCCACTCCTGTGCGGGGCTGTGACAGATCACTGCCCTCTCCTGCTGGCTCCCCACTCCTGTGCGGGGCTGAGACAGATCACTGCCCTCTCCTGCTGGCTCCCCACTCCTGTGCGGGGCTGAGACAGATCACTGCCCTCTCCTGCTGGCTCCCCACTCCTGTGCGGGGCTGAGACAGATCACTGCCCTCTCCTGCTGGCTCCCCACTCCTGTGCGGGGCTGTGACAGATCACTGTCCTCTCCGGCTGGCTCCCCACTCCTGTGCGGGGCTGAGACAGATCACTGCCCGGTCCGGCTGGCTCCCCACTCCTGTGCGGGGCTGAGACAGATCACTGCCCGGTCCGGCTGGCTCCCCACTCCTGTGCGGGGCTGAGACAGATCACTGCCCTCTCCTGCTGGCTCCCCACTCCTGTGCGGGGCTGAGACAGATCACTGCCCTGTCCGGCTGGCTCCCCACTCCTGTGCGGGGCTGAGACAGATCACTGCCCTGTCCGGCTGGCTCCCCACTCCTGTGCAGGGCTGAGACAGATCACTGCCCTCTCCGTCTGGCCTTCACTCACCCTATGCATTCTCATCCTATCTTCTGTCTTCTTTTGTCTTTCAGTGGCTGCCTCAACCCCTAACTCCACTGCTGGTGCAGCTATGAATTCCTTGACCTCTCTTGGGACTCTGCAAGGATTGGCTGGAGCCACTGTTGGACTGAATAATATTAATGCACTAGCAGGTACCATCAACAGTGAGTATTTGCTGCTCTGGTGGACAGCCTTCCCCCAAATTCTCCACAGAAAGTGGTCAGCCAGAAATGACCTAAAAAGGATACGTGACGGGGAGAACTAAAACTTGGGATGGAGGAGCGCATGCTTTGATAGGCAAAAGCTGTCTACCTTCATTTTGCTCAGAAAATACCCAGCCACTCACCACCCCTAGATTCTTGTCCATACATAGTATGTGCACCTATCTGAAGATTCCTGTGGGTGACAGTTGGTCAGGTTTCCCGGGTCAGGTGGGGTTGGGTTGGGTTCTGTCTCCCATGAAGCCGCATGTCATAATGGGAAGTCAGGAAGCCAGAGCTCAGCTCTGCTGCTGATCAGTGGTAGGAGCTCAGGCAGGTCCCTACTCCCTCTCTGGGCTTCAGACTCTCCGTGGCAGATGGAAAGTTTTGGATCATAGGATCTTAAAGGCCCCCCCGCCCCCTAGCACTAAACTCTAAAGATTCCTGACTGTTATACACAGGACAAAATGAGGCCCTTGAAAGAAGGGCATGAAGCTGAGTGGAGAGGAGCTGCTGGGGGAGAATCATCTTCTAGAATCTTTATGGAATACCCGTGGGCAGGGGTCACTTTCCAGCAGCGGTCAAGCGTGGCAGGAGTCACTCCGCAGCAGTGCCTATCCAAACGAGCGTCCGTTAACCATGGTGGGTTGAAATAGGTTTTGAGGCAGACGGGTTGCAGAATTACACTTGGTTCTGAAACATAACAGACTCACCACAGGACTCCGGCTTCTAGTCTGTCACTTAAGCTCTATGTGGAGAGTAGCATCTAGGCCAGGGGAAAAGTCCTATTTTAGGCTCATGCTTGCTGTAGGCTCCTGCCCTGGAGAAACATCCTCAGCCCAGAGAGGGGACCTGGAATTTGCCGGTCTCTCCATTTGGCACCCCCTGGTCGCCTTGAGAGGACCCAAGTCCAAGTCTGTGGCAGCCAACAGAACTGCCAAGTTGGGAGCCCAGTTACTTACCTTGTAGCCCAGGTTTGAGTTTTTAATAAAGGTATATTTGACAGTTGTCCTGTTTAAAACTGTGAGTCAGTAAGTGGACTAATTTTAAACGGTGAGCAGACAGTGATTTAGAAAAGGAAAGAAAAATCGTAATTTTATGCTTTAAAACGGGTAGCCAACCATTTTTTTTCTCTGCCACACTTTGGAAGAATAAGAGTTGTCTTGGACCACACAGTTAATACACAAATGGTAATGAAAGTTGATAGCAACAACAGAGAAAAGGTCTGTACAGAGACCACAGATAAGCAAAAAAAGTCCTCACTAAATCAGCATGCGGGTGACAGGTTGGGCACCCCTGCTTTAAAAGCTCGGAAAGAGTACATTGCAGATTACATGGTTACAAAAAAGAACCTAAAATTCATCCAGATAAAGATTAACTTTTATAACCCCGATAAAAAAATATGTTTAGAAGTGGGAAATTTTCAGGTTTTCTGAAATCCTTGTAGTCAGATTCTTTGAGAACTACAGCAACTTGGCTGAGTTTTACCCAGCGCTGGGGAAAGGACACACATTTTCCTCCCCAAGGTGACGGCTCTTGACTAGCACACAGTACACGCGAGGTCACCCTGACAGCCAGCACGTCTGATTCCAGCTTTGCCCTTTTCCAGCAGCCAGTAGCAGCCTCACTGCCTCGCCTCCCATTTCAGGCACAGCTCCTCTTCCTGACCTTGCCCTGCACCTAGGTTGAGGACGCGCGTGTTCGCACATGTCCCCTCATGCTGCTTCTCTTGCCCCAGGACCTAGTTCCCCTAAAACAAGGACTTTGATTTGATCGCCCGCCTGTCCTTGGTCTGCAGAGTAACAGGCCAGTGGGAATGGTTGTCCTCCTCAGCACGTGCTCATGACTGCTGTGTGTGTGTGTCCTCTGTCTGTGTCCCGCCCTGTCCACGTGACTCCGCTCTCTGTTGCTGGGATCTGCCCGCTGTTAGCGCAAGGGACTGGAGAAGGCTTTGTCTATTGGCAGAGCGACCATGAGTAGTTCTCGCGCGGGGCTTGTGTTATACAGAGTTTGCTTCTGGCAAGGACAATAGGTTTAAATCGTTCTGTTTTTCAAAATTCTTTGCCATTGGGTTATTACAAACATGTATAGTTCACGGGAAATTAAGAACGAATGTTTGTAGTTTCATAGAACCCCTACCAGGCAAGTATGAACCAAGAAAATGTTTAAGGAAACCAAAAGTCATTCACGTACAAATGAAAGTTCATTCCTTCTGATTTGACAAGTACTGTTCGTGGCGAGCTAGTTTACCCTCTCAAATTGACTTAGAGCGAATGTTTGCTACTTGTCTCAAGTTAAACTTCAATCAAGAGAAAAATCTTCTAAGATAGAGTATCCTCTTTCAGACCATTCTTCCTTAACAAAATGATGATGCTCCCTGTTCTGCTGGATAATTCTCAAAGAAGGTAATCAAGAAATGGCTACCTAGACAGAGCCAGCCTCTGCACAAGTTGGCCACAGCGTCCATCTCGTTCTTGTTCCCGACCCTGCTCTGTCCCAGGGGCCATTATTTGCTACTATACAGGAGGGTATTCGAGTTTTCTGAATAGAGCCAGCTCTTTGCCTTGGATATGGCAGCCAGAAAGAAAGTTGGTAGATGACTCTTTGGGAAAACCTAAATTTTACCTTCTTCCCCTGCCTGACAGCCCAACCCTGCCCTTCCAGAGTGGAGGTTTGGGTTAGGAGATAAGCAGCTAAGTTAAACTGTCTGTGTTTATAGCCTTTTTCTCCCATTACACATTAATAAGTGGAGGGTGTAAAACACAGCACAGCACCTGAGTATAAAGTCAGCAATACCAGGTGAGGCAGGGGCGTGCCCCACCTGGGCTTCCGCCTCTCGACTGTCGGAGGCCCCCCAGCCACGTCTTATAGTCAGCATCAGAGATGAGGGATGGCCCTGCAGATATGTCCACCCACAGATCTGTATCTGATTTTGTGTTTAAATGTATGTCAAGTGGCATCCTTATTTTCTCTTATTTAAACTGCATAATTCTTCTAAATGGCTTCCCATATAGTGTTTAAAATTATGATTGTTTGAATAGAACCAGCCACAGATGCCTGGTGAAAAGTGTTTATGGAAATACTGTGTGTAAAGTAGAGAAAAAGAGAAGATGTTTTTTTGGGCATAGTCTTGTGGCTTGTCACTATTTACATTGTGAAATTACTGTTTTAATCATACTCTTGGAATTTATACAGCTGAATGCAGTTAAATACATACCCAAGCACACAGTGCACACACATATTTGTGACCCTAATGACACAGTGTCCATAGAACTGTGACTAATTGGACAAACTGTTAGGTATCTACCCTGGCTGGAGGCATCTGATTCCTAGGTTCTCATTTAGCAGCTTGCAGCTTAGAAGGATGATACCTCATCTGCACAAAGGAAAACTCATCCCAGTAAGTAGGGTACAAATCCATGAGAACATACGACGATGTTCTTTGCTTTTTTCTTTTTTGTTATAAAATCCAGCAGAGCATGGTCTTCTTGATACTTGGCCCTACTTCTGCCTTTCAGTACCATCTCTGTAGTGAGCTCACAGCCCCTTGGGTCTCTGTCACTGAACCTTCAACACTGAGGGGTCAGGAGGCTCTGCACCACACTCCCGACAAACCAGGGGCCTGCCCTGCCCAGCTCTGCCACACTGTCACTTTGTTCCAGCCTTCCTCATCCAAACAGCAGGTGTGGGACTGAAGGGGTCACTCCATTGGCCAGTTCAAAGAAAAGCCCTCTGGAAGCATTCTATTCAACTTAACTTTCTTGACAACTCCTGCTTCTATTATCCAAAGCTTTTAGAGATAATCAGTTGCCAGCAGTGAAGTTGGTAAGTGTTAACACTGATATAACAGGTAATTTGTAGGAATTATACTCAAAAGTTAAAATCTTCCTTTCATGGTTCTTAAAATTCTACCATGGAACCAACTACCTATTGTGGTAGTTGGCAAACACTCATTCATGGATTTGGCAAACGCCCCCGCCCCCGGATTTGCCAAAATAGATTTGGTTTTAAATATTCTCAATGCATTTTGTCTTGTTAGAACTTTCTCCTTTATTTTGAGTTCAAATGGAAGGTTACAGTGAGGAAGCGGCAAGCCCTGGGCTGGAGAGGCCAATCTTTTCTTCCCACCTGCACAGATCCCTGACTCAGCCCCGTCAGCATTTCTTCGCTCCACATCCCAGGCACGTGGCGTCCTCGGCTACCTCCCTCCCCTTCTCCAGACAGGTAGGGCCATCTGTGACTATCTGGTATACTCTGTGTACACATGGGACCAACAAAAGCAAACAGAGGCCTTCCAGAATGCAGATTGGCCCTGAGGTGTAGTCCAGAAACAGCCAACCACTGTAACGCGTAGGCAGGAAGCATGGAGGACGTGTCTGGAACGCCACTTGCTAGGGCTGCAAGTGTCACCAGGACTCTCTTTAGTCCTGAAACATCCATCCAGTATTTCAAGAGTATGAAGTTCATCTTGCCTGTATTTAAAAAAAAAAATTGAGGGGCTAAAGGAGGACAGATGTTCAACATGGAAAGAGAATTCTCCTGGCCTAGACAGCAGAAGACCTTGTGCCAGAGACAGGTGGTTACAGACGAGGCCACCTGCACACCAGCCCCCTGGAGACACGGCTGAGTCACAGGGGCTCTGTGGGAAGGCACTCCTAGGGATCTTAATGGCTGGGCCTGGAAATGGCAACCCCCTCAGAGGATGAGGAGTCACGGCGACACGCTCCATGAGTGGCAGGGAAATTCAGAGATGATCCTCAGAGAGGGATGTCTTCCTGCCGCACTCCCAGCAGCTGGGTGACGCCGCCTTCCGAGACCCACACACCTTGGTGTACATCATGTGCAGCTCACCGCTCACTGTCCTGCTAGAAGGTCCTACCACGCAGGGATCGGAGTTTCCCAAGGGCTGAGCCGGGGCTGGACTGTCTAGTCCCCAGCCCTGCAGTAGCCTAACAGAAGTGAAGCCAGCGGAATCCGTCAGGAGTGCCTGTCTTCCTCCAAGTTACTTCAGACCCTCCTCTCTCCTGTCAGAAAAGAAACACTCCTGTTTCTTCACATCACAGAAGTCCTGGGAGGCGGGGGTGAAATAAGACTCCTGGGGACATGAAAACCACTTCTCAGCCCTTTGGCAACCGTAATAACAACAGGGATGGTGGAGAAAAGGAGGCCGGGAGGTAGAGGGGATGAGTGGGTGTCTGAGGGATCGTTGGGGGTCCTTATGAGGACAGACCATTTCCAGACTCTTAGCAGCACACACTTGCATGACTGGGAAGAAAAAAAAAAAAAACAGATTCTTGATAAGTAGCTTAGACGCGACAAGAGATCTGTTGGCCAGTACCTCCCTCCCTCTTTCCGTGGTGCTGTCCCCTGCTCGTCCCCCACCACCATCTCCCGCCCACATTGCCGGCGTCCTGAGGAGGATGTGCTCGTCCCCAACCCGAGGCCCAGCTCTGTCTCCTCAGGCCCCATCACAGGGACACAGACCTGAGGCACAGGGAGTCCTCTGCTGCAGAGCCGCAGTCTGATTCACATCTCACACGTTGTCCTTTCAACGAAAGGTGAAGGTGGCCAGGAACAGAAGCCCGAATGGACTCGGAAGAACATTCCCCACCTCCCTGACTTCCTGGGGACGAAAGCAGTCGTCCTGAAGGCATATGGAGCTTGGACTCCCCTGTGGAATCTCCCACCACCCAGTCTTAGCTATCCTCTCTCCCTGTGAGACTCCCCACCCATTTCTGTCGTCACTAATGTTTTCAGTAAGTTCTTCACAGAAACAGTTTTATTAAATTGTAATCGTAAAGGGAGCAGAGGCAATCGTGATGTCACCTCTTGTGTTTCCTGAGTTGAAATGGACATTGACACTCTATGAAGTGTTGCTCTTTTTGGCTCAGTATTCAGGGAAGGTGTGACACGGTCAGCAACCAAACTGCGGAAGAGCAGCCGGACATGGGAGGAAAGCAGAAAGGTACACTGACCAGCCTCCCACGCACGTCAGTCCCAGCCAGGATCCGGCGTGCAGACACAAGGTCACTTCAGTGGACAGCAGAACGTGACGCAGAGCTCTTTCAATGGCAGAAACCCCAGTGTTGGGCAGGGATCGATACTCACACGTGCACAGTAACTATTTGCTGCTGAAAACCACCAGTTTCTGGCCTTTGATATTGAATAAGTAGCTTCAGTTCTCTGTAGTTTGGGGAAGCATCCATGTTTCTTCCTCCACCTCCATTCTTAATGAGCGAGGCTATTCCTGAGGTCCTACACCCTGACAACATCCTTCAGCTGCTTAGGGAAGGCAGCTGATGGACCCGCTGACCCACTGGTCACCTTGTCTGTGTGCCCTTTCCTCATCAGCTTCAGGGAGAAAGTTTTATTTTGTCCTTTCTTCTCCAAACCCTTGAGCCAGCCCCTGGCTCCTCAAAGAGCCCGGTAGGTGGATTTAAGCCTACAGATGTGGCAGGCCTCTGCCACTGAAGTTCTTGCACATTCTTCTAAGCTCTAAGAAGGCTTTTAGTCCCCAAAGATAATAATGGTACTTGCCAGTAGCACGCCGCATGGGACTGAGATGTGTTGTCTAAGTGTAGTGCCTCGGTGCATCTGGGTCACTGGCCCAGGGAGGGAGGGTCATCACTGCTTAGGTCTTTTTTTCGCATTATTGTGATTCATTGCTCCGTGGTTCTATTTTTAATTTCCTGTTGATGTGGTTGGTGTGCTAGCTGCATGTACTTGCTGTTCAACGTAGTACTTGTGTCTAATGATTCTCTCACTTCCTTTGGAAAGCACTAATGAATAAGTGCTATTTCTTTTCTCTATTGTTGGGTTTTTTGTAAAGTTGCTCAAATGCTCTCAGGTATGGCGGCTTTGAATGGAGGACTTGGCGCCACAGGCTTGACGAATGGCACGGCTGGCACCATGGACGCCCTCACCCAGGCCTACTCAGGAATTCAGCAGTACGCGGCTGCCGCGCTGCCCACTCTGTACAGCCAGAGCCTGCTGCAGCAGCAGAGCGCTGCAGGCAGCCAGAAGGAAGGTAGGTGCCCCCCTCGCCTGGCCAGGGCCCGCAGGGGTCAGCCCACAGGCAGCATTGACCCTTAGAGCATGTATAGAAGGTACCGGATTGAACCTGAGTCATAGAGAAACCAAATGGTTTTATTCTTGTGTTAAAAAAAGTAAGATGGCATGGTGACGTGGACCTGTAGTCCCACCTACTCGGGAGGCCGACGTAGGAAGATCACTTGAGCCCAGGCATTTGAGGTTGCTGTGGGCTGTGATGATGCCACTGGGCTCCAACCTGTTGGTGTAAATGCCAATGCTGCAGAGAGACAGCCTTGTAGCCTTCAGGAATAAGCTCACTCCTGCAGTGTTAAGAAAAGGGGGCAAGAAACAGACTACACGGACGAGGCAAGACCCTGTCTCAAATAACAAAACTAAGAAAAATCCCTCTGGGAATCTGCAGCCTAGAGGCCACATGTGGCCGTCCAGATCCCCAAGTGCAGCCCTTCCACCAAACCCAAACGTCATAAAGCAAATCCCTTTGTTAAAAATACTGGTTCTGTAAAATGTGGATTCAGTCAAAAGGCTGCAGTTAAGGATCCAGAAGGCCACAGGTGGCCCCAGGGCCACAGGCTCCCCACCCCTGTGTCTCTGAAGATGAAGTTCTCATCCGTGGTGTGTTTACACACAGTTACTTAGTAGTTGCTGCCATCACCAGGGACCTCCGTTTCTCTCCTGCTCTTCTCCTTAACGACAGGCTTCTGTGGTGAAGCTCCCTCTGCCTTGGATGTCTCAGGGTTTTGAAGTCCCCCTACCCTGTGATGGTGTGACTGCCTCTCAGTAGACAGTGGTTTTCAGGTTAATGATAAAATCCACAGTGAGGATTGAGTTCGTCTTTGTTTAATTGGGGGTCTTCTGGGAAAGCAAGTAAGTGATTGATTGCCTTGCTTCTCTGGCAATAAAGCCAAATAAACTTCTGGAAGTTAATGCTAAGAATAAATTAAAGCTAATTATAACACGGTCAATGAGCTAGTCCTGATAAGGATAGTTTCTCTCTTCTTTTGATTTCTCCTTAAATGAAGTTACTTTAAAGCAAAATCTGTAACATGATAGGTTTTTTTTTCCTCCCTTGTTTAGAATATGGGAAGTACCAAAGGCAATATTTTAAAATTTATTTTCCTTCTCCTTTATCTTCCCTCCATAATTCCAAACTGCTTTTGTGTGAATGCTTTGACCTTAAACATGATGTTGTATAAGAAATAGAGCAGACTTACTTAGTAAAGTTGTGCGTTTTAGGGCACATAGCTGAAAACATTTTTTTTTTGAAAAGGAAAAGGTTTTCTTTTTATGAAAGATTAACAACAAAAGATATATGAAATTCTGAGTTATAAATGTGCACCACTGTTCAGAGAACTGTGGCTCACCAGGCATGTGAGAGAGGCCCCCATCTCCCCAAAGAATAGCCCGTACGTGCACCCTTCTTCTGTGATCTGAGTGCCATGGTGACAGATGAGGGCCGCAGGTGGGGTTCTGTAAGATAACGAGAGCCTCAGACAGGGACCATAAAGCCACTTCCCTCACGTGGCTTTAGGGAATGTTAGTTCCTTTTTCATTATCCAACAGGGTCTTACCACACACTCTATAGCCCATGGCAGTAAGCTGCATCACCGGAAGACTCAACGTTCAGTGGCTTAGAAGTAAAGAGGGGGTCTGCAATAGCGTTTTGCTGAGTTGCTTCGCCCAGTCCCCTGCTCGGAATCTCCTTGCCTTGAGTATTAGCAAGTGCTTAGTGCAGAATTCCCCTCTCTCAGGTCACGTGTGCTCAAGATGTTTAAACTATCTTAACATTAGTGTAATAAAAATGTAATTTAAAAAGCACATTATACCAGGAGGGGGGGGAAGAAATATAAGGAACTTCAGTACTAAATAGGCTTTGAAATTTCCTACTCCACAGTTCTGTCCTCCCGTCAAGAGAACTGAAAGGCAATGTGGTATATTTAGTCGTGTACCCTGGTGTATTTTACCCCCACAGGAAAGTAAACCAGTCTGGCTTTGTTAAAAATAAATGGTTTTAACTTTTTTCAGCTAAACCTTCTGAAGGGTCATGGCATCTACTATCCAGGAAACCTGATCACCTTTTTTGCACCCCCCCAAAGATCCCCTGACCACTCGCCCCTTCCCCTCTTCCTGTGCTTTTAAGAGGCGAGAGATGCACGGGACACACCCAGCAAGGAGCCAGGGAGTGCGGGTGGTCTGACCCAGCCGCAGTCCCACAGACGCCCCAGGGCTGGACAAATGCCCTGTGAGCAGTGCCAGGGTGGACTCTCCGGCCAGCTGGGCACTGGTGTAGCACTTGACTCTCTGACGGTGCCGACGGCCTGTCCTGGGGAAAATGGGGGCCCAACCAGGGTGATTGTGAACAGGGTTGTGCTCCTGGCGGTAGAGGAGAAGATGTTGCACAGGTACAGTCCTCCCCAAAATGTATTTTTATCCCCTGGGTATTAGCCACGTTAGTTGTATATGGGGATGTTCTCTATACAAAATCACCTTTTCCTCATTTTAATACAAAGAAACTTGTGGAGGAGAGTTGCCAAATCAAAACTGTTTCTTGGTGATGGAAAACCTGGGGGGTCTACACCTGATGCTCCTGACTTTTTTCCTTGGGAAAGTGATGAGCCAATCAGCAAAGCCTACTGGGGGTTGCTGACCTGGCTCTGTATTTTCTTGGTCTCTCTGTCTGGCGTAGACATACTCAGAAGGTCCAGCATTTGAAACACAAGCGTCACTCAGCCTTACTCAGAATTGTGTTTTCTCCCCAGGCTTCAGGCAGTGAGATGTACTTCACAGTTCAGATTGGGTCCATTAATCCTCATTTGTGCATTTGAATCTTTGTTTAGCAGGGATGTTAAATCTGGCAGGACCAGATTGGACCAATACACACTCCAAAGGCTGCGCAGGGCAACGCAGCACTCAGAAAGTCCATTTCCAGTATTTTGGTTTTATTCATATTAAATTGAGATTTTTTTTAAGCCAGAGAATATTTAGGAGCTGAGACCTCCAGTGCTGTCCCTTTATTATATAGACTGCCTGTAATGCTAGTACTTGGGGAGGCCAAGGCAGGAGGATTGCGAGAGGCCAGGAGTTCAAGATGAGCCTGGGCAACATAGACTCCTGTCTATACAAGAAAAACGCAAGATCAGCCAGACGTTTGGTGCATTCCTATAGTCTCAGTTATTTAGGGACCCAAGAGTTCGGGGTTCCAGTTAGCTGTGACTGTACCACTGCCCTCCAGCCAGGGTGGCTGAGCAAGACCCTGTCTGGGGGGAAAAAAAGAATGCAGACTGTCGTCCATGGAAATCGTAAATACAGAAAGTTAAAGTAGTCGTGCAGACACATTTTTAAATAAGAACAGTTTCACTACAACACCGGGGAAGAAATTTGGTTTCATTTTCTTTGCAAAGATATTTATCCATTTATTTTAGAGTTCTTCCTACCCTCTTTAATTTTTCTTCAACCCCCTACACACAGATACCCTTCCCCCAATATCTCTAGGGAATCCCGCCTGACCTTCCCAGGGAGTGGGCAGGCCTGTTCCTCTCCTGTGAATGCCAGCTCAGGGTCCATGAGCCCACTGGATGCACAAGTCACCTCCCCAGCTCTGTGTGCACCCCTTCCTCCCAGACACCAAGCCTGCAGAGACCCAGAAACACCTCCACCCACCTCACAGAGAAGTCCCTTCTTTGTCCTTGTAGCTTCTTTTAATTTTCAGTTAGCTCTAGAAGAGGTGGGTGGAGTCAGCGGAGTGAACTGGAGGGGCACCAAGGGGCTTCCCCTCTCCCCGCAGGGGCGCGGGGACCATCTCCCCGCCCCGCCCTTGTTTCTTGCCTTTGCTGGGAAAGAATGTGTAGAAGGGCTTAGCTCTGCCTCTGATAGCTTCTGCGTCCACCGCGTTCATTCTCAGGGCTGGGGCCCAGCAGGACAAAGGTCTGTCAGCGCTGAGCCTCAGGCTCCTCCCTCCCTGCCTTGACTCATTGATTCTCACCCTGTGCTGAGAGATCTGGCAAACCCAAACTGGCTGGATAACTGGGTAAATGATGGAGAAATCTGAGCAGCCCTGCCTCCACGGCGTGCACTGCTGCAGTTAGGTGAGAAGGTATGGAGCACGTCTTCAGTGCCCATCTATACCTAGGCCTGGGTTTTCCACCCCATCCTGCCTACGACTGCCACCTTTAACTCCATGAACAGGTGACTGGAGAGTGTGCTAAGGGGCAGTAGTACGTGTCACCCACAGAAGACTACTGGAGAAGAAGGAAGCCGTTTGTAGCCCTTGTCTTTAGAAATCAGGAAGATGGGAAGTCAGAGCTTTCCTGAAAGACACACCAGCACCTGACATTTACCCATCTGTGTGTTCTCTTTTTGTATGGGGAAAGCTGAAGGCTTAGCCTCCTTGTTAAAGGATTCCTAGGAAGAGTTTTTGGGGTACCTTACTCTGATTTGTTTTTCCTCTTTAGGTCCAGAGGGGGCAAACCTCTTTATTTACCACCTTCCACAGGAGTTTGGAGACCAGGACATTCTGCAGATGTTCATGCCTTTTGGGAACGTCATCTCTGCTAAAGTCTTCATTGACAAACAGACCAATCTGAGCAAGTGCTTTGGTATGCAAAGGAAACCATGCTAACAGGTTGCAGCGGGTTCCCAAGTGAGAATGCAAGTGACCCGTATTTTCAAAGTCAGGGACCTTCCCATGTAGTGGTGGTTTCTGATTTTCTGCATGGACAGAGCAGATTTGGACAAAATTATTTGACGAAAAAAGGGGGAAAGGCTACATAAAAGAAGATCTGGAGAATTAAACTAAGTGCCCATGTATTAGGAAACATTCTATACTATACTATAGAGTATTACGCTGTTTATAGCTAATAACCTTGCATTGCAGAGCAAGAACTTGCTTTTCAGTCCCTATGGCCTGAACCAGGAATTCTTCTCGGATGGACATACGGAGTTAGCAGCTGGGGCTTAGGCTCTCCTGACACAGAATGTCATGGTGGACACTGTTGCTGCTGATTCCTTCCCCTCTGGGTGTTGTGGGACTCCCCCCACCAGGGTTGTGGGTAGCACCCTCAACTGGTGGCTGCTGCTTCAGCATCTTGACACACGTCTGCCGACTTTCACAAACGCACACCCACTCAGACACAGTGAGCTGTTGAGGCTGCCGCCCAGTTGTAGCCCCATGAGCACAGGGTGAGTGGTTGGCGTAGCTCAGGCTTACGCGCAGTGCTGCTTCTGATGGCGTCGGACAGCCGAGTTTGGGAGTCAGAGGTTGGCAGGAGTGTGCAGGTCTCGTGCGGCAGTGTCCGGGGTGGTGCACGATCCTGCCTGGCTCTGCCCACCATGGCGTTTGTCACTCCCTGAGAAGAAAACTGACAGGGTGGAGCTAATGCCTTATGCAGGAAGCCAGCAGGCCTTAAATCTCTTCCTTGTTTTAGTTTTCAAACCCTTTTGGCCCCCACAGCAGTTGAGAGGCCAGGAGGCTCAGTATACAGCCTGGTCTGAGTAAGAACAGGCACCTCCGTCACTCTTGCCGTGTAGCAGGTCACCCTCTTAGCAGGTAGTTACTGAAGCATAAAACCAGCTCCAGCAGATACGGGCCAGAGGAAACAATGGGATTGTGCTGTGAAAAATACATCACAGGCAGGGTCCTTCTCGAACAGCCAAAAACTCCAACCTACTATTTGGCTGACTACCCTGTTTCCCCAAAAATAAGACGGTGTGTTATTTTAAGGTGTGCTCCCAAAGATGCGCTAGATCTTATTTTCAGGGGATGTCTTATCTTTCCTGTAAGTAGGTCTTATTTTCAGGGCAACAGGGTAGTAACATGTAGTTAGTCCAAAGAGAAATTTCTTGGTTTCTAAAACTCCATGATCAAAGCATCTTTCTAATTTCTGTGCTATCACCCAGGAAGGTCTGAAGCCTCCGTTGTTAGGGGAATTGGCATGTTCAGCCATGTAAAGTCCCGTTCCTCTCCTGGCGAGAGGCTGTCAGCCTGAACCTGCAAACCCCCTTGTGAAGGTGCAGGAGAGAGTGAGGTGGAGATTAAATTATTGGGGGGTGGGGGGGCCATGAGTTTACCTTTGGGAGACTTCCCTGTACCAGGTTTGGAGGCAGTTCCATATTTTTCACAGCTAAACAATGTTCTAGGCTTATTTGAAGATTAGAAAGGGATTGGGCGTCATGATGTGATTTGCGAGAACGTTCACTGCTTTGGGAAGAGATTATATCAGCCCACAGTCAAGCAAGCTAGAGCTGTCGGTATTGGCAGACAGGTGTTTAACAGTAAGGACTTACCCCACCGCTTCCTCGCTGAGCAGCCCAGCCCCTCGGCCCCGGCTGCCGCCTCCTTCTCACCTCTTGGCCAGGTTTTGTTTTCATCTCATCTTCGACCCATTTCCATTCTCTAATCATCTTGGTGCTTCTAGATGAACACCTAGAAGGAATGGAGAAAGTAAAATTATAGCAGCAAATCTTGGGTTCAAGTTCACATTTATTGGGAATTAGATTTAATAAAAATTATAAAAGCCACTTGCAGTACAGCCCACTACAAAAAGCTTTTCTGGGGAGCTTTCATCTGCTGAGCATTCTGTTCAAAGCGTATTTATGTCCTTTTTCTCCTCTTCTAGTTTGTAAAGGAATTTCTTCTTTAGCCTTAAACTTCCACAGTCAATAGACGGAGATGCTTAGTGAACAGCAGAGGTTCGGAGCAGGATGTGACATGTGTGCAGCAGCCGCCTCTCACCCCTGCGCTAAGAGGGAGCTGTCCGAGGCCACCAAGCACCAGCCCGGCCGAGGCACCTCACCCCCAGAGATCAGACACACTGGGCGGTCTACATTCTCTTGTTTGGGGGCCTCTTTTTCAAAAGCATGCACTCCTGTTTTTGATGGCTGGGGCTGCTACGGAAAAGGATACTGAGAGTTACCTTAGCCTCTTTATTCCCCAAGACTTTGGGAGATGCAAGATAGCAATTTCTTTTCTGTTAAATTGACTAGAGCTTTGAAAATGGATATTGAGATAGAAAGGCCCAGCGTTTTCCTGGGTTCCTGTCAACTCCAAACTGTTAAAAATCCGTATTGGTTATTCTGGAGTTAATTCGGTAACTGACCCACCCACCCTCTAGTCAAGCAGGCGTGGCTCCATCTGCGAACACACCAGGGCGCTGGAGAGAAAGGCGGGCAGGTCTCTGCAGTGTCCACGTCCCCCAGCCCCTCCCTGACTGAGCCTGCCTCAACTGGTGGGGACACGGAAGCAGATGTTTATGCCACTATGTGCATGAGTAGCCCATGTCTGCGTACCTGGGCTTCATCAGGAAGACTCTGAGGGACTTTAAGCACAATTTGACTGACCTTAGTAACTACAGGCTAACACAAAGATGCCCAGTCTGAGATGTCAGTGCTCTGGGAGGCTTTCTCCGCGTGCTGCCAGTTGCCTGGCACATGGCTGCGTCCCAGTGGGTCCCCACACTGCCCCACGCCCTGTCCCTTCCTGGCAGACACACGGGCAGCCGAGCAGAGCCGACCGAGTCCCGGGTAGGCACCAGCTCGGGCAGTCCCCTGAGACTCCCTTTCAGCTCAGCTTCCTCTGCGGCTTGACCCCCCTTAACCTTCCCCTTGGTGTTTTCCAGGCTTTGTGAGCTACGACAATCCAGTGTCAGCACAGGCTGCCATCCAGGCTATGAATGGCTTTCAGATCGGCATGAAACGCTTGAAGGTGCAGCTGAAGCGCTCCAAAAACGACAGCAAACCTTACTGATCCTCCCGAGGCTCCCTGCTCTCATGTTAGCTTTCTTAGGGTAAGTCCCACAAGCCAGCCTGCTCTCAACAGGGGAGGCAGAGGAGGACCACACGGCCAACTTTTACCAAGAGAGACGGTTATTTTTACAATAAGGCCTCCATTTCCCCACCCATCCCCCCACCCAGTTTGCCATAATTAAAACCTGGGCTACCTTGTTTCTATTGAGTGAATTCCTCCTCCACTTGTGCCACTGTATATTCCTTTGTTTTGCAAATTGAATCTTTTTTTTTTTAATTTTTTTTGATGTTGTTTTTGCTTTTTTAAAGAAAAACATAACACACAAATGACATCTCGCGAGAATTTAAAAGCAAACAAACGCTAATGTGCAATTCTAACTCTGAAACCACGGGTGCCCCAGAGTACTGCCTGGAGAATGCCCTCCCTGTCCGGCGCCCACCACTCCAGGGCCCTGGCCTTGGAGGGGACCGTGGTGGCCTAGAGAGGGAGGAGCCAGGAGAAGCACTTAAAACAACATACGTCTTTCCACTACATTGATTTTTAGGGTTCAAAGAAATATGACATTTATTCGTCAGATGATTACACTGGTGGTCTATTTTGTTATTGTTTTATTTTAGTTTTTAGAAAGGATTAATGTAAAAAAAAGATTTAGAGATCTGTTTCTTAAAGCTACAGGGTTTAAAAATAAAATAAAAATGAGTGAAAATACTTGATGTTTCTTGAAAGATAAATTTAATAATAATAAATAAATAAAAAGAAAGCCACAGGCCTGTAAATTTTATTTGTAAAAAAAGCATTTCTATTTTTATACAAAATTTTTACTGCCTCAGAAATAATGGAAGTTATTTATTGCCTATTGTTAACTTATTGGGTACCTAAAGAGCAGTTCTCTGTCTAGCTAGAAACTTCTGAAGTAGTCTCTAGAGGAATTGTTCCAGGAATGGGCTTTTTTTCACCGTTGAACCCTAGACCTAAAGTTCATGCTTACCCTCTCGTTGTTCGTATCTGTCTAATTAGTTTGTTCGTAACTTCCATTATCTAGTTTACAGTTCAGTCGTCCGACTCTCCCCCCATATGTCACATTTGTTGAAACTGGACCTTCTCCCCTGTCCTTTGCCCGTCTCTTACCCCAAAACACCGGAATCCATCCCCTTGGGCTCTTTCCAGATGGATTCTCTTGGGGTTTCATTGTGCTGTGGATTAAGAGTGTAAGAAATGCAAATTATGTGAATGGCTCGTAGACTCCCTAATGACCTAAGATTTGCATTAATTTCTCTCCTGCACCCCTAAAAGTGATGGTGTTGCTGCTGCATAATCCTGTGTAACTTTTTACTCTCCCTGTTTTTTCCCTAGACATCTTCATGCCCGTTAGTTCATCGTCTGCCTAGCATGTCCCTGTGGCGTCTCAAACAAAGTTTCATCGTCCCGTCATTGTTTCTGATGTCTTTCTGACCTCACATCACATTTGGTTCTCCTACTGACTTTTGATCTAGTTTGACCTTTGAAATTTGCATGTGACCTCATCTAGCTATGAATTCTGGGAAGTCAATGTGAAAAACATTGCTGCATTCATGCAAGACTGAAATTTATTATTAGACAAGTTAACTATAGAAAAAAACAACCTGTGGCAAAAACGTTTCTTTCTTATTATTTTTTTTTCTTTTCATAAAACAGACTTGAAAGTATTATACAGGGATTGGCATTCTTCCCGGTCACTGGTAACAATAGCAATATGTGTCCAGGGACACAGAATGTTGGTTTCTAACAGACTACTTCCAAAAACAGTTTGAGAAAAAAAAAAAAAAAAAAACTGTCTGATTTTAAGTCTCTAGAGGTCTGTAATAGTTTTTACATTTTTCAGGCAGTGTAAAGTTTTTTGATAAGGCCATTTTAGGTGGCTCACTTTCTCATTAAGATATATATATATAGAACCACTTTTTGTAGATTAGTATAAGAAAAATATTTACCCTGTTTTGGGGCAAATGCTACCTATTTGTGTCACCTTTTGCTGAACTGACTCACAGTTAGACAATCCATGGTTTAATGCACATGAAATTACCTATATTTTATACTGTTTCAATGTACAGGAGAAAGGTTACTGTAAACTGTTGTTACGTTGGTGCTTCTGTGAATTAAGTTGTGGTTTCATCATGAGTCTTACGGTCTTAATGTTATTTGTTGATAAGACAAGTTTAGAATTGGTTTACTTAAAACAAAAAATTTCAAAAAAAAAAAAAAAGTTTGCTTAAAAAAAAATTTCATGTGAGGGGGGAAAAAAAAAGAACTATTCCAGAGTAAGTTTTTTGTGTTGGCTTGTGAAGCATTGATGTCATTTTTTTTTAATTGTGGACTATTTTAGATGTGTTTGTGTTCAGCAAAATGTGATTTTTTTTTTCTTTTAAAGAAAAAAAGTGAAAATATATAGTGCCAAATTCCAAAGGTACTTCCTTCCTAGAGCTTCAGTGTGTTTCTTGTGAGAAGTAATTTGATAACATGGGTATTTTATTATGTGTTTTGTATAAATCCCTAATATTTAAAAAACAAAAAAACAACAAAAAAAAAGGTTTAAAAGTTTGTTAACTTGCTATCCTGTGGTCTTGTTGCCTGGAATTGTTATTGTTTGTTATTTCTCTAAGATGTTTTTTGTAAGGCATATTGTATCAGTACCTGCCTCCCACTTTTCTAACCACTCTGCACACCCACGCTGTGAAGGCAGCCTGACCATGTACTTTCTTCATAATATATGGAAACCTCTAAGGTGAGAAAGTTTTGAACTTTTAACCCTTTCTACCCAGAGCTATCTGGAAGTTGGTAACCTCTTCTACTCTCGTGCTTTGTTTGGGGGGGGGAGGGTCTTTCTTCTAATTTGATTCCCCCACCGCCTATATTTATCTCAGTTTTTTTCCCTTTTTTTTTGGGAAAAGAAATCCTACTATACTAGTGGACTTTCTTTCGTTTTAATGAAAATTGGATAAACCCTCTAAAGGACGCTTCTGAGATCAAGTTCAGTGCTATGTTCTAGCCTGGAATATTTTCACACACCTTGAGGGGTTTCGCTTATGTTTTTTACATACCCCTCAGCAATGTTTCTTTCTGATCAGCCACAGGGCTGGGGCGTCTCTGACCCCAGCAGTCACCTCTTGAGTGAGCAAGGGGTCTGGAGTTAGAAGCCCATAGTCCTGGCCTTTTTATTGTTTCAGTGAACACATTTAAAGGGGACTGGCCCTGTAAGTAAAAGCTCAGTTCTTTATCACACTTACTGACCAAATACTTAGCACCAGTTCCCACTGCCACCTTTTAAAGTGCCATGTAACTTTGACTTTCTGTGGCTGGGTACCCTGAGGTCTTGACATCCCTCCAGCCGTCCCCCCAAAGCATGCCCGGGAAGCATCTTGGTTCCAGCCTCCTTTCCCCCACTCAGCGCCTGCTTTGATCTCATGTGGACGTGATAGCCCTGGGATAGAAAGGACTAGCCTCTACTGATGCAAAAAACAACAAAAACAAAAGTTTCCTTCTTACAGCACATGCACTTAAACAACAAAACGATCTGTATTATCCTCACACTTGTTTACTACTGCTGGGGCCTTCCTTCATCCTCTGAGGGCTATTTTGTACTTCCTGCAGCAATCAGCTCAGTGACAAAGTTCTCACACACAGCTCTCTCATCTCCAGTGTATGGGGGTGTGCGGATACAGACACAGAAATACAGCGAACACCATCTGAATTTCTTAGAATCTCCTTATCACCAGGCGACGTTTTCTGATTCCTTCACTCACACAAACTTCCCTGCTCCTGCCTTCATCCCACCTGCTTCCCCCCACCCCCCAGGAGACAGGAGCTCAGGTTGGGCAGGTGAAGTTCAGGAATTCTTACTTCCAAGCAGCCGAGATGGTAGGTACATTCAGGGGAAAGTCCTTTTTTTTTTTTTTTTTCTCTTGGCATTTTTCATTGCTAAAATTATAACAACCTTCCTCCGAGACAAAATATCCTTTATCCAAAAAAAAGCTGCAAGGGTGCAAAGGGCCTGTACCAGAAGGAAAAAAACACAGGGAAACTGCTTTTTTTTTTTTTTAAATCAAGTGTAGAGAATAGTCATTTTTAAACTAAATCAGAGAATTGTGACAAAATGGCAGTCCTCAGAGGCGTGACAAGTTCATCTTTCTTACACCATAGGGGTTACAGCTCTTTGGCTTGTGCTACTCTGAAATCATTTTACTGTTTGTTTTTATTATTATCTTAAGTGCTAATTAAAAAGAAGAAATAAAATTTTAAAAAGACCTGTAGTTTCATTACCTTTTTGAATAATGTCATACAAAAAAATGTATTTGTGTTTTTTTGTGCTGTGAGAATTGTTGTTTGTAGATTAATGATACCATTTTGTTTAGAATTACAAAATAGTTTTTAAATATTGTCAGAGAAAAGCCAAAGTTAATGCAACCTAGTGGAAACTGTAAGACCATTTGAGTATTGTTTGTTTTATTGATGCATTTGGATTTTGTTGTTTGATGGAATTTGAGCCAAAAAAAAAAAATACGCAGGCTTTCCTATTTCTACAACTGATTGTACTTACGCATTTTGTACCAGTGGAACTTTTTATACTGGAGATTTAAAAAAAATGGGAATTTTTGTGGCTTGCTCTCGTGGGCCCTGACAATGACTGATTTCAAGTTTGATTTCTGGTTGATAGAACGAAAGTTGCTTTTCTTTTGAAGATTAAAAACTTTGGCTTGATTTCTTTTTTTCCCTTTGCTTATATCTAGCATTAGAATTTTGTCTTAAAAATACAGCGGTAAGTTTCACTTTTTATTCTGTATCGTGCAGTTACACAATAAGGTAATTAGATTTAGAAGTACTCAGTCACTTTAAGTGGATAAATGTATTAGTTAAAACTCTAGGGGTTTGCTTTTTTGCTGTTTAGATCCAAGTTTTCCTGATTCTCCCGTCCTCATTGTGAACATGACCGTGTAGTTGAAACAGTCAGACTTATTTTTGTAATGTATGTTACTGTGTGATGCGGTTTTCTGCTTCTGTCCCCAATATTAAACCATTTTCCTAATACTTGTCTCTCTCTGCGTGTTGTATCGTTGGTGGTCATTATGTGTTGGTGATACATCTGCACCCCCCCACTGTTTGACGTATCTGTTCTCTTCTATATGTTGTGTAAAAAGATACAGTCGATTCCACTTAAGTGAATATCTGATTTGGGAAAGGGGAAACTGCACACCAGCCACCTTTGATTTTCGTACAACAGCCCACCTTAACCACTGCTTCCCCGAGCATGGTTCACCGAAGTAGCTGCCTGCTGAGCTGGATGTGCCGGGACAATTGATGGATGGCCTTTTGACCACACAGGTTTAATTTCACCCTCTCTTCTGCACACTCCCTCCCTCGTGAGTGTGTATACACATACAGACGCAGGGCTTAAGGTTCCTCCAAAACTGCTGCTAAGTTTTCTTCTGTCTCCACTAGTCCAAAGGCATCACTGTAGTCCAACTGTCCCTAGAAACCAATTACCTTTTTAAAAGACGTGGGTTCTCAAGGGAATTAAAAATAATACACTTAGCTGGTGAATAATAAACTTAAGTCCGTGTGTTGCCATCCATCCCAAGATATGTACAGAAAAGTAACTTAAGATTGAATCCAGGGGCAGCTTTAATTATTACAACCAACAGAAGAGAAACCTGTCCAGGCCCTCAGGGGGAAGGAGTGCCCAGCCCGGGGTGAGGAGGCAGTTCCTCACGCCCAGCTCTCCCTAGGATGGTGTTTCCTCTGTGAAAGCAACTAATGCCACTCGCATCCACACACCCCCTCCCGGAGCAGCGTGCAGTTAGGAATAAGCCTTGTCCACACCCTGGCCCCGAGACCTGTTACCAAAAGAGCAGACCCATTCCTTCCGCTCCCTTTCCCACCCATCTCCTATGCTCAGGAATCTGATTGCTCTTAAAGTGCTCTTAAAAGATTCCATTGGTGTTCGCTCCCACATCTTATCTCTCCTTCCAGTTTTCCAGACGCACAAGCTCTGTCTGACTCAGGCGACCCAGCCCCTGGCAGCCTTCCTCGGGGGCCAGCGAGATCTCTCCCCGTAGGTGCTCAGGCCCTTTGCTCCCTCCTTCCAGCTGCCCCTCTGGCCCCAGATTGTATTTTCTAGTTGGCTCAACAATAGAGGGGCCTGATGAGGGGAGGAAAGGCCCCCCTAAGATGGAAACCTCAGTGACAGTGGCTCCACCAGCTCCACACCTGCACAGAAGGGGCTGACGTCCTGCTGACTCCTCTGCTCCCAACCTTCCTCAGTGAGCCTCTGAGACCCACTGCTTACGGCAGTGGGAAAGATGGCTAAGGGTGGGATTTCTTTTCTTTTTTATTGGGGGGGAGGGTTGGGAAGTACGAGGGAAGGGGGGGTGAAGAGGGTGATTAAATTCTTTCCAAGGTGCAAGTGTTTATCTTTAAAATATCTAAGTACATATAGCCACCATTTAGCACAAGGCAAAAATACTGACACTAAGCCAAGGAAGGGAAAAGACAAAGCCAGTTTTTGTTGCTTTGGATACAGCAACAATAATAATTCTCCAAAGAAGGGGACGGAAATGCTAGTTCCTGGAAGCACTTAGGACTGTAAAGTTAGTCCCTGCTTAAAATGCACGCCTATCAGTTTTTGTATCACACCGTTGCAGTGCGAGCAAGGTGTAGCTGTTTGCCATGTACGGGCCACCTTGGGAATGACAGAACCGTCAGGGCTGACCTTGCTGATGGAGGCCACGAGTCTGCCCAGGCCACAGCACTGGGGGGCAGTCCATGGGCTGGGACTCTTAGCTGGCAGGCCAGGAGGCACAGTGAACACACACGTACTGTGAATCGTTCCTGATAAGTGAATAAAACGTTGTGACCAAACAATCAGCTTATTCACTTATCAGGAATCGACTGTTCTGCTGATTTGCTGTTTCTGTTTCATCTCTGTTGTAGTTCACTACTTCTGCTGTGTTCTGTTTTCTCCTCTCATGCTTGGGCAAAAATCACTGGGAATATTATCTTCGTGTGACCATGAAACGTTTATATTGAGTGACAATGATATCTTAACAAAATCTATGCACTTGCTATCAGGAACACAATACTGGATGTGTCTTATATATATTGAACTATATAGTACTCGATTTCTTAAATAAAGCTTAAGAAAGGAATGTTGTGTGTAAAGTTAATGTGATTATTTTTCAAAGCAGTGTTTCTAAGGGGTATATTTGTTCTTTTAAGTCTCGAGTGGTACAGGATGTTTTTTCATTAAAAATATATCACTGGCTTTATGAATTAATATTCAATAAATTAACTTTGGAAACAAAATGGAGTAGGGGGGAAGTTCTTCAGAGTACACGCTATCGAGAGCCATGTGGGAACCCATCCCTTTCCTGGGGACCGTGGCAAGTGTCTGCCCGGGCGCCGTGGGTAGCAGAACCTCAGTCCCTTCACCCCAGAAGCACACGGGGGAGCGCCCAGTCTGCCCTAACCTACAAAACCCAACTGGCCTTTCTGAATGCGCTCGCGTTAGGCTCTGAAGAAAGGGGACAAAAGAGAAAGGCAGAGCCAAGAATAATGACGATTTGCGTCAATACTTTGCCAGAATAATGTGACACTAACACCGTACCCTGCTGGAGGACAATAGCCCTTCTTTCTATTCAGGACCACAAAACCAGAGTCAGCTAGAGAAGGTATTTGATCATTCAGGATGAGAAGGGTAAAATTTCAAAGCACTATGTGAGAGAGAGACATCCTGTAACAGTCATAAAGCCTAAACGGGAGGCCTGCTGCTTGCCCCTTTGAAGGAATATTTTTGAAATTTTTCCTACAGGCTGTAAGAAGATACAGAATGGTCTCTTCTGTTGGAGTTCTTTGCTCTGGGGCTTTATGTAAGATTTGTTTTTCTTAATGTCTGATCCTAAGAAAAACTCCTAAACTTCTCCTTGCTAACATGGCAGCCATCTTAATCCTTCATAAAGCAAATCTTAGTCATGTCTGGTAATGAGACAGAGCATAGGTGATGAAAGTTTACAGATAATTATCCAAAATGCTTCCATTCTTTCCCTCCTCCTACCCCCAAAGCTCCTGCTCATAAATTTGTCTCAGAAAAGAAACAAAACTTCCACTGAAAGTGAGCAAAGAAATACCCAACAGACAGGAAAAGATCTCCAAATCAAAGTACAGGGGTAGATGGCACCCGCTAGGGCCGTGCAGCCCGGCTGGAATGAGGAGAGAGGTTAACACCAGAAGTCCACTGGTCTGTGTAGCCTGGGTGTGGGTGCTGAAGAGCTGACTGCAGGTGGCGTGTCCGGGGAGACCCTTGCCAGTCAGACACAGCTAAAAAGCTGCCCCTTTTGTAAAGGGGTACAGGGCCAAGGCCATGATGGATAAGAGCCCCAGTGGAGAAAGAGAGACTAAAAATCAACATCTTCCCCTCTGTCTGCAGCCCTGACTCCCAAGGCTCCTGCGCCTCCAAAGCTAGGGACTGACTGCCTGCTGGGAGACCACCTCAAGCTGCTCCCTGGGCAAGTGGCGGGCTCCATTTCTTTGAACCTCCCTCAGCGGGTAGCAAAGCAGCCTGGCACCAACTTCTACCTGCCTGCTGCAGGAGGATGTTTTTAAAAGAACAAAAATAGATAAAATATATAAACAACAAACACACCACACTCTCCACCTAAAGAGAGTGGGACCCTGGATGGTCCCATCACAAAGCTGGTTCGAGGGTTCAGAAAGTGAGTGTTAGAAGCACTCCCTAGAGAGCTGGCTGCCTCCGTCTGAACTCTAGCTCTGCACTAATTACTCAGGTCATCTCTGTCTGCCTTAATTTTCTCATTAGCATAATGAGAGTAAAAATAATACCTAATGCATGGGGTTGTTATAAGGATTACCTAAGCCAAGACACACAAAGTGTCGACAGAAAAGAAGCCATATTATGTAAAATTATAGAAAAAGGTTTTTTCTGAGCTAAAATGTAAAGAACCATGATCCAGAGCTATGCCCAAAAAACTTGGACCAAGTGGGCTGACTGGGCTGGGGGGTACAGTTTGCTTTTATACGTTTCATGGAGGCAGGAATTACAGGTAAAGTCATAAATCAGTATGTGAAAGGCATGGGCGGGACAAACAGGTTATAAGTGGGTTCAATTGGCTGAAAGTTAGGCTGTCATAGATCAGGAGTCAGTGAAAGGGATGCAAGTTAAGGCTGCTCTCTGTTAATCAGAGACCCCAAGTCTTTTGCTGTGTATATTGAGGTATGCCTTAGGCCTGTTGATGAGTCACAAAGGACATCTCTGAGGCGGCAGGGGGGACATGCTGAGGCATGGCTGATCTCCTTAGGGCCAGCAACTCAGTTTTAGTTCACAAAAGTGATGCCACCAGGGTCCGTCACATTGTAACCTACTCCATAGGGCATCAGTGAGGACCTGCGGACACGGTCAGCTACGCTCCCCTCTGCTGTCACTTTCTCCCGCCAGGTGTCCTGTCCACCCTCCTCAGGGAGCTCCACGGTGCCCCCTGGGTTCCCTGGGGTACTGTTGACAGGGTCCTGCACTAGCACGTCCCAGAACAGGCTTTTCCCTCCGGAGAAACTGCCCAGGAGGGGGCCCTACCTTGCTGGTGAGCACACCACACAGTTCCACGCTGCACTGGGATGACCAACAACTCTGTTCTCAGAAAAGGAAGCTGATTCCTCACTCCAATCCCCCACTTCCTCCCAGTGAACGTTATATATAGGCATCTCTTCCCCAAAAGGAAGCTGGGCTCTCCAATTGGAGCCCCAGGCAGGAGGGACAGCGTCACTTGTGGATGTGTCTGTAACAAGCCTGCAGGTTCTAGGCTCCTCCAAGGCCAAACTCTGTCCTCTACAGCAAGTGGGGGGGGGGGCTCAGAAGCCCAGACCCCTGCCCCCCAGTACAGCCAAAAACACCCCACCTCCGCTTGTTTTTTCGGTGAGCATTGCAGAATTTTATTTAGAAAAACAATTTTGCCACGAAAAGTGCAAAGATGAAAAGCCCGTGCTCTAGCAGAGGCAGCTGCAAGCTCACTGCCTCCTAACCCTGTAGTAGATGGTATGGTCTTTGGGGTGGCTCTGCCCATCTGCCTCTCTCCTCTCCGCCCCCGACTCCTCAGCTGCCATGTGGGGTAGCTGTTGCTACTCATCGTGTGCCACTCCCATGTATTACGTCTGATCCTCAAGCCACACTGTGACTCTGAGGGCAATGACCGTCGCACTCACCCCTGGGTCCCCTGTGCCCCCTGGCATCACTGTCCAAGCATGCCAGATGGCCGGGTGGCCGTGCAGATTAATGGATGTGGCAGGTGACCTCTCTGTGCTGGAGAAAATTGTCCTTTACTCACTGAGCACTGTCTCG
Organism: Nycticebus coucang; assembly: GCF_027406575.1. Classification (NCBI taxonomy): domain Eukaryota; kingdom Metazoa; phylum Chordata; class Mammalia; order Primates; family Lorisidae; genus Nycticebus; species Nycticebus coucang. The sequence goes on along the minus strand of NC_069799.1, from coordinate 60,933,541 downwards.
GGAAATACACTGGAGACCGGGCTGGCTAAGGATAGGCTCAGGTTGGTGGCAAGTGGAGCAGCCAGGACAGGAGTCTTCTGTGAGCCCTGTGCGGGCTCTGCAGGCGGCCACAGGGCTCCTCAGCTGCGGGGTCCTGCACGGAGCACGTGCCTGCAATGGGGTCAGGCCACCTGGGGAGTGCCGCCCTCTCTTTTAAGCTATATTTTACACCCTTTCAAGAATATTTCATATCTGAGTACAGCTTTCTGACAGATTTTTAACATCTAAGAGAACAGACGAGCCACAGGACTGAATACAGATGAATAGAAAGGCAGGCAGCTCCTGTTCTGAGGCGACCCTGAGAAGCAGGTCACCCCTGCTCTCCTGTCTCCCCAGTCCTGGCACAGCACAGGTCCCGGCCCAGCCCGCAGCAGCCCAGCATGGCTGAGCCACTGAAACAGCCTTGGGAAGGCCCGGGCTGTTGCTCGATGCCACCGAGCTCCAGACGTCTGGGACGTGGGCTTGCATCCTACTCACATGTCCTAACTTGTCACTAGCTGCCACAAAGCTAGTACATAACCCACCAGCCATTCGCTTAAAAGTCATGCATTAAAGAACTGTCCCCAACAGGCACTCTGGTAGGGGTGGGGACACATCAGCCCTGCCTCGAGGAGTTTTGCCACAATTAGCCTCCCTGCCAAGTAAGGGGACAGCCTGCAGCCAGGTAAGAGACTGGATGGTTCAGACAAAACTCTCTTTCTCCACAACACGCAACGTCCCATAGTCTCCAGGGTACCCAGGTGGGGTTCTGTGCTAAAGAGGTACACAGACTTCCCAGCTCAGACTTCCCAGCCCAGGGCTGGGCTCCCTGCTGCACAGACCCAGTGCCTCCTTGCCAGAGCTTACAGGTCAGTCCTGGGGAGAACCAGGCCACAGGAGCTGCCCCAGATGTCTTCCACACACCAGTGTCTCCAACTCAGGGCCGAGCTGACCACAGGGGCTCCATGTGCTCAGGGGCCATGTCCCCCCACCCGACTCAGACACACTAACCAGCCCACGACATGGGAGCCAGCCAATAACATCACCCCTTTAAAAACTATGAACTGCGTTGGGCATGTGGCTGACGCCTGTAATCCCTACCCTGGGGAGGCCAAGGAGGGAGGCTCACTTGAGGCCAGGAGTTTGAGACCAACCTGGGCAAAACAAAGCAAGACATCTGCCTCTAGAAAAAAATAGAAAAAGAAGCTGGGTGTGGTACACACTGTAATCCCAGCTACTTGGAGGCTGAGGCAGGTGGATCACTTGAGCCCAGGAGTTGGAGATCACAGTGAGCTGTGAGGATAACGCTGCACTGCAGCTGGGATAACAGAGAAAGACTCTGTCTCAAAAAAAAAAATTGCAACAAAAGCTGGGCTCCCTCCCCTCAAGGAGAACTGTGATGTTGGGTGAGAGCAGGGGGCAGATAAGGGGAGAGGGACGTCTGTGGGAATGAGGGAGGGGTGCACTGCCGAGCAGATGCTGCAGTCACCACCCACCTGCAGCCCGGCTGTCCCCAGCCCAAAAGCTTGCGTTCCACCCAGTTCCCAACTCTGCCACCTTCCCGTCTCACTGTAACTGTGTCTGCCCCTGAGTTGCCCCATCGAGTCTCCTAGAATGCCAGACATACCCCTACTCCTACTACTGCCGTCTTCCCAGTACCAAACCATTATGTCACCTGCCTGGCGTTCAACCCTCTGGAGAGCCAGTGTCAGAGAAAGGGAGAGTCCCAACCCTACCTCCCTGGCCCTAGGATGAGGGTGAGACGGCTGCACCCGCGGAGTGGCCGAAGCAAACCAGAAAGGAAAACTTGGAGACTCCGTGTCTGTCATACACCTCTCTAATGACAACTGTCCAGTTTAAAATATGGATAATTAACTTACAGTGTGGTATGAATTTAGAAACACTGATCCAAAGTAACGTTTTCCAAATTACATCCCACAGACCCTACCCTGCAGAATAATCTTTGAGAAAAATAGGTTTGTGTAGCCAAAAGGTGTGAGAAATACTACCAGCTGCCCCCTCCTCTTGGAAACTCCCAGGATTGCCATAGTCCACCAAAAGCTCCTAAGAAGTCTCTGTACCCACGGCAAAGACCTACCTATTTAACCGGGTTTAACTCAGTGCTAAATTGTGCATTTGTTCAAAATACCCAAGTCTTATTTCACAGATCCAGGGAGGAAAAAAAATCCTAAGCTTCATCTGGAACCAAAAAAGAGCCTGAATAGCCAAAGCAATCTTCAGCAGAAAGAACAAATCTGGAGGCATAGCATTTCCTGACTTCAAATTATACTGCAAGGCTACAGTAACTGAAACAGCAGAGTGCTGGTCTGAGAGTAGAGACACAGACCAGTGGAACAGAATAGAAAACTCAGAGCAAAAACCATCTACCCCCGACCGACTGGTCTTTGACAAAGCAGACAGCAGCATTCACTGAGGAAAGGAAGCCCCATTCCATAAACGGTGCCAGGAGTGAAGAGCCACACACAGAAAAATAGAACAAAAGCCCTGTCTCTTGCCACATACTAAAGTTTATTCAAGGTGGATAAAAGACTTACATTTAATGCATGAAACCATAAAAGTTCTAGAAGAAAATACAGGAAAAATTCTTCCAGACCTTAGCCCAGGCAAAGAATTCATTATGACTAAGGCCCTACAGGCAAATATAGCAAAACAACATAAATAAATAAATAAGACTTGATTAAATTAAAAAGCTTCTGTACCACAAAGGAAATAATCGACGAAGTTAAGCAGACAACCCACAGAATGAAAGAAAATATTCACAAACTGTACATCCAGGAATGGCCTGATATCCAGGAGCCATAAAGAACTCAAACTGGCACAAAAAATAACAAACCACCTCATTAAAAACTGGGCAGAAGACATGAACAGAGGTTTTTCAGAAGAAGATAGACAAATGGCCAACATATATATGAAGAAACGCTCAACATTACCAATCACTAGAGAAACGCATGTTAAAACCACAACGAGATACCACCTTACCCCTGTCAGAAAGGCCATTACCAAAAAGTCAGTAATAATAGATGCTGCTATGGATGCAGCGAGAAAGAAATGCTTACATACTGTTGGTGGGATGGACTGCAAATTACCCCAACCTATGTGGAAAACGATGGAGATGCCTCAAAAAAATAAATGTACACTTAACCAGGCAACCCAGCAACCCCACTATTGGTGTCTACCCAAAGGAAAAGAAGTCATTTTATCAAAAGGTTACCTGCACTTGAATGTTCATCTCAGCAAAATTCAGTCACAAAGATGTGGAATCAACCTGAGAGCCCATCCGTTCAAGAGTAGATTAAGAAAAGGGCATATATACGTATGTACCGTGGAGTGCTACTCGGCCTTGAACTTTTGCAGCAACTTGTATGAATTGGAGACCTGTATCCTAAGTGAAATAACTCATGAATGGAAAAACAAACACCACTGGTCAAACCATGGGGAGCTAATTGGTGGGCACACACAAGCACAAAGAGATGTTGTCACCAGAAATCAAGGGGGAACAAAGGGGAATATTAAAAACTTACAATGGCTCAGCGCCTATAGCTCAGTGTTTAGGGCACCGGCCACATACACTGAGGCAGGTGGGTTCGAACCCAGCCCAGGCCTGCTAAACAATGACAACTGCAACAACAACAATAAAAAATAGCTGGGTGGTGTGGCAGGTGTCTATAGCCCCAGCTACTTGGGAGGCTGAGGCAACAGAATCACTTAAGCCCAAGAGTTAGAGGATGCTGTGAGCTGTGATGCCACAGCACTTTAGCAAGGGCAACATAGTGAGACTCTGTCTCAAAAAAAAAAAAAAAAAAAAACTTACAGTGACACTATTTAGATGAACACGTTAAAAGCCCTGACTTAAGTATTATAAAAGGTATCCATGTAACAAAACAATTTTTACCCCCTTAATATTTTGAACATAAAAATAGAGGACAAAGAATTAGGAGAAAGCCACCATGGTAACAAATGTCACATCTTCGAGATGGGTACAGTAGAACCATATCTCCTGCAAGGGTGAGTGAGGACATGGGCCTGTTCTTGTTCGCAGGAAGTGGGGCCAGGAATAGATGTGAAAGAGTTAGGGAGGATCACTCAAGCCCAGGAGTTTGAGGTATTTATTTGGAGCAAATAACGCTGTCCCACAGGACATAAGGTGGAATGCACCTGTGTCTGCACTCAACGGTACTGGAACCTGCCGTCTTGTGACTGCATTTCAGTCATGGACATTCAGACCAAGTGGACAGGAGGGAATTCAACTAAGTAAAATTCAGCAACAACCCAGCAGTCCCTCATCACATGCGTGCTTGTTTAAGCCAGCAGGATTGCACAGGGCTCTGCAGTCAGGCGCTTACTCTTGGTGTGAGCCCAGACAAGTTCGTGTCTCTATGCCTCAGTAAAGGGCCTTCAGGTCCCTACATCTCAGCAAAGGGCGTGGCGCCAAAACAAACACACTGTACTTTACAAGCCTTGCAGGCAGAATGGGCAACTGGGCTTAAGTATGGGCCACTTTGTAAACAATTTCAATCCCTAGAGAAAAAGGAATTAAGTGCAGTTACTCACCCTGCTCAGAAATGTCTACACAAGAGACATTGACCGCTCGGTGCCTGTAGCTCAGAGGCGAGGGCGCTGGCCACATACCCTGGAGCTAGTGGGTTCAAACCCGGCCAGGGCCCTCCAAACAACGACAACTACAACCAAAAAATAGCTGGGCGTGTGGCAGATACCTATAGTCCCAAGGCTGAGGCAAGAGAATCGCTTAAGCCCAAGAGTCAGAGGTGGCTGTGAACTGAGATGCCACCGCTCTCTACTGAGGGTGACACAGTGAGACTCTGTCTCAAAAAACAAAAAGGAGACATTGACTGAAATGGAACATTTAGTTGGGTTATTCATAAAAGCAAAGCGTCAGTGTCTCAGGAGGACGCACCTTGCCCTGTGCTTTTCTTTTGTTATCTCATCCTTAGTTCCAGAAACACTTCTGGCCTAGGACTCGAGACGGTCACCCAGGCAGAAAAGCAAGGCTGGGCAGTGACAAGCAGGAAATCTGAACGACATGATCGGCCTTTCCCAGGGTACACCCAGAGCCAACCTTACCCAATGTCTGGCACCCTCCTGACGTGGCCACACTCTCCCCAGCATCTTCCCTCCACTGCCCTGATTAAGCCTCCCTTCCATGTCACACTTCTCCCTCGGGTCCACAGCAGCTGCCTCCATGGACGAGGCTGTGCTAAGCCCGTTTTTAGACTCTTTATCCTTTCTTTTAAAGGATGTGTGCACGTGTGTGTGTACGCACAGGCGCACATGCTCAAGAATTTGAGAAAGAAAATAACTTTGACCTCAAAAGACAGTCTGATTTTTTTTTCTTCGTCCCCACAGACACTTTTCACCTAGGGCCATCCCAGGTTTGAGACTCTCCTGTTCAAAAGGAGACTAGCGCAAAAAAGGCTTTCATCCCTCGCTGGGCTTTGGACCTGCCTCAAGATCCCTGGGCTAGAAAGGAGAGCGGCAAGACACTGCTGAACCTGTCCACTCCCTGGGCCTCGGTGACTGATCAGTTTGCACAGAGGGTCACTCGTGTGGAATGTCCCCATACCGCCCTCTCTGACCTGCTCTTCCCTGATGAAAAAGAAGAAAACAGACACATGCCACCTGAACACGCCAAGAAGGGTCCAGAATGTCACTTTTCACCTGTCTTCTCTGGAGCCACAGACTTTGGAAAATTGGCATAATCATCCAGAGTTATACCTTCTTAAACCTATCTTCCCTCATGACGAGGATTTTCTTTAATGTCACCACAATGGCCAGAACCACCAGTGAAGACCCCCGTTCGGGGTCTTGCATGCCCCACACTATTCTAAGAACTGTAGGCCGACACCTTCCCCCAAAGACCTCACAATACCGGACAATCCTAAGCAGGTATCCACGTGAGTACAAGTATCTACTTAGCTTTCTGCCCCACCATTTCAGCCACCTGCAGCTCTGTCTGCAACGGTTGGGGCAGGAAAGGCTTCAGTCAAAGCCAACTGTCAGCACTTCAGTGCCTGACACTGGAAACAGAGTTAGCCCAGCACCCGTGTCTCCTCGGGTCATACTGATCTCCACTGCACATCTTCTGAGGCTCAAATTTCTCTAATTCTCCTACCCTCTCTTCCAAAGGGTATTAAGCCTCCTAGTCAGGTTTAGAGTTCAAGAATGGGACAAAAGCAGCCAAACTTACCCCGGGTCCTGTTTCGTTTCTAACCAAAACTCTTGGCTTAAGAAAGCTCCAAAGATTTGGCGGAGAGAGACCAGTGTAAGGATCCCTGAAGTCCAAAATCATGTAAGCAGACGTCCTCCCTTCGTTCCTGTTCAGAACAATGAGAAAAGTCAAGGTCAGAAGCAAAATCATGTTGGAAGGATGAGCAGGAAAAAACATAAGGCAAAAACTCAGTAGCAGTTTACTCTCCTTAACCAAATGTTAAATACACTTATTAACAGCGATAGATAGTAAGCCGGGACTGAATGCACGTGGTATAAACACCTTTAATACAATTCTAATTTTCTCTTTGCTTCAAGAGCCACAGATTGTTATGGCAACAGAACAGGAAAACAGATCACAGCATTAATTTGATATCTTGGCTTCATTTGTTCCACACACGCACGACAATTCTCGCATAACAAACAGCCGGCGGAGCCGACGCAGAAAAAACACCAACGTCACACAAGAGCACAATGGGCGCCCTCTCAGCCTTGAGTTTTGTCAAATAAAAAATAAATAATAATTTTCTACGAAGAATAGCGGTTCAGTTTTCCAGACAATTTGCTATGTGATTGATACCACTTGAGAAGAGGATTAATTCTATTCTTGTCAGCCTGGTGCTGATACAAGAGAGGACAGCGAAGGGAAGCCTCGTGTCTCAGGAAAGTTCTCCACCGCAAGGTTTGACCGGAGGAGATTTGCCCGGCCTGGTTCTTAACCCCTCCATCTGCCTGCCCCCTACTTGGCCTCCGTTCCCTCCATCACTCCCCACAACTCACTTTTTTTCTTTACAACCAGAGTAATCTTTTCAAAACAAAAATCTGATCATTGAATGTGGAGGTAAAAGAACTCTTATAAACTTCTGGTGGAAGCAGAAACTGGTTAAACTCTTCCTGGGACAGAAACTTGGTGGTATTTGGTAAAGTTAAATATTCTATTACCTTGTAACCGAGAGGTCCTTTCTCTCCCTGAGCTGCCTGAGAAGAAAGAGCCTCACTTTCTTTGAGGACACGTGGTTGACAGTACCAAGAGTTCTCTGAAAATGGAGTTTCAACTTATTTCTCTCGTAACAAAAACACCCTTTTGTATCACCGTGTATTTTAGTGTTGCACATATAGGTAGGAATGGGTGAATATCCTCAGCTGGATGGATCTAAGGATTTTTTTTTTTTTTAATAGGAACAGAGTCCTATCTTCCTGTCCGTATGTCCCACCAGGCCCTGGATCCGACATAAGTCCAGACTGGACCTAAAGGCAGAGGGCTGATGTCCAGGGAAGGAGAACAGAAATGAGAAATGAACATTTAGAATGTGGTTAAATCCACAGACTACAGAGCTTTAAAAATTCGGGGCTCTGTACCTCCAAGTGGGTAGACTGTAAGAGCAGGAAACCCATGACCAGTGTTCCGGGTTTGGTCCCAAAGAAGCTTGGTGAACCTTCTGTTTCTCCAAATCTCCTAGGAAGTAGCAAAGTACAATCATGAAAAGAGCCCTGGGTCTGTGACCTTGTTCTGCCACTAATTTGGTGATGCTGAGTAAATCAGCTTTATGTATCTATGTGTCAGCCTCCTTGTCTGTAAAAGAAAAAGACTGGGGCAGCGCCTGTGGCACAGTCGGTAAGGCACCGGCCCCACATACCGAGGGTGGCGGGTTCAAACCCGGCCCTGGCTGAATTGCAACCAAAAAAAAAAAATAGCCGGGCGTAGGGGACGGTGCCTGTGGCTCAAAGGGGTAGGGCGCTGGCCCCATATGCCGGAGGTGGTGGGTTCAAAACCAGCCCTGGCCAAAAAAAAAAAAAAAAACGCCAAAAACACCTGTAGTCCCAGCTACTCGGGAGGCTGAGGCAAGAGAATTACTTAAGCCCAGGAGTTGGAGGTTGCTGTGAGCTGTGTGAGGCCACGGCACTCTACCCAGGGCCATAAAGTGAGACTCTGTCTCTACAAAAAAAAAAAAAAAAAAGAAAAAGACTGAATTATACCAGAGTATGAAATGATCCAACCTGTGACTAAAATAGACACACACCAAACAACTGCCAGGGGGGAATATATATGCGTTTGTTACTTTCTTCTTTTTTTTTCTTTTTTCACTTTATGGCCCTCTGTAGAGTGCCGTGGCCTCACACAGCTCACAGCAACCTCCAGCTCCTGGGCCTAGGCGATTCTCCTGTTTGTTACTTTCTATCAACATTCTACTTCTTTATTTCGATAACCCTTTGATGCAAAAAAGATGCAAAGCTGTTCACGACCAACATATAAAACAGAGCAATGTAATAAGAATATCTCAAGAATGGAAGAGATAGTATCCAAGGTACTCAGCCCTACTATGAAACCAAGTTACAGCTTTCATATCAAGGCTATAACCCAATTATAGCCCAAGAATATGGGGAAAGGGGAGAGGGAGGGGAAGGGAGGGTAATTGGTGGGACTACGGTGCACACCACAAGAGTACATGTGAAATTGACTACAGGTAGAATACAAATGTCTTAACACAATAACTAAGAAAATGCCATGAAGGCTGTGTTAACCTGTTTGATGAAAATATTTCATATTGATATAAAACCAGCACATTGTGTGGCAGCCCCTGTGGCTCAAAGGAATAGGGCCCCAGCCCCATATGCCAGAGGTGGCGGGTTCAAACCCAGCCCCGGCCAAAAACTAAAAAACAAAAACCCAGCACATCGTACCCCACAATTGCATTAATGTACACAGCTATGATTTAATTTTAAAAGAAGAATTAAGAGCAGATGAGAAAGAAACAAAGGCGAAGACAAACAAAGGTAGGGGGGGTAAAATGCCAACAAAAATTAGTCAAGAACACAAAGTCCAGTTCGCTGGGCTTGCGAAAGGCAAGCCCAAAATTGAGCTCAGAGCTATCTGGAAGCCAGCATGAAAAGGGAAATTTGCACAGACTGAAAAATAAAAGTGAATCGACCACTCAGTAAAAAAAACAACTAGACTCGGAAATAGAAGACTAAGCAACTCTCCTGAAGATCATCGCAAGGGGACCATGTTGAATGCAATGACCACCTTCCTCAAAGGTGTCCTTACAGGACACGCCACAGTGAGTTCCTGGGAGCGGCATAGAAGCTGGTGGCCTCGCACCAACACGGAAGTCAGGAGCGCAATGCAGTGGGCTTCGACTTCGGTTCTCTGTGGCGTTGGCTAAATTCAAAGGGAAATTTTAGATCATGCAGATGTGGGGAGGACCACCTGTCTTTTACCCATCTCCATTTGATGTGCTGCCAACTAATTACTTTCAAGTTGCCAAATAAAGATATTTCCGTCAACTGTTCTTTTTACCCCTTTGCTGAGATATAATCGACAAATAAAATTGTTTATATGTATTGTGTTATTTTACGTTGCGAATTGCTTACAACAATCAAGTTAAATAACACATCCACAGCTTCACATAGTTGCCCTTTTTTATGAGAATGTTTAACATCTGCTCTCTCATAGCACATTCTGAGTAATACAGTGTTATTAACTATAGTCACCACGGTGTACCCTAGATCCCCAGAAACTTTTTATCTTATAGCTAAAGGTTTTCATCCTTTGACCAACATCTTCCCATTTAACCCACTCCCAACCCCCAGCCCCTGGCAACCACCATTCTGTTCTGTTTCTATTAGTTGACTTTTCAAAAAAGAATCCCCCCTGTAAGTGATGCCATACAGCATTTGTCTTTCTCTGTCTTGCTTCTTAGCATACGGCCTTCTAGTTCCATCCATGCTGCTTCAAATGGCAGAATTTCCACTTTTCGGGGATGAATACTATTCTTGTGTGTGTGACAGACGTCTCTTCATCCATACATCTGTTGATGGCTACTCCAGGAGATGTCCCATCTCAATGACTGTGGACAAGGCTGCAATGGACATGAAAGGCAGAGCTCTCTTTGAAATACTGGTTTTATTTCTTTTGAGGATATTCTCAGAAGCGGAATTGCTCAATCATACAATAGTTCTATTTTTGCTTTTTTGAAGAACATCCACACTGTTTTCCATGCTGGCTAATTCACACTTCCCCCAAAGCGTGCCAGGGGGAGGATTCTCTGCACCCATACTTCTCTCATCTTTTAGATAGCTGCCATCCTCACAGGTGTGAGGTGACATCTTGTCACGGTTTTGATTCGCATTTCCCTGTCGATTAGCGGGATACATTTTTGTTTTTTGTTTGTTCGATTGTTTTTTTTTTTTTTTTGAGATGCAGTCTCACTATGACGACCTTGGTAGAGTGCTGTGGCATCACAGCTCACAGCAACCTCAAACTCTTGGGCTTAAGCAATTCTCTTGCCTCAGCCTCCCAAGTAGCTGGGACTACAGGCACCTGCCACAACACCCGGCTATGTTTTTTTGTTGCAGTTGTTTAGTTGGCCCAGGCCGAGTTCGAACTCACCACCCTTGGTGTATGTGGCTGGTAACGTAACCACTGTGCTACGGGTGCTGGGCCTAGTGGGATATATTTTTGAAAGTCAAAAGAATCGAACATGAAAGAAAAATCAGAAGTACAGGTCTAATCTTCAATGAAGCTGAGGGATATTTGCAACTTAGAACAATACAGAATGAGGATAAAAAGCAGACAGAAATGCCCAGGCTGGAGCGGGAAGGTCAAATCTAAAAGCCTGCAGTGAGGGGCTGGATAGAAGGAGATAAACACTGAAGAAGCAAACCCTTTGGACTAGAGTCACACATGCAGTGGAAGGCAGATAGCTCAGTCCATTGGGGCTGCTAAAACAAAACACCTCACATTCAGTGACTTATAAACAACAGGAATGTATTGTCATTTCTGTAGGCTGGGAAGACCAAGATCAGGGCGCTGGTAAAGTCAGTGTCTGGTGAAGGCCGTTTTCCTCCCAGATGCACCTGTCTTGCTGGGTCCTAACACGATGGAGGGGCAAAAAACCTCTCTCAGGGCTCTTTTATTAAAAGGGCACAAATCCCACTCATGAGGCCTTCACCCTCAAGAACTAATCACCTCCTAAAGACTCTACCTTTAATCCTATTGCACTGAGATTTGGTTTTTAAACTCATGGGTTTCTGTGGCACATAAACTTTCCGTGAAGAAGTGAACACATGAAGATCCTAGGACCATCTGTAGGAGGAGAACTGAGACTCCCAGAGACAGACCCCACTGGGTCAGGCAACCAGTTCTCCCCCACACCCCGGGAGTGCTGAGACAGCGAATGTGAGAGGGGGCCCCCCAGTCTCCAGCCCAGAGGAGGCACAGGACTGGGCTCGGGGGATGGATAAAGGTGGGTGTACCAGAAGCAAGACAGTCAGCCCTTTGCTTCTTTTCAGCCCAGATCTCCAGCAAACGGGGTGACACTCCCCATCAGGGAATTGAAGAATCCTTCTCTAATGAAATGAAAACACTCCAGAGAAAAGAAAGACCCACAGATACTGACATATGGAGGTCTCCAAGGAAAAAGCCTGCTGACGACCACCACTCTGCCTCCAAGACATTCTTGTGCACAGAGGCCCCACCAACTTCCTGTACCCCACTTTTCAATAGGAGGCGCTATGAAGCATCACCAGGTGTGTGAGGAAAGCCTGTGCCAAGACAAACAGAAAAAAATGAAAGTTGAGGGCAGCGCCTGTGGCTCAGTGAGTAGGGCGCTGGCCCCATATACCGAGGGTGGCAGGTTCAAACCCAGCCCTGGCCAAACTGCAACAAAAAATGAAAGTTGAGGAAAACGGAAATTTCATAGGAGAAAAAATTTTATAACTAAACTTAGCTAGATTAGGAAAAAACTAGTCTAGTTATTGACTCCAAGAAAAATAATAAGAGTTGAACAAGAAATAAAATATTGTCATGATACATTATTTACCTCAGTAATGGCTAATACTTCATAGGGTCACAATAAAAAATATGGAATAAGGGATTTTTTTTCTTGCTTATTTGCTTGAGTTCTTTGTAAATTCAGGGTATTAACCCTTTATCAGATCAGATGTAGAGACTGTGAGCATCTTCTCCCATTGTATAGGTTGTCTGTTTGCTCTGTTGTCTCCCTAGCTGTGAAGACTTTTTTTTTTTTTTCTTTTTTTTGTGGTTTTTGGCCGAGACTGGGTTTGAACCCACCACCTCCAGTATATGGGACTGGCGCCCTATCCCTTTGAGCCACAGGTGCCACCCCAGAAACTTTTTAATGCAATCAAATCCCATTTATTAATTTTTGTTGTTGCCATCAGGATCTTGGTCATAAATTGTTTGCCTAGGCAGATATCTACAAGTATTTTCCCTACATTTTCCTCTAGAATTGTTATGGTTTAATGGCTTAGATTAAGTGGCGTGTTCATCCTGAATTAATTTTTGTGAGTGCTGAGATGTAGGGGTCCTGTTTCATTCCTCTGTGTGTAGCCATCTGATTTTCCCAGCACCCTTTATGGAATAGGGATTCTTTTTCCTATTGTCTGCTTTATCAAAGATCAGTTAGTTGTAGGTAGATGGTTTTATATCTGGGTTCTCTGTTCTGATTCATTGATTAGGAAAAAAAAAACCCAGCCATCTTAAAAAGTGGGCAAAAAACATGAACAGAAGCATCTCCAAAGAAGAAAAATAAATGGCCAACAAACATGAAAAAGTGTTCAATGCATCCTTAATCACTAGGGAAATGCAAATTAAAACCACCACCTTACCCTCGTTACAGTGGTTTTTATTAAAAAGTCCAAAACAATAGATGCTGATGTGGATGCAGAGATAAAGGAACTCTTATACTTGGTGGGACTACAAATTAGTACAACCTCTAAGGAAAACAGATTCCCCAAAGAACCCAAAGTGGATCTACTGTTCAATCCAGCCATCCCAGTATTGGGTGTCTAACCAAAGGAAAAGAAGACTTTTCATCAAAAAGACACCTGCACTCAGTTTATTGCAGCACAATTCACAGTTGCAAAGATGTGGAATCAGACTTCGTGCCCATCAATTCATGAGTGGATTAATAAAAAGTGTTTGTATACCATGGACTACGACTCAGCCATTAGAAAAGATGAATTAATACCTTTTGCAACAATCTGCGTGGAATCAGAGACCATTCTTCTAAGTGAAGTATCTCAAGAATAGAAAAACAAACGTACTATTAAATTGGAAATAACCATCGAGCACTCATGTGTACAGAGGGAAGTAAAACTCAGTGAAAATCACCTGGGAGAAAGGGGGGTAAGAGAGTGGGGAGAAAAAAACCTACCTGATGGGCACAGCGAACACTATTTGGGTTCTGGGCAATCCTACAGCCAGGACTCAAGCATTACAAAAGCAACCCGTGTAGAACTTCCAGCACTACGTTGAATAGTAAAGGTGACACAGGACAACCTTGTCTGGTTCCAGTTCTAAGAGGAAAAGCTTTCAGTTTTACTCCATTCAGTAAAATATTGGCTGTGGGTTTGTCATAGATAGCTTCAATCCATTTTAGAAATGTACCACCTATGCCTATACTCTTCAGTGTTCTAATTAGAAAAGGATGCTGGATTTTATCAAATGCTTTTTCTGCATCTATTGAGAGGATCATGTGATCTTTATTTTTGCCTCTGTTAATATGGTGGATAACGTTTATGGACTTGTGTATGTTAAACCAGCTTTGCATCCCTGGGATGAAGCCTACTTGATCATGATGAATGACTTTTTGATGATAAGCTGGCACAAAAACAGAGACATAGACACTTGGAATCGAATTGAACACCAAGAAATGAAACTAACATCTTACAACCACCTAATCTTCAATAAACCAAACAAGAACATACCTTGGGGGAAAGACTCCCTATTCAATAAATGGTGTTGGGAGAACTGGATGTCTACATGTAAAAGACTGAAACTGGACCCACACCTTTCCCCACTCACAAAAATTGATTCAAGATGGATAAAGGACTTAAATTTAAGGCATGAAACAATAAAAATCCTCCAAGAAAGCATAGGAAAAACAGTGGAAGATATTGGCCTGGGGAAAGACTTCATGAAGAAGACTGCCATGGCAATTGCAACAACAACAAAAATAAACAAATGAGACTTCATTAAACTGAAAAGCTTCTGTACAGCTAAGGAGACAATAACCAAAGCAAAGAGACAACCCACACAATGGGAAAGGATATTTGCATATTTTCAATCAGACAAAAGCTTGATAACTAGGATCTATAGAGAACTCATTAATCAACATGAAAAAAGCCAACAATCCCATATATCAATGGGCAAGAGACATGAATAGAACTTTCTCTAAAGACGACAGACAAATGGCTAACACATGAAAAAATGTTCATCATCTCTATATATTAGAGAAATGCAAATCAAAACAACCCTGAGATATCATCTAACCCCAGTGAGAATGGCCCACATCACAAAATCTCAAAACTGCAGATGCTGGCGTGGATGTGGAGAGAAGGGAACACTTTTACACTGCTGGTGGGACTGCAAACTAGTACAACCTTTCTGGAAGGAAGTATGGAGAAACCTCAAAGCACTCAAGCTAGACCTCCCATTTGATCTTGCAATCCCATTACTGGGCATCTACCCAGAAGGAAAGAAATCCTTTTATCATAAGGACACTTGTACTAGACTGTTTATTGCAGCTCAATTTACAATCGCCAAAATGTGGAAACAGCCTAAATGCCCACCAACCCAGGAATAGATTAACAAGCTGTGGTATATGTATACCATGGAATACTATTCAGCTATTAAAAAAAATGGAGACTTTACATCCTTCGTATTAACCTGGATGGACGTGGAAGACATTATTCTTAGTAAAGCATCACAAGAATGGAGAAGCATGAATCCTATGTACTCAATTTTGATATGAGGACAATTAATGACAATTAAGGTTATGGGGGGGGAAGCAGAAAGAGGGACGGAGGGATGGGGGTGGGGCCTTGGTGTGTGTCACACTTTATGGGGGCAAGACATGATTGCAAGAGGGACTTTACCTAACAATTGCAATCAGTGTAACCTGGCTTATTGTACCCTCAATGAATCCCCAACAATAAAAAAAAAAAAAAGCAACCCGTGTAATCTAAATGTTTAGTATTTTGAAATTTTAAAAAATGGAATAAGGACTTAATTTTTAAAATGTATTTAGCCATAGTGTGGGGGAACAGGAGGAGGGGAAGATAGGGGAAGTCGAAATCCTCATCTTCTGCAAAACCAATGAATTAAAATACAGAATCTCATTTACGAGTGTGGCTTAAATGCTAGAAGCCGCGGGAAAGGGAATTAAAGTATTCCTTAAGGAGGAGGGTCAGATGGATGTAGGTGGAAGGGGACCACTTTTTTTCCTGATTGAAATTTCTGGCACTATTTAGTGTGTTTGACCATGTGCACACTTTACTTCGATGAGATAAAAATTAATTTTAAAATTTAATGTTTCTCCCAGCCATATATGGGATGTATGAAATGATGGCCAATTTCCACTCACATTCCCTAGCAAGTTCCCAGGATTCAGGTCTTTGATGTGCCCAGGGAAGCAGGACTCCAATATTATCACCATCAGCTGAGGTGTGTGCTAAGGGGACACTTGCACCCTAGACCATAAGCTATGTGGAGGCAGGGGTCATGCCAACTACATCCACTTAGCCCTGTGCCAGGCGCTCTAAATAACAGTAGCTAGTATTGGCTGGGCTCACACCTGTAATCCCAGCACTCTGGGAGACCGAAGGAGGTGAATTGCTTGAACTCAGGCATTCGAGACCAGGCTGAGCAAGAGTGAGACCCCATTTGTACTAAAAATAGAAAAAAAAACTAGCTGCATGTGATAGCACATGCCTGTAGCCCAGCTACTTCAAAGGCTTCAGCAAAAGGATTACTCAAGCCCAAGAATTTGAGGTTGCTGTGAGCTACCATGCCACGCCACTCTACCCAGGTTGGCACAGTGAGACTCTGTCTCAAAATAATGATAATAATAGCCAGCATTGTTGTTGTTATTATTTATTTACTATGTGCCAATTACTTATTCTAAGTATTTCCATGGGTCACACCATGTAATCCTACCAGTGTGCCACAAGACAGATATGGTTGTTATTCCCATTTAGCAGATGAGAAGACTGAGGGTCACAGTGAGTAATTTACCCAACATTCCCTGCCAGTAAATGGTGAGACCAGGCTTTGATTCCATTCTGACACCTTCTCTCGTAATGACAACGTGTACTCAATAAATATTTGTGAACGAAAAACGACGCAGTCTCGGGCAGGAAGGGGAGCCAATCACCATGAAGACAACAAAGAAAAAGAAAGACCGGCTCGCCTTAGTTATTTTCAATCTGAATATAACACAGGAGCCCCAAATCCTACCTGAGCGAGGAAGAGTACATAATTTTAGCCCAGAAAAAGTGGTAGGCGCATCCGTCCAAAGCTGCCCTCAGGCTGTTGAGAGGGCCCTCAAGCCACCAGCTTTGAGCACAGCTACAGCTACCCCCTGGAGACCTCTCTCTTCAAGGTGACCTTACTGCAAACGTATCTGAAGTCATGACAAAAGCAACTCTCTCCCTGAGGAGGGAGCAGGGAGGACACCCAGAGCCGTACCCCATGGTGCTACTCTGGTGCACCCGGTGCCCAAGTTGCCTACCTTTTTTTTTTCTTTCAGACAGAGTCTCACTATGTCACCCTCAGTAGAGTGCCGTAGCATCACAGCTCACAGCAACCTCAAACTCCTGGGTTTAAGTGATTCTCTTGCCTCAGCCTCCCAAGTAGCTGGGACTACAGGACACCCAGCTATTTTGTTGTTGTTGTCGTCATTGTTATTTGGCAGGCCCGGGCCAGCTTCAAACCCACTAGCTTCAGTGTATGTGGCTGGTGCCCTAACTGCTGAGCTACAGGCCCCGAGCCCAAGTTGCCTATTTAAGAAAAGGAGAATCAACATCTCCCTGTTCAGAGAGTTTGTGCCCCTCAGAATTATACCTTGAAATCCTGACCCCAAGGTGATGGTGTTAGGTGGTGGGGCCGCTGGGAGGTGGCGAGGTTGGCCTCAAGTACTAGGTCAAACACTCGGAGTTTACCAAAACAATGCAGACCCTCTGCGCGCCCTGTGGCACTGTACCCTGAGGCTGCTTCTCAGAGCCTCTAACCATGTACTTCCTCGCTGCCACCTTCTGCTGCAACTGAGCCCATAAAATGAACCATTTCCAAGCTGTCCTTAAGGCAAAATCACACTGGCCATTCCAAGGCAGTCTAGCCCCTGTGAAGGGATGGGTTCTCTTCTGTCCTAGCCTCTCCCCGCCCCACGTACAAAGGCAAAGTCTCAAAAGAAGAAAGCGTCTGCCTTTTGCTCCTCTCCTTGGTTGTTCTTCCTTCCAGGCTAAAATACAGGAGCAGTCTATGGGGAGGCTGCAGACACGCTCCGACCGGGAGGACCAAAGACACACACTTGGTTGGCCGAAGAGAAAGGCAGAGAAGCTCCCCGACCAGCTACCCAGGCCCTGCCTGCCCAGCTCTGATGTCCGGTTATGCTAACCAACGGGAAGGAAAAAAGGGGAGCGGGAAGGAGGGAAGAATCTTGCTCGAGCCATCATAGTCAGATTTTTATTTCTTACAAGAAAATGCATTTCCAGGCCCTACAGGAGCATTTGTAATACCAAAAATTAGAGATCATTGATATGGAAGTGATAACTGTGAGTCGTCCACATGGTGAACTACTGTACAGTGTCACGTACACATGTGCTTATAGAGTGGCAAGCGGAGATCTCTAGGACCTGTCATCAAGTGACGCAGACCAGTCAACAGAACAATATGGTGCCTCCTCAACTTAGGAGAGGGTTAAGTCCCAATAAACCCATCGTACACCAAAAATATTATCAGCTGAAAATGCAGTTAATGTCCCTAACCCACTGAGCAGCATAGCTAAGCCTGGCCTGCCTTAAACGGGCTCAGAACACGTGCATCGCCCTGCTGTCGGACGGGGTCCCTGACACAGAGTCCGTTCTACGATAGGCTGTTGACCATTTCCTTCAAGTTACCCAGTGCGGTTCTGACAGTGAAAAGCAGAACGATCATCTGCGTAGTGGGAGCCTGGGTACTCACGTCACCTCCTCACCATCATAAAGTCAAAATACCACCTGTATATATCATTGACCTATTTATGTGATTTTTTTTTTTTTTTTTTTTTTGTAGAGACAGAGTTTCACTTTATGGCCCTCGGTAGAGTGCCGTGGCGTCACACGGCTCACAGCAACCTCCAACTCCTGGGCTTAGGCGATCCTCCTGCCTCAGCCTCCCAAGTAGCTGGGACTACAGGTGCCCGCCACAACGCCCGGCTATATTTACGTGATTTTTAAAAAATTGTATGGCTGCATGTATATCTTTCTCGAAGGGCAGATAAGGTAAGTACACACACCCCACTGTTAACCATGCTTATTCCTGGGGTCATGGGGGGTGGGTAGGGCTGAGTCAGGCAGGAACAAAGTCTCACTTTTCACTCTACAGTCGAGGGAGAAAGTAGTTAAAAAGCACAGTGGCAGTTTCCTCTCTCTCCTTCGGGAATTAAGTTCAAGACTTGCAGATCCTGAACAGGCTTAGTGTCTTGGGCGATTGTCCTACAGATGCCTTTGCAGCTAGACTCTCAAACATCCTGACCAACCTTCCACAGAAAGCGAGACCCTGACCAACCTTCCACAGAAAGCGAGACCTGTGGCTACATGGGCAGCGACCCCATTTGAACTGCCACGGAGATGGTGTCACATCTGGGTGTCTGCCTTTCCCCACACTGGACACCAAGGAATGAAACTCTTACACCCCAACCAAACAAGCATTTGGGCTAATCGAAGGGCTGTTATGACACCCCACATCCAGCTCCTGGGGGGGACCCTCTACAGCGCTACAAGCTTGCCCAGGCAGCCCGTCACTGAGAGTGTTGGGGAAACCTCCTTGGGACCCAGCTCTGCCTTGCTCTTCCTGGACTGGCAGTCAGAACCGGAGGATTCTCTACCACTTCTCCTCAGCCCCCAGACGGGGTAGCTGGGCTTGTGCCCATTGCTGGCTTTGGGGGCTCTGCTAAGCGCGGGGGTATCCGACACCATCAGGAGGTAGGAGAGCAAATGCATGTGACCTGTGGATTACACAGGCGCTCACAGAGATGAAGGGTCTATGATCCAAACTATAGCGCGTAGGAATGAGAGGGTTTCCAAAGTGGCCACAGTGAAGGAGTGTCCGAGGGCGTTCAGAAGACACAGTGCCCCCAACACAGACTGCTGCCTGGCAGGGCAGGGCCCCCTCTAGGTCCCATAGAGACACTCCTGACTGGAGCTGACCAAAGCCCTTCGCAAACATCACATTTCAAAGTGCAAATTAATAATGGTGCCCCTGAGTGGAGGAGAGGGGTATGTGCTGAAAATTCCATTTCAAAGATGGCACCAGGACCTCCCGAGGACAGGACTAACTTGAGCAATCACAGAGGCACAGGGATGGTGTCTGGGTAACCACTCTCCAGGTCCCCTTGGAGAAAGAGGATGATACCACAGTCCCCGCTCACTGGGTTTCCCGCCTGGTATAGCCAAGTCCCTCTTCAGTCCAATACTCCATCTGATAAATCTCAATTAGCCACCAACTGTGTGCGTAACCTTGAGCTGGGTAGACACAGAGGGCAGCCCGGCGTCTGCACACGCTGTGCTCAGCAGGGACCCTGGCAGGGCTGTCACTAGCAGAGCAGCTGCCAGGATCAGGGAATCATGAAGATAAGAGGATCTTGCCACAGACAAGTGAGTACCCACAGAGGTTGGTGTATGCAGAGGCTGGGGCAGGATGGTCACTACAGAACCTTCCCTCTCCACCTCACATCCACAGGAAGGTGGTCAGAGCAGGCCCGTTCTGTTTCTGAGGCTGGGCAGCGAGCCCAAGGTCTCCTTATGATGCCAGCTTTATAAGCTGAGTGTGGGGGATGAGTCACAGTCGTGGCACAGTACTGCAGGTGGCGTGAATGCTGTGCCATGCCACTGTGTTGGACTCTGTGTGCGGGCGTGGGCGGGGTGTAGGGTGCCGCACAACATCGTGGTAATGGCAGAGCTGCCTAGGAGCACCACTCCAGCCCCCCACCAACTCCTGACCCTTCCCCACCCTGGGGGGCTGCGGTGATGCTCTTCGCTCAGGAGGGCTGGAGGGACATCAGGACATCAGACTGACGCCCAGATCCCCCCCATTAGCCCAGGTACACCCCGGACCTGCAGACCCAGTGTGACCTCACCCATCAGTCCAATGCCCCGTGGCCCCTGCTTTGCTGCCCTCCCACCAGACCAGACCAATGTGTGTAATGGAATCAGCTTGAAAATATTAAAAAAAAAAAAAAAAAAAGCCCTCCAAGTTACAAAGAATCCTATAATTACTTTGCAGCTACTTATCCTTGGTAATTTTATACTTGTGTTGCAATAATTACATATTACGTGGAGTTAGGGAGTCACAGCTCTAGTGACATCTGCAGGGTTTTCAAATGGGGGAGAAAAATCTGGTGGGAGCCCGGCTGCTGGGGTCCCTCTGACTGTGGCTCCTCCAGGCCCTGGGCTGAGGGTGCATCTGTGCCCACTGGTGCCAGGCCCTCACCTATTTCTACTTCCGCAACCTCCAACCCCATCCTCCCAGCCGCCTGCACTTCTGCCCTGGGCCATGCTCTCTTCAGCCTGCCATCGGCCCCCATGTCCACCGTCCTCCTCATAAGCCTTGGATGATTTTTTTTTTCAAAAAGGTAAAAAAGAGGAAAGATTAAATAACTTTTTTTCTCTTATATAGAGACTTGTTTACGCTGTCCAAGTCCAAAAAGGAGCAAGTATTTTATCTAAAGATGGACAAATGGGAGACCCAGCACAGCGAGAGCTGTCCCCAAGTCCCCCCAGCCTCTCAGCCAGTTAGCATTTATTGCAACATTTTCCTTGTTGCATTTTTACTGGGAGAAAAGTGCATACTGCAAAATTCCTGAAGTAAATATGTTCAAAGTTTGATGGTGGTGTCCTTAACCTGCAGATATAGCTGTAGTGATGATAGGAACTGTAAGCGAATAGATACATTTTACAGTAACGAAAATGTTTCAAGGGAAGCCCAGGTTTTGAAGGACTAATTTTTGAAGACCTTATAAGAAATGAACTCAGTAAGAGAAGGGGGAAAAGGCAAACTGATGAACTCAGTAAGAAAAGGGGAAAAAGGCAAACTGCTCATATGAACTTGCTGCCTGGAATTCTGTCGGCTCACCACTGCCTGCAGATCAGGCTGAATCCTGCCTGGGAATGTGGCCACCCCACCGCTGTAGCCCCAGGGCCTCCCTGGATGGGGATCCTGGGGAGGAGGACGGGTGCTGGTCAGGCCTCTGTCACTCTCCCAGGGCCCAGAGCCCTCTCCCAGGGTGCACAGGGGCTGCTGCAGGAAGATCTCAGGTGGGACCTGGGACTTCTCGGCCCCCACCAGACTCCTCGGTTCAAGGTGGTCCAGTGTTTTCAGAATCAAATCCTTGTAAAATGGAGACAGTCACCAGATCAGGGAAGGGAAAGGCCGACTTCCGTGAAATGACACCAATGAGCCGTACACCATCAGCGCGGGGCGGGGGAATCAGAGGGGACACACCTTGTCCCCTGCTGTGACCCATCAGGACTTCAGAGCCTCTAGACCAGGGGTCCTCAAACCGCGGCCACAAGAGGGGGAGTGATGTATTTGTTCCTGTTTTGTTTTTTTACTTCAAAATAAGATATGTGCAGTGTGCATAGGAATTTGTTCATAGTTTGTTTTTTTTTTTTAACTATAGTCCGGCCCTCCAATGGTCTGAGGGACAGTGATCTGGCCACCCGTTTAAAAAGTTTGAGGACCCCTGCTCTAGACTCGTGTTTTAAAAGAATCTGGAGGCCCTAAGCTCCATTTCTGAGGACACCACTGAGCCAGGTTTATCCCATGGGAAAATTGGCAACGGTCAAACACACCCCCATTTACCAGGGTCCCTCCATCCTGAGCACCTCCTGCGCAAACTGCCCTGGGGCCTCTGTCAACTCCTATTGGGTCAGCACCCAGGCCCCAAAGCAGCCAAGAGGGTCAGGGTTAGCAAACACCTGCTCCAGACTGTCCCCCCCAGCCCACCTCAGCCCCCATCTGCATCCTGGACTGGACCAAGATGTCAAGGACAGGGGATAACAAGAGCCAGTTGGAGAGGGGTGCAACCCCCACCAGGCGACAGGGGCAGAGAGCCTGTGAGTGCATGTTGGGAGAAAGGAGGGAGTCAGAAGGTGACCTCCACCACCCAGGCAGAGACAAGAGCAGCTCGGCTGTGAGTGACAGCTGTGGATATGGTGAGGAACAGCAGACTCCAGGGTGGTCCCTCCCTAAGGCAGACAGCTACGCCTCCTGGAGGACTGCATGCACAGGCTGTGTCGCCACTGTCCTTGCTTAGCCCACTCTGCTGTGCCATCCTTAAAACACACTTGCTAGGATGATGTCCACGGCAGGGGAGATGGCCCAGGCTCTGGCCAGCTCTTTCAACCGTGAGCCTTGCCCTGCTCTGTAACTGGGTGGGAGGATGAGACAGGGAACAGTCTCAACAGCTCGACAGTATATGAGCTTGGATGCCAGTGCACAGAAGCCACAGAGAAGGCGGCTACACACGGCAGGCCTTCTCCACTGACCTTGGAGGAGAAAATTCGTGGGAGAGCTATGGCCACAAAGGTCCGTGTTTGTAGAGGCCAGAGGTGAGGAAGCAGCATTTTCAACAGTTTCTCTTCATTCAAATGAGTACTAAGCTCAACCACTGGCAGGGCAGTGGTTTGTTTTTTTTATTAAACCATAGCTGTGTACATTAGTATGATCGTGGGGCACCATACACTTGGTTCACAGATCGTTTGACACATTTTCATCACATTAGTTAACATAGCTTTTGTAGCATTTTCTTAGTTATTCTGCTAAGACCTTTACATTCCACATTTACTAGGATTCACATATACCCTTGTAAGATGCACCACAGGTGTAATCCCATTAATCCACCTCCCTCTACCTCCCCCCTCCCTCCCCTCCCTTTCCCCTTTCTCCCTATTCTTAGGTTGTAACTGGGTTATAGCTTTCATATGGAGGTCCTACATTAGTTTCATAATAAGGGTGAGTACATTGGGTACTTTTTCTTCCATTCTTGAGACACTTTACTAAGAAGAATATGTTCCAGCTCCATCCATGTAAATATGAAAGAGGTAAAGTCTCCATCTTTCTTTAAGGTTGCATAATATTCCATGGTGTACATATCCATCGATCCATGAATGGATTAATAAATTGTGGTATATGTACACCAGGGCAGGGGTTTGAGTCCTAGTTTTCAGGAAAAGCAAACAGCCCTTAGAGCTATTGAGGGGGCAGGCACCAGGCAAACACCAGGCAGTGGGGACAGCACAGATTTACAGAGAAACGGAGGCCAGCGATCCTGCCCTCTGAGACCCAGTGCAGAGAGAGAGAGGCGGGGAGGGGACAAGAACCGCTGTCCTCTGCTCTGTGCTCCCTCCCTGACAGGCAACCCAGTGGTGGAAGAATCATGGAGTCTAAGGATGTTTGAAATTTCCCCCAGAGACTCTTCTAGTCCCCTCACGGCTCAGAACACCCAAGGAAAGGAGAGCAGAAACCAACATCGTCACCCCATTTGGAAAATGGAAGAGCTTCAAGTTTGAGTTCTAGGAGGCAGCATAGCCCAGGGTTAAGAACACTCAGTACAGTTCAAGACTAGCCTGAGCAAGAGTGAGACCCATCTCTACCTAAAATAGAAAAACTATCCAGGCATCGCGGAGGGTACCTGGAGTCCCAGCTACTCCGGAGGCTGAGCCAAGAGGATCACTTCAGCCCAGGAGTTTGCTGCGAGCTATGAGGATGCCACGCCACTCTACCCAGGTGACACAGTGAGATAGAACAGTCCCCGTGGATGCCAACAGATCCATGTTTCAGTCCTGGCTCTGTGCGCACTAGCTGTGTGTTCCTGGGCAAATTACTGAGCCACTCTGGGCTTCAGCTTCTTCGTTTATTAAGTGGGGATAATACAGGCACAGACTCTTAGCAGTGTTGTGAATATGAAAGGGCTTGGCCCACTGTGAGCTTTCAGGAAGTGGAATCTATTATGAATAAGTTCCTCCATGTCACTCTGGACAGTTCCTACAAGGCCAGTACTAGAATCACAGATAATTTGCAAACAAGTGAGCTGAGACTCAGAGAAGTCAAACCACTTGCACAAGATCACACAGCAAGTCAGGGATGGTCTGAGACTAGAACACAGACCCAGGGGCTCGCACTTGGTGCCCATGGGCTTCCCACAGACCCCATAGCTGCAGGTTCTCCCCTCAGGCCTTTTTGGCTCTGGTGTGATACTTTTAACGAGACTGGAAAATCAGCTCCTTGTTAGAACTCCGCTGGGGCAAACACAGGAAAGGGAAGAGGGAACCGACGGTCTCTGCCGCCTCCACAATCATCTCAGCCCCTGGCGGGAAAGTAATTAAAACCATGAATCCTGGGCCGGTCCGTGTACTGTGCTGTCTCTGCTCAGCCCTGCTCAGTCCTGCTCAGCCCCCTCCGAGGGGCCACAGGACAGAGAAGAGCTGATTTGCAAATAGGCACAAACTGCCGCTCAGCTGCTTAGCCTGGGATTTGCTGCCTGATGAGGGACTGTCCATCACACAGGGAGGGGAGAGGACACCTGTGCTCGTAGGGAACAGCCACCAGAACCAGCTCGGGAGGCAGGGCCTTTAGACAGGCCACTTGGGGAGGTCCCGGGGACTAGCCAGAAGCCAGGCTAAGACCACTTGGGAAGATGGGAAGAAGCTCTCTCCCCCATCTCTGAGGACCTTTCTTCCAACAAGATTTGCTCCTGCTGGAGCCATTTCTCCTTCAGAGAGAGCTGCAGATGTCAGGAGGAGATAAATCAGCCCTGCAGCACTCATGACAGACGCCACTCTGTGGCATGGTGGGAGACTTCCAGAGATACCCCAGGGGCAGTGTGGCCCTGCTCTTCCAACACAGGAAAGTCTGTGCTCAGTGGCAACTGTGTGTCCTGGCCCATGCCCCTCACCCTCTTAGGGCCCCGGCTGCTTCCATTACAAAGTGACCAGGTCACACTGCGCTCTGACATTCCATGACTCTGAGGCCCACAGAGTAAAGGCACAGCTAGGTGGGCCAGCGGCCAGCAGAGCCAGGCAGGGGAGCCGGCAGGTCAAGGTGGACCCCAGCACAAGGACAGCACTGGAGATGGTACCCATGGCCTCCACCTGGCCCACAGAGGTTTGAGAATGAGCAAACCACATCCCCTTGGGAAATGCCCCTTTAGAACCTGGGATTACGACCTGGACAAGTGTGAGAGAACGGAGGACTCTGGATGTCCACGTGGGGTCTTTGGATTCCACTCTACTGGCATTTGCAGACTCCCGGGACTTTTCAGAGTGGGAAAATGATCCTCCTGTTTAAGATGACTGCAGGAGAACTGGGGAGAGAGAGTCTGGCCCTGCGGCTTCCCAAAGGCAAGGGCAGGGGCTGGGGCCTGTCGGTGGCCCTCCACCGTGGGCACATTCCCACCCAATCAGAAAACTGCATCTTATCTAAAGGCTTCCCCGCCCACCTGGTATTTTCTTAAAGACTTAAAGGGGGAGATAGAACACAACAAGGGCCTCCAGCCAGAAGGGACTTGGTTTGCAACCCTGAAGTCCCTGCTTCTTGTTAATTAGGGGGGCTGAAATGCCAACTGCTCAACCCTCTGTAGGGCCTGTGCTAGTGGCCACCTCCGGCGCCCAAGCCCCAGATGGCAACATGCCCCAGTCACCTGGTCCCCAGATGGCAACGTGCCCCTGTCACCTGGTCCCCAGATGGCAACGTGCCCCTGTCACCTGGTGCCATCTTCACCCAGGTCGAGGTTATACCCAGAGGTGGTGAGAGCTTAACCAAAATAGCAAAAGAAACTGCAAACTTTTCCAATTCCAGTGGAGTCTGGCACTTGGACTTGGGCAAAGGAACTTGGGCAAAGAGGAAGGAGTCAACAGAATATGAAAAGAAATGAGTGGGAAGAAAATCGGAGGGAAGATGCAGTGTGCTAGTTCAGGGAATCCTGTCCCTGTCTCCCAGGGGCCATCCCTGGACCCAGATGGCTGCACTCTCAAGAACACAAGGTGGCCAGGCCGGGATGAGTGTGGGAGGAGTGTGTGACGCCTGATTTCTCTTCTATCCCCACACCCACCTCTGGAGCGTAGACGTCTCACCACACACAGGAAGACCCAGCTGAACATCCCAGGGCTCCCCTCTGCCCGTGTGTGTTCACTTTAGGAAATAATGGCCTAGGTGGAGAATAAAAGCCACTCCCCAGATCCACTCAACCCAAACAAGAGAATTATCTGTAGTGTGGGCAAGGAGGCTTCTTCAATGGCTGAAAAAGTAATGAGGTAGAGTCCTCTGGGTTCTCTCCTCCCACTCTTAGCTCAGATCTGAGTGGGAAGACACAAGTGTGTTATGTAAGAGGATCTCCAAACTGGGGTGCAAAGTCCAGGTGTGCTTCAGTCATAGCTGGGTCCCCTAGAGGCACAGGTAAGCCCTGTCAGGCTGCAGAGCTGTTATGCCATCCGGGGCTGTGGTTACAGAGATAGAGTCACCTCTTCAGACTTGGGATGGGCAGGTGGAATCTTGGTTTTGGAAACTTCTTGGGAGTGGCATGAGCTTCACGCAAAGATGAGACTTCCGTCAGTTTGGGCTGTGTTAACCGGACACCATAACCCAGTTAGCTTATACAACCCTGATAGATCGTTCACTGTCCTGCAGGATGGAAAGTCCAGGATGGAGCACCCTCTCCTGGTCTGCAGATGCTATCTTCTTACCGTGTCCTTGCATGGTGGAGAATGAGATGGTCTTTTGTGTACCTCTTCTCCCAAGGGCATGAATCCCATTCATGACCCAGTGACCTCTCAAAGGCCCATCTCCTGGCGCCATCCCCTTGGGGGTGAAGGGCTTCAACATGTGGATTTTGAGGAGACACAGACGTTCAGCCCATGTCTGATAAGGTCCAGATCTGTTAGAGAAAGGATTTTCGGGGAAAATCCAAGGTAAACTTCGTACTGCCTGGCGGAGAGGGAGTGAGAAGACCTGAAGTTGGCAAGACTTGTGGGAGGCAGTGGAAACAGGGACAAAGACTCTGGGCTGACTCATCTGAAATCTCAGCACGACCCAGCCAGGAGTTTGTTTGGAAAAACTGACACTGTTAACAAACAACCTCGGGCTCTGAGAGCTGCTTCAGGGCCTTCCAGAATCCTCATGATTAGTCCAGGCAGAAGAGGAGAAAGCAGAGGCCATGGAAATCTTAAAAAGAATACTGCTGCATACTGGGTCTCAGGGACAGAAAGAAAAATAGTTACAGAGAGTTAGTGGCTTCCCCCAACAGGGTTGAGATGAGCAAGTTCCAGACCCTCTTCCAAAGCCCGACAACTCAGGGCTCTGCCGTCTATTTTTGGGTATGACTGTGTAGACAGGGTGGGGTCAAAGGGCAGCTGAATGTGTCCTGTGAGATATTCTCTGGTACAAGAGATGTGGTCAGTCTGGAGACAGGTGAGGGTCACAGGTCACAGCAGTTGGACCGGCCCTACAAAGAGGCTCGAAGCTGTCCCACAGCTCCTGGACCCAACCCCTGGCTAGGGGACCAGGGGTGAGACAGGTGCAAATCCGAAATTGGGAGGCCTCCTGAGAGACTTTGTCCCCTGCCCCTTGGGGTATGACAAAGTAACCCAGGTTACTGGGACAAATCCTAATTTGTTACAAGTGCCACCCCATTCTCTACAGCAATATGGTAGAGCTAGTGTCCAGTGACCACCACCTCCCACCTGGCTGCTCGCACACTTCATGGAGCCTGAGGCAGGACTGCAGTCCCAGTTCCTAGTTTGCCCTCTGTGGATGGGGTGTGGGATGTGAGAAAGAGAGGAGTAGCAGAGAATTAGGTTACACGTTCCCAGGGTGGGGGTGGAGCTCTGGAGACCAACGCTGTAGCCAAGAGCACCCAATAGATGGCATGACATGGGGACCCCGTGCCTATAATCCCAACACTCTGGGAGACCAAGGCAGGTAGATTGCTTGAGCTCAGGAGCTTGAGACCAGCCTGACCAAGAGCAAAACCCCATCTCAATTTAAAAAAAAAAAAAGGAAAACTAGCTGGGCATGGTGGCAAACACTTATAGTCCCAGCTACTTGGGGGGTGGGGTGAGGGGCTGAGACAAGAGGATCACTTGAGCCCAAGAGTTTGAGGTTGCTGTGACCTATGATGCCATGGCACTCTACCAAGAAAGAAAGAAAAAGTTCCGTGGGTGCTGGGCTGAGGTGTTCCCAGAACAGTGCCCGGCCCACAGAGGGGAGTGTAAGGAAATTCCTGAACTAATTAACGAGCAGTGGGATGTGGGGCTCCAAACAGGGTGGGGGCATCTACTGAGTGTCAAATACGACATAATGTTCACAACCACCAGTCAAAACTCAGTAGTGGAGAAGAGAGGCTTATTCAATTACTGTTCTTAGAGGAGCCTCTTTGAAAGAAATATTTTAATGTATCACAGATGGCAACCGTGATATATTATATCTTTAGTATCCAAGATACTCATAAAACTGCCTTTTATGGAGAGTGAGTCTAGTTAATCCAATAACTGTCATCTGTACACAGAGTTAAGTTTAGAGCTGGGATAAAGACTTTGGTTCTGGGTAAGAAAGGAGAGGACAGCTACGTAGGTTAGGTGCTTCCTGGGGATAGAGAACATCTAAAATGGGTCCTTAGGTTGTTTGCTGAGATGTGATCTCCTGCGTCTGTCTCCCCAGGAGTTTCTGTCACCTCTGATGGCTCACTCATGCTGCTATGTCAGGGAAGGTTTTTGTGGAGTTATGCACCTAAACTGGCTCAGGGTGAAAACACAGGATGTTCCCACAGTGTTGGGGGCAGAGAGCTAGGACAGTGACGCCTGCTACCTGCGGAGGATTCACAGCTCAGCAACACTGAACACAGCCTGAAGGGTCCCAAGATGCCCTCAGGGGGACACAGGGCTGTGCAAAGGCAGGGTGGGTGATTTGGCCGTGACATCTGGGAACATTTGGTTGAGTCCATGGCCACAAGCTGATCTGTGTCCTATGCGACCAGCACCTGCTCTGTTTCCCTGGGTGTGATGAGCTTCAAGTCTCACAACTCATCCAGACACCCAGGAAACCAACAGGACAAATACTCAGAGGAGGTGTGCCATGGGGGAAAAAATAATAATGGGTTTTTGCACCAAGCCTGGCTCTGGCAATCTAAATATTCACCCTGTATGCCAAGTGGCAGCTAAGGGGGAAAAGGGGGGAAAAGGGGGGGAAGGGAAAAGAAAGAAAAAAAGGGAAAGGGAAGGAAGAAAGAGAAAATATGTAAATAAAAAAGCAAATGAAATCCTCCCAGAAAGGCCTCCCTGCCTGCCATCAAGCCCTAACCCTGTGACTCCCCTGAGCTTGACAGGACGAGCAATGAGGATGGGTGGCTGTAATTCCAGGGAGACTGGCTGAAGCCACTGCTCAAATTAAACTCCTTAAAAAAAAAAGAAAGAAAAGAAACATTTTCAATAAAGAGAGGCTAAACTCAGCGTGCGTTAGTCATTACCGTAGCACTGTTCTTCCGGGAGGATTAACAAATATGAAATGCAGGGCCCAGAAATTTTGATCAAGCAAAGTATTCCCGAGGGTTTTATTCCCTCCCTCTTTCAGGAAAATTGCCCTACTGTGATTCAGTTCCATGTATAATATAGACAGGCACGCACACGCTGGGTCACTTCCACCCAGTGGGCACAACGGGACCCTCTGTAGGAACAAGTATTTCTGTTCAGGTCTGTTGCAGAAAAGCCATACGTACAAAAATATATGTGAACATGGCCTCATATGGAAATCTGTAAAAAATAAGTATGTGTTTTCATTGCTAAGATGGTGGTTTTGAACTTGGGAACACAAGACAAAAATATATTTATTAGCTCAAAGAAGCAGCTCTAGGTTTGGTAATGTGGTTTACGGGAGACCAGTGGAAAACCTGGCAGGCTGGGCTAAGCCCTGCGTGGGATGGGGCCCTCTCCAAACAGCCAAGCACAAAAGTAGTCAGACCCCAGGGCAGGCGAGGAACCTGGGAGATGACAGCTGTCTGAACCCTGGGGCTGTCTGTTACCAGGCGCAGAGGAGAAACCAACTCAAGCCAGCTTAAGAAAAAAAAAGGCTATAAAGACAGAGGGAGTGATTCAGGAGACCCATGCAGGTGGGCCTCTAGAAAGTTCTAGAACAAGGAGCTAGAAACTCTTCAGAAACCCAGGCCACTTGCAGTGTCTACCCGCCCGTCCTCTCTCTGTCTCAATGCTCCACTGCCTGGCCCTGCGGCTGCACAAGGAAACCCTCAGGTCGCTGCAAACCTCCCTCTCACCCGCTGCCTGCAGAAGCCCATTGGCCATTTTAGCTCAGGTTGCAGTTAGCAAAACACCACAGACGGAAAAACAGGAATTCTTTTCTCGCAATTCTCAGGGCTGGAAGTCCAAGATCACAGTGTGACCAGGGGTGGCTTCTTCTGAGGCTTCTCCCCTTCTGAGGCTTATGGATGGGCCGTCCTTGGTGTCCTCATGGGGTCTTCTGTCTGGCTTTGTCTGTCCGATTCTACTCTTCTTAGAGGACACCATCATGGGGACGAGGGCCCACCCTACTGCCCTCATTGTAACTTAATCGCCTCTTTAAAGACCATGTCTCCCAATACAGTCCCATTCTGAGAAGCTGGGGAGTTGGAACTATCACACGTATTTTGGGAGGGACACTATTAAGCCTGTAACAGCCTACTAGGCAATTAGCTGCTACCCAGGTGACCAATCCTAAAAAGAATGTTCTAGAAAGAAAAAAAGGAGCTGGAGAAGAAGAGGGCATGATCATGAAGAATCTAATACGTCGGGTTAAATATTTCAGACTTTACCTTCAAGGTAAGGCCATTGAAGGGTTTCATGCAGAAGAGTGACATGATAGACAACTTGGTGTTGTGGAAAGATCCCTGCGTGAGCATCACGGAAAATTCACTGGAGGGGACACAGTGCAGGGTGCAGGTGACAGTGAGAGTGACACAGACTAAAGAGAACACTCCATGTCACCGGGGGGCGTCCTGGGTACGCTCGAGAGGATCTCAGTCTGAGCACCTGTCACTCCAGGAGTGGGGGCAGGGAGGGAAGAGCTCAAGAACGATTTGGGGAGTAAGAAAGAAAACCGTGATGGAGAGGAAGAATGTGATTTCTGGAGATGAAAACAGAAGTACCAGGCATCTTTGAGCTGTCCACATGGGGGAACCAAAATAGACCGACCCCTCAAGGACAAGAGAGAGGCCTGGGGAGAGGTAATGGGAGGAGACCCTGGGGTGTGGACGGAACGTGGAACCCTAGCAGTGGGGAGGGGAGAGAGGAAGCTGGGGAGTTAAGGACGGCGGCGTGGAGAAGCCAGTCAGGGGCAGCCAGAAGGGCGGGAAGAAACCAAGGGAAGGTGGTAGCCACCAGAACACTCTCAGAAAGTAGTCCTCAGAGGATGTGGTCACGCAAGTGAGAGCGTGACCTGTCCAGACAGCGTAAGTGGCCTGGGTGGACACAGCTTCAGGGGCACATAGGTTTGAAAGCCAAGTTTTCACAGGAAGAGGAGCTAAGGGGACATCCTGGGCATTGCTTGGCTGTGATGAGGAGGAGTAACTGGAGAGCTCAGACATCCCAAAGGAACTTCCTACGAGGGAGAAGATTAGAACCCGCTGGGATGGCATTGACAAAGAGCCTGCGGACAAGGAGCGGTAGATTCGAGGAGGCAAGGAGAGCACTGGCTTTGGGGAAGGGAAGGGACGAGTCTCCTGTTCACCGAGAGCAATCAGAGCCTGCGGTGGAAGCAAGAGAGCCCCGGGAAGGGGCGTGTGCAGGGCAGACCCTCAAATAGAGGGATATCTTACGGCTGTCACGAATGCAGGCTGAGTACACAAATTATAAATGACAAATAATGAATGCTCAACAGATTTGGCAGCAGATACGCTGATCAGTCTTGTTATTTTTTATAAGATTTGCCCTAAAACGGACACCTGTGCCCCTCAGCTATTTGGAACCTACAGAGCCAGGCAGGACCCATCTAAACCTTGTGGCTGGGCGGCGCCTGTGGCTCAAAGGAGTAGGGCGCTGGCCCCATATGCCGGAGGTGGCAGGTTCAAGCCCAGCCCCGGCCAAACTGCAAAAAAAATAAATAAATAAACCTTGTGGAATTAGAACACCACATTACACAGGCAAGCCGCGTGTTTCCTCCAGAATATTCTGAACTAACTGGAAGAGCTAGAGGACTGTAATTAAAGCCGCTACCACTCTGTTGCCTGGGCGGGGGACGTGAGGGGTGTTGTTAGCAGCTAAGACGACAGCAAGGACTTCCTTGGTTGGGGGGAGCTCCTCCTCCCCGCCTCGGCCTCCCTCTCCCGCCTCACTGCGCCCAGCCTCCCTACAAGAGGCGCACAGGTGCCGGCTGACTGCTCTGGGACACCCCCAGGGTCCAGATTAAAGCCCACTAGGATCACTGGGCCATTGAATCCCAAATTAAATCACCCCCACAAGTCCTCTCTCCGCTTCCTGGGCTCATTAGGGCCCAGACAATGCAGCCTCTCCTCCCACTGATTCCCCATGAGCAAGTGCAGGAGGGAAGCCGACCTCCTGACTACTTCAGGAAAGAGAAATAGGGAGGTGACGGTCATTCACTAAAGCCCCAAAGTTTTTAGTGCTTTGGAAAAACTTTCTCCTGACCATGCAAGATCTGGGGTGTAAAGTCGGGATCCACCAAGATGCGCCCATACACAGAATAGACACTCACCCACCTCCCAGCCCCCCAGGTCCAGGGTTCTATATTTACTGTCTATCATTCCAAGAGGCTCCATCACTCACCCCATCCATAGGCAGGGGCCATGGGTGATCTCTGGGGCCAGAAGATGCTTGTCAAAGAAACCTAAGTTTTGCCTGGAGCTGCCTGGCTTGGCTCAACTCACACTGCGTGGACCACAAGTTCCAGAGAAGCTTCCCCTCTTTAGGGGTGGAGAAAAACTTTGAGAGTAACTAGAAAACGTGGGAGCTTGTCGAGATGCTCCTAAGATTCAGCCCCACATGTCTGCAGCCACTGGGAAACAGGAAACATTGTAGGCTGAGAGCACATCCCAAGTGAGGGCCCCCCTGGTACCTCCCCCGGGACCACAGAAAAAGGGAGCACCCCAGGCGCCCCCCACCACAGCTGACTCCAATACTGCATCCTTGCACCTCCCCTGGTGTGCACTTGCTCAGAAATTAGATCACTGTAAGAAAGTTATGACTAATCAAGAAAAGGGATTTGATCTGGGCACAGACAGAGTTAACAGCAGCCCTGACTGAGTGCAGACCAGCAAGTCTTCCCAGAAAGGACATCAGTAGAATGGTCACTCCTACCAAGGAGGAGTGATGTCACGTGTACCCCATTGGTAAGGTGAGGTGTTTCCAACCACTCCCACTGAAATCACTCATGGGGATGCAGACGGAAACAGGAAGGGGTCAGGGGTTCCTGCGGGTGGTCTCCTATAGGCCAGCAGTGTCAGGGGCTGGGACTCGGTGCCCGCAGGGGCGTCATTGGGGTGTCATCTTCTCAGGTGGGAGGTGCCTTTCTGGGCCAGCTGAGGACAGTGAGCCCTCCAGCCACCCATCCAAGTCCCTCCTCCCAGCTTCCCGTCTACCCCCTTGAACACTCGCCATGTGAGTGTGCCGGGATGTGCAGGTGTGAGGTGCAGGGCAGGACACAGCAGTTGCACAACCTATGGCCTCAGATAGCTCAGTGACATCACATGATGGGGCCATCACCATGGCAACCAAATGGACCAGGGGTTCAGGAGGCTCTTGTGACCCAGAAACCTCTCTGTTCTCTGCCTGACAATGCCAGGAGGGAAAAAGGGCCAGGTAGTCACCAGGAAGAATGTCAGCGGAGCCTGTCGTCCCCCTGTCCCCGTCCCCATCAGACACTCTGATGCTGTCTGTTCCCCACCTTCCCTGCTTCTCCTAAGCACTAAAGATCTGGAGGCAGGAACTCATCTACTCAAAATTCCTGATGAATAAATCACATTTAAGGCGAATACACAACTAACATTTGTTAAGCACGTCTCTGAGAGGCACTGTGCCATCCTGCACGGATTATTGCATTTCCTACTCCGGAAAGCCCAGCAATGTAGGCACTTCTATTATTCCCACTTTACAGATGGGGAGACTAAGGTTCAGAGAAGTTAGAAGCCTTGCTCAAGGGGCGGACAGGATCTAAGCCCTGCCCTCTGGCCTAGGGCTTTTCATCCTACTATTTTCCTTCATCACAACTCGAGCACTCAACTTACACACTTTGGAGGTGGGCAGAGTTTAACGCCAAGCTTTAATCGCTAAAGATGATTTTGCAGAGGGCGCCCACAGGAAGCAGATTTGGGGAGAGAACTGCAATTGGCAACTGAGGTTAGACGTCGCCCAGCTTGTCAGAGGGTGAATGGTGACCAGGGCGTGGCTCCTAACCACAGTCCCAAGTTTTACACGGCACAGACAGCGCACTGCGCCTCCTCCAGGGAGGGGTGCCTCACAATCATCAAGCACCTTCTACAGCCATTTTGGCGAGTAGCTTGTTGCCCTTTCCGGATTGCACAGGGACACGTTCACAGTGACGTTCAGGACAGCTCTTAGACTGGCCTCTAGGACAGGCCACCAACCCACTTCCCCCACCAGGCCAGCTGGTACCAGCTGTCCTCAGCACCAACCATGTCCTGGCCACCTGCAGGTATCTGGGGACATTCCAGGAAGACTCTCCAGCTGGGCAGTTCCTCAGTTTACTTATCTAAGCATCTGGATTCTAGGCCACCCTCCTCTTGGTGGGCACAATGTCCAGATGTGAGGATAAGGTCTCCTGGCCCAGGGCCTCGGGCAGTTGACCCACCTATGTGCCCGCCCAGCAAGTCCGCACGGCCCCTGGGACAGCAGGTGCTGGGGAAGGCGGTGAGAAGTCACTGAAGGAGGGGTAGTGCATTGTCGGTGATGTGTAAAACTTGGGACTGTGGTTAGGAGCCACACACTGGTCACCATCCTACCTCTGACAAGCTGGGTGACCTCTAACCTCAGTTCCCAGTTGCAGAAAGTGGGGGATTAGGCTAAGCCCACGGACTTAAGCTATTCTCCAAGGACCCCAGGATTCTAAGATGGGCCTATGTGTTCGGGGGGTGGCAGAGTTGACCTGGTTTCACTAGTGCCCAGGGCCCATGTGAACTGCCCATGCAGTGATACCCAACGCCTGCGATCCTGAGACCATGAGGGCGGGGGAACTCTAGCCACACCCACCAAGCCTTTCTGACAGAGTCTCAAAATGGTCTGCAGCTCTGGGAGTTCCAAAACTTATTGGACTGGGGCACGCTCTGCTGGCAGGCGGCCTGTCTGCTTGTGGACTTGGCTGCAATGGGGCCAAGGAGGCCCCAGGAGCACCTCTGACCAGTTAGCCTGGGGGGAGCTGCCTGGCTTCACAGAGCCAAGACAACTCCAAGACTCTAAAACACATCCTGTTAAAATTAGAAGCAACCTCAAAGGCATCCAATTTGGACAGGATACCCTGCTCAAAGTCACAGGGCTAGGTACTGTGGTCCAGCTGGCCCAGCCACCAGCCTGTGGCTCACACAGCAGCCCTGCTCACCCTGACCCTGTTGTGAGCCACTCTGCCCTGAGCTGAAGCAGGACAAATAAGCAGACAGGTCCCCAGCACCCTGTGGAGGGCCCCACCCACCAGCTGCCACCATCCCTAGCCAGTTCTGGACCCCAGCAGCAGGGACATGGCCAGGAGCTCCTGAAACCCCGTGTTAGCGCGACCTGGGGCTCTCTTCCAAGTCCCTGCCCCGTGAGACGGCTCCGTGAAACGAGCTATCTGCCGATGCCCCTCTGAAAGCTCATTTGAAAAAGCAAATTCAATGACTACAGTATCCAGTAGAGACTGCTGCGGGGGGAGCCTAAGCGGCGGATGTAATTACGCAGCTGGAACGTGGCCAAGACTCTGGTGCGCCCAGGGAGTCTGCCTGGGCTCAGTAGCAGTGGCACAGAATGCACCAGAGATGGCCCCGCTTCCCCAAATCCAAGCAGAGAGGGGATTCGAAAGGAGCGTGTGACCACGTCTGGGGCCTCCCGGGCCTTCCTGCCCCCTGCTTTCTCCACCAGCTGTGCCTCCTCTGCAGTTCCCAGGGCAGGGTGGTCTCTCCTAGAAGCCCGACCACCTAAGCCTGGCACAGCTCTGCTCACTTTCACTTTCTGAAGCCACAGGGCTGGAGGACTAGAAAACACCCTACTGGGAAGGGCCTGCAGCATTCTGCTGATCCCAGATCCGCAGTGCACTTGAGTTTGAGAAAGATTCAGAAGCCCACAGTTCAGGTGGCCATGGAAACAGCTGAGGGTCTCAATCCTGGCTGTGGGGCAGGTGGGCAAGCGTCAGACCACAGGACAAGGAGGCTTTCCACTGTGTCCATCCCTGACTGTCCCCACTTGCCAGGGTGACAACTTTCATAACCAACAGGCCTTCTGGGGGGTGGGGGGCTCCTATGCGGATCTGCGCCACACAGGGACACACAGGCAATGGAACAGAGAGTTCAATGCACAGACTACGATACAAGTCAGACCACCATCAGGGCTGGGGTGTGAGCCCAGAGGAGGGAATGACTCCCTCTGCCCAGGACTGGGGGGATCTGGGAGGATTCGCAGAGTAGATGACATTGGAGCTGGGAGTACAGAACAGATCATTAAGATCTGGCAGACAATTTTCCCAGCTGGGCTGAGAACATTTCTCGGCTCCCCTAGGGCAGAGAAGCTTGTGCGCAGTCAGGGTCGTGCTCCGCGGGAACCTGGGTCGTGCCAGGTCACATTCGTGGCTGCACACTGATGGGGGGTGTCAAGGGCTCAGACTCACTGTGCCCTTGCCTCTACTTTATTCCCGGGTCCAGCTGTGCTTCATTAATCTTTCCCTGGGAACAGCCCCTCCTTACGCACCTCTCTTCCATCCTTCCTGCAGCAACTGTACCCAAGGCATATTTCTAAACGTATATAAAAGTAGAAGAAATAATTTATCATCTGAACTCAACAATTTTCAACGCAGGGCCAGTCTTGTTTTATTTTTCCAACCTCTGCCCCAGACATCTCATCATTTCATCCACAAAATATTCCCAAACCCATCCCAAAAAGACCAGAGTTTGCTTAATACATATCCACAATACCATTAATCATTCCTTTAAACAATGATGCCAGTTTCTGAAGATTCTCCAATATCCACCCCATGATCCTGCAGTCTGGATTTTGTGGACTACATCCACAAGATGTCATTTGATGTGTTCCTCTGTCCCTTGAATTTCTTGTAAATTATTATGTACATCTTTCTAGAGACTTAATCCGATTCAGGCATGATTATTTTGGGCAAGAAACTCCAAAGATGGCAACATGGCTTCCATAGGGAGGTGGCTAGTACCTGGCTGTCTTTTGTGATGCCGTTAGGGATCAACGATCATTGCTCAGACCCATTCATTCACCCATTCATTCATTTGAGGTTGCTAAGTGGTGATGATCTTAACCCTATAATTCTTCTCTCATCTATTAGCTAGAGTCCTTCTACAAACAAGATACTTCGTACTGGGAAAAGCGGAATGAATTCTTGGTTCTTTCTCTCCTTATGCCAGTTCCCCCAAAAAAGTTTTCCCAGCATCCTCCACAAGTGGCCTATGTGGATATTATTATTATTTTTTTTTTTTTGAGACAGAGTCTCACTCTGTCACCCTGGATAGAGTGCCATGGCATCATCATAGCACCCAGCAACCTCAAATCCATAGGCTCAAGAGATCTTCATGCCTCACCCTCCCAAGTAGCTGGGACTACCTGCCACAATGCCTGGCTAGATTTTTCTATTTTTAGTAGAGACAGAGGTCTCGCTCTTGCTCAGGCTGGTCTTGAACCCCTGAGCTCAAGCAATCCAGCCACCTGGCCTGTGTGGGTATTATCAGTAGCATTAATATCAACTTGCAGATTGGATTTCAACATATTTGGCATATTTAATCTATTGTAGTCAAACCCCTGCAGTTACAGTCCAAACTGATGCTTAAATGGCCTCATCTTTGGCCAGTTGGAACCACTCGGGTGCCCGTGTCCACTTTGACCGTTGACTCGCTTTCTGGTGTGACGAGATGCTCCGGTCTCCTCTCATACATTCATCTCACTCTTATTTCCAGAGCAAGTCCCTTGACCCCAGTCTCCAATCCATCTGTGTCCTCACTGCAGCTAGATTAATCTTCCTTTAAATTAATTTGAGCTCTATTTCTCTTCTTGGGCAGCAGCGTGACACAGAGAACATAGGAGCTTTGGAGCTGGGAGAGCTGAACTTGAAAACTGGCTCGAGCGACAAGTTATGTAACCCTGGGCCGGTTATGTCACCTCTTCGAGCCTCGGTCACCTCATTTGTAAAACTAGGAATATCATCATCTTACCTCACAGGATTGTGGTAAGGAAGGAACAGGTGTGCAGCCCCAGCCTCAAATCGGCAAACAGCAGGAGCAGGGAACACGCATTTCTCCTTTCCAGAAGCATCAGGGGCCCTGACACCCATCACATTGTTTACACTTCGAGGCTCCCACTGGTCTGGCCATACTTTATCCACCTGCCGCTGTTTCTGGACTGTTCTCCCATGCACCCCCCAGCCCAGTGCACCCACCCTGCTCTCGCCTGAGTTATTCATCTCCTTGCCAACTTTCATGTCCACGCCCCCTTTATCATCCCCTTTATCTTAAAAGCCCCACGTTTCTTCTGTTTGTCCCAACCCTCCCTCCTAAGACCATTCCATTTCCCTGACCCCTTCAGACCTCATCTTCCTCACATCCCGCAAAAGCCTGGCTGGTGCCCACACTCAGCTGTGGCCGTGGCCATTTTCACCAACAGCCAGTCACCTGGGCAGAATGCTATTCGACAGTTGCCCTAAGCTGTACACAGACTCTGGGCACCCATCTATGTGTGTGTGACCGTAACTACGGCAGAGGTGGCCTCAGGGTGTGTGTGTATGTGGGCACACACATGCCTGTGTTGTACCGTGAGTGGATGTGTGCGTGGGTATGCATGTATATGTTCACACATGTCATACATGTGCACATATGGGCATCTGATGCATGAGTGCCTAAACGCGTGTGTGTGCCCTGTGCATGTGCGTGCATGCATATGCGTGTGTATACATGTGACCAACACTGCAGGAAGCCAGGGCCGGCCTGTTCTTTCTGACTCTGCATCCTTGAGGCTCTGCCCCTCCCTGACACTTCAGCCAGGACTTGGGAGGACAGCGGGACCCTGATTTTTACAGAGATCTCCAGGAGAGGGGGCGGGGGAGGTGTCTCAGTTTCCTAAACCAAATGTTACCCCCATTTAGAACAAGGATAAAAGTCAGGAAGTAAGTAGAGAAAAATTCCCTGTCCA
The DNA here is from genome assembly GCF_027406575.1 of Nycticebus coucang. Taxonomy (NCBI): domain Eukaryota; kingdom Metazoa; phylum Chordata; class Mammalia; order Primates; family Lorisidae; genus Nycticebus; species Nycticebus coucang. The sequence continues at coordinate 60,893,875 of NC_069799.1, read as the reverse complement.
GGTCTGAAACCAAGGATGAACCCAGTGCAGAACTTTACAGTGGAAGAACCATGTCCCTGGGATAGCGACGACCCGTAAACACTCAGCAGGGACATCCTGTGCTCCCTGAAGGTAGACCCCTACCCAGCACCTTGACAACCTGCCCTGAGGCACCACAAAACTCAGAGCTGTTCACCATGGCCCTCCCCAGCTACCCGGGGTCGTCTCAGGCTCAAGTCCACAGGCAGTTCCCAATTACCAAGGAGCAGAAGGACAGACAGGACTGCTGTTTCCAGCCAAGCCCAACTGCAGGCTCTTCTTGGCAAGAAAAATTGAACTTTGGGGCAGGTAATCTTTTGTTTTGGAAACGAAAAGGGCTTCCTTGGGTCTTGAGTTTAAAAAACATGACTGCCCCTCCCCCAAAGGCATCACCCAGATAGCAGGAGGTTAGCCAAAGCGGGGCTAAGCACTCAGCCATAATAAAGTACAGCAATTCAAGCAGCAAACCTTGAATCTTCTCCTGGAGAATTGGGGAGGGCCTGGAATGAAGGAGAGGACTTGGGGCAGCACTCCAAGACAATGGCTGGTGAGGAAGTCACAAAGAGCTGGAGGGAGCACCTGAGGACAAGGTGTCAACATCTAAGTTGTCGCCTGTCCCCACACAGTGACTCCACTTCTGCTGCCCAAACCACCAGGAAGAGGCCTGGGGCTGACACGCATCAGGGGACGAAGGAAGTAGGCTAAGTCCCAGGGCTCTGGCAGGAGGAACCTCAGAAAGGCAGGCTATGGGGGCTGGACTGTGGCAGAATATTAGAGAGACAATCCCCAGATATTCTAGAGGAACCTGGCCTAGGGGTACGAAAGGAAGGGGTGCGACTGAGGGCGCCGGGGGGGAGGGGGTCTCAAGTTGTTTTATGGGATGCTAAAGCAATGACATCACCTTCCCTCCAAACTTGGTAGACCTCTCAGGAACATTCCAATGACGAAGATTCTTTGCTTGGCTAAAGTTTAGTCAGGCCCCTGAACCTTCTCCCAAACCCATCTGGGCACTTATAAAATCCAGTTTCAGTAAGAGCCCTGCTAATCAGTTTAGTGAGACTGCTCCACCCCACCCTGGACATCTGGTCACCTGATATCTGAGAGGTTCCCCAAGCTCCACCATCCCCGGGGGACATATGATCACCCAGCCTGCCTTCAGCAAGAATCCTGTTAGAATCCTCCTTCCCACAATGCTTCCTCCCAGAAATTTCCCACTGACCCCCACCTGCTGCCCGGCTGCAAACTCCCACTTGCCCTTGTTGGGTTCCGAGCGGAGCCCAATCCCTTTCCCCTGCTCCAGGACCCGTCAGAGCGGTCCCTGCACCCACCATGGGGGTCCTGAGTGAAGCTTTCTGTGCTGCACTATAGCAGACCCTGGATCATTTTTACCTGTAATCTGTGGGGGGAAGGCCATTGGGTTGCAGGTGTTTATTGATTAAAGGCAGGGGCCACAGGGTAGGGGCTCTTTGGAACCCACTGAAGTATGGCCCAGCACTGGTCCCCCGTATGGGGTGAACCTCTCCCAGGGCTTCGTGGGGTTCCCAGCGATGCTGCACCAGGTCACCATATAACATTTGACAGCAGAGCACAAAACCCCAGGAACATTTTAGCAGTGGCTTGAGAATGCCAGCCTCCACCTCCTCACAGGAACCAGTGCCGGCAGAAACCCTGCACCCAGCCCCTCAGCGCCCAGAGACCCCCGGGATCAGGCCCGGCTTGAGAAGCACATGGGCTGATCTTTCCTCCCTGCACATAAGTAGAACGTCCCAGAGAGGAGGCAGGTGCCACCTGGCCAGGCCACCAGGGAGGCTCTGATGGCCCCTCTCAGAGAGCACTGCTGCCCCCAGAGCCAGCCGTGAAAATCTAAGTTCAGAGTGGTCAGCTGAGGGCTCTCCCTCTGGGGTACAAGGAAAGGCTTTATGGTCAGCTGGCTTCTTCACTTCGATTATTTTTAAATTAGCTGAAAGCCAGGTTCCCTCCTGCTTTCTCAGGAAGGCCGTCCTTGTCCCTGGGAACGGATCTCACAAAGGTGCCACATCCATTCCCTGCCCCCACATCGGTGCACTCCTGGAGGATCCCAGAGGTCATCACTGCACCAGGGCAGGGCAGGCCACCAACCCGGGGACACAGGGCAGTGACTAGGGTCAAGGAAGTGTAGGGCCCTGGGCACAAACTCAAGTCTCCGTCCAGTCTGGGTGTCCCCTCTGCTGTGCCCCCAGGGAATCATCCTTTTTGATGTTGGATCATTTGTAGGTTCTAGAAATTTTTCCTAACATCCATCCTAAATTCTTTGGCTTCAGATTGAATGAAGTTTGTGGCTTCTGTTGAAGGAAACAAAGCAGAGACTGACAGAGACACTGCTGGAGACACTGCCCTCTGGGTCACACTGACATAGCTCTGCTTGCGACTTAGCCCTCTCAGCCTCTCCCTCCAGACCTATCCAGCGCAGTGGATTTCCAAGATCCCACTAGTACCTCCTTGCATCACGAGGTATTTTTTCCTCTTCAGTGCTGTTTAGCCCCGAGTCCCTTCCCTCCTTTATTCCATGCCTAGTGGCTGCAAAGCGCCGGGTGGGTCCCTGGGGACAGCTCGGGACATGAGCTTAGGGGCCTCCCTCCTCCAAACAGATTAAATATTCTACTTTACGACTGGGTTGGTATAAAGATAAATATATAAATACTAGCTACAACAACATATTCTTTAACCTGAGAGTTCATTTTTTTACTTCTGATTTTAAAAGAAATGAAAGTTAAAACCTTCATGTGATTCCCTCAAAGCATCACGGCTCCCGGGCGCTGAGCCCAAGGGATGGAGGCCTGGCAGAGGTCTCGGCCTCGGGGAGCTGACAGGCCCTGGGTCTCAGCCTCAGCTGCCTGTCACGGTGCCCTGGGAGCTTTTGGAAATCCTATGGCCTGTGTGACACTCAGGCCACGACATGAGACTCTCCTGGGCTTTTTATAAAGTTCCCCAGTGGATCCAAGTGTATGATCAAGGGTGAGAGGCCATGGTTCTCACTTCCAGCTGCCCAGCAGGCTCGCCCGGGGAGCTTCTCTGGGAAAACTTGGGGAGATAGAGCTGGGAAGCCCCGAGTGCCTGAGGTCACTGGGTTAGAGCCACAGCCAGTGCCTGGTGAGGCCCGGCAGGGATGGCCCTTCCCTGCCCTCATTCTTATAGCTTCCGGAGACAGGGTGCAGGGGGCCAGCTGGAGCGAGGGGAGGGAGAGCGGTTGGTCACCCCACCAACATCCTCAGCCTGACAAGGACACAGTCTGTAGTGTCTGTGTCCCACCAGGACCAAGGTCAGCGGGGGCATCCCACGGGCAGGTGCTCTGTATCCCAGGGGTCACACATAGGACGCGGAGGGGATACACAGGAATGCACTGTGAGAACCAAAGGCCCCGAGAGGACCGTGAGAGGCAGGAGGGTGCGGGTGGGGAAGCCCTGGGCTCCCGCCACATGATGCTCTGGGCCGGGGGCACCTCCGCAGCGCCAGGCCCCAGCAAAGAGGAGAGGATGGAGGCTCTAGCTCTGAAACCGGACACCAAGGACAGGCTGGGGTGGAGGGACTGCGAGGACCAGATCAAAGGCAAGGCCTCCTGGCACCTTCAGAGCCTGCCAGGAGGTCTACGGTGGAGCCTCGGTTGATGCCACCCCAGAAAGGGACAAAGGCATCTGGGGGCATGGTTTGTGCGGGATGGAGGCAGCGGGGCCCAGAGGAGTCAGCCGTGGCTCAGAAGTCCCCAAGATGGACGTGAGTGTGTCTCTCACCACTCCACACCCAGATCCTTAGATGCCGCCTGCGTTGCTGGGAGTGTCTGATGACCCCTCTGAGCTCCACACGAAGTGTAACTCGCTGGGACTTCAACCTCCCCGTTCACAGGCCCCTGGGGAGCAAGGGCATTGTCTCTTTCCCTTTTGTCTCTTTTTGTAATTGTGATAAATCACACATAAAATTCACCATGTTAACCACTTTCAAGTGACAGTTTAGTCGCATTAAGCACATTCACACCGTCCCACCATCGCCACCACGCATCTCTAGAACTTTTTCATCTTGAACTGAAACTCTGCACCCATTAAACACGAAGTCCTCTTCCGTCTCCCCCAGCCCTGGGTACCCCCCTCCTCCCCCATCTACTTTCTGTCTCGGTAACTGACTGCTCCAGGGACCTCAAATGAGTATTTGTCTTTTTGAGACTGGCTCATTTCACTTGGCATAACATCTTCAAGGCTCACCCACTCGGAAGCGTGTGCCAGCATATCCTTCCTTTTTAAGGCTGAATAATGTCTCCTTCTATCGCTAGACCAGGTTTTATTTATCCACGAGGCTCCATCATTTTTGTTGGCCCTAGTATGGCAGCAGCTAGGGTGACGCCGGCACACAGGAAGTGTCCAGGCTCATGCGGAAAGAAAGACTGAAGCGAAATAACCACCTTCTAGAAGCTTCAGCCATGGCTGTGGTCAGCATCTTCATTCTAAACCCATCAGTGCAAACATGCTTCACACAGAGCAGGTCTCTGCGCTGCCAGGAAGCAGCTGCATTTTTTCCTGGCCCCTCCACATGTCACTCAGCTGGGCAGGGGAGGTCACAAGGTAGAACTCGATGTCACTGGTACTTTTGAGTTTGTTCCTAGACATTCCACCAGCTTCTGCCTGGAGAACTGCTTCCTGTGAGCCAGGCTGGTCCCTCCCATCTTAGTGACCTTCTTTCTGGTGACTGGCTACTCTCTGTCACCCTGTCCTAACTTGGGGATCCCCCATTTTCCTCCCACATGTCATAACCCACATTGAAGGGGGTGGTAGGGGTGTCAATGATAAAATGCATCCCCCCCTTCTATGCCTGCAGAAAGCTTGGGGGTTTATGTAGTCCATTTTTCATGACAGGGAGGAAGAAGCCACTTCTAATTCCTCTTTGAACAAATTCCAGGAAATGAAGATTCCCTGTCCCACAGATGCACAGCAGGCAGCCTGCCCTGTCACGTTTGCACTGCATGGAGCCAGGCCAGCGTCCACAGGATGCTGCTCCAGCACAGAAGGATGCTGTGGGCTGGTGATGTCCTATTAGGAGGCAGCCGCCAGGGAACATGGGAAAGAGGCTGCTATGTCTTTCCACGAAAACTCCAGAACCTTCAACCCTCCTCTGGAGCCTCGTGGCCCGGAGTTTGATGGGGGCCCTTCTGTCTTCTGCTGTCAGCTTTGGACAGCTCAGTGCAGCAGTCTGTGACACGAAGTAATAATTGTCAGAAAGAGGTCAGGGCTTCACTGGCTGAGAAAACAAGAGGGTCCCTTAGGAGGAGAGGAGGTCCTGCTTATTAGCAGGTCAGGGGACCTTCCCCGGCTGACATTTGCATTGCTACCGCCTCATCAAGAAATCTGACGTCAGTGGCGTCCCTGTGCAGTCACCTTGGTGGTGTGGAGGTGGTGATGTGCCAGCCCTCCTGCAGAGTGGCACTTGGCAGATGGTTTTAAATGCCATCAGCATCATAATAGAAACAATAATAAATAATAATGATAAAAGGCACGTCACAGTTTTTTTTGTCTTACTACAAAAGAAAAAAAATAATCATAGACATTTTGGAGACCAAGGCAAAGCACACAGAATAAATCATCCATGATTTCAGGGCGCGCCACCACTATGGTGTAGACCCCTCTGGTCTCTGTCAAGGCCAGAGACGTGTGTGTGTATATGAGCTTGTGTGCACATGTACGCAGTGATGTGTTTATAGGTAACACTGCATTTATGACAGAAGTCAATCACCAGTACGCTAGGAGATCGCAGGCACTTCCATATTTAAATATTTTTTAAAAAGTGTTTATTCACAAACATCTTTTATGTCTTTCTCTCTAGCAGTGTTTTCTAAACTGTGTTCTACAAAACACACACACTCACTAATTAAAATGAAAGCCAGGAAATGCTGCAGACCACGCAGAGATTCACAGAGCCTGTAAATACCCTGCCAAGTCTGGCAGCAAGAAACCCTGTTTGCCCAGCAGCAGTGACCACAGACCACTTTTCTTCCCTTTAAACATCGTTTACCCAGCAGCAGGGCCCAGAGCCCACTTTTCTTCCCCTTAGATGGATGCATGCTAAAGTACGTGTTATAGGGAACCACATTTTCTCATAGCCCTTCCTTAAGCTGGTTGTACAAATCCTTTCCAGCTCACCTGGGCCCAAAAGAGGCTAATCCAATGTGGGGGAGTTTGAGAGGAAGGAGAGGAAAAGTGGCCCATTAGCACTTACAGGTCGCAATCCTAGGTAACTGAGCACATTTCCCAAATCTGCCCGGGTGAGGGATGAGGCAGATGCCACAAAAGAAATGAAAATCACTGGTTCCCTAATACATACAGAGATTCTCCCTCAAGAGCTTTCTTTTACTTTCTCACTTTTATAAAATCAAGAGAAAAAATAGAAAGGGGCAAAAGGCAGGGGCACAGAAGAACACACATTTGGAAACTGTTTTTAATGAAGAGCTGTGCTTTCTTTCGCAAAATTAGGATGAAAGCATACTGATTGCTTTTGTCATTTGGTTTTTCATTTCATAGATAACTAAGATTTTCTTAAGGCATTAGACTTCATTTTAAAAAAGAGAGAGAGCAAGCGAGCTTTACTGAGGTATAACTGATATACTAAAATCCCCTGACCATGTTTAATGTACATAATTTGGTGAGTATGGACATGTGAATACAGCAGATACCAGCACCACAACTAAGACTCAAATTGTAGTTTTCACGGACTGGAAGACGTCATATTGTCAAAATGCTGTGTAACCCAAAGTGACCTGCAGATTCAATGTAATCCTCCATTGAAATGCCAGTGGCATTCTTTTTTTTTTTTTTTTTGAGACAGAGCCTCAAGCTGTCACCCTGGGTAGAGTGCTATGGCGTCACAGCTCACAGCAACCTCCAACTCCTGGGCTTAAGCAATTCTCTTCCCTCGGCCTCCCAAGTAGCTGGAACTACAGGTGCCCACCACAACACCTGGTTATTTTTTGGTTGTAGTTGTCACTGTTGTTTGGCGGGCCCGGGCTGGATTTGAACCCGCCAGCTCTGGTGTATGTGGCTAGAGCCTTAGCTGCTTGAGCTGCAGGCGCCGAGCCACCAGTGGCATTTTTTACAATTGAAAAGCATACTGAAAATTCATATGGAACCACAAAAGACCTAGAATAGCCAAAATGATCTTGAGAAAGAACAACAGAGCTGAAGACATCATACTTCCTGATCTCAAAATAGTCACCAAATATGCCGCATGTGTGGGCCAACTCTGTGTACAATTTTGTAATGGATATTCTGTAAATAAGGGTAACTTTAGCTACAATTTCCCATTTTCCCAATGTATGACGACTTTGGGGACACCCTGCATATCCTATAAGGCAATTTTGATTATAGTAATCAAAATAGCAAGGCACTGAAAAAGGCAGACATACTGACCCACTGACAGTAGAAACCCCGGGAACAAACCCATATTTATGTAGCCACCCGATCTCCAACAAGCTGCCAAGAATACACGACAGGGGAAGGACATTCTCATCAACAACTGCTCGTGAAAAAACTGGAAATCCACATGCAAAAGATAAAAAAATGGACCCTTACCTCACAACATACACAAAAATCAACTCAAAATGGATTAAAGATCAAAACATAACACCTGAAACTATAAATCACCTAGAAGAAAATTTTCCCTATGTTGGTCTTGGCAATGATTCCTTGGATATGACAAAAGCAAAAAACAGGCAAGTATGAATTGAACTGAAAAGCACAGAAGAAACTTTTTTTTTTTTTTTGAAGGAAGAAAACATTTTTTAATGAGGAGCAGGAATTACAGTATTACCTTGTTTCTGAGATGATTTGCTTGCTTTGTGATACCGCAATACCAATATTAAAGAAATTCTTTGCTCATCCAGCATTATAACACTCCTAAGGATTACAAATATTTTAAATTACAGTGAGAGGAAAGAAAGGTTTATTTTTTTCTTTTTTGAGACAGAGTCTCAAGCTGTCACCCTGGGTAGAGTGCCGTGGTGTCATAGCTCACAGCAACCTCAAACTCTTGGGCTTAAGAAATTCTCTTGCCTCAGCCTCCCTGGGACTACAGGCACTCTCCACAACACCTGGCTATTTTTTTGGCTGTAGTTGTCATTGTTTGGCAGGCTTGGGCTGGATTTGAACCCGCCAGCTCTGGTATATGTGGCCAGTGCCCTAGCCACATGAGCTACAGGCGCCAAGCCTGGAAAGAAAGTTTTTATTGCAGAAATGAAAAGACAAAAAGCAAAAGCAAAGTCAGTTCTTTTAAGGAGCAATAGGACCTGGAAATAATGCCACTGAAGCAACTTATAAATTAGCTTGTATTCTTGGGGAGGAAGGGAAGCCATTCAGTTATGCAGAAATTGTGAAAGAATACATTGTCGAAGTTGTAGGATGTTTACTTCAATCTCAATAACATTTCAAAGTACAAACATTGCTTTAAAAGCGTACCATAACTGATCAGGAGAATGAATTAGCCTTAAACTTAACAGAACAACTTCATGCAATACTTCAAAAGGAAAATACATGTTCTTCAATTGTTTTGGATGAATCAAATGACATAGCTGTCTGAGTGCAGGTTTTATACTTCATTTGGGTCATAACAGAAGACTTTCTTTGCTACAAAGAGTTACTCCCTTTGGGAACTCTTGAGGACACAACACAGGGAATAGTATCTTCAACTTTCAAGATACATGTTGTGAAGTTGGACTGAATTTGGTAAATTTAGTGTATGTACAGACAGTGCATCATGACAGGAAAACATGAAGAGTTTATGGTGCAGATAAAAAGTATATTAACAGATCCAGATGCTTCTAGATGCTGTCATTTCTTTTTATTGTATCTTGCATCAGCAAATCTCTAGCACAGAAGAAACATTTAACAGAGTGAAAAGATAACCAACCGATGGAATGAGAGAAAATATTTATAAACCACACATCTGATAAGGGGTTAATAGCCAGCATATGAGAAACTCCCACAACTCAACAGAACAAAAAAAAAAAAAAAAAAAATCAGAAAACCCACAACCAAAAATGTACAAAAAATTTGAATAGACATTTCTCCAAAGACGACATATAAATGGCCACCAGTTATACAAAATGTGCTCAATATCATGGATCATTAGGGAAATGCAAATTAAATAACTCTTTAAAACATAATTTAATTGCTTCCTATTGTTCTATCTTGCAGACAGAAACCAAAATTTTTTGCCCATGTGTCACTTATCCATTTGCTGCTATTGGCTTCAAGTTCACCCTTCGTTACCTGCAAATACCTGGGTCGGCTCCAAGCGTTTCTCCTTTAGAGTGGGTGCAATGCCAAACTGTCAGTGGAGGGCATACACAACTAGTCTGTTTTTCTCTTTTAGTACAGTATTCAATAAATTACATGAGACACTCAATACTTCATCATAAAATAGGGTTTGTGTTGGATGGTTTTGCCCAAGTGTAGGTGAATGTAAGTGTTCTGAGCATGTTTAAGGTATGATGTTCAGTAAATTAGGTGGATTAAATATATTTTTGACTTAACAATATGTTCAATTCTGAAGGGTTTAATCAAGAGGTAACCTCATGGTAAACCAAGAATCATCTGTAGCTAACCAGAACCTAACCCAGGTGTCCTCAAACTGCAGCCCACAGGCCACATGAAGTGGTGTGAATTGTATTTGTTCCCATTTTGTTTTTTTCTTCAAAATAAGGTATGTGCAGTGTGCATAGGAATTTGTTCATAGTTTTGTTTTTTTTTTAAACTATAGTCTGGCCCTCCAACGGTCTGAGGGACAGTGAATTGGCCCCCTGTTGAAAAAGTTTGAGGACGCCTGACCTAACCTGCTGGGGTTTTATCATAGACCAACACCCTAGCGGAAGAGATACACCCAATTCCTACTTGAACCATCCTCTCCCACATAAAGCAGGAGGCTTAGAAGCAGCTGCACAGCTAAGAGACGGAGACCTAATCACAGGGTTACAGACCACTTCCCCCTCCCACTCACCACATGATGAAAGGTCTATTCATAGCAGTTACTTATAACTAGTACATCATGTTTGGCTAGCAAGAAAAAATTACAAGACATATTTAAAAGGCAAAAATCCACAATTTGAAGAGACAGAGTAAGCACCAGAACCAGACTGAGATATGGCAAGAAGGTTGTATTATCAGACCAGGAATTTTAAATAATTTTGATTAAGATCCTAAGGGGTCTAATGGATAAAGCAGACAGCATGCAAGAACAGATGGGCAATGTAAGAAGAGGGATGGAAATCCCCAGAAAAGTACCACAAGAAATGCTGTGCTCTGCAAAATTATCCTTCACAGGTGAAGGAAAAATAAAGACTTATCCTAGGCAAACAAAAATTGAGGGAATTTGTTGCCAGTAGATCTGTCTCAGAAAAAATGTTCAAAAGAAGCTTTTTGGAGAGAAGGAAAGTGATATATGTTAGAAACTAGGATCTGTGTAAAGAAAACAGTACCCTTACATTACTCTGAAATTAAAAAAAAAAAAAAGAACAAACATTGGCAAGGAATAAGTAAAATTTTTTCTTCTTTTTATTTTGACTGATCTAATAGGTATTAGTTTGTTCAAACTAATAATAGCAGCAATGTAGTCAATTCTGTATGCTGTGTGTCTGATTACATGGGTTTCTGCACAAGCGAAATAAATGAAAGGAATGATGCAGGAGACAGGAGGGGGATTCGGATTATATTTTGAATGTAAGATGGGTACTCACCCTACCTACGAAGTAGTATAGTGTAAAGCAGATTTGGATTCGTTATAAATGTATATTGCAAATTCTGGGGCAACCGTTAACAAAAGTAAAAAAAAAAAAACCTAATATACTGAGAAAAAAATAGAATCATATAAAATACTCAATTAAAATCACAAAAGGCAGGGCAGCACCAGCCCCATAAACTGAGGGTGGCAGGTTCAAACCCAGCCCTTGCCAAATTGCAACAACAACAAAAAAATAGGAATGGATTAACAAGCTGTGGTATATGTATACCGTGGAATACTATTCAGCCATTAAAAAAATGGAGACTTTCCATTCTTCGTATTAACCTGGATGGAAGTGGAAGACATTATTCTTAGTAAAGCATCATAAGAATGGAGAAGCTTGAATCCTATGTTCTCAATTTTGATATAAGGACAATTAATGACAATTAAGGTCACGGTGGGGGTGGGAGAAGGGGAGAGCAGAGAGAGAAAGGAGGAGGGAGTGGTGGGGAAAGGAAGAGCAGAGAGAGGGAGGGAGGAGGGTGGGGCCTTGGTGTGTGCCACACCTTTTGGGGGCAAGACATGATTGCAAGAGGGACTTTATCTAACAAATGCAATCAGTGTAACCTGGCTTATTGTACCCTCAGTGAATCCCCAACAATAAAAAAAAGAAAAAATAGCCAGGTGTTGTGGCGGGCACCTGTAGTCCCAGCTGCTCAGGAGGCTAAGGCAAAAGAATCACCTAAACCCAAGAGCTGGAGGTTGCTGTGAGCTGTGATGCCACGGCACTCTACCAAGGGTGACAAAATGAGACTCTGTCTCTTAAAAAAAAATAAAACACACATAAAAGGCAGAAAAAGAGTGGAAGACAAAAATAGTAGCAAAGACAAATGTGACAAATAGAAAATTTTTTGGTTGATATTAATCCAGCTGTACATGCAGTCACTAATGGAGAGGAAGCAGGAACAGGTTTAGTGATTTCAAACAGAGCGGTCTTCAGAAAAGTTATCAGGGACAAGAAAGGTATTACATAATAATAAAGGGATCAATTCTTCAAGAAGATACAATAATCCTTAACAGGTGTGCGCTCAACAAATCAGTATCAAAATACACACAGCAAAAACTGATACAACTGTCAGCAAGGCCAGGCACAGTGGCTCATGCTTATAATGCTGGTACTATGGGAGACTGAGGCAGGAGGATGCTTGAGGTCAGGAATTCGAGACCAGTCTAAGCAAAGTGAAACCCCATCTCTACTAAAAATAGAAAAATTAGCCAGGGTGGGGGTACATACCTATAGCCCAAGCTAGTTGGGGAGCTGAGGCATGAGGTTTGCCTGAGCCCAGGAATTTAAGGTTGCTGTGAGTTAGGCTGAGGCCATGGTACTCTAGCTTAGGTGACAGGGTGAGACTCTGTCTCCAAAAAAACAAACAAAAATCACAACTGCAAGGAAAAATAGAGGTATCTATTATCGTAGTTGGAGACTTTAATATCCTTTTTTCATAAATAGACAGATCCAGCAGGCAGAAAATCCACAAGGACATAGTTGAATTTAACAACACTTTTAGTCCACTGGATATAATAGATATCTATGGACTACTTTACCCCACAACCACAGATTATATATTATCTGGAACTTACATGGACTATTCACCAATACAGACCATATTCTGGGCCATAAAACACACCTTGATAAGCTTAAAAGAACAGACATCGTTCAATGTCTGTTCTTGGGCCACAGTGGAATTAAACTAAAAGCCAACAGAAATATGCCTAAATGCTTGGAGATTAAACAATACACCTCCAAATAACACTGGGTCAAAGAAGAAATCAAGATAAATTAAAAATTGAACCAAATGAAAATGAAGTTGTAACTTATCAAAATTTGTGAAATGCAGTCAAAGTATCACTTAGAGGGAAATTATAGCATTGACTATACATATTACAAAAGAAGAAAGATCTAAAACTAATCATCTAAGCTTCTGTCCTAGAAAAAAAAAAAAAAGCAAGGGGAGCAGAAAATCAGCAGAGAAAAAAAAAAAATCAATAAAACCAAAATCGAGTTCTTTGAAAAGATAAATAAAATCAAAAGCCTCTAACCAGCCTACCTAAGAAACAAAGAAAAAGGACACAAATTACTAATTTCAGATATTAAAGAGGTGTCATCACTATAGATCCCATGGACAATAAAAAGATAATCCAGGAATGCTATGAATAACTATCACAAACTTGATATTCTAGATGAAATGAGCCAATTCTTTGAAAGATACAATCTGTCAAAACTTGAACAGGAAGAAACAGACAATCTGACTAGGTACATCTCAAAGAAATTCGGTCAATAATTTATAAGCAAAATTAAAAGCACAGGCCCAGATGGGCTCACTGGTAATTCTACTAAACATTTAGGAAGAAATTACAGAAATTCTTTACAATCTCATTCAAGAGATAAAAGCAGAGGTAATACTTTCTATCTCATTCTCTGAGGCCAGTGTCACCCTAATACAAAAAAAAAAAAAAAAAAACAAGGACAAGAAAAACTACAGAACAATATCGTTATCGAACCGAGATATAAAAATTCAACAAAAGAATTAGCGAATTTAATTCAACAATGTATAAAAAGAATTATACACAACCAAGTAAAATTTATTCCAGTTATGAAAGATTGGTTCAACATCTGAACATCAATTAATGTAATTTATCCTATCACTGAGCTAAAGAAGAAAACATCACCTGACATCAGTAGATGCAGAAAAAGCTTAGAACAAAGTTCAGCTTTCATCCATGACTAAAAACCCTCAATGAACTAGAAATAGAAAACTTCAACATGATAAAGAAAAAAAACATCTACAGCTCACATCACACTTAATGGCAAAAAACATCAAGCTTTCACACTAAGGTTAGGTCACTTCTCATTTCAACACTGCACTGACAATCCTAGCCAATGCAATAAGACAAGAAAAGGAAATAAAAGGCATACAAATAGGGAATGAAGAAATAAAAATTGTCTTTTTTGGCAGATGATATCTATGTAGAAATCTGAAAGAAAACACAGAAAAACTGGAACTAATAAGAGATTATAGCAAAGTTACGTAACACAAGATGAATATACAAAAGTCAACTGCTTTCCTACATGCCAAAAGAATAAGTGGAATTCGAAATTAAAACAATTCATTTACATTAGCACTCCCCAGAATGAAATACTTAGACTTGAATCTAATTAAATATGTGCAAGATCCAGATGGAGAAAACTACAAAACTCTGATGAAAGAAATCAGAGAAGAACTAAATGAATAGACTTGGTGCCTGTGGCTCAGTGGTGAGGGTGCCACCCACATACATCGGGGCTGGTGGGTTTGAACCTGGCCCCGGCCTGCTAAACAACAATGCCAACTACAACAAAAAAAAAGCTGGGCATTGTGGCAGGCACCTGTAGTCCCAGCTACTTGAGAGGCTGAGGCAACACAATCTCTTGAGTCCAAGAGTTTGAGGTTGCTGTGAGCTGTGACACCACAGCACTCTACTAAGGGCAACATAGTGAGACTCTGTCTCAAAAAATAAAAAACAAAACAAAACGAAACAAAACAAAAAGACAGAGGAATAATCCATGAATTGGAAGACTCAGTATGCGTCCAGCTATCAGTTCTTCCCAACTTGGTCTATAGATTCAATGCAATCTCAAATCAAAACCCCACCAAATTATTTTGTGGATATCAACAAACTTATTGGGAGAGGAAAAAGAGCCAGAATAGCCAATACAAAATTGAAGAGAGAAACAAAGTTGGAGGACTAACACTGCCGGACTTTCAGACAGTAATAAAGCTACAGTAATCAAGACAGTAGTGTTGGCAAAATAGCAGGCAAATGGATCAATGGAACAGAATAGAGATCCCGGAAATACGGCCCCCATCAATACAGTCAACTCACCTTTGACAAAGGAGCAAAGACAAGGTACTAGAGAAAAGAATCTCACTAAATGGTGCTGGAACACGTAGACAGCCCACATGCCAACATGAATTAATAAATCTAGGGAAAGATTTATTTACCTTACACCCTTCACAAAAATTAACTCAACATGGATCACAGACCTCCATATGAAACCCAAAACTATAAAACTCCTAGAAGATAATGTAGAAAACAAATCTAGATGACCTTGAATTTGACAATGACTTTTTAGATACAGTACTAAAGGCACAGTTCATGGAAGAATAAAGTGAATTTCTTTAAAATTAAAAGTTTCTTCTCCACAAAGGACATCATCAAGGGAATGAACAAAGACAGACCACAGGTAGGGAGAAAATATTTGTGAATAACATATCGGATAATGGACTATTACCCAAATATACAAAGAACTCGTAAAACTCAATAATAAGAAAGCAACCTAAGAAATAGGCCAAAGAGCTCCACAGACATCTCACCAAAGCAGATATGTAAAACGGCATTCTAGACCCTTGAAGTAATCCACTGACCAGCTGCAAGGACCAGCTTCTCTTTCTGTCGCAAACACCTCAATGAGTTGCGTCCCTGCCCTTGCAGAAAGAGGGGTGTGAGCCTCCCTGTCAGAGAAAGCAGGATCCATTCCCTCCACAGCCATTTTTACAAACTGCCACCTTCAGCCCCTCTCCTGTCCACATTGGTCTAGTTCTGCGGGCTCCACTTTTGGAATTGGCTGAAATTTCTTTAGTTCCATTTTCCACCAGCTCTCGTTCATGGCAAGGGTGGTGCTTCACGGCACAGCCAATTGCCAACTCTCTACCGAAGTGCCCGTGTCCTCAGCTATCAGGGAGCGAGGCCGACTCTTCCTGCCGAAGGATGACAAAGGAGCTAATACTCAAAGATTTGGTCAAGCCAGCAAGGACGAAATCAGAAAAGCAGAAATCAGAATCCCGTGTGAGCTGGGCCGAGCCACACAAATCCGCTCGTGTTTCAGCTTCTATCAACAAAAAAGGGCTGCATTCACCAAGGATGCCCCAGAGGGCAAACCTGTTTCCCGCTGGACCTTACCACGCCCACTGTGGCTGCGGGGTGGCCTGTGATGTCAGACAGACACCACCTGCCCAGCTTGAGAAACTGAGAGAATTGGAAAACTTAGGAGGTTAGTAGATCTTTTTAAAAATAAATGAATAAATAAACATGCACAGATTCTTTTAATCTTACCCAAGCTTTTATTTATATAAGAACAAAGTAGTGTCGCCTCACTAAAATCTCCAGCTCTTATAAAGCGCTACCAAACTTTAGCTTAAGTTGAAGAGTCTTTCTGGAACTTTGTTTTAAGTGGTAGAAATCTCGGGAGCAATAGTCACTCTGGGTTCTCTCCTTCCCGCCATCCTATGTGATAAAGGCAGTCCTGGCTAATAATAGGCAGAGAAAAGCAAAAACCCCTCTACCATGGGCTCTTATCTACCACTCTGCTTTCATTTCTGTAATTACAGGGGAAAAAAACCTACCTAGGCACACAGCAGCCGGGCAGCTCCTGCCCCCGGCCTGAATCCGCCCAATCAGGAACAAGCTCACCCTGGTTACCACGGGCAACCACCACTTGTCCCTACACTCTAAGGCCTTCGCACAAACAAATACTTCAGCAGTATTGAAAGGCCTTTCTTTGTGAAGGAGGACTCCCGCCTCATACCTTCAACTTCATCATGAAACTTCAGACCCACCTGCTTTATTTTCGTTCCAAATGCTCAAACATTGTCAACAGAACAGCTGGTAAATACACAGTATTCAGCAGTTCCCTCCAAACTGGCAAGCCAAGGTCAAACCACGGGGTGGCTCAGCCGGGATGTTAATAATGTCACTTGTAGAAGTAATTTTGTTTACAGAAGACAGCTGGTGACAAGACCCTGTTTGCTCTAACAGATGATATCATAAACTAACCTCTATCTAAAATGCAGGCATACCTTGGAGATATCTCTGCTTTGGCTTCAGACCATCACAATAAAGCAGATATTGCAATAAAGCTGATCACACAAATGTTTTTGGTTTCCCAGTGCATATAAAAGTCAGGTTTATACTATACCGCGGTCTACTGAGTATGCAACAATTATGCATAAAATGTACACACCTTAATTTAAAAATACTTTATTGCTAAAAAGAACGCTGATACAGACATGCAGTGAGCACAAGCTCAAAGCAAAGTGGCCACAAACCTTCGATTTGTAAAAAAATGCAATATTTGCAAAGTTCTATAATGTGCAATAGAATGAGATTACATATGCCTGCGCTCTGCATGAAGGCGAGATTCTCAGTTCAGGAAAGCCACCTGTTCAGTTGCCTACATGACATCATTCTCCAGGCGCCAGATAATGAATCATATGATAGCTCCCTACCTTGCTTTCCCAACTTCTCTTGCAAGTAGGGGTGGCTGTGACCTACTTCTGGCCGATGATACCTAAATGGGAGCTGGCAGAGAATTCTTCTGGGAAAACTTGCTTTCTCATTTAAGGAATAGATGTAACTGGTTCTACTCCCCACCTCCCCTCTTTCTTTACCTCAGATGTGATGTCTGAAGCTGTAGCATCTATTTTGCAACCATGAAGCAAAGAAAGGGCTTGAGTACATGTCTTAGTCGGTTTAGGCTGCTAAATGAAATGCCATAAACTAGGTTGCTTGTGAACAACAGAAATTTCTCACGGTTCTACAGGCCAGGAAAGCCAAGCCCAAGGCATCGGATTTGGTGTTTGATAAGAGCCTTGCTCTCTGTTTCCTACAAGGCCTCCAAGGTGGCAGGTGCTATCTCTTGGCTGAGGGAGAGTGGATGATAAAGGAATTAAGGGTGAGGAAGGAGACCCCACCTCCATCTCAAGGCTGAGCTCCAGAGCTCTCAAAGGGACAAAGGCCAAAGAAGAATGACCAGGAAATGTGCTGGAGGGTACACCGAGACTAGACTCTTATCCTGAAGAAAAAAAAAAAAAAAACAGAGCAGAGCACCAGAAACCAGAAGAGAAGTGTGTTCTATAGCTGCGGCCTTGAGGGGTCACTGTGCTGCCCTCAGCAGTCAGAGCCTGACCTCGCTCCAGCTGGCAGAGGAGAAACCTTAACAGAGCCCAGCTCCAGTATCACAGGCAGAGCAAGGAGGGATGGATTTGGAGCTGAGAGATGATAAATCAACAGGGGATTTCATTTGGGGGCCTTTAATGTCTCTGGTGAAACAAAACCGGAGGGGCTTCTGTTGGCTTTGGTATTGTACATGTGCTGTGCCGTCAAGCGGTCCCTGCATCACCCTCTGGGGAGCCAGGCACGTACACTGGCACCCAATGGAAAGTGTGTTCTTGGCTCCAATTAATATCCCATTCTGATCCGTGAGGGGCACAAGAGCTGAACTTTCATTTTAATGCTCTCATGAGGATGTAAGGCACTGACGGAGAACGTGCAGGAGGTAGGGCTGTCACTCTCTGCCGCCCCCCAGGGAACATGGAGAGTGAGGAACCCTCACCACCCCTCAGGCCACACCTACCTGGGCTGCATCGGCTGGGCGGTTAAGTCCCTGACTGTTTGAAGGACACCTGGGTACAATTCCTTTTTCCAGTCTCTGGTGGGACAGGTTTGACCGCTGAGCCCAGCCACTGTGCTTTTTCTTTCTTCTTGCCAAGGTGCCCAAGTGTGGTCAGGTTTGGTTTCTACACCCTGGGCAGCAGGTCGCAGTGTGGTAAGAGCCTGTGTTTCAAGGTTGTGGCTGCAGGGCAGAGGCTGCTGTAGGAGCCACCAGCATCATGAGCTAGACCTGCCCAGCGAGGTCATGCACCAGCCCAACTGACGCTTAAGTGGTGCCTCCCGGCCACTCCTTATATCTTTAGGTCCCTTAAAACTCAACAGGCAGGACTGGGCCAAGGCAAGCCTACACATTCCTGAGCAACTTTTACTAATGACATTAACAACAGCCACCTGTGCTGTGGACTGAATGCTGTGTCCCCTGCCCCCCAGATTTAGACGTTGAAATCTAACTCTCAAGGTGATGGTATTAGGAGGTGGGGCCTTTGGGAGGTGATTAGATCATAAGGGTGGAGCCCTCATAAGTGGGATTAGTGCCTTCTATATGGCTGAAGAGACTGGCGTTCTCCCCGTCCACCAGGTCAGGTCAGAGCCAGAGAAAGCCAATTATGAGCAAGACATCCCTCACCAGAACCTGGCCAGGCTGCACCCTGATCTCAAACTTTTAACCTCCAGAACCGTAAGAAATTTCGATTATTCATTTACTACGATACTGTGTTAGAGCGGCACACACGGACTAAGACACCCTGACTCCTAACCACAGATGCTGGGCAGGCCTGTGTCGACTTCCTCATCTGCAGTCTAACACCCTGACAAGGGCCAGGACAGAGGGGACTCACCTATCTGCATCTGGTAGTTCTCAGAGGAACTTCTGAGACCCTGGACTCAGCATGACAAGTCACAGGAACGTAGCACAAGCCCAGAACCAGAGACCACAGAAGGATCCCGCTGGGAGGGTGTGCCAGCATGTGAATTCACAAACACCCAGGAGAGCTGGTGGCAGCAGAGTGCACACCGGGTCGCACCAGAGCTCTCCTCGAGAGAGGGAACTCCGCTCTTCATCCACCACGCAGCAGAAGGCAAGCCAGTCGTGTCCTGAACAGCACTTCTGTTCAGCAAGCAGTGGCCACAAGAACAGAGATTCTGAAACTTTAAGAGGCCATAAATCTTTTGCCAACGGCACCCGGCTCCCAAGCATGTGTACGTGAATAAATAAAAGACGAAAGCTGTCACTGAGACGCTGCTGCGTTCGGATGGACACGGGACAGCGGACTCAGGGGAGAGCAACATAGCCCACCACGGCCTGACGGCATGTCCAGGGGCAGCTGCCTGCTGGGCACCATTTTCCAGAAGCCCTGAGCAAAGTGCACAGTTCCCAGGAGGCTGCAGAGGGAGGACACGCAGAAGGACCCGCAGGCCTGTGGACACCCCTCTGAGGACAGTGAGGCCGGCCACCCCTATCTGGGGAGGTGGACACAGGTCTTCAGCACCAAGTTCACATTCAGCCACAGAACAAAGCACTTTGGGGCAAAAAGAACCACTTGTCTGGGCCCTGCATTCAGCGGTCCTTGTGGGGAAGGCTGTACCTGAGAAAGTCTGGCCTTGAAAGCCAGTTTCTGTATTGAGAGCTGCCTACAAAGACCCCACAGTCCCCGCCGCCTGCTTGGACTGAGGCTTTGTCCTTGATTTAAAAACACTCTTCTCCCTGCAGACCTCGAGGCGGGAGCTGTAAGGAATCGCAACAAGGCCCTTGATGTGAGGCAGAATTAACCCGACTCACTCCTCCTGCTGAACCCGACAGGACACTTGAAATGCAGACTGTCCCCATGAAGCTCATTCTCCAGGACCACATGTCAAGGCTGTGAGCCCAGGGAAGCTTCAGGGATGATTTGCAATAGGATTAGCGTTGAGTTTGCACTGGGGAGCGGGAGGGGAGAGGTTTTTTTCTCATCTGCTTTTCATTTGCAAGCACACCTTTCTAATCAAGTGCCCGGACATAACATTTCCTTGGGACTGGAGAGAATGTGTCATGCCTGGACCTGGGGGCTGGCGGAGGGAGGCACTGTGGAAGCCTCTGGAAGGAGGCAGAGCTTGACATGTGGAGTGTTCTGCTTCCATCTCAGCAGCAGCTGGGTGGGGAAGGGGTGCAGTGAAGATCAGACACGCACCCACCCGTGAGTCATTCCAGGTGTCCTGAGCACTTCCTACACGCTAGAGCCACAGTTGGGGAGGGAGGAGAAACCACTCGGGGACAAAGGGAAGATGGGATTATGGACTCCAAGTCAAACTGTACACGGTAATAAATGTTCACTGCTGCTTAAAGCTGCTCAGTTTTGGGGTGATTTAGTTGGGATGTTATAATGAAAGCCCCAAAATGTGGGCATGGCTCTAGACCCTGGCAGAGAACAGAAGCTGGAAGGACTTTGGGAAAAGTGTCCATGCAACCTTGAAGACCCTTCAAAAATTGTTCAAAGAAGTATGGTTTGGGGGAAGCCTTTAAAAAAAAAAAAAAAAAGAAAAAGGTTTACTGTGAACAGTTACATGGGAGAGGCAGGACGTTTCCCAGTGCTGTTGCTGGAAGTAACACGGAAATAGAAACCACATCTGTGTCCTGGGTGATCCAGCTAAGGAGACAGCCAGGTCGAGTGTTGACGGTACCATCCGATTTCTTCTCACTGCTTCCAGCAAAACGTGCGAAGACGTCGGCTAAATGAAGAACTGTCCAACAAAGGGAGCCACACCTGCCTGGTTTTGAAAATTCTCAATCTGTCAGATGGCAAATGATACTAAAATTAACAAGGAAAAAATAAGGACAGGGCATTGTCAGGAAAATCTGAAGATGAATTCAAGAGCATGCCTGGGCTGCCAAAACGAAGAGCACGGCCTGGGTGTTTTCTCACAGTTGTGGAGGCCGGAAGTGCAAGATTAAGGCTCCATCAGGACTGGTTTCCGGGGAGGCCTCTCCCCCTGACTTGCAGACAGAAGCCCCCTCTTTGCACACAGGAGACAGGCTGAGATCACTGGTGTCTCTTACTCTTCTCATGAGGACACTATTTCTATGGGGTTAAGGCCCCCTGAGGATGACCTCATTTAACCTTAAAGTGGGTCCTGTCTCCAAATACAGTCATTTTCGGGTTGAGGACTTCATATGGATTTGGGAGGAGGCCCAATTCAATTCACAACAGACTCTAAAACCCTTTGTTCCCACCTTGGAAAGACCGAGGGTGCTGCTCAAACAATGGGACTTCTAAACAGATAATGTCCCTTGGCCTTCTCAGCAGACAACCCAGCTAGAAAAGGGCTTATATGAGAGGTATGTGTGAGTGAGCATTTTTTATTATTTGAGGGAGCCCCATTGAGATTTCCAGGACACTCAGAGTGTTCTTTAAGAGAACTGTATTGGGGAAAAGAGTGTCAGCTTAGATTGAAGAGGACAGAAATGGCACAAATGGAAAAGATAAATTTGGATCCTAAAACTTCGACAGGCAGGAGAAGACAGCTTTCCTGTTATAAGGACACTCTGCCAGCTCTATGGAGAGGTCTATATGGCAAGGAATTGAGGCTTCCTGGTAACAGCAAAACTGACTTGCAGGCCATACACACAAGATACGGGTGGGGGTGGATCCTCTAACCTGCTTCAGAGGGCTGCAGCCTCCGCTGACATTTCTATTGTAACATCAGGAAACAGTCCAAGCTAAACTATTCTATTAAAAATATAGGCTTGGCTCAGCACCTATAGCTCAAGCGGCTAGGGCACCAGCCACATACACCTGATGGGTTTGAAACCAGCCCAGGCCCGCCAAACAACGATGACAACTACAACCAAAAAATAGCCAGGCATTATGGCGGACACCTGTAGTCCCAGCTACTTGGGAGGCTGAGCAAGAGAATCGCCTAAGCCCCAAGAGTTTGAGGTTGCTGTGAGCTGTGACACTACGGCACTCTATCAAGGGTGACATACTAGGACTCTGTCTCCAAAAAAATAAATAAAATAAAATAAAAATATAGGCTTGGCGCCTGTAGCACAGTGGTTACAGCACCGGCCACATGCCCCAAAGCTGGCAGGTTTGAACCCAGCCCGGGCCAGCTAAACAACAATGACAACTGCAACAAAATAATAGCTGGGCATTATGGTGGGCACCTGTAGTCCCAGCTACTTGGGAGGCTGAAGCAAGAGAATCTCTTAAGCCCAAGAGTTTGAGGTTGCTGTGAGCTGTGACACCACAGCACTCTCTCGAGGACAACATAATGAGATTCTGTCTAAAAATAAAGAAAGAAAGAAAAATACACTCAGGGCCACATATCAACATTTTGGTTAATGACAGACCAAATACATAGTATGGCACCTCCATTGAGTCAGAATACTACATTTTACTGTACTTTTTCTATGTTTAGATACACAAACGTTTATCATCTTACAATTGCCTACAGTATTTAATACAGTAACATGCTGTGAATGTTTGTAGCCTAGGAGCGGTAGGTACACCAGATACTCTGGGTGTGGTAGGTGCTACCGTCTAGGGGTGTATAAGTGTACGCTATGACATTCACACAACGATGAAATCGCCTAATGATGCATTTCTCAGAATGTATCTCCATTGCTATATGACATGACTATACACTCGAATTCCTGATGCACAGAAACTGCATATTGTTTTAAGCCACTATATTTGGGGCTATTTGTTACACAGCTATAACTATCACAGCATTGAAATGAGTACTGTAAAAGATTATCCTCCAACCTACTTCAGCATAAGAAATCTAATCCATCAGTTATGGTGGAAGCAGTGACGTGGTTCCAAGAGCATTTGAGGAACTTGATACTTTTAGACAATTTAATAAAGGGTTGTTAGAATCTGAGGATTAGGTTAATAAAAATAAAACAAAACGGGCTAATACACACATCCTATAGAGTAATAAACTACAACATTTGGGGTCATCTTTTCAACCAGACAGAACTTATTTTCCTCTCTATCAAAAATTGAGAGTTCACGTAACACTTCTGGGCCCCTGAATTGATAGGAAACAGGAAGTAGGCTAAAGCCTGGTTGGGGAAAGGGCATCCTGTGCACTGCCTGGCGTCCCTGGGATGTTTGGTTACACCCGTGGTCTTACCCTCTGATTGTCAGTAGCTCCCCAGCTCCAGTCATGACAATCAAAAATGGCTCCCCCTAGTGTAAAACTTCCCCAGGGGGCTCAGGGCTGTGAACCACTGCCTTAGATTATTAAATAATCCTTGGGCATACGAAGGATTATTAAATGATGCTCATTTTGACACCAAAATGACATGCCATTGAAGGAGTAAAGGACGTGCCATCCCCTAAACATGCTGGTTTAGTATGCGCTTTATTTCAAGTTGAAAACACTGGAGAAATTTTAGTTTCAGAAAAGGCAAGCTGACCTGTCTTCTGCAGGGCAAAGAAACAGCCCAGATCTCCAGAGACTGGGACCTGAGCACTGCAATGGACCGGGATGAACACACTGAACGACGAGGTGACCCTAACCCCCCCCACCAGTTATAACCCTCTTATATATCTCCTAGTGATCCCCTTGACACTTGCTGGTCCTGTCCGGTTTTCTTTATCCTGTCATTTCTTCCCAAATTTATTATTGTTTGTCTAAAAAGTATAAAAGTTCTTTGACCTGGGCAGCACCTGTGGGCTTAAAGGAGTAGGGTGCCGGCCCCATATACCAGAGGTGGCGGGTTCAAACCCGGCCCCAGCCAAAAAAAACCTGCAAAAAAAAAAAAAAGTTCTTAGGCCACTTCTTAAGAATTCCCTTTCCCATGACGATCCCCACGCACCTGTGAAATAAACACCACCTGTCTGCTTTTCTCTTGTTCATCTGTCTGGCATCAATTTGTTTCTAGATCCAGCCAGAGCCCACCTAAGGGCTAACGGGACTGGAGGGATCGGTCTCTTTCACCTCTGCCTCAAAGGGGACAGAAAAGAGGGGAACACAGGTTGGGGCCCAGTGTCGGGCCAAACAGCATCCAAGGGCAGTGGGTAAGGACTTTCCCCAAGTAGCCTGGCAGCAGCGTCCTTGTGAGAGGACAGAGGCGGGGCAGGCAGAGAGGTGAGGAGAAAAGGCCAGCAGAGCCCCAGGCCCCAAGGTTTTTACTTTTTGTTTATTCTGTTACCCTTTTAAAACCACTGGAAATCTGCAAGCAGAATTTATCTAGCAAAAAGAGAGGAAATCTGAATTCACCTTTGGGGCAAATTGATTCTTTGTTTTGGGAAGAACACAGCAATGAGCCTTTGATTACTAAACATAAAGCAAATAGTCACTAGCCTTCGGAAACCATGGGCCTGAATGCAGATGTGGTAGGGCTAGAAGCTGCGCATTCTGAGTAGAGTCAATAGTAGAATCAGAACTGATTCTGGGGGGGAAAAAAATCAGTTGGTAGGGGAGGCTTAGGAAAGGTTTCTTTTCTTAGGATGGGTTTGTGAAGACTGCACACAGCCTCTGTGGGTTCTGGGGCCTCTTCCGTAGGTTCTGGGGGCAGCGTGCTCCTCTAAATATGCATTCGCATGAGTGCGGAGGTGGAGAATTCCCCACAGTGTCCTCACCCCTGAAGAAAGCCCAGAATAAGGGCCTGGCGGGGGACTTGCTGTGTCGAGGTGCCGGGGAAGGCTGCTGCCGCAGGCCCGGTGAACACCTTGATGCCAGAGGATTATAATCTGAGGGACCAGGCTCATCAGGGTGGGGACTCATTTCCCTACTAGTCCCTGAGGCTAAGGGTGGGCACCCCTCAGACACAGTGGGCATGTCTGATGTCACACACCCTAGGGACAGCCTGGCCCAGAGATGGGAGATGAGGGACAGATGCTGTCCTCAGACTGCGTCTTATAGCAGCTGGGGTGGACGCTCGGTCAGGGATAACACACCCTCCTCCCAGGGGAAGTGGCGGCCCCTCTTTCCCATGAGAGCCACCTAGAAGCCAGGTAGGGAGGGGCCCAAGGACAGACCCACCTAGAAGCTCTAACGGTGGCCACATCCAGTAGACTTCTAAGTCACCCACCCTGTCCTCCTTCTTTATCTCTAACTCTCAGGGAGTCTGGTTTCAGGACAGTCACCATGATGCAGGAATTTAAGGGAAACCCGTCCTGTATCTGAACTGCAGGTCCTGATGCCTGGGTACATTGTCAGGGCAGCAACCTGAGGGGATGGCTATGCGGTGCCCAGCTCCACACCAGAAGTGTCTGAGACCCTGGGCTGGGAGGGGACCCCAGATGAACGAGTCACAGAATTAACAAGCAGCTGGGGGACTCGTGGAAAGGTGAAGTAGGGCTGAATTGACAGTCACAGACAGCGGGGGCTTGGACAGGCAGGCTATCAACAATGACAACCATGACAGGCAGACAGATGACAGAGACAGAGGTGTAGGAGGGAGGGAGGAAGACTTACGTGTCAGGAGGACGACTAGACAGATGATGGATGGTGAATAGCTGGGTAGAAGGAAAGAAGATGAAGATGGATGGATGGACGGCCAGGAAGGCTACAGATACAGGCTGCGTGGATGGACAGGCTGACGTTGGCACTGGATGAATGGATAGGAAGGTAGGTGGATGGCAGGGAAAGAAGAACGTGTGAAAGAAAGAGAGGAAAGGAAGGAAGGAAACGAAAAGATAGAGCTGGAGGTATAAGACAGATGATAAATACACAGGTGGAGGGCGGGTGGATGGATCGACAGAGACAGAGGAGAGGGGGAGAGAGGCACAGGGTGTAATGGATAGGTAGTAGCAAAAACCGGAGGAAACATTTTAATTCTCTTCCTAGAAAGTGGACAAGGGGCAAAGGAAGGAGAGAAAAGTGGAAACGCGAGAGAACCAGAGGGTACCAATCACTCGTCTTCGCACTTCACACTCCAGAAGGAGGAGCTCGAGACGCTAAGTTCAATGCTCCCCACTTCCCTCTTGTCTGGACACCCATGGAGGGGACATTTCAAGCAATTTCACCAGCAGCAACTGGGATGTCAAAACTTAACATAAGATAGAACTTTAAAAGCCAAGAGCTTGCACACCTGTGTCCCCCGCAGCGACACGGAACACGAGAAGGGAGAGCGTGATCTACGGGGCTGGCCCCAGGTGCTCCCGCACGTCCCACAAAGCGAGATTCCATGCAGTGCGTCCCCTCGGCCCCTAGTGCAGAGGGAGAACGTTGACACACTTCACCTGATTCCTCAGAGCCGCTCAAGCAGCCCAAACAATAATTCTAAAGATTGGGGCTATGTGGGGATCGAAGACCCTATGTGGGATAACCACTGTCCCTTGATGACAGTGCGGTCCTCTGAAACTCGAGTGAAAGAGACTCTGCTGAGGGCAGGAGAAGCTTTTGTGATGAAACAGAACCCTTGGGGCACAAAGAAAAAGGCCCCGATGAGACCAGTCCCTCCACACAATGTGCGTTTCTCTCTCTCCATAAAGATGGCGGTCTCCCATTACCCCAAAACAAAGAAAAAGTGCTTGTCATTATTCTGGAAGTTCTGGAAGTTCTTATGCCCCCTCCCACATTGCCCATTAATAGCTACAAAGAGCAAGTGAAACAGGGCTCCATTGAGAGGAATGTGCCAAATCAGAACATGACTCACGCTTCGGAACGAGGTGGGCGAGAAGGATCTACCTTAAAGAATGCCAATTAGAGTAATTTGCCGCTGCTACAGAAATTACTGTTTTTAAGAAACTGAAGTCCCCTAGTGGAGAACGGAAGAGGGCAGACCCGCCATGTGACCAGCTCAATCAGGAGAGCAAATGACCAGTGCTGCTTCCTGCCTACTTGTCCCCTGTTTCTGCAGACAGCTGTCACCCTTCTGGAAGTTTCCACCCAGCTGTCAGCCAGAGACCCAGGTGGGAGGAGACCCACACAACACGCGAGCAGAGTTGCAGGGGTGGCCAGGTGAAGGCTGTCACTCCCCACTCCCCACCCCCAGGGCTCCTAAGGCTGTGACCCTTGCTATGGGTCTGTGGGTGGGTGGGGGGTCCTCACACTGTAGTGTTACTGGTGTGAGCTGGATGCCATGGAGGTCAGGAGTTTGGGGTGACCTTTGTGCTCTGAGCCTGATGTTTGAAAGATCTGATTGGGGGTCAGGTGTTGGTGGGGACATTCTCAAATCATGGGGGTGGGGGCAAATTTTTCAGATGCTTCCTGACTAATGACAGGGCTATGATGACCTGGTAAGTGTAAATTAGACACATCAGTAAGTTGTAAATGCATTTAACACACCCAACTTCCAGGACACGGCCGCCATGCACAGCCTGCCTTAAACATGTTCGGAATTCTTGTATCAGCCCACCCTTGGGCAAAATCATCCTATGAGAAGCCTATTTTGTAATAAAGTGCTCAGTATCTCGTGTAATTTATCAAATATGAAACTGACGATGAGAAGCAGAATGGTCGCCTGGGTATCCTACGAGCAGCTCCTGCTGAGTGTGTATGGCTGTCTATGATGCTATGAAGTACACAATTGGCCTTCTGATCTCCTGGCACACAACTCCTAACACCCTTGGAATCTCCAAAGAGAAGCCTTTTGTATGCTAATGAATTGACTGGTGGCCGGCAGTCCCCTAGACAGCTCCTGGACAGGGCTGGTCACCAGAACTCCCAGGCGGGATAGGGACTTCCAGCCCCACCCCACAGTCTGGGGAGAGGAGGAGGCCAAAGGTCAAAATGATCACCAATGGCCAGTGGCTTAATGGATCACATCTCATACTGAGGCCTCCATAAACACCCAAGAGGACAGGTTTGGAGAGCTTCAGGATAGCTGTACGCTGGGCATCTGCATTTTTAATGCTAGGCATGGATCTTCTTTGTAAAGTAGTCTAGAAGTTAATTTCTAGAAAAACAAGATGAATAAAATCAATGCAAGGGCGGCGCCTGTGGCTCAAAGGGGTAGGGCGCCGGCGCCATATGCTGGAGGTGGGGGGTTCAGACCCAGCCCCGGCCAAAAAACTGGAAAAAAAAAAAATCAGTGCAAGCTCCACCACTTTATGGTTAGGTTCAAAAGATAAAGATGACTCTTGTCAAATGCTGCAAGAGTTTCTAAAAGCTTAACTCTCAACTCCAGTACTCTGTTGCCAACCAAAAAGAATCCATCTCTTCCAATGGACCACAGGCCACACTCTGAGTGGCTCTGGGTACATGTCCCAAAGTTGTCATTATAACACTCTTCACCCAAAATAATCTCAGGAAAAATGGGTCTGATGGTCAAATAAGGTATGCCCAGTGCCTTGAGGCATCTTAAAGGCTCTGAGAAGTCCTGTTTAAAAAATTAAAAAACAAAAACCAAAAAATCTGCTTCTTTAGCTGTTTCCAAATTTGACTATTTGTCACTTTCTCTATTTATGTGCTTATTTTTACATAACCCCTGCCTCAGAGGCTAAACTACGCACTACCAGTCACATGCTAAGAAATGCTCACTGGCGTCATGGGACTCTGCCCAGCCTGGGGGAAGAGGGCAGGAATGGTGGCCCTGAAGCCCGGGTCAGCCTCTCAGGGGTGACAGACCACACTAAGAAGCACAGGGAGTTGCTTCCGGTGGAACTGGGTTCCTGGTTCATCCCGAGCTCCAGCTGCCCCTGGTGCTACACTGTAGTAACTGCCTGTTGAACCACAGTGCTCGTTAGCAAATCACGTGTTCTATCAAGGCGCTGCAGGGCACCAGCAACAGCGACCCTACTTATCCTTCCCTGGGTTCACTCACAGGAGGCCCTGAATGGGTTTTCCTAATGAGCTGGCACCACACAGACATCCCGAGGTGCAGTCAGGAGCCTCCCAGGAGGATGCTGACTACTAGAAGTGTGTGTGAATTCACCAGGCCTCCCGGTGCCCTTGTGATGAAACCGGGATCTCTAGTCCCATCTCTGTACACTGGGCCCTACTCACTGCATATTGTACCGGTGATGGTAGTGACGGGCTGTAACACTCAGTCTGGAATAGTCCAGAAGACCACTCTGTTGCCCAAACCTATTTTCTGCTGCTGTATTCTAAACCAAAGTCAAGGCCATTTTCTGGCTCCCTGCTCAATCTCCTTACTGTTTCCTGCCTTCCTAACATGATCCGGTTTCCCTGTGGGATCACTACATTACAGTCTTCTCTGATATATGCCATCCCAAGTCACAGGAAAAATGGAGGTTTCCCTGGTGACCAAACAGACATCATGTTCAGTCTCAGAAAATTTTGCTGCTGTCTGCATGCCAGCCATGCCTCCACACAGCCAACATGAATGGGCAGCCTTTGCAGGCATCAGGAGACTTCCTACTGACAAGGGGCGTAATTAGGAGGTCCCCAGACTATGTCACAGGTGTCTGCAGGGCATAAAACATGTCAGCTAATTCTTCAAAGTGCCTCCCAGGAAAGGTTGAGCCTGATTCCCTTCTCCTTGGATGAGGGGCAGCTGTGGGCAGCTGCCTCCAACAAGCTCACCGGGGCAGAGACTCCAGCTCCTCTGCTGAGACTAGTAGAAAAGTGGATACAGCTTCCTCCTGGTTCTCTCTCTCTGTGGGGAACACATGGCTTAAAACCCTGAGCCACCAGGTCAGCAGTGTCGCCATCCTGAAGACACCATGCTGCAGAGACCACACCATGCCGCAGAGACCACGCCAGAGACCACACAGGGAGGAAAAGGATGGGGCATCCCTGGGGTCCCCACCCTGCCCCCAGCCAGGTGCCATTTGTGAGCAAAGGAGTTGTGAGATGATAATTATGACGTTGTTTTAAGCCACTAAGCTTTGGGGCGGCTTGTTACTCCACAATAGATAGCATACCTCTTAATCTTTTAATCAGGGAGTCTGACTCTCCTTTTAAAAGGGAGTCTTTTAATCAGCACACACCACACTGTGGCCTCTTTAAGGCTCTGCTGGCCAGCAGGGCGCCGTGGGGAGGAACAGAACACACCTGGTCTCCCGGATCAGCCTTCACTGACACACACCTGGTTCCATGCTGCTCCCCTCTGGGTTCTGTTTCACAAGCTGCTTCTTAGGAGGCCCCTGAGCCAGTGAGTGGCTGACCTTAGACACTTCTATTCTCCAGCTCTGCCCCTGCTGTGCACCTGGTGGACAACTGTGCCCCAGCCTGGCACTCGCCTCGAGCCCTCCCCCCCAGCCCGAATATCCTCCCAGGCTTCCCCACTCACGGGTGCGGCCAGGTCCCCCATGCTCACTGCCACACCCCGGGGGTCACGGAGCAGCCCTAAGATAGAGCAGAACTGCTAATCTCTCAACTGCTCTTTGGGAGGAAGGAGAAAACTCACATCTTGGTCAACAATGTGAGTTAATGAAGCAGGAAAGAGTGGGCGCAGGTTGTCATTGTATGAGATGGGGTAAGTGGCGGGCATGACTAGCAGTTTTCTTAACCTCTGAAAACTTGAAGTCCTAAGACCCAAACCCACTGAACAGATCCCATCTCTGCCCAGGGGACCCCAGAGAAATCTTAAAATACTGAGTTCCCGCTATGGTGGGAAGGGAGGTCAGACACGCCTCATCATATCTCCCTCCCTTTTGGGGTTTAGACACAACTGAGCAGCATTAATATTGGAAAAGAGATTTTAAGACTGACAGACTCTTTGTGACCCATGATACCAAATTACAAACAGAACCAAACGCTGTGCCAAGAAAGGGGTCAGTTGCACCCCGACACTTAAAGAAAAAACCATGTTCTCACTGCCATGAGGTTTTTCTTTTTCTCTAACAGCTAAACAAGCACCGGCCTCGAGATAAGCAATATTAAAGCAACTTGCAGCTCAGTTTCACTGCCAGACACTGTCCCCCACCACCTTGTCCCACCAGCCAGAATTACAGCTTCGATAGGACTTCCTCCCAAAAAGAAAACACTAACCGTGGACGGGTCTGGAAGCTGTGCACTCGAGCGCCTCTGTGTGCCGAAAAGGCCTTTGGACTTTAGGGACTAATTGTAACTCATTTAAGTCTTAAATCTCCTCCCCAAGGTGAACATGGGTAATATGTTACACGTGTGTTAGGACTGCGCCGTGAATAGTCACACTCCTCCCACAACCTGTTGAATATGTATGCAGGCCCCAATCCCTCCTCTTCCCAGGGGTGGGTCTCAGGTCTTTGCACCCCCCAGCTTGTGCAAGTGGCCACTCTGCAGGCGGGAGCCCTTGAGAAGAAACAAAGCTCTCTTCCAAATGCATAAATTGTAACAACCTAAGTGCCCACCAATCCAGGAATGGATTAACAAACTGTGGTATATGTACACCATGGAATACTATTCAACCACTAAAAAGGAGACTTTACATCTTTTGTGTTGACCTGGATGGAGTTGAAACATATTCTTCTTAGAAGAGCATCACAGGAATAGAGAAACAAGAATCCAACGTACTCAATTCTTCTGTGAGGACAACTGATGACCGTACATGGTGGGGGTGGGGGTGGGGGATGGGGGAGCGGAGAGAGGGAAGGATGGAGGGGAATCCTTGGGGGGGTCATGGTGTGTGACACACCTCTTGGAGGTGGGACATAGTTATAAGAAGGATTTTACCTGACAAATGCAATCAGTATGACCTGGTTCTCTGTACTCTCAATGAATCCTCAACAATAAAAATAAATAGATAAAAATAAAAGAAGGAAAAAGATTTAAAAAAAAAAACCAAATGCATAAACTGTGTGGTTTTTAAGTTTTCATCTCTAAAACTGAGATGGTCATAGTGCTGTTGTGCAGATCAAATGGGACAAGAGTCAGACACGTTTCGTCTCCCCGGCCCCTTACTAGCACAGTCTCCATCCGGTTGTTTAGCCCAATGGCCCCCAAACCTTCTTCTCTCCCACACCACATTGCCCCAAGGCAAAGCTTCTTGGTTCTGTCTCTAAAACGTCCCCGTGATTTGCTTACGGTCCTCAGTGGCTCCCGTCTTTCTCAGGTTAGAGCCAAGCCCTTCCAGAGACCTCACGACCTAGCACTCTGCCCTGGCCTAGGGATCTCTGTGCTCTCTGCCCCCATCAGCCTCCCGGTCCTTCCTCATGTCTCAGACCCCATGAGCCCCAGAAAGGACGTACTTGCTATTTTCTGCCCGCCAGCACCATTCTCCGAATGTCTGGATGACTCCCTCCTTCTAGTCTACTCTCAACGGCAAACTTCTCAGGGAGGTTGGAGCCCTCCAAAGGCCAGCGGGCTGATCTGAACATTCTGTGACCCCACGGGCATGACCAATGGCTTGTGCAACCGACCTCCACAAAATCCCCAGGACAAGGCAGGGGCGGGGGAGTGGGAAGCTGAGGGCAGAGACCAGCCTTAATTGATAGCTTAATTAAGGAATTGGGTGGGTTATAATTTCCACCCTACAGCTTGGTTAAGCTAAATTTCATCATGTCCCCTTCCCATGAATCACACACACAGCAGGACGCATGGAGTGGGTATCCCCTGCCCACAAACTATTGCTGATGGAGTTTGGCCTCTTTGCAGGCAGAAGGGGAAGCAGACAGATGTGTCAAGGAGGAAATGTCCTCAGGCACGTCCCCCACTTGCCACAAGCTGCTCCAGGAAGTCCCCAAAATCAGCGAGACCCCCTCTCCTCTCAAGAGCTCCCTGAGTCACCTTCTGAATGTGACAGGCGGCACCTCCAAGAACCAGACACGTGCTTGCTGTGACGTGCACCAAGTCTGTGGAGACACTGGGACAAAGACAGACAACCCCCGCTTTACCTCTGCCAGCTCCGCAAAGGAAACTAAGTTGTGCACCCACAGCCCTCCGGCCAAGAGTGCACGGGTGACGCTGGGGCTGGAACCACAGGAATCCAACTTCTTCCTGACTGCTCTCCTGGGAAGCCTGGCCTTGAGCCTGTCCTTCACTGTGTGGGCTCTAGAAGAGCAACGTCAACTGCTTATAAGAAACCGAGAATCTCCAAACAAATCACAGACCTACAAGATTGGAACATGCATTTGAGTAAGATCCCTGAGTGACTGGCACATACATTAAAGTTTTAGAAATCAGTAAGCTGGATAACAGGTGAGTAATCTAAATGAACCCTTTCCTTAAAGAGTCTGTGTAACCTGAAACTCTGAGAAGAGTCTTAGGAAAAACCTAGGCCACCATACAAGGATAAGTGACATTTGATGCCCTTATTTAAATATAAACAAGATGTTGGGGTATGCGGGAGAAGTGGCAACAGGCGGTGAGTCCCAGGTGTGGGGGAGCACCTCCTTTCCAAGGAGGCCCTGGGGCCCCAGACAGCAGACATAGGAGGCTCCCAGCATAAGTCACAGGCAGCCCTGACAGCCAGGCTGAGTGAGGGGTCAGGGATGGCCGGGAGCCACCAAAGGTTTGTAAGCTGGAAAAATGACATAATCCAAATTGGGTTTCCAGGGTGAGATTTGAGACAGATTGAGTAGAAAGTTATTGCAATGATCCAATCCGAGTGTTACTGGAGGCTTCAACTAGAGTATTGTTTTGTTTTTTAATTAGGACTGTAGTAAACAAAATTTAACTTTATTCTGAGGGACACTTACTGCGACAGAGTAGACGGCCAATAACCTTACACTGGATGAACAATTGTGACTTGGGGACATCGTCACATGAAGTTTCATTGAGCTATTTTCTCCTATGGTAACTGGACCAAAATATTGTATCTTGAATACTCATGACTGGGTTTGCTGGTGAGCTGGTTTTACGGTAACTGGCCTTCTTGCCTCTCTCCCAGGCTGTGGGCAAGACGCTGCTTCCCTCCTTTTGGGATTTCAACCTGCTTTGGAATGGAGTCATCGTCAGACCTTCACCTCTAACATGCCAAGCGAAAACTGGCAGTCTCGGGGATCCTATTTTTGACTGGAGGGACAGGAACATGGGTGTGGCTGAAATGTCCCAAACGGCCCCCCGACAGCACAGCCTGGCAGCTCTGCCACCCTGCGGTGGGACCCTGGTCTGCTCTGGCCAATTCTTTGTCCTCGGGTGAAGCTGCCAGGTGCTTGGATTCTGGACGCTTCCCATCAGCACACTTCATCTTAAAGAACGCTGGCCGTTACCCACTGTCTGTTTCAGTTAAGCTCTTGTTTCCTATTCGGCTCTCTGCTTATCTCAGACCCACTCGTAGATTGCAGGGAATTTTTAAACACACATTGCACAGTTCTCTTTTCAGGACTCTGATTAAACTCACACACTCCATCTGGTGTTACAAAAGCTGTTTCAAGCCTAGATTCCTTCTCTGAGGTTATTTCCAAAAACTGATTCATTAATCAATAGTTACGGTTTCTTTGCTAGTTTCCAGGACTTCTAATATGATTGATTCTGGGCAGAAGTTTAGCATCTGGTTTGGCTAAGAATTTGATTTTCTATAAACCACATAACCTAATCGTATTGTCTAGCATTGAGACAAATGCCATTGGTTCAGGGGCCCCAGACGCCAATGTGGACAGGTGCTGACCCAGGGGTCTTCCCACTTTGCGATGAGAGGGGGGGAAAGTACAGACAGAGGATTTTTTAAAAGGGTAAACATGTTCAATATAAAGGACTGTTTATTCTTTCTTTTGTGTTTATTTTTAATATTTTTAAATAAACATTTGACAAAATAAAAATGGACACCTCTGTTAACCACACCCCAAATCTTGAAGAACATTTTAACTGATCCATGAAATCCCAGAGAATAGGCTGTCCTGGGACCTCAGATATCTAAGGATTTTTTAAAAAGATGGGACAAGCTGGACTGAAAGCCTCCACCACCTCCTTTCTGGTATCAGTAAACACTTTCCCATTGTTTCTTATCAGAGTTGGCCAGAGACGGAAGGTTCCCTTCCCAGATACGCTTTTAAAAAGAAAGATTGAAGCCCAACATGGATTTATTCAGCAGGGAGAGAACAGGAGGTATCTGATCGGAGACACCCTTCGTGCCATGAGGTCTTCACATCTGAGTTATCTGCCTTGAGAAATTATTATTTTTGCGTGTTGAGCTTCTGCTCACTGGGCATCACTGACCTTCAGCCTCAGTGTGAGAATAGCACAGCTCCCTTCATCCTGGCCATGCCAGCCTGGCCACCAGTGGTTGCTTCTCGTGTCCCTGGGCCTCCAGGACTCCTAGATTCTGATTGCCTGCTGGTTTTCAGGGCTGCCCCGAGTAACCCCTGGGAGTTTTCTTGTCCTCTCCCACCCCCCCAGCTGAAAGAAATGTAACAGGAAGGACGTCTCAGGAGGGGCAACGGCAGCTACGGACCTCACTAAGGACCAGCCCAAAGTGCTGCTGATGCTGGTTTTGGTTAATGCCTGAACTGGTGGGAGCAAACGGTCTGCTTCGCCCCATCTGTTCCCCTAGCTGGGACGTGTCCTCTTCCCCCTACCCCCACCCCCGTGTCAGGGGCCACTGCCCCTGCTGTCTCCCTGCTCTCCTTCAGTGTGGCTGCTTCTCACAGCCCAGTGCCTGACCCTCTCTTCTAAAATCATCTTCTCTGTCCTAGAAGGCCTCACCTTCCTGCAAA
Organism: Nycticebus coucang; assembly: GCF_027406575.1. Lineage (NCBI taxonomy): Eukaryota > Metazoa > Chordata > Mammalia > Primates > Lorisidae > Nycticebus > Nycticebus coucang. The sequence continues at coordinate 60,858,227 of NC_069799.1, read as the reverse complement.
CAAGTCTTGTGGAAATCCTGCAGACAGCCCTGCAGAGCCTCACCCGGGCTGTGAACTCTGACACCATGATGCCTTGAGGCCCAGCTGAGGCAAAGCCACAGCAGGGAAGCCAGCTAAGGACAGAATGAATCCTGCAATAAATAAGACAGATCTTTCCATGGTGGTACTTATAAAGCTATACAACTACCCACATATTTTTATTTATTTATTTATTTATTTATTTAGAGACAGAGTCTCACTTTGTTGCCCCTTGATAGAGTGCTGTGGCATCAGAGCTCACAGCAACCTCAAACTCTTGGGCTCAAGTAATTCTCTTGCCTCAGTCTCCCAAGTAGCTGGGACTACTGGTGCCTGCCACAATGCCCAGCTATTGTTTTAGAGGCAGGGTCTCGCTCTTGCTCAGGCTGGTCTTGAACTCGTGAGCTCAAGCGACCCACTCACCTTGGCCTCCCAGAGTGCTGGGATTATAGGCATGAGCCATACGCCCAGCCTACCCACGTATTTTAAAGAGTGAACAGTTTCCTTCCATTGGGGTATACCGCAATTCAAGATATCCTCCACTGAGGGTCATCCAGGTTATTTCCAATTTTTCTCTACTATAAAGAATGGTGGATGCAACACCCTTTTACATCTATCTTTTTTCACTTGAACTTCATAGAAGTAGTATTGCTAGACCAAAGAATATAACAGAGATTCTGATACCACAAGAGTGGTACATTTTTGAAATACAATTTTCCTCTGCCTAGCAGGGCATGAACAATATTCTTTTTGCTAATGGTCTTTGCCAATCATGTTTCAATTTCAATTTCTCTAATTACTGGGAATGTGAGACTTGTTTAATAACTTTGCACTTCTTAATCTGTGTTACTGTCTTTCACTACTCAGGTATTTCATTTGGGGGCACTTTACAAGTTTAAAGGGAAGAAAACCTCTTTCCATGTGAATGACATTAGCCCCATCCCTATGCAAACATTTATAGTCATGCTTTAACTGTACTGACACCTGTTGGGGCCCTGCAGCATATGTGAATGACATTAGTCCCTTCCCTATGCAAACATTTACACTCGTGCTTTAACTGTACTGACACCTGTTCGGACCCTGCAGCACATGTACATCATCTCAATGAGTCCTCAGAACAGCCGTGCAGGGGCACCCATTTTCCCTATTTATTCTATTCATGACTCTGAGGTCTGGCAAAGTCAGTAGAAAAGCTGAGACTTGTCTCCTAGTTTGTTTTCAAAACCTGTGTTCTTTCCAGACCATTAGAACCTCTGAGTAGAAATCCCCTAATATGATTTTAAGGTGGTTTCCTGATGGTAGCATAAGACAACTTAGAGGAAGAAAGAAACACACATGGAGAAAGTGACGTCTCCTTTCTTTCTCTCTGGGTTGAAGCACTTTGCCGTGAGCAGAGGCAGGTCATTCACGGTTTTTCATCAGGGGGGTGTTGAAAGCCCTCCGATGCCTTGCAGTGCATTCCTATACAATTGTGTGATGCGCAACCACTTAGGTTCTAAGTATTAGACTATTGAATTATAAAATGTTGGGCTGTATCAGTACTTAACTTACAAAGCAAGAGCAAAGCTAACCCCCTCCCATCCCCAGTCTGGTTTAATTGGTCTGCGGTGGGCCTAGGTGTCAGAATTTTTGCAAAGTCCCCACTGACTCTTCTGTGAGAATGTGTTGCAACCCACTGTCCTTAATCATTTCCACTGTCCCAACTCTCATGCCTCAACATTTTACAGAGAAGGAAAGTGAGGCCCAGAGAGGGAACACGATGTACCGAGGTCGTATTGCTAACGAGTGGCAAACTCAGACTACAGCGCAGATCTGACGGCCCCACATCCCCTGGACCCAACTGACAAGTGTACAGGGCTGTCGTGGCTGTTCCTCAAAGGTAACCTGCTAAATGGCAGTACCCCTGGGTGCAGACATGGTCGGTAAGTAAACCTGCCTTTAGGTCTGTGACTTGAGCTGTCAGTAGCAACAGCTGTGACTGCTCTCTCTGCCCCCATGGTGGCTGCTTCTCCCATTGTCCAAGTCTAGCCATATGTCTTCTCATGAGAGTCATCTGTGGGCTTGTGGTCATTACCAGAGGCACTCGCAGCTCTGGGGCAGGTAACCAGAGCTACCATCTGCTTTGCCAAATTGTCCCCCTCTGAGAGCAGGGGCCGCTCACCAGCTCACCACTGTATTATCTTCATAGGCTGTGTCTCACACACACACACACCCCACTGAGACAAAAAGAGGCAAAGAGGCCTAGGGCAGGGCACTCTCTCCTTGGGTCTTGGGAGCAGAACCACTTTCAAAGTCCTCCTTCCAACCTCCAGAGTGAACAAAGCAGGAAACCACGTCCACAGGGGGCCGGTCCCGCTCAAATTCACACCATGAAGCTGTGGCAGAGCTTATTAACTCATTCCAGACAGACTTAGCATTTTGGGAGCCACTGTTCACATTTCACTGACAGAGAAGTTAACTTCTTCTTCTCCACATATTCTATTTCTTTTTCTTTCTTTTTTTTCTAACATTTTCTCCCCTGCTGTAGGTTATTTACTCTGCTGATCATTTCCTTTGTTGTGCAGAAACCTTTCCATTTAACCAAGTCCCATTCATCTATTTTGTTGTTGTTGTATTTCCTCTTGGGGTCTTAGTCCTAAATTCTTTGCCTGGGCTAATGTCCAAAATGGTTTTCCTATATTCTCTTTTAGAATTTTTGTGGTTTCAGGTCTTACATTTAAGTGTCTAACCTACCTTGAGGCAGGGACACACGCCTTCTATTTCTGCACCACACCTCCTCTCCGAGTACCACACACAGCAGCAAGATTTAAATGACCGCTCTACAAAGTCAGGGATGTCCACAAGCAGTACACAGAACTTTCTGATGCTTCTTCACATTCAGTTCATGCTGATTTTCCTCTAAATAACAAGTCTGGATTGCAGAAAGTTTACTATTAATAACTGGTTTTTACACTTATGAATACATGAAGTAACAGGCTCGAATAAAACCAAAGGATCACTCCCAGGGGTACTTGTGATTTCTGAAGTCACTCTCACTTCTAAGGAGCATCATTTCCCCATGTAAATACACTCCTGCTCCCTAACACTCCTATCTGATCACTGCCTCCCCCATCTCACCCAAACATTTCAAGAGCCACATCACTTTCCACATGTATCCTTGACCACCACCAGGATCTGACTGTGGCCCTGGGGATGACAGTAGGTGACATCAAAGAGCAGCTAACTGGCAACTCCAGATGGACTTCCGGCCTCCCCACCCAGCCTTTGTGCTGCCTCTTACACCAATAACTGGTGCTTCCTCTTGGCACCCTGTGCCACCAACCACAGCACAGCTCCTCTCCTGTGTCTCAGGTCAGAGCTGCCTCTGCACGTCTGCCCTTCCTCTTGGACTCAGTGTCACCAAGACTCTATGACCTAGCACTTGGAGCAAGTGATATGCATCATACTCCAAGTCATGGAGCAGTGACGCTGTGCTGAACACTCCAAACAGGTTAACCCACTTAACCTCACAACTCTACAAAATAAAAACTATAATCTTCACTCTTTGGACGAGGAAATGGATCAGGATAGAAGGTCCACAAGGACAAGGGCTTTGTTTTCCCATTCCTTTATAACTTCAACAGCACCTAGCACAGTGGCCGGTCATGAATGCAAAGTGCCCGTCTGTGTGACATGAATCCTGGGCATGCAAAGGCTGTGCAGTCTGTGACTGTCCCCACCAAGTCCTTCATGGGTTCCCCTGCCCCTATGTCTCTTAAATGATATTTCACAGCTGAGCAAAGTGACGCCCAGAGAGGGGCCATGACTTGCCCAAAGTCACACCTCTAATGAAAGGCAAACTCAGAGAACAGTTCTGATCTGATCTCTTGTCCACTCTACCAATATGACAGATGTACAGGGACATCATTGTTTTTTCAAAAATAACTCCACTGAACAGTAGCACCCATGGGTGCAGACATGACTGACAACCTGAGTTGTGTACGTCAGTCTTTCTCCATCCTCAGCTTGCTCATCTTCTCCCCAGACAAGTCTCTCTTGCGGCTTCACCCCTGCACGCTGGAGAGTCCCCAGGCTCTCTCTGAAATAGCCAGCTGCCTGTCCATAACACCACCTGTCAATCTCCTGGAATTCCACATGTCAAAACACTAGTCATTTTGCCACTAAACCTCACCCAGCTCCTTCTGAACTAAAAAAAAATAGCCCCACTCCCAAGAGAATAAAGTAGGAATAATTTTAACCAGCGAGGTACAAGGCATATTCTGAAACCATGAAACCTTGCTGAGAGAAATTAAAGAAGGTCAAAAAATATATAGAGACCTTCTACATTTATAGATTGGATGATTAAATATTGTTAAGTTCACAATTCTTCCTGAATTGATCTATAGATTTAAACAATCCTAATCAAAATCATAGTAGGCTGTTTTTGCAGATGTTGACAAGCAGATCTTAAAATTTATATAGAAATGAAAAGGACCAAAAAGCACCAAAACAATTTGAAAAAGAATGAAGATACAGAATGTATACCTTCCAGTTCCAAAACTTAGAATTCTTACATCTGTGTTCAATTTTTGACAGAGGTACGGTGGGGGAAAGCACAGTCTTTCTAACACATGGTGCTGACAGTGTAGGATATCTATAGGAATTCAGATCCTTACCTCACACCGTATGTCAAAATTCAAAGTGACTCCAAGACCTAAATTTAAGAGCTAAAACTATACAACTTCCAGAATAAAATAGAGGAGAAAATGTTTGTGACCTGAGTTGACATACAGTTACCAAAAGCAAAATCCATACAAGAAAAACTAGTAAGTTGGATTCCATTAAAATTAAACACAAGTCCATATCAAAAGACACCATTAAATAATTGAAAAAACAAATCACAGATTGGGAGAAAAGACTTGCAAATTGAGTATAATAAGAAAACAATGTAATTAAAAGGTGAGCAGAAACTTCAAATATATGTTTTATCCGAGAAGGAATACAAATGGTCCATAAGCACTTGGAAAGATGTTCAACATCATTAGCTACCAGAGAAATGTAAGTCAAGGTCACGAGAAGGTACCAGTTCACATCCACTAGGACGGCTATCATTACAAAGAAATCGGAGGACATGGACAAATCAGAACCTTTCTGTACTGCTGGTGGCAATGTAAAATGGTACAGCTTCTTTCAAAAACAGTCTGACGGTTTCTTAAAAAAGTTAAACATAGGTCCACAGAAAGACTTGTACATGAATGATCATGGCAGCAGGTGAAAGCAATCTACATGTCTATTATCAGCTGGTGAAAGTGAATAAGCAACAGGCAACACAGCCATACAATAGAATACTATTCAGCAACATAAAGGATACCAATTACCAAAAGATGCTACAACACTAAGAATCACAAAAATATTGCTAAGTGAGAGAAGCCAGGTGCAAAAGACCACATACTGTCTGATTCCATTTTCGTGAAATGTTCCCAAATCTGAAGGGCAGAAAGTGGGTCAGTGGTTGCCTGAGGCTGGGAGTGGGAATGGGGAATGGGGTTAATTGCAAACGGGAATAAGAAATCTTTTTCTGGTTGATAGAAATGTTCTAAAATTGCTTGTGAGAGCTGCACAATTCTTTCAACTTACAAAAAAAATCATCTCAGTATGAACTTAAGTTGCATAAATTTAATGGTAGGTAAATGATACCTGCTTAAACTGTTTGGGGGAGAGGGAAGCCCAGGCTGTGGACTCAGACTGCTTGGATTCAAGTCCTGGTTCTGCTACTGACCCAGCCATATCGCTCAGGCCAATTAATACTTCGGGCCTTAGTTTCCTCATCTGTAAACTGGGAATTCTAAAAGATACATCACAGAGTTAGTATGAGAATTAAATGAGTTAATATGAATAAAATGCCCAGCCCTGTGCCAGACAGACACACACAGTTAGCATCCAGTAATATTAGCTAGCTTTGTCATTAGCATTACCAGGATTACATTCAACCAATGGTTAAGTCTTGCCAATTTTACTTAGTAATTCATTCTCAAATAAATCACCTTTTTTGGGCGGTGCCGGTGGCTCAGTGGGTAGGCCTCAGCCCCATACACCAAGGGCGGCAGGTTTGAAACCGGCCCTGGCCAAACTGCAACAACCAACAAATAAAATAAAATAAAATAAAATAAAATAACCAGGTGCTGTGGTGGGCACCTATAGTCCCAGCTACTCGGGAGGCTGAGGCAAGAGAATCGCCTAAGCGCAGGAGTTGGAGGTTGCTGTGAGCTGTGACACCATAGCACTCTACCAAGGGCGATAAAGTAAGACTCTATCTCTTAAAAAAAAAAAAAATCACGTTTTTAAAAAAACTTCTCCCCTGGTCTTAAAAGCTCTGCACCACCTTTTAGATAAAACACTTGCCATAGCCTCCTGTCTTCCTTTCTCCAAGGTTACTTCCTGCCATCTATCTGGCCTCCCTGGCAGGCAGGGTCCATGCAGGAAACACTGTATCACTGTGGCAAAGCCTGCCTGCAGGATCAGGTTGAATTGCGCTCCTAGATCAGGTCCCTGTGAACCTTTCTCCCCTCTTCCCCTACCCTACACCCACATCAGCTCACTCATTTCCTCCCACACACTCTGCAGCAGCTCTTGCTTCCGTTCCCTCTGCAGAAGTGGCCCACTCTCATCTACCTACTACACAGATGCTTCCTGGGCAGCTAGGGCAGCACCCTGCCCAGGTTTCCCTGGCCTCTGGAGCTGGGCTCACTGTTGCCTGTCTGTACTGCAGGCACAGACCTACCACGTTTATGTCTCCAGCACAGAAGGGAGATGTATGATTACAACACACACTCCCATCCTGAAGCATGAAGCCAGCACAGTCCTCCCCAAGGCATTGTAGGTGCTCAATAAAATGCTGGCTGATCAAATGAAGGACCAGCCTCTCAGGATTTCCCCAGCTCCTTGTGTGTCAAAAATGCTCTCAGGCTTCCAAACAACAGGTGCTTTTTAAGCATGTTGCTTAAAGGAAAATGAGAGGCAGAAGTTGTCTAGGAAAATGGAAATCTTAGTGAGGTGCTCCCTTCTTCAAAGGAAGTGTGAGAGAAAGTGCAGGGTCACAACACCTCTGTGTCAGGCCACCTCTAGCGTCTATGACTGTCAGCAGGGGGTCAAAATTTACAGAGATGACCGGTAATGTTAACTTTCCCAGAGGACATTTTCCTAACTTTCCTGACATCAGAACTGCTAAACTCTGAAACTCCTGTTCTATTAGGAATGTCTGAGATTATCTCATAGTAGGAACATAAGACAATCAACTTTTGGAGGATTTTTTAAAAACAGCTTAATGACTGAACTTTATTAGAGGGAGAGACAGAATTATTGAATGCCTGGGTTCCATCCCAGATATTCTGTTAAGTGGTCTGGTGTGGGACCCATGCAGAAAAAAATTCTACAAGTCCACTAGATAATTCTAAAGAATTCTAAAGAATACTAGATAATTCTAAATGCCCCAGCAAAGGTCAAGATCTCCTTTTACGAAATCCTAAATTAGTTCCTTTATTTACCAATTTTCTCATCTATAAAATGGTGTCAATGACACTTAGATTTATGGATAAATTTAACATCTTTCTAAAAAGAAAAATGCATAAATAAATGTGAATCATTCTACTATGCTCAATACCTTGGGTTATCTTACAAGTAAAGTGTGGCTTGTTAAATCTACCAGGTCAATAAGCATTAATGTCCACATAAGATACAGACATTTAAAATCCATTAGAGAAGAATTTAAAACAAAATCACAAGAAAAAAATAAAATAAAATAAATCTCTAAACCATAATCTTAATAACCCACAATCAAGTGTATGTGAAAATCAAGGTGTGATTCCAAAAGATAACTGAGAATAATCCCAAATCCATTACATAAAGCCGCAGGTGCTCTGAATAAAACTCTGATTTGTAGACACAGCGTGTTTGTCTCTAAACATGAAACAGAGACGAAGAGGGACTTCGGGACAGGGCTGGCCAGGTACTGGTTTTGCGCTTGCATCATAACGGGACCCAAGGGAGCTGTAAAGTGACTAGAACCACGAAAGTCAACTTTAAAGTTACACTGAATATGACAAAACTCAGTATTAGAATCTTCTTCAAATGGAAAAAGTTACAGCAATCGCACTCTGTGAACATCTATTTTTCCTCTGCCAAAACCTTTGACTGAGTTTCTTTTCATTCTTTCAAGAAACATACTTTGATATTTGAATTTATATGTATGTATCTCCCAGTTTTAAAACGTTTTCCATTTTAAAAAGAATCCCATTAAAAAACACAACTGAGGGCGGCGCCTGTGGCTCAGTGGGTAAAGGCGCCAGCCCCATATACCGAGGGTGGCGGGTTCAAACCCGGCCCCAGCTGAACTGCAACCAAAAAATAGCCAGGCGTTGTGGCGGGCGCCTGTAGTCCCAGCTACTCGGGAGGCTGAGGCAAGAGAATCGCTGAAGCCCAGGAGTTGGAGGTTGCTGTGAGCTGTGTGATGCCACAGCACTCTACCGAGGGCTATAAAGTGAGACTCTGTCTCTACCAAAAAAAAAAAAAAAAAAACACAACTGAAAGAGTTAAAGTTTTAAAACTCTTAGAAACTCTGAGTCTACTCTAACTTCCCAAACTAAATATTAATGAATAAAAACTACAGCAAAGTGCTTCTTCTGTCAGGCAAGACTGCCATGAAGAGAGGACTTAATTTTGGCAAAATACTCAAACCACACACATGTAGTTGTAGAGTAAAACTGGCCTCTACACTACGAAAAGCCTTACCAAATAGGTTTCTCATAAATATATTTTGACCCACTTTACCAATGTTATTTTATCTGTTATCATTGTTTCATTAGCTTTTATTAAAAAATAAATTTGAAAGAGTAAAACTGTATGGTGGCAAAATAATTTTGAATTAAATTTTCCTACTTAAAAACTAACACAGACAGCTAAATTTTGTTATAGGGACGACTAGAATTAATATCTGCTATTAACAATGCATATTAAATAAAACAAAGGAAAGGTGATGTAGCTGTAAATGCTATCTTATTGGAAATTAATAAAGCAGGTAACACAGACTTGTGATATGAAGTAACGTAGAGAACAGCAGGCCACACACACTCAGTTAGAAGAGGCTCAGCCTCAGACGCATCAGGGATGCACCACTTCTGCCATATGAAAAAAATGCACATAAAAGACACAAAACAAAATACAATTACTTTTAGCATGTTAAAAATAATTACATCAAAAAATGTATACAGGTAAAAAATGTCATAGATGACATAAGAAAATAGTGCTTGTGTGTATATATATATTTTGCATATATATATAAATCTACAGTATTTACGTTGATACATATTTTGGAGCAGCTCTGATACTGCTATAATAAACTAAATTGTACAGCTTGTATATTATAAGTCACAGAATCATGGTTCAAAAATTAGAATTAATGTCCTCAGCTACATTTTTATACACATTTATTTCTCAGCTTCCACATGATCTAAATCAAGAGCCTGGTAATTCTACCAGGATTCTGTTTGAGCTTCAGTGTAGTGTTCACTTTAATACACTGCGTTTGTTTGCCATTTAATAACATCATTACCAAGTTGATTAAAATGACATTAGACTCATTATATACATAAAAAATATTGTCACATTCACTAGCTAAACAAATGTTACTTTCCTTGTAATAGACACATTTTTTGTACCTTGAAAGCTTAACGCCCCAACTTACAACAGGAAGAACCACCAATGTTAGGTTTTCTACTTTCTAGCATTCAAACATGAGCAAAGTAATGTTGAGCAGGCTCCCCAGTTAAACATCAAGTCATACTTTCTAGGAGTACCCAAAACTTCATCAGTGTTTTGGTAGTGTAGTGTAATGGAATATTTTAAAAGATAATACTAATTTTATTTTTTTACCATGAACCTGAATTATTTTCAAAAAAATTTTTTCTACATGTAATTTTTTACATGGATAATTTAATGGCCCGATTAAGAACAGTAAAATCCACTGACTACTCTCTCTAAAGCAAGCCAGGAGAGGACCATGCACCTGACCACCCGGGAGCAGAGCTGAGCAGGGTCAGAGTCTACAGCCCGGGTGAGCCCTCGGCGTGGCCATGGTGCAGCTTCTCAGGCAGCCCCAGAAGAGCGAGCCCAACCCTGCCTCTGCATCTGGCGGGGACCAGCCTGAGCTCCACGGCAGTCAGACCAGAACGGAGGACACAAGAGCACTGGACTGGTCTGGTAAACAGACACGAGGAGCCCTACACCTCCGGCCATAAGATTACTTTGAAGCACCATTAAGCCGGTAGCTTTTCTCTCCAATGTATTTCATTTTTAGATTCAAAGAAAATGGCAGCAACTGCAGGAGAACAGGAGCGTTCTGTGAGATGCTGAGTAAATAGAGTCAGGGAAAGTCTTTAGTCAGTTTAGGCCCTAGGTTAAAAATGTGAGAGCAAATAAAACTGGACTAAAGGACACATTAAGGAAAAAAAATAACATATTACGTGGACTGGAAAAAAAAAAGGTAGTTTTAAAAAAAATTTTCTTTAGTTCTGTGTTCAACTGTGTGCGCACAGGTGCCTGTGACAGACATTAAAAGACATTTACACTACACATAGCCTTAAAAATATCTATTCTAGAGATTTTCAGTACTTTGTAACATTAGTCAAAATAGATTGGGCCAACAGAGTACAAATGTCCAGGTTTCGGAGAAAGATGTAAATGGAGCTGAGTAATAAATAACTGTTGTGCGCGCATCCCTAAATGCTATTGCTATGTTTCAGGGTAAACTCTTTTTAACAGGGTCAGTGATGATGTAATTTAAATGGATGAAGACATTTCCATATTATCCTTACCACTGACCAACACCAGGGTTGTGCGAGTGTTTACAATAGTAGAAAATACTGCTTTGGCAATTGCAGACATAGCAATGTAGGTTCCGTGTGGTTTCAATTCTCACAGCAACACTGACTCCTGAATAGCGAGCCCGTCTCGGTTTCTGTAGTGGTAGACTGGAGGGGGGGGCCCTGAATACTGATACCCAGGACTGGCCCCTTCCACGGCCAGGGAAGGTCTATAGCGCACCGGGCCGTCCACGGAGACGGCCGGCAGGCCGTGGTCCTGAAAGGGGACGTGCTGGAAGGCCGCGTATCTGGGCACGTGGCCGCGGCCAGCGTCTGGAGTCCGGGACGGCCCGTGCACCTCCGGTCTGCACGTGTAACTAACTTCTGGCCACTTTCTGGTATCTGGCAAGTAATCCACTGGAGGAAAGATGAGTTGCCCGTTCTTTGGTGACCCTGAATTGCCTGAATATCCCCCAGCACCAAGATCAACAGGAAGGACTTCTATTCGACTAGACGGCAGGACAAGAGGTGCCGGGCGGCCGTACGACTTCTCTGGAGAAACGTCCACCGAAAGCGAGGAGGAGCCATAAGGCCTCCAGGAAGGGTGCCCGTGAGCCCCGGGGCTAAGCTGGGGGGACGCGAAGCCGCTGCCAGGCGCGGGGAAGCGCTGGGGGGACCCTCCGCGGGGAACAGCGGCGCTGCCGTAGGGGGCGCTGCCGTGGGCGGGCGGGCGCGGGCCTCGGGCCTCCCCGTCCAGCGGGGCTGGGCGCCGGGCGGGCCCCGGGGGCTGCACTTTGAAGGTGAACCTGTTGGGCACTCGGAGAGGGCTGGGGCTCGGCTCGGCCAGCCTCCTGGGGCTGCTGGGGTACACTACGCTCCTCGGGCTCTGAGAGTAGGCCCTGTCCAGCGCCTCCTCCACGAGCGTGCCGCCGTCAGCATCCTGGCTGGGCACGCCGTCGCCAGGGACGTTGTCGTACTGCGAGGCGGTGGAGCCCCGCTTCCCGTCCGCGTCTGGGGCCTGCGCGGACGGCCGCGCAGGGGGCACCAGAGCATCCGCGGGGCCCTGGCCGGCGGCAGAGAGCGCGGGGCGGCCCCTGCCCTCCGCGTACCGGGCAGCTCTGTCCATGGTCGATTCCGACGGCTTATTCCACTTGGGCACGAACTCCCTCCGGACGATGGAAGTGGCGTTGCTGTTTTGGTTAGCAGCTGCATGATTAGACGCCCTGGAATGGTCCTGTGCACCTGACGGAGGTTTCCTTTGAAGATCTGCCTCTTCCTTGAGCTTTTTGCTCTCCTCCTCCACCGACTTCCTTCTGGGCTGCCTCACTCGCTCCGGGGTCCCGGCCCTGCTTTGGGGGTTAGGGGACTGCTCCTCCTTCTTAGGCGACGCTCCGCTCTCTCTCCGGCCACCCACGTGGGGACTCGGCCTGCCCACGCTTCTCTGTCCATTGCTCAGGTGACTGACGCCACTATGATGGAATTCAGGTGGAAGCTGCCCTAACGGTTTCTTTGGATATTCATCCTCTTTACCTAAAGAGAAAGAAATTCGTAAGTAAAATAAACGAGGAAATAGTATCCAATTTGAGATGCATTTTTAATAATTACATATTTTGCATGTGTGCATGGACATTCATACACTTTCATACTACAGAATTTTAGTAGTTGATGGAATTATCCATCTCTTAAAGCTGGACACTGGAACACATCCAAAACTCAAAAGCTGCCAGGTGCTGCCGCTCATGCCTGTAATCCCAACATTCTTGGGAGGCCAAGGTGGGTGGATCCCCTGAGCTGATAGGTTCCAGACCAGCCTGAGGCACAGCAAGATCTCCAGTCCAGACCTGTCTCTAAAAAATAGTGGACATTGTGGCAGGTGCCTGCGGTCTAAGCTACATGGGAGGCTGAGGCAGGAGGATAGCCTGAGCCCAGGAGTTTGAGGTTGCTGTGGGCTGTGACACCATGGCACTCTACCAAGGGTGACAAAGTGAGGCTCTGTCTCAAAAAAACCCAGAACAAAACAAAAAAACCCTCAAAATCTTACTAAGTAATGGGTGGGTGGGGATATTGTGTAAATCTACGGGTAAGTTTCATTCATTTGTGTAACACATGACTCTTATTTTGTTAAGAGGTATTATTTATTGCAGGCTTTTTAAAGAATGCAAAGCTGATAATATTCTCATTTCTATTCCTACCTAATGCAATCCTGCAGGGCACCAGTTCAGCATCTTAACATTTTTGGAATAACTTTTACATTTGTTTCTCTAAAATGACACCTCATTTTATGTTCTGGATAAAGGAGGACATTCTTGTCATACAAATGTCTAAGACATTTGCTAAAATACAAAGTAATTTCTCTGAATTTTCTGTATGCCCTTTGGTCAGACTGTGTTTGTTTTCCTCCTGCCTCAACTACAGTGGTTTCGAAATTCTGGTAAAACTTTTCCTGTCAACTTCAAGCAGACTTGCCAAATTTAGACATCAACTTGTAACTGTGGTTTCAAAGTTATCCCCGAATAGATTCTTATTCTTAAGAATTCTTAAGTGCCTCCCACAGCATAATTTCCCCTGAAAAGATAAAACATACTCTGTATCTGAAACTTAACATTCTAAAATGATCCTACTTTCAATGCAAAAAAGAATTAGAAAAATAAAGAAAAATCATATTGGATACCGTTAGTTTTATAATTTAAATAATTAATAGAAAATTCATGAGGAATTGAAGGAAAGTTAACCGTCCATTTAGGAAATTATCTATTGTAATATATGTATCTAATAAATATCTTGAGAAAACAATAGACTTTATTTATTAAAACTCTATGCTTTGGGGTGGCGCCTGTGGCTCAGTGAGTAGGGCGCTGGCCCCATATACCAAGGTTCGTGGGTTCAAACCCGGCCCCAGCCAAACTGCAACAAAAAAATAGCTGGGCAGGCACCCATAGTCAAGCCTCTTGGGAAGCTGAGGCAAGAGAATTGCCTAAGCCCAGGAGCTGGTGGTGGCTGTGAGCTGTGACACCAGGGCACTCTACCAAGGGCGGTAAAGTGAGACTCTATCACTAAATAAACTAATTAATTAATTTAAAAACTTTATGCTTTTAACCTGTTATTACGAAATAATGTATTATCATTTAAAAATAAGTTTTTGCAGGCCAGGCGGGGTGGCTCAAGCCTATAATCCCAGCACTCTGGGAGGCCGAGGTGGGTGAACTGCTTGAGCTCATGAGTTTAAGACCAGCCTGAGCAAGAGTGAGACCTCATCTCTAAAAAACAGCCAGGCCTTGTGGTAGACACCTATAGTCCCAGCTACTGAGGATGCCGAGGCAAGTGAATCACTTGAGCCCAGGAGTTTGAGGTTGCTGTGAGCTATGACACCAAGGCACTCTACCAAGGGTGACAAAGTGAAACTCTGTCCCTAAATAAATAATCAAATAAAATAAAAATAAGTTTTTGCTCTCTTAAAATACTCATCCATCCATCTGTCCAACAAATACTCACTGAGTACACAGTGTCAGGCACTTGCTCACCCACAGTCCATTCACAGTGAGGTGAGTGCACAGACCTGGGCTTTGTTTCTACATAGCTCACAGTCTTGGCAATGATGCCGTTGCTATTTATCCACATAATACAATTTTCTTGAGTATATTTTGAAAAAGATAATCAATGATCTTTTTTGAGAGAAGGGAAGGAGCAGAGAATGAAGAAGCACTATCCTTTAAATGATTAAACTATGAACATCAAAATAATTGAGCTAAAGGCGCCACCTGTAGCTCAGGGCCTAGGGCACTGGCCACATACACTGGGGCTGGCGGGTTTGAACCCGGCCTGGGCCTGCCAAACAACAATGACAACTACAGCCAAAAAATAGCTGGGTGTTGTGGCAGGCACCTGTAGTCCCAGCTACTTGGGAGGCTGAGGCAAGAGAATCACTTAAGCCCAAGAGTTGGAGGTTGCTGTGAGCTATGACGCTACACCACTCTACTGAGGATGATGTAGTGAGACTCTGTCTCAAAAAAAAATTTTTTTTTGAGCTAAAAATAACCTTTGTGCTCTCCTAAATCAGTGTTTTTTAAACTTATAAAGAGCAGACACTTTTTTCAAGACAAATTTCAACCCCAATACATGAAGAATATACAGAAAGCTGCTCTGTAGAGATAGTTGGTCCAGAGAGCTCTGGTGCTGCCTACATTTTCTAGGTGGGGAAGCAAGAGTCTCAGGGCAGCCAAGTGATCTTGTAGTGGCAAGAACTAAATAAAAACCCAGCTTTTTCACTCCCAGTTCACTGTTCACTTCCACTGTACCATTTTCATAAAACCTCAAAACAACTTTTGATAGTTTCAACTGAATTTAGCATTACTTTGACAATATTTAGGCAAGCTCTTTATCTGATATATTCGAAAGCACAAAAAGAATTACAATTGGCCATTACGGTTTGTTTGGGTGACTTATCCACTCAACAAACACACAAGGCACTTACTGTGCACCACGCACTGTTCTAGTGCTGGCACCTCAAGTCTGGAACAAGACAGGTGAGGTCCCTATCCTTCTGGAGCTTACATTCTAGCTGTGCACAGGGCTACAGAGAATGTAAAGCAGGAAAAGTGATTAAAATGATGGGGAGCACGGCAGGGCAGAGCAAGGAAGATGCCAGCAAGAACAAAGGCCTCGAGCTGGGAACAGGCAGAGTCACCCACAGATTGCTCTGAGCAATCTGGATTTTATTCCAAACTAACTGCAAAATACTAGAGTCTTTTCAGCAGAAGAGTTACATAATCTGATATAAAAGGTCACTTGACGTGGAGGTTGGATCTACTCTGTGGCAGTAATTAACCATGATAACACAAATGGCTAATTCCCACTAAGCACTCAACACGTCAGCCACAGCTCAAAAAGCTGTACCTACAACATTAGCAACAGGCAGACAGCATAAGATCCTGCTATTTTACTCATTTTATAGATGAGAAAATAGAGGTAGAAGTTAACGTCCCAAAGGCACACAGCTGGTCAGATGCAGGATGCAAGCCCCAAGTTGGTCCCGGACCCTGCACTCTTCACTCCTGCACTACAGGAGTGGTGGGAGGAGGGAGGAGAGGGTGCTTCTGGGGCACCTTTCAGGAATTGCGTGCACTTGCTCAGAGTAGGGGGGGTGGGGGGGTGGACAAGCTATGTGAGAACAAGCCGAGTGAAGCATGACTCCTGGGTTAAAGACAGCCCAGGTGGACACTACCGTGACAACTGGCATGACCAATGCTGTCCTTGTATCCTTCTGTAAGAAAGATGTTTTATGATACCTGGACAAATTATTTTAATTGAAAACCCAAACTTTAAAAAGGCTTCTCATTGAGAAAAGTTTTCTTTGTTTTATGAATGTTGTCCATGAAATGTGCACTGCAGTTTAGCTTCTGACTGGTCAACATGTGAAATGCATGGCCTGGAGAAGGCTGACTGAAATACTCAGAAGTAGCTGTTCAGCCCATCAAGTCAAAAAACAAGCAGCAGAAATAGAATTAAAATCCACTTAGTACCCCCTAGAAGTTTTTAAATCAACTTCATAGTCATCTATTTGGTCCCAGATAAATACATGAATATATGAATCTATGTAGGCAAATAAGCCCAACAAACATGAACTATCCAGAAGATATAAAAGACCTATATAACAGAATGGAATTTATAAGCTTGCTTTTCATCCCCACTGTCCCATAGTTTTCTTTCTTTTTTTTTTTTTTATTGTTGGGGATTCATTGAGGGTACAATAAGCCAGGTTACACTGATTGCAATTGTTAGGTAAAGTCCCTCTTGCAATCATGTCTTGCCCCCATAATGTCCCATAGTTTTCTAAGGGCAGAACACAGTAAGCTGACTGGCTAATTCACTGGCTGATACAGGATAATTATCAACAGTCAATCATCAACACATCCTCTTCAGGTTAGCAAGTAGGAATATGATGGAAAAACCCAGCCATTAAAAACAAAAGGAGAGGCTTGGCGCCTGTGGCTCAAGTGGCTAAGGTGCCAGCCACATACACCTGAGCTGGCAGGTTCGAATCCAGCCTGGGCCTGCCAAACAACAATGATGGCTGCAACCAAAAAAAGCCGGGCATTCTGGCGAGCGCTTATGGTCCCAGCTGCTTGGAAGGCAGAGGCAGGAGAATCACTTGGGCCCAGGAGTTGCAAGTTGCTGTGAGCTGTGATGCAATGGCACTCTACCCAGGGCAACAACTTGAGGCTCTGTCTCAAAAAAAAAAAACAAAAAAAAAAAACAGAAGGAGGGGAGGCACCTGTGGCTCAGTGGGTAGGGCACCAGCCCCATATACCAAGGGTGGCGGGTTCAACCCTGGCCCCGGCCAAACTGCAACAAAAAAATAGCCGGGTGTTGTGGTGGGCGCCTATAGTCCCAGCTACTTGGGAGGCTGAGGCAAGAGAATCACCTAAGCCCAGGAATTGGAGGTTGTGTGATGCCATGGCACTCTACCAAGGGTGATAAAGTGAGACTCTGTCTCTAAAAAAAAAAAAGAAATAAAGCAAGAAAAAAAAAAAACAGAAGGAGAACCACTGAGCCAGAGTGTTCTCTCACGCTCGTAGTGCTGGGTGTGAAGCTGCCCTGGCTCTCCACTGTGCACTGGCTTCCGGCAGCCTGCTGAGGCCACCAACTTTTTAGTCCACATGAAAAGATTTTAAAAGTTTTTAAAATTCTCTATAACACTAATAAAAAGGGGGAACAGGTACAGTGGCTCACTCCTGTAATCCCCGCACTCTGGGAGGCTGAGGGGGGTAGACTGCTTGAGCTCAGGAGTTTGAGACCAGCCTGAGCTAGAGTGAGACCCTGTCTCTAAAACTAGCCAGATGTTGTGGGGGGTGCCTTTAGTCCCAGCTACTCGGGAGGCTGAGGAAAGAGGATTGCTTGAACCCAGGAGTTTGAGGTTGCTGTGAGCTGTGATGCCAGAGCACTCTACCTAGGGTGACAGAGTGAGACTCAGTCTCAAAAACAAACAAAAAAACAATGGTGGGGAAGAGATTCCAACTGAATTTCTCTTGTGCCTTACATGTACTGCCCTAAACATCAGTCTGTCTGCAGAAGCCACGGCTGCTGCCCAGCCGTGAAGATGCCCAGCCTGCCTGCATGCTTCAGTCTGCATCAGTTCCAATTCCTGAAAAGATGGCTACCCTTAGGTTTGCATCCTAAATCTCAAAATTGGTTTGTTTTGCTAAACACAAATTCCACAGACTGCCTTTTTGTATCATAAAAAAGTCACATATTTCATTACTTGCGATCATTATGGTGCTGGCATGATCCTGGCATTTTTTTTTTTTTTTGTGATTACAAGATCTTTATTGAAGCATTTGAACTTTATCTCATATGACCTGGAGAAATATGGAGATTTCAAGCATTTTTGTCACCTCACAATTATTCATAACAACCTTCTAAATACTTATTTTTCTACCTTTTCCTAAGAAAGAAAGGTAATTCTTACCAGAGGGCTACCACCACTGAAGGACTGAAAGTTCTAGAGCTCAAAAGAGGTCAGAACACACAAATTAGCATAATTAATAGTCCAAAGCTTGGTTTAAATGTTTAAAGAACAGCAAACACCAAGTAATACAATACCAAATAGAATACTATCATCTCTAGGAGGTAATAACTCATCAACCACAACCTATCTAAGACTGAAATTTTCTGTGTTGTTTCCATAACGCCTTCATTCTTAATGCTTCCTACAAGGTTTTAGAAATTAAATAATATATTTTCAGTATCCAGACTAAACATCACTTTCCAAAACTGCAATGTACACCTGCATGTTACACTAACACACAATACAGAAGTACTTTGTCACATATCAACACTTGGCTTCAAATAATAGTATATAAAAAGCTATGTGGGACAAAAGACCACAGGACTTTTGAAGATCCTCTTTCACCAGATGGTAGCAGGCAGCACTTTTTCTAAAGAGAAAATGATGAAAGATCAGAAATTTTGCGTTCAATGTTTGACTTCAATTTTCTACTTTAGCGTCTTCTGGTACCACCATATCCTGAAGCAGTTCTGGTTTTCATATCTGAGTCTGCACCTGCTGAGTAGCCATTTGAGCTGCCACGAAGTGGTGAGTAAGCGTGACTATTCCACGTGCTGGAGTAGGGTGGAGGGCAGGCTGGGTAGTACCACGAGTCCGAGAAAGGTGTTGTTGCTCTATTGCTGCCAAACAAATATCCTAATATTCCTCCAGTTCCCAGGCCAGTCCAGAACCAAGGGCCTGAATTTGCACGTCCTTGTTGTCCTGTGAAAGCACTACCAAAGCCAGAGGTCGCACCACGGCCAGTATTCTGTGGTCCTGCTTTTCTTTTTAGGGAGATTTTGTATAGTTGATGCTATTTCAGAACTTGATATAGGCCTGTTCAACATTTCCACTTTGTTCTGGCTAAGTCTTGGTAGGTGGCGTACTTCCAGGTATTGGTCGATTTCTTTCAGATTTTCATATTTCTGAGAGTAGAGTTTCTTGTAGTATTCGTTAAGTATTTTTTGAATTTCTGAGGCGTCTGTTGTTATTTCATCTTTACCATTTCTGATTGATGAAATTAGAGATTTTACTCTTTTTTTCCTGGTTAGGTTGGCCAAAGGGTTATCTATTTTATTGATCTTTTCGAAAAACCAACCTTTGGATTTATTGATCTGTTGTATAATTCTTTTGTTTTCAATTTCATTTAGTTCTGCTCTGATTTTAGTAATTTCTTTTCTTCTGCTGGGTTTGGGGTTGGAGTGTTCTTCCTTCTCCAGTTGCTTGAGATGTCCCATTAAGTTATTAACTTTCTCTCTTTCTGTTTTCTTGAGGAAGGCTTGCAGTGCTATAAATTTCCCTCTTAGGACTGCCTTTGCAGTATCCCAGAGGTTCTGGTAATTCATGTCTTGATTGTTGTTTTGTTCTAAAAATTTGGTGATTTCCTTCTTAATCTTGTCTATAACCCATCTATCCTTCAGAATAAGGTTGTTTAGCTTCCATGTTTTTATATGGGTATGCAGGTTCCTGTTGTTATTGAGTTCAACTTTTACACCATGATGGTCTGAGAAGATGCAAGGAATAATTTCTATTTTTTAAAATTTGCCGAGGTTAGATTTGTGGCCTAGGATGTAGTCGATTTTGGAGTATGTTCCGTGGGCTGATGAGAAGAATGTGTATCCAGTTTTGTTGGGATGAAATGTTCTGTAGATGTCTGTTAAGTCCAGAGATTGAATGGTTAAGTTTAAATCTAAAATTTCTTTGCAACAAAAAGAAAAAATAAATAAATAAATAAATTTCTTTGCTTAGCTTCTTTTTGGAGGATCTATCCAGCATTGCTAAAGGGGTATTAAAATCTCCAACTACTATGGAACTGAAGGAAATCCAGTTGCTCATGTCTGTTAGAGTTTCTCTTATAAATTGAGGTGCATTCTGCTTGGGTTCATAAATATTAATAATTGAAATCTCATCATATTGAGTATTACCTTTAACAAAATGAAGTGTCCGCCCTTATCCTTCCTTATTTTGGTTGTTTTAAAGCCTATGCGTCTGCGAATAGGATTGCAATGCCTGCTTTTTTCTGCTTTCCATGTGCCTGGAGTAGAGATGACCATCCCTTCACCTTGAGTCTGTATTTGTCTTTTAATGTAAGATGCCATTCTTGTATGCAGCAGATATCTGGCTTGAGTTTTTGTATCCAGTTAGCCAACCTGTGCCTCTTTAGAGGACAATTAAAACCATTCACATTAATTGAGAATATTGATAAGCCTTTTGAGAGTCCGGTGGACATTCCCCCCCACCCCCACCCCCGGTGGACATTTTTAATCCTTTTGCGACTGTGGAAGTTGGAATTTGATCAAAATTTTCTGGGTGGGTTTACTTTTGTGGTGGAGGATTACGATGGTCTTTATGGAGGATAGGTCTGAGAATATCCTGGAGAGCTGGTTTAGTTATGGCAAATTTCTTCAATATGTGAATGTCATTGAAGTATTTAATTTCTCCGTCATAAATGAAACTCAGTTTAGCTGGGTACAGAATCCTGGGTTGAAAGTCATTTTGTTTTAGGAGATTAAAAGTCGATGACCATCCTCTGCTAGCTTGAAAGGTTTCAGCAGAGAGATCTGCAGTTATTCTTTTTTTTTTTTTTTTTTTAAGAGCAAATCCAAATTTATTGTAATGCCATGTCATTTTCAATGTTTAAAACCCTCATAAGTTAGTGGAGCCCTAGTCACCTGGGACAGCATGCCAGAGGTACTGAAATTTGTCACCTTTCTTTACAACCCCCCCAGCAAACCAATTCAAGTCCATAGCTTCAGAAAGCCAGGAGTTATTTCTTCAGTCTACTCCTCTGGTTCCTGGTTTTTTTTTCAAGGGAGGGAGGTCACAATATTTCAAACAGGGAAAACCACAGTTGAGCTTCCAGCTCAGGTTTGTGTAAGATGGAGGGAAGACTGCGCCAACCCCACAGAAAAAGACAAAAGTTGAGATGGATTACTTCTTTACAGCCTTGTGAAAATGGAAGGAAAAAAAAAAGATTTACAAATGAGGATCCACATGATAGTTGGGAAATCTCTTTGTAAATGGAGGTTCCAACTCTAAAAAATAGGAGGGGCCTAGACAGCCTGGATCAGAAATCTACCACATGTGAATAAAAACAATGTGATGAAGAACAGCTCCTCTTAATTTTGAGGCCAGATAAAACACTTGAGGAGAATGGGAAGAGAGGTAAAGGCCCAAACAGATGGGTAAATGCTGACATCAGAGTGGTATTAAAAACAAAAATTCAGCAGTGTTTAGTGGTGGTGGCTAATTTAGCTTTCTCCCTGTTCTGTGGTAGGGCCACAAATCTTGACCAGAGAATTGTAGAAAAGGCTAGAAAGAGGGGCCTGAAGATGATGGATTTTGACTCCTGATTTTATTATTCAATTTCTTTTTTTCCATTTAAACTAGGTCTTTGGTGGCTGGGAAGCCTTGACTCCCAAGACAAGAGTCAGTTGGAGCTGGTTGTTGTTGGATGGGGGTGGGTTGGAAGACTGGGATGGGGGCAGGGAGACCCTGCTCTGCTGGCCATCCTGGGTGGAAAAGATGAACTGCACTTCACAAAGCCTGGGGTGTGGCAGGAAGGGGATGAGGCAGGAGCAGCAAGCTGGGGAGATGGGACCCACCTCAGTCCCCAGCTTCATTTTCTTCTAATGTTTCCCTACTTTGTAGCATTCTCTGCTGTCTTGGAGGCCTTCTTTCTTTTCTTTTTCTGGGTTTTTCGACTTGCAGAACTCTGGAGGAGGGCCTTTAGCTATGCATCCTGGACCTCCATCTCAGATTTGTAGCGGTTAGGCTCAAAGGGACCACTGGTTATCCGCATGGGGCCACTGGGCATGAGCAGAACTGTAAATTTAAACTGGGCAACAAATCCACTCTCCTTCTCATAGAGAACATTAAATGATTGCAGCAGTTCACGTTTGGCGCACTCCACCACACCCATCCAAGCCTTTTTCTCATCTTCAAATGCTCTTAAGGTAAATGGCAAAATGGCATGGCATCAAAACGCCTTTCCACCTCACTGAAGAAGGCACGTGAGG
The DNA here is from genome assembly GCF_027406575.1 of Nycticebus coucang. NCBI lineage: Eukaryota > Metazoa > Chordata > Mammalia > Primates > Lorisidae > Nycticebus > Nycticebus coucang. The sequence goes on along the minus strand of NC_069799.1, from coordinate 60,835,812 downwards.
TTTTCATTTTCAGGCCATACAGTTTAGAGGGGTCTTGTTTGTAAATGGTGGTGCTCTGTCCTACATCCTTGGCCTTGCCTTCTCCTGAGCTGACCAGAACATCCACAGCATATACTTCATGTACCTCAAATTCAGCTATTTCATGGTCCTTCTTCTGCTGGTCTGTGGGATTCTGGATAATAGTTTTTTCTCCATCAATGACATGCTGCTTCAACTGATGTGACAGCATACCTTCTATTGGCGTGCAATTAAATGAGTGAGCAACTTTGTTCCAGGCTTCTGTCACTTGTGTATTCTGGTTACCGGGTTTGACCAGGCGTAGGGCAGCTCCAGCACAAAGGTGAGCCGCCTTAATGACATCTGCTTTCCAACCTGTTACTTGGGTCCCCTGAGCTACATCAACCACAAAAGTGTGAGCCACATTGGCAATGAAGCCATCCACGTGGACCCCAAGGTCAGTTTTTACCAAGTCACCTTCCTTGAGAAGATAGTCCTGGTCATTCTTCAAAGGGGAGAAGTGACATACACAGTTATTTACTGAAATGCTGTTGGGAAAGGCAATACCTTTCTTCATTTCCTTTTCTTTCTTGAAGATTTTCCCTCTCTCTTCCATAATCATGGCATCACCTCTGTCACACAGGCTCAGTACTGACACACCTGAACTGGATTCATCCACCAAAGTCCGAAGTACCCAGTTGGCGATGTCGCCCCCCATCTTATACTTGGTCACGACCAGGTCTTCGGCAATAGTTTGCTCCTGCTGCTCGTCCTCGCCCAACATCTTCTTACCACCACTACCACTAAAGCCTCGTTTTCCCTGAGCCGCTGCCTCTGTCTCACTTCCCAGCCGCAGGCTGTGATCAGAGCTACCTCGATCCACAAGGAGAAAACGAGCAAAAGCGTGAGCAAGCAAGGGAGTGGGCAGACAGGCGAGAGCTTGATCTGCAGTTATTCTAATATTCTTCCCCTTGTAGGTGATGGTTTTCTTTCGTCTGGCTGCTTTCAGAATTTTCTCCTACATATTAACTTTAGTGAAATTGATTATGATGTGTCTGGGGGATGTCTTATTTGGGTTGAGTCATGCTGGAGTTCTGAAACTGTCTGCTACCTGAATTTCAGAATCTCTTGGCAAGTCTGGAAAGTTCTCCTTCGTAATCTCATGGAGAAGAGACTCTGTGCCTTGTGAAGCCACTTCAACGCTTTCGGGGATCCCTATGAGACAAATACTGGTTTTCTTCAAATTACCCCAGAGCTCTCTTAGAGAGTGCTCTGTTTTTGCCCTCCATTTCTCTTCCTCTTTGAGAGTTTGGGAGCGTTTGAAAGCTTTGTCTTCAATGTCAGAAATCCTTTCTTCTGCTTGGTCCATTCTGTTCCTGAGGGATTCTACTGTGTTTCTCAGATCTTTGAGGGCTGCAACTTCTTGTCTCAATGTGTCAAAATCTTTGATCACTGGGTCTTTGAATTCGTTGAATTCTTGAGATATCTTTTGGGTTACTGCTTGGAATTCTAATTCGATCCTATTTGCTATCCAGATTCTGAATTTGATTTCTGACATCCCAGCTATTTGTTTGTACATGGGATCTTGTGCTGTGTCTGCCCCATTGATCCTTGGGGGAGTTGATCTACTCTAATTATTCATATTGCCAGACTTTTTTATTGATTTCGCCTCATGATTGTTTTTTACCGTTGCCTCTGGCCGTCCTCAGAGTTGGGGAGGTGTCTCTCCAAGATTAGACCCCAGCAGGATCACTCTATTGTTACTGGATCTTTGTAGGGAGTGACCCTGTGTAGTTCCTCTGGGGCTGCCCCAGCCAGGGAGTTCTGGTTGTGGAAGCAGCTCTGGAGTATGACACACCCGGATCCAGCAACAGGGCAGGAGGTGGTGCACATGGTTCTGGGAGTGCCTGGCGGCCAGTGACTTTGGCACAGAGAGCCCAAGGCTCCAGCAGTCTCTGGCCAAGAGAAGGGCTCTGCACAGAGGCAGGGAGGGCTCCGGAGGGCACGCAGCTACCAGAGTCCCTGGCCAGACGAACAGGGTGGTATGGAAGCAGGGAGGGTACAGGCGGGAGGACGCAGGGTTGCCTGGCTCCCGCAGTTCCTGGTCAGAGAATATAGAGGCCTGGCAGGCAAGGGTTGCGAGTTGGGGGTCGTGGCACAGCTCTTATGGAAGTCTGGGCGGCACCAAGCCCAGGAGTTTGAGGTTGCTATGAGCTGTGACGCCACGGCACTCTACCCAGGGCAACAGCCCGAGGGTCCAGTGTGCCAAAACTGGTCTCACTCTGCCCCTGAAGGTTAAGGCTATGAGGCAGCTCAGTCCCCGCCTTTAGGCTGCTCAGTCACTAGGTTACTAGCTCCCACCCGATTCTTGCTCTGCAACCCGGAGGGTGGAGTTTGCCAGGGCAGTTCTCTCACAATGGCTCCCTGCAGCCCACAGCCAAACACTCACTATTAGCTCCATCCAGCTCAGTGGCTCAGTCTGGGGCCCTAGACAATGCCCAAAGTTCTCCGCACTCCTTTTCTTTTTTTTTTTTTTGTAGAGACAGAGTCTCACTGTACCGCCCTTGGTAGAGTGCCATGGCGTCACACGGCTCACAGCAACCTCCAACTCTTGGGCTTACGCGATTCTCTTGCCTCAGCCTCCCGAGTAGCTGGGAAGTTCTCCGCACTCCTACTGAAGCTCTCCCCAAGGCAGTTCAACTGAGTGCCAAGTCCAAAAACACCGAAACAGTTCACAGGTAAGGCCTTTCCGGTTTGCAGTCTCACTGTTGCTTGTACTTATGGCTGCCAGCGGGATTAGGTCAATCGAACACTCGCAAACACTTGCCAGTTTTCCACTGTTTTTGTCCTCCTCTTGGGGTCCAGAAGTCCCTTGCTGATTCCCTGTATCCTCCAAGGGATGATTATTGGCAGATCCCACCAGCCAGAGATGCCTGGAGTCTTATCTCCCCAGACTCACCGTGCCCAGTTGCAGGGAAGCTGTTACTTGGCCGCCATCTTGCTCCACCTCCTCTGGTCCAAGTTTATCTTGACTGTTCATTTCAGTTTTTGGCCGGGGCTGGGTTTGAACCTGCCACCTCCGGGATATGGGGCTGGCGCCCTACTCCTTTGAGCCACAGGTGCCACCCCTGACTGTTCATTTCAATCTGAGATCTTCCTGGAATGTGACATTCACTACACCTCCTCTTGTAATGTCATCCACAAATCTGAACTCCATGCTATGCTACCAAGGCTTTCACCCCAGGGATTGTAACACACACAGGACTGGGGAGGACCAAAATGGAGCACACTCATTTCTTTAAAATACAAGGAACATTTAAAAATCAGTAAGAAAAGGAAGGCTACGCCATATGTAGAGACTTAAATAAAGCATGTGAAAAGGAACCTCACAGAAGAAGAGAGAACATCATCAGAGAAATGCAAATTGAAATACTGCTGAAATTGGTGCGTCTCACTATTGTATGTTGGAGAAACCAGTTCTCCAGTTTCACAGTGTGTATGGAAATTTTGATCTAGAAATTCCACCTCAGGGAATTTAACCTAAGATAATATTAATGATTAAGGCACATGGGAAATGTTTGCTGCATGATGTTTAATACTACTTTGATTTGTGAATCTTAAATTCAACTGCACTGTTTTAGAAAAAAAAGTATCCTCAATGTAGATGATTTGTACATTAAGTTATAATTACAAAACAAAAATAGGAGAAAATAAGTTGTAGAATATAAAACTCACAGCAGTCTATTGCCATGTTAATATATTTTTAACATTAACCAGTAAAAAAGCAGGTTATAAACAGTTTGTACAGTAATCCCATTTATCATGAATGGTATGTGGGCATAGGTCAACAAAATGACTATAAAAATAAATACTAGTAGTGGTTAATATACACAAATGTTTTTAGACCAAAAATTATTTTTGTTTGCCTACTACATAATTTTTCTATTATAAACATGTATTACTAGAATGAAGAAACATAAAGTTAAAAGGCACGGAATACTCTCCTGAAGATAGGATGATATTAATTGCCAGTTTGGATGTATGACTGGCAAGCAGTATTTTTAGCTTGTCCCCAAAGTATTATAAGATTTTGTCAAAACTCTTTACTTTTACCCAAATAAAGTAGGTGGATGGCATTCTCCTAGTTCACCACACGAGCAATGTTTATCCAAATCTTCCGTCCTAAACCTCTTTTACTGACAGCACAGAAGCAAATACCCAGGGACGGTGCCTGCCTCCTGCAGGCAGGTCTGGAGGGTCCTATGCTGCCCTGGGCTCTCCTCCTTCAGACACAGAGTCATCCAGCAGGATGAGGAGGCGAGGCCAAGGATGGTAACACGAGGGTTACTAAAGGACCAGTACCGGGGATGAGGTTAAAACAATACTTTAGAGGGGGATGGAAGGAAGAGGAACAAGAGAAAAGGGAACATCTCTGGGGAAAACCCTGCTATGGCACCGTCCGTCCCCAGGTTGTAATATCTGCAGATTCTTATTCTGAGATCCTCTGAATACAGAAAAGTCACATTATCAAACCTAATGGGACACATAGTAAAATGCGGGATTATGGATATAAGACACATATGTCTTAGGAGAAAGAATTTAAAAATTAAGAAGTAATGGAGAGACTAACGTGGTGATTTCAGACACAAAACAAAATGCAAAGATGTGTACAAGGCAATTTGGGAGATTTAATTTTATAAGAAAAGTATTTACATTCCTATAAACACAGAAATTTCTCTAAGAAGGGTGCTCAATATTCTGTGCATCTACTCATTATAATTATAAGAAAAATGTTTCATTTATTGAATGGGCAAGAGATTAAAATGCACACTGGGAAAAGAATCTGTGGCTGTTTGAAATGTCCAAAAAGCAGCTCCTTAAACTTCTCCCATGACAGGCCATAATGTATTCCTCTTTTCCTCTGAGTAGACCATGGATTCCTTCCCATTGTATCTAAAATAGGGATAGACTCACAAGGAAATCATTGACAAAATGTCCATCCGTTCATACACAATTCATACGAATTAGAATAATGACACAATGTCCACATAAACAGGTCAGAAACGTGATGGATAGAAAGATCCATGATCCACACAGCTAAGAAACTACATGTAGTGAGGTTTGGGGGAAAACCCACTACAGACAAAATGACAATCCTTTCTCTGGGAGCTTCCGTTTGGGAGGAATATGGTGAGCACTTCAAATGTACAGAAATATAGAGGATACGGCCTCTTTGCCCCAATAAGGACCTTCAGTAAGGATGGAAGAAGGCAGTCGACAGGGATATATGAGCGCCAATTTCCCCCAATTTTAAGGATAGTAGAGGGAGTTAGGTTAGGAGGCCCTACACAGTGTGGGTGGGATAAGGTGTCACACACACCAGGCGCGGACGGCGGTGCCCAGGTTTGTAGTGTCAAAATGTCGGCTCACTCCTACTTTCTCCTGTGATGGGCGCCAGACAGGACACCAAATGCTAACGTGTAACTAATACACGGCGGACGGGACCAGCACTGACATCCCTCTCCCTTGAATGTGTGCTGACTGAAAACACTGTTGGTCTGTGCCACATGCAAGTCACTCTAAACTTATCACTGACCTTCAAGGTCTGACAATTAAGTTTGTGAATTCGCCTTAGAAAAAGTGCTATATATCTCCTTGTTGAGTATCACTCAGGTCACCTTCGAAGTACTACCCTGGAGGAAGCTACACACCAACGCCAGCACCTAGTCCACCCTTCAAAGCATTTCGGAACTCTTTTTCTGGAATGACTATCATATTACCCATGATATCCTAAATGTCACCAAAATGTCTTCCTTTCAGTATTTTCTTTATCTTCAAGTAAAGAAAAAAGTCATTGGGGGCCAGGTCAGGAGTAAGGAGAGTGTTCCAATACAATTATTTATTTGCTGGTTAAAACCTCCCTCACTGACAGTGCCATGAGAGCTGGGGCACTGTCCTGGTTGAGCCATGAGTTGCTTGGGGGAAAGTTCAGGTTGTTTTTGTTTAACATTTTCACACGAGCTTTTCAGCACTTCCAAATAGTAAATTAGGTTAACTATTTGTCCAGTTGGTACAAATTCATAATGAATAATCTCGCTGATGTCAAAAAAGTTTAGCAACATCATTTTGACTCCTGATTTGGGCTGATGGACCATTTTTGGTCCTGGAGAACTGGCTGACTTCCACTGTGTACTTTGATGCAGGGCCGTGTTGGTACACCCATGTTTAATCGCCAGGGCTAACACAGGCAAAAATAGCGTCCTGCCTGTCAATCATCCTTGGCAAACTTCAACTCTCCTTTGCTTTAGTTCATCGGCAAGCTTCTGTGGGATCATTTTGCACACACCTTTCTCATGCAAAGATTTTTAGTTAAGATTTTCTTAACTGTTTCTCTATTGATATTTACTTGGTCTGCGCCATCGGCACAGTCAGCCAATGCTTTTGACACACAATTCAATGAATTTTTGCGATGTTTTAGTCAGTTCTGCTCAATACTGGCTACCCTGACTTCTCTTCATCAGTGGCACTTTCTTTCCCCTCAGGAAAATGTTTAATCCATTTGTACACTGCCATTTCCTTCATGGCATTATCCCCATAAGCTTGGACTAACATGTTCCTGATTTCACCTCCACTCTTGCCAAGCTTAACAAGAAACTTAACATTTGTTTGTTGCTGATTCAAACGCCAATGGCACACAAAATCATGCATCAACAGTAATGAACGCCACTCAGCAAGATGCCACACGTCAATACAAACACATCCTGAAACACTGATACATCACAGCTATGAAACCTACCAAGCTATCTGTACAGTGCTCCCAACGTAAGTACACGGTGGCAAGTTCACAAACTTAATTATCTGACCTTGTAACACACCTCTGAATAGGTGTTCTGAGTGAACTCTCAGAAATTCTCAATGATCAATGTACACATACTGTTGCTATTTCAGAGATGATCCTGGGGCCTGCCAGGGTAAAACTGTGGAAGAAGAAGAAGTGGAAAGAAGGGAAGAGAGAAGAGAAGGATGGGGAGAGGGCAGGGGACAGTAGGGGTCAGGAGAGGTGAACAGTGGAGAGGATTAGAGGGGAGAGAAGGCGAGCAGAGGAGGAGGACCCAGGGACGCCCTGCGCAGCAGCCCTTGCTCTCCGCTCCCTGGACTCTTCTGTCTGAGCAGGGACACACTTGGGTTTCACAAGTGGACAGGCAGAGGCTCAACCCCGCAGCAGTGCCGGGACCCAGGGACTCTGTGCCCAGGGATCTGACTGCTGTCATTCTGGCAGTAAACGGAAAAATCTACTTGGCTTCATAGTACAGGTGATTCCTTTCTGAAGGTTAATTATTCCCCTTCACTGACACTGAAATGATACTGCAGACCTGGAAGCAGGCCGAATGCCACTGCCCGCAATACTTCCACGTGCTACGAAACATTCTCTCCTTTTTCCACAGAAGTAAACCCAAAGAAAGCATCCAACATTTTGGTACCATCTCTTTGTAGAGGCAGCTCAACCTACTGAACTACCATGAAAACACACACACACACACACACACACACACACACTACCGCCATACTGCTCGTTCTTTCAGTTAAATGCCTCTTTTCACTCCTAAGCAACAGACTTTAAAAGATTCAGGCCCAACTGGAGTCAAAACAGACAGCTCTGCACAGGAAGTGAGTGCTCACCCGGGCCCACGCCTTCACGCCCTCCCTCTTGGAGGGTAAGGACGCACCGCAATTCCTATCAGATGTAACAGAGGCTGCCTTTGTGAAAACAGGAAAATACCAGACTGAAGATATTTTTCACCCGAATTCAGTCACATGAGCAGTATTTTTGTAGCAGTGCTAACAATTAGAAAAATCTGCTCAAAAAAAAGTATATATATATATATACACATATATATATATATATCTAACTAGATACATTTTAGAATAAAGGCAAAAATTTCTATTAGTTTTTTCTTAAAGATAACTAACAAAAGAATACTCCTACGGTCTCTAGAAGGGTAAGGACGAGAGTCCCTCTTACACCTTCAGAAATCCATCCTTGATCCTGCTCAGATCTCTGTCGCCACCCAGTGGAAGCCACACTCAACTACAAGGTGTGCTGATAAATGGCCTCGGAGGTTCCTCAGCTTTCTGTGCCCAAGAGGCGTGTAATTACAGCAAAGTGCTCTAAGTGTTCTCTCTCTGAGCAGCATTATTCTACTTTTAAATTTCAATAACAGAATATAATATATGTAACTCTGAATGATCTAAGAGTTTCAGTAAAAAATGGTAAGGGGCCACTGTCGTGAAAACTATTTTATTATTCTGGGAAAGTGTTATCCTATACCCATCTGGATCAAATATTAAGTCCAACCAAGTTTTAAAATATTCTCACAAGATTAATGATTGTAAATATGACTTTATTTATGTTTAATGTAACATCAGCTTGAAGAATATATACTTCAAATACTATTAGGTTCTTCAATATGAAGTTTAAAATACAGTTTGTTGGGTGGCGCCTGTGGCTCAGTGAGTAGGGCACCGGCCCCATATGCCGAGGGTGGCGGGTTCAAACCCAGCCCCGGCCAAACTGAAACAAAAAAATAGCCGGGCATTGTGGCAGCTGCTTGTAGTCCCAGCTGCTTGGGAGGCTGAGGCAAGAGAATTGCATGAACCCAAGAGTTAGAGGTTGCTGTGAGCCGTGTGATGCCACAGCACCCTACCCGAGGGCGGTACAGTGAGACTCTGTCTCTACAAAAAAAATACAGTTTGTTTTCTAAAAAGAATAAAATAAAATACAGTTTGCTTTCTAAATTATAGCTATGATAATAAAAGAACCTTTAAAAAATTGATTGTGGTTAGGCTCACAGGCTTGATTTTTTTCCAGACGATTAAACTGGAAAGGTGGGGAAACAAAAAGGAGCCAAGTACAGAAACCTCTCTTACTACAAGCCTATTCAATGCTATGCCAGGTCAATAGATCTTTGTGGAATAATTGAATTTTTATAATTCGCTCTTCATATATCCTAGCGTATCAATTCATATACACACATAGAAACTGTCAAGAATGTGTAACATCAAGTTTATATTACATAACAAATGTGAAAACCCACCCAAACCCTCAAAAGACAGTAACATATGTTGACTTGTTTGCATGTGTATGAAATCAGGAGACAAAATTGTTTTGTCACCCCAAAATTGCCTTATGTAACCCTTTTTTTTTTTTTTTATTAAATCATAGCTGTGCACATTTATGCAATTATGGGGTACAATGTACTGGTTTTATATACAATTTGAAATACTTTCATCAAGAGGTTAACATAGCCTTCGCTGCATTTTCTTAGTTATTGTGTTAAGACATTTATATTCTAAACTTAGTAGATTTAACATGTACCCTTGTAAAATGCAGCATAGGTGTGGTCCTACCAATTACCCTCCCTCCACCTATCCTACCCCCTTTCCTTCCCCTCCCCCTGTGCTAACCTTTTGTACACAATAGGCTTTTATTATCTAAAAAATACATTAGAACTTGATTTCATAAAAAATATAGATTGCATGCCTACCATATGCCAGGCATTGTCTTGGGTGCTGGTGAGGCAGACACCTGGCCACTGTCACAGAAACACTTTTTGTCTAACAGTAACACACTAACACAAGTGCTGGGACAAGGGAGGTGCTCAGACGGAAGCCTGAGCAGGGGGGTGGTTCAGGTGTGAAACACAGGTGATCAAATTCTCCAGGACTGGGTAGACTGGGGACTAAGAAGTCAGGAAGGTGGTGATGCCTAAGCCAAGTCCTGAAAACTAAGATTAGCTGAGGATAGAGGTATGTGGAGAATTATGAGGGGCATTCTTGGAGGAAAACCACATTCAAAGGCAACTGAAGCCGCAGCCAGTTGGTGTAATGACCAGCTATGGCTTTGGAAGTAGGCCTGGGGTCGACTGAGTAAGCGATAAGTATTTATCTACACTGCAAAATACAGCAAGTAGCCCTGGATCAGCAGCCGGGAGAGGTGCCCCCTCACCCTCATCGGCACCATGCTGTCTGGCCCTGCAGCCTCCTATTTCAGTGTCAGCTTCTTCCTCTACAACACAGGGCTGGGTATGCTTTGCTAGTATATGGTTTCATCAAGCAAGATGATGGGAACAAAAAGTGCTCACTATTATGCTTATTTAAAACACCCTGGTTACTTCTGCTGGACAGTATTATACATCAACCGAATTTCTAAACTTAAGCAGAAACAGTAGTTCTATTAGGAGAGGCACATTTAATTATGTTTACTTGTCTTTCCTTAAAATAAGAAAAAGAGCCATATGCAGCTGTTGGGATCATTTCTATTAAGTCATCCCAAGTATCTTGCTTACGCTTTGAGAAGGAAACAGCCTGTGTTGATCTGGTATTAATTACTGTGTAAATACAAGGTAGTGAGGTATTTCTTACCAGGTTCTGGAAGGTCTAATTTCGCCCGCTTTAGTTCTGCCATGGAAATCTGAAGTTGTTCTATTACAAAGTCATCTTCAAAGAAAAAATTCTTTGCCAGGGTCTCCTGAAGAAATTCTACCAGTTCTTCCATAGACAATTTCATTAGATGTTCTAAGAAAGAATGAGAAAAATATAAAAGCCAAGTCAACAGCAGCTTTAGGTTGAAAAGAGAATATATTCCATTCAGATACGGCATTTTTTATAAAATGGCATATATAATATACAACTTACATGTGGCATTTCTAATATCACCATAACTCACTAAGACAAAAACATTCTGTGGTATACTGAAGAGATCACATAGATCTACTGGTCCTACTGGGAGGAAGGGTGGAGAGGAGAGTATCTCCTAGGACCTTCTTGTTGGGGTAAGAATAACTAAACGCGGGCATTCACGTTAGCCAGAGCAAGAACTTCGGAGACAGCAGACACAGAAAGCCCTCCCAGGACGATAGGACACCTTTCTGTTTTACTGATACAGAGCAAAATAGGCAAATCTACTTTTAAGCCTCCATTTATTACTGTTTAGAATTTCCCCCTGAAAATCTGATTAATTTTGTGAGTTTTATTTCCACTTATGAAATTCATATCATTGAAAAAAACTTTCAAACTGTAGGCACAAAGCTGAAAGTAAAAGTCGGCTGAGACCCCACTGCGCAGTGCCCCAGGAGCAGATGTGTGTGTGTGTGAATTCAAGGGTATCAGTTTACAAACTAAATTGCACTTTTCAAAGTTACCTGCCTTCTTGCTTTTTCCCCCCACTCAATAATGTAGCATTTTTCACGTCAACAAGGACAGTACCCCACAGTCAACAGCTGGGTAGGGCCCACTGGGTGCGTGTGTGTGGTGAATTACCTCCACAGCCGCCCAACAATGGGCATGTACGTGGTTTTTGATTTTTTACTATTTAAAACCACTGTGTGATGAATCTCCAGTGACAATGTCTTTAAGTATTTTTAAGGCAGAAATTAAAAAAAAAAGAAAAAGAAATCTCTTACAAGTATCAGCAAACTATCAGTGAAAATGCCCAGAAACTGTTTATTTTTCCCCTTGGCGGGGTGGGTAGTTATTGGCTAATGAGGAAGTCACGTATTTATGGTATACAATATGCCTCTTTGATACATGTATGCACTGTAGAATGATGAAACACTGTATGGCACATCCCCATCTCACACACTCATCCTCTGTGTGTGACAAATGCAGACCCTGCTCTCTGTGCTACCGTCAGGGACACTGGGTGCCACCAGCTGCAGTCACCATGCCGCGCGATGAACCCAGGACTTCCTCCTCCTGTCCAGCTGAAACTATGAACCCTTTAACCAACACCCCTGGGACCCCCAGACCAAAATCACCAAGGGATTTTCAAAACGTTATATGGTGGTGAAGGAATTTCACGTAAGTCCTTGAGCTTCGTCCCTTGCCAAGAAAAGCACATGGCAGCAGCTTATTCAGTCTCTTTATGTGATCTGAGGCATATAAAGCAGTTGCTGTATTACAGTTTACACAGGGTAAAGCAATGTTTCACCAGTGAAAATAACCAAGGTCATGTAAGTAAAACAACTTAACAGGAAGAAGAGAGCTATAAATACAGCAATAGTCCCCTTCTTACTGTTTAGGGAATAGTAAACTAATATCTCTTAGTAAAAATTACACTTTTGGTTTATAATTTGATCATTCATAATCCAAAAAGAAAGGAAGTAAATGGGGAGACGGGGGTGGAGCAGAGGAAGAGAGAGTCCAGGTATCACAGGACGGAAGCCTGCGTCTCAGAAGAGGCTTTGCTGTCACCTGGACTGTTCTGGGCATTTGGTCTGTGTTGAGGGAACTCGGAGTGAGAGCAGGAAATGAACCACAACACTTCTAAACCCTTTTCTTGAAAAAAGTAAACAATTCAAAGGTGCTTTTAAAGGGTGTCTCTGTTCCCGCCTAAGTATGGTTAATCTGGCACTTCTGAAGTCCATGATTTTCAAGTAGGCAGACAATCTCATATGTGTATCAAAGAACCTACCACCACCAAGCACAACGCAGACAAAAACTGACCCCATGACTCAACTGGCTTACGACTGAGTTGGGCAGCTGGACAGACCACTGCAGTGTGACGCTAGGAGGGTAGAGTGCACAGTGAATGAGAAAGGAGCAGTGCGCCCTGGACGAGAAGCCCAGACTATGTGAAGTTGCAAAGCTTTCCCCACAGCTGCGGGAGAAGTCTCCCAATTTTAGGGGTTGAATTCAGGCTTTAAAGATGACTAAGACTCACTTCTTGATTTTAAAGTGAGGAATGATGTACCAAATTTCCAGAGCCCTTGAAATACTGCACTTGAAGACTCAGAAGTCTTCAGTTTTTTGTTTGTTCTTGAGACTGAGTCTCACTCTGCCCCCTCAGTAGAGTGCTGTGGCATAATAGCTCACTGCAACCTCATACTCCTGAGCTTAAGTGATCCATCCGTCTTGGCCTCCCAGGGTGCTAGGATTACAGGCATGAGCCCCTGCACCTGGCCTAGTTTTCTGTTTTTTAGGAATAAAACCTGCTGCATTTATGCCCCTAAAGATACTGTCTGTACTTTCCCCAGAGGCCACAGTGCAGTCCAGGAGAGAGATGGAGCTGCTGTTCCCATCTACAGCTTGGAGCTGGATGCATTTTTCCCTGGATCCTCACAAACCCCTTTAACTAAGGGACCAGTCTTCTTTGGTTTCTGTTTTCCTCTTACAAAATTGAGGTTCAGAATGATGAAAGAACAAGGGGGGCCAATGAAAACAAATACTTAATACGAATATTATTCTTAGTGTGGCCAGGCACAGCAGCTCACGCCTATAATCCTAGCACTTTGGGAGGCCAAAGAGGGACGATGGTTGAAGACCAGCCTGGGCAACATAGTGAGACCCCACTTCTCAATAAAATAAGAAAAATCAGCTGGGCATGATAGCATGTGCTTATAGACCCAGCTACTTAGGAGGCTGAGGCAGGAGGATCAGGCTGAGGCTGAGATAGATATGCTCAGACCACTGTACCCCAACCGGGGTGAAAAAGTAAGACTCTATCTCTATTAAAAAAAAAAAATAGGTATTTTTAAAAAGAATTTTATTAATGAAACCTACAAATCAACAAATTTCATTCTACTGCTTAAGTGTGAATATGAAACTGATATAAAGAGAAAAGTACCACAAATCTTCCAGTCATAAGAAAGAATCAATGAAGGTAAATTACCAACTGAAGATAATTTCTCCACTGATTTTCAAGAGTGTTAATTAAACCACTATTAAAAGTTAATGAATTTTAAATAGGGTAGGGAATGACAAATAAGGGTTAAAATAAATCTTAATTTTTATGTTATCTTTACAGTTAAGCATTTTCTTACTTTTGTGTAATTTTAAGATTGTGTAAGACATAGCAGTAAGAACTCGTTCTCCTTCAAAGATGTAGATATCCCAAATTCTGAGGTTTAGTGTAAAGGGAGTCTATAATTAAAAGCAAAACAAAACAGAAATAAGGTTAACAGTCTCCCCTCACCTTGTAGTTACAAATTTATGATTGAGTTTTGTAAATAAATACTTACACGATCAAGGAAACATTGAAAAAACCATTTCATTGTGTAAAAACTTGTGTAGATTTCTTGAGAATCCTGAAAAAAATAAAGATCTCACAATTTCTGGATTGTAGCAAACAAAATATGACAATATAATACTAGAAGTTAGGAAGGCTGTTGGAGGTAAACATCAATGCTAAACATAAAACCATCTTGTTACAAATATTTTTCCTGCTTTCAGCTTTATTCTATTCTTATTTTTTTCTCCAAAATTTTATTTCTCAAAATCAATCCAAGAATAAATGCCTCTTAGGATATTTAGATTAGATCCTCTTTAATATATTATAGTGAGATTAGTGAGCTATCTTTATTTTACTAAACTATGTTTTACAGTAAAGCATATATATAGTTCACTAAGAAGAGTTTGTATGACCCTTAAAGTACTTTTTGTACAGTTAAAAAAAATCTTCCAAAATAACCAAGAAATCGCATCTTTAAATACTGTATTGTTTGAATTTATCAGCTTCAAAGAAGAAGTTTGACTCTATGAGTTAAGACTGTGATAGTTCATCGACACTAAACTTTATAAATCAAATGTTTTCAAACGATTGGAAATTAAAACCGCATAATAAATGAAATGGAGGACACTAGAAATTAATATAGTTACTGAGACCAAAGACTGCACCTGACTCTTCTAGCTTTTTTCTTGGGATAGGTGGGTGTTAATCAGTGTCACATCTACCTACCAAATGTTGCTTAAGCTTGGACAGAAATTTATTCAGTATTTTTTCATGATGTTCTTGAAACCTCAAGAGCTTAGGGAAACCTTGGACAAAAAAGCCTAGAATACAAACATAAAAACAACACTTCATAAACAATACCAACAACCCTCCCCCCAAAATAAAATGCACGTATTTCTTTCATTTGTAACTCTCAAAACAACACACCCAGTAGTTATCAAAGTATTTTTCCTCTCTACCAAGGAAATACATGCACATGAGCTTTGGGTAATGAAACTTGTAGCCTCATATTTGTTTCCTAAGATCTCCTATAAGCCTGTAAATATTCAAAGTAGATGGAATATTTCCAACTTAAAAGGGAAACTAAGGATTACCAAGATTATTTATTCTTTTAAGATATTGGGCCATATCTTAAATGCCTAAAATTTTTTATAAATCGTCTAACTGGACTATTTGTCATTTGTTTTACTGTTAGTGAGATACATAACAAACATTTTGTCACTGTTTTCAGGTGTACTCTAACAATTTCCTTAATATCATGTTTCCAAAGTTTTTATCATTCTGTAAAGCCGTATTTAATATCTGCTAACACACGCAGGCACTAGATGATCGATGTTATACTATAAACTATATTTTATCCCACATGATTATACATTATAATCTATAAGAGATCTAGGAGGTGACTTAGAGCAAATGATAAATTAATATTAATTTTATATATTTAGCTCATTGAACTTCATATCCTTTTTTAACTTTTTTTAAAAATAAAGGCTGTTTGTGTGCAATTTATATCTATTTTTATTTTTAATTTTCCTTTCAGATGTTTTATACAAACTATTAATAAAGACACATAGTCAGTGGACTTGACAACTTCTCCACATTAGTATTTTCCTGACTGGGTTCTATGCAGCTTTGAAAGATGTTAATATGTGGTCTCTGTTTTTAAAAAGGAATCCAGAGGATGTGTCGTATATTACATACACCCTTCTTGGTTCCTAAGTTGTCTTTTAGACTTAATGAAACTAATTCTTTTTTTTTTTTTTTTTAATTTAACTCAGTCTCCCTGGCTTATCTTGGAGTTCATTTTGCCCCACAGAATATATTTCCAAAAAACGAAACTGTGTTCCAGCAGGGAGCCGAGGCCCCCACTGTCAGAAACCTGCTCTCCAAACCACTGGGCAGAACGATTTCTTCACTAGTTCTCAATTTTCTAAGGTGTGTGTAAAAATTTCCAGAGATAGCGATTCTATTCCTACCTTAGTAATATTTTCCAGTGAAATGGTTTCATAAAAAAATCTATATCTATCAGTGCCACTTTCATGGTCAATTTAATAGGAATGGAAGTTGGAAATTTTTCAAGAAAAGTCTGATTTTGAAAAAGTCAATACAGTTCAGCAATAACCAGCTAACGGGTGCTAAGATGCCTAACGTTTTTTCACTTTTCAGTGATGCTCCAGACTTTATATTTTAAATGCCATATTTTTCACCCCTACCTTTGCTTTAGAATTAAGACAACCTTTAGTTATAAAATTTCACAGGTAGACGCAGAAACAAATATCTCTAACTTACCCATAATAATGACCTAAATTGCACTGTAAATGTTAGGATAGTAGAAATAATATTGTTTTATAGTTTAGACTGGTGACAATAATTGCTAAAGATAAGCTATCAAGTAGATTGAAAAGAAATGACTGTTTTCTAAAATCGGGCAGCAGTCCACATAATTACACACCACTGAAATCGCAATATTCACTGTACTTCAAGACTGATCGGCAAAACCTTCCCATGGGAAAGCAAATGAAGGCTGGTAAGAAAGAGTTGTTTTTCCTCGAGATGCTTTTTGAAATGATACTGTCTATTGGATGGCAACTCAATATAATAACATGTCTTGCACCTAGAATCTATTTACGGGACACAAAGTGCCCAGAAAGAGTGATGGTACAGATAGTATTTGTTAAAATAATTGGCAAGGAACAATACAGGAGCAGGTAAACACACAGCCTGCCGCAGACACGGAATGCCCCACACAGCCGCCTGGTGAGAGTGGGAGATGCAATGAACAGTGGACCATACAAGGCCGTAATTCTAAAATTAGAAGAGTACTTCACATATGTGGCAGGTTCCCTTCTACATAAAACGTGAATATCCACAAACTGAACTTAGATAATTCAGGCTCAGAGTAGCTAGTGTTAAAACTGCTTTAAATCTGATATTAACACATGGATGGCACTGGAAAATAATTTCACATTATATCAACAAATGGTACTTTTACTTCCAAAACAAGTTCCGATCTAAACTCTCTGAAATAAAAGTTTCTTGCTGCTTAGCTTGGCAAATATAAGGGAAAACTTATATTTATAGCACAGGGGACAATGTGCTAACTCAAAAACCAAAAAATTATTCAAGTTTTGAAACATTATATAATCAAGTGCTGTGTTATCAATCTTTTATTTAAAATGAAACCAATTTTACGGCTGAAGATCTAAAAACTCCAGTTGAAATATAATACTACTTAATGACTTTCTTTTTAACATCTAAGTGTCATTTCTTAATATTTTTAAGAGATGGGTTTCACTGTGTCACCCAGGCTGGAGTATAGTTTTGGGATCACAGCTCACTGCAACCTCAAATTCCCACATCAGCTTCCTGAGTAGCTGGCACTACAGGTGTGCGCTACTATACTCAGCTAATTTTTAAATTTTTTTGTAGAGATGGGGTTGCACTATGTTGCCCAAGCTTGTCTTAAACTTCTTAACTCAAGTGATCCTCCTGCCTTGGCCTCCCAAAGTCTGGAGCCACCATGCCTGGCCTCGATTATTGTTTTTTGAAAAGGAGTATCACGATACCTAGTCAATGGTAAACATTTCACTGAAATGGTAAGTACATAACCTTCTAAAAATTTTGACCAAAAGGCATCCTTTATTGCTACGAATAATATACCTTTTCCTACATTCCTCTAAACCTAAATTAGTTTCTTTTGATTGAGGTCAAGTAAAGAAAAAATTTTAAAATGCCAACAATATTCGTATACTTTGGGGTAAAGACAAAGGAAAATAAATGTGAATAGTAAAGTTCAATAAAGAAAAATGAAAGAAATTGGTAACAAATACTAATTGATTGAACGAGCCTGAGACACTGAAGTTGTTGGACTTAATTCTACCATGCACCTTTGATTTTATTTAATTTCCCTTTCTTTATGTTTATAATAATACAATAGGTCTGCTTACCATGCATGGCATGCTTGGGGCCTGAGAAGAGTTTGACCAGGGCCCAGAAGGCATCTTCCTCGTTCATATACATGAGGAGCAAAGCTGTGATCTGGCTCATGCCCTGACAATACCCGACTTCCTAAAGAGAATGGAACACAGACACTGAATTTAAAATCGAATTACATGTCTATGCACAAAGAAAAGGCTGATCCATAAAATATCAGAAAATGCCCAGAATGTTGTCTAATGTGCAATTCTAGAGATAAACATTATAATCTTTATTTTTATATATTATAAAAGAAAATTATGCTCAAAAATAAATGTACAGCTATAGACAAAGTCTCAATACCTATAAGTTTTTTTTTTTTTTTTTGCACCTCTGGTATATGGGGCTGGTGCCCTACTCCTTGAGCCACAGGTGTCGCCGTAATACCTATAAGTTTTAATGTCTTAGATTCATCACCACTTTACTTTAAAGAGTGCTAATATTTATTTCACTGTCTGGTTCCCGGCTCACTATTCCTCTTTCTTGCTCAGATGTAGGGAAGTTCTCTCTTCCTGCAACTCTGTGTCCTCTCGGGTCTCCTCTAGATTTCCGAACCCGTACACAGGCACACTTTGGGAAGCCATCCACAGCTCCCTTTCTGAGCAATACCTGCTCTCCCTGGAGCCCATGCTGTGTCCTTAGGGATTCATGTTTGTGTCACAGGAACCTTAACTGAGGAACCAGAAGAGGGCACCTGAGCCCAGGGAATGGGAACAGACGTACTGACCAACCAGATGCTCTCTCCAAGACAAGAGTCTGTAACTGTCAAGCGACAATTAATCTATCAACTTCCTGTCCTCCTACCCTACCCATTCCCAGCCCTATTTACTTAAAAGTAAGAACAAAACAATCACCACCACAAAAAATAACAAAACCGTCTGGAAGGAGAGAAAAGGCCAGATTCATAGGCAAACTGTGCTCCTGTCTAGGTTTGTCCACCTCAAAATCTGTTCAGCTCTTTGCCCTCAGGGCTGCTATAGGGTTTCAGCTTGAAACCCCACAGAGCTGAAGGAGACTGTGAGATCACCTAGTTTGCAGGTGAAGAAGTGTGCCCAGAGGGCCCCTCAGAATACAGCTCAAAGAAGTTGGCAGGCATGCTCCAACTTACCGTATTATAAACAGAATATGCAGCAAGAACATGGAATAACGATTGCTGCCTGGAGAAAAAAATATATAATAAACACAATTTAGTTATTTCACGTATTTTTTAAATTACAAAATTAAACAAAATAAACCACAGGCAAACTGAAAACAAATAGATAATCCTGATAAAACTACCACTATAATAAATTATCCTAAGCTTAATTAAACAATACTCTAAACAGTCTAAATTTGAGACCAGATAACATTCATTCGGACAGAATTTATATCAAAAAAAAAAGGAAGGACTTCAAAGTTTCTTAAATTTCTTGTCCTCTTTCACTGAACTACCTTGCTCTATATTCAGCCTGGTGGAGACATGGCTACCGCCCTGCTGGGTGCAGTCCTTCCAGGGTTGGGGCAATGTCCTCAGGAAGCTGGGTATGCTCTAAACGAGGTCCCGCTATAAGGTGCTGTCTTCCCGCCGCCAGGACTCAGGGATGCAAGATTCCAAGGGTAGAAACAGCAGTCACTCCACTCACTGACACACGTCTCCCTAATGATCCACTAGCACAGTGGATCCGCTCGCTTCCCATCTCTGCCAAGCTTAGGCTCTGCTGGTCTAGAGATCCTCGGTCCGAAAGGGGAAGCCTTTTCCCCAGGAGACCTAATGATCTTGCTGAGCTAAAGGCTGACCCTTCCACCTAACCACTACGGACTCCTTATGCCTCTGACTCAACAGGCGAAGCAGCAGGTGACTGGTGCCAGTGTGACTGACCCTGGTGGACACCAGGAGGACGACATCCAGAAGACAGCAACACACTGGGGCGTCTTGTACTGGCACTACCACACACTGTGACTGAAGTCACCGGCAAACTACAATGACCAATTCAAGCAGGACTGCTAATGGCCCAAATTTTTTAGGAATGAAGGTATGGGTCACCCCATCAGATAATGAACCACAACTAGCTTAGGTATTTGCTGAGGCCAAAGGGAACATGGAATGGGCAGTGGAAGAAGGTATGACCACGGGACCAGTCACAGAAATGATCATGTAATTGTTACAAGGATTTCCTCCTTACTTTGGTAGGAATATGCTTCACATATAATGACAAATGTTCTTCCTTCTCTTTTCTCTAAGCTGTATCGATGCGAGTTAATTTATGTCACAGTATTTAAGCTGCAGGACATCAAGCAGAGGAGTGAACATTATCTGAGGACTTGGCATCCTCTTGTGGGGAAAGGATTAGCAAACTCAGCTATAAGCAGGTGAGCTGTATCATGGTAGACTGCAGTATGACTTTGTTATTGTTCTATGTGGAAACTGAGAAGGGTTTCAGGTAATGTGTGGGTCAGACTGACAAAGGTAGGCTATGAAGGTTGGCTTCGTGTATCAGCTTGGTTAAATAATAATCACCCAGTGATAAACCCACAATTTGCTGACTTTCAGTAGGGGAGATTATCAGGGTGGGCCTCATTTAGTCAGTAAAAAGGCTGTAAAAGCAGATCTGAAGCTTCCCTGCAGAGGAAACTCTGCCTGTGTTGGACAGCAGCTTGTCCTTCCTGGCAGCCCGCCCTGTGGATTTTGGACTTGCCTAATCAGCCCCTGCAACTGGACAAGCCAATACCTTGAAATAGGTCTCTTCGTGTGTATCTCCTTCCGGCTTCTCTTTCTCTGGTGGGACCCTGGCTGGCACAGAGGCAGGAAGGCTCTATCCGCTATTCACGGGCTGCCACAGCAATGACACAGCAGTGTGCAGCAACACCCTGACGTTACCCTCAGGTTAACTTCTCAATTTGTTTATTTCTCTTTTTTAGTTTCATTTGTGCATGAGGTCAAGGTTATAGATATATATTTATCACTGACACAAATAATCTCATATCTTTTCTAAGAGTTTTAATAAAAGTATCTGCCATATTTCTAGGCATTCCCAAATCACAAAATGATTCTTTACCAATTTTTTAGCATCTGTCAAGTTAAAAAATTTAAGTTAAATTAAACCCTAAGTTTCACACAATATGGAATCAAATGATCTGCAAAAGCTTAAACCTTTATGACCTAAGTCAAAATTACAGTTGATAGAAAACAGTACAAATCTTAGCACTCTGGGAGGCCAAGGCAGGTGGATTGCCTGAGCTCACAGGTTTGAGACCAGCCTGAGCCAGAGAAAGACCTTATCTCTAAAAATAGCTGGGTATTGTGGCAGGTGCCTGTAGTCCCAGCTACTTGGGGGGCTGAGGCAAGAGAATCACTTGAGCCCAAGAGATTGAGGCTGCTGTGAGCTGTGATGCAAGAGCTACCAAGGGTGACAAAGCGAGACTCTATCTCAAAAAAAAAAAACAGTACAAACACTACTCATATTTTAAGTTAATAAAGACTTTGATAAAGACTATTTATAAATGCTACTTATATTTCATAATATTAAACTTTACTTACTTAACACCGTATCTGTCTCTAAACATAATATGGTCCCTAAATGTGCGGTTGACGTCAAGGTCTATTTGTCTGATATCAGGTGAACAACCTCGTGCCCTGTGTTTTAATTTCTGAAGAGGAAAAAGAGAGAATTACATATTCATGTAAATAAGTTACTGAAGAAGCTACGACAAATAGTAAAATAATTCTCATTAAAAACTTATTTCAGTTTAGAAAAATCATTCCCACGGTTCAAATACCAAAGCAATATAAAAAGGTACACGATAGAACCCCCATCCCCACCTCCACTTACGCTGTTCCCATTCTCTCCTTCTTCCCTTCTCCTTTCTCTCCCCCATCCCATAAAAAAGTTAGACTGTAATTCAGGAGTCAGAACTTTCCAGGGTTTGCATTACTAGACTATACAGAAAGCTCTTCATGGCTGGGCCCTACAGGCTACTGCGGTTCCCTTTTTCTTTCCAGCATGGTATTTTTGTTTTTCTTGGACCTAATTGTTGCCTTGTTTCTTCATATGCTTCATTTTCTTCCTACTTGTAGTTAATTCAATTCTAAAACTCACTGAGTTATAAATCTCCTCTGGCAATGTTCCAGTGGAACAGGCATCTCACTAGCTCCAATACCTCCAAGATCCTCTCCTCCAGTGGAACAGGCGTCCCACAGCTCCAACACCTCCAAGACCCACTCCTCCAGTGGAACAGGCGTCCCACAGCTCCAACACCTCCAACACCCACTCCTCCAGTGGAACAGGCATCCCACAGCTCCAACACCTCCAACACCCACTCCTCCAGTGGAACAGGCGTCCCACAGCTCCAACGCCTCCAAGACCCACTCCTCCAGTGGAACAGGCATCTCACTAGCTCCAACGCCTCCAAGACCCTCTCCTCCAGTGGAACAGGCGTCCCACAGCTCCAACATCTCCAAGACCCACTCCTCCAGTGGAACAGGCGTCCCACAGCTCCAACGCCTCCAACACCCACTCCTCCAGTGGAACAGGCGTCCCACAGCTCCAACGCCTCCAACACCCACTCCTCCAGTGGAACAGGCGTCCCACAGCTCCAACGCCTCCAACACCCACTCCTCCAGTGGAACAGGCGTCCCACAGCTCCAACGCCTCCAACACCCACTCCTCCAGTGGAACAGGCGTCCCACAGCTCCAACGCCTCCAACACCCACTCCTCCAGTGGAACAGGCGTCCCACAGCTCCAACACCTCCAACACCCACTCCTCCAGTGGAACAGGCGTCCCACAGCTCCAACACCTCCAACACCCACTCCTCCAGTGGAACAGGCGTCCCACAGCTCCAACACCTCCAACACCCACTCCTCCAGTGGAACAGGCGTCCCACAGCTCCAACACCTCCAACACCCACTCCTCCAGTGGAACAGGCGTCCCACAGCTCCAACACCTCCAACACCCACTCCTCCAGTGGAACAGGCGTCCCACAGCTCCAACACCTCCAACACCCACTCCTCCAGTGGAACAGGCGTCCCACAGCTCCAACACCTCCAACACCCACTCCTCCAGTGGAACAGGCGTCCCACAGCTCCAACACCTCCAACACCCACTCCTCCAGTGGAACAGGCATCCCACAGCTCCAACACCTCCAACACCCACTCCTCCAGTGGAACAGGCGTCCCACAGGTCCAACACCCACTCCTCCAGTGGAACAGGCGTCCCACAGGTCCAACACCCACTCCTCCAGTGGAACAGGCGTCCCACCAGCTCCAACACCTCCAACACCCACTCCTCCAGTGGAACAGGCGTCCCACAGCTCCAACACCTCCAACACCCACTCCTCCAGTGGAACAGGCATCCCACCAGCTCCAACACCTCCAACACCCACTCCTCCAGGGGAACAAGCGTCCCACCAGCTCCAACACCTCCAAGACCCACTCCTCCAGTGGAACAGGCGTCCCACCAGCTCCAACACCTCCAACACCCACTCCTCCAGTGGAACAGGCATCCCACCAGCTCCAACACCTCCAACACCCACTCCTCCAGTGGAACAGGCGTCCCACCAGCTCCAACACCTCCAACACCCACTCCTCCAGTGGAACAGGCGTCCCACCAGCTCCAACACCTCCAACACCCACTCCTCCAGTGGAAAAGGCGTCCCACAGCTCCAACATCTCCAAGATCCTCTCCTCCAGTGGAACAGGCGTCCCTCCAGCTCCAACATCTCCCAGACCACCTGGCCGTGGGATTTCCCTTCACCATCTGCTGGGGCTGCCCTTTGCTTTTCTCTGTGTTGGATCCCCTGTTTTCTGGGTCTCAGATCTTCTTTCCTCTTAGCTTATTCCCTTGCTCTGGAGAAACATTCTTGGGTAGCTCGATAGAAGATAGAACTTTTAAACTTTGGATGTCTGATAATCCTACCACCTTATTAAAATGTTTGGCTGTTTCAGAATTCTAATTTGGAAAGCACTTCCCCTGCCAGGCACTGCCCCATCATCTTCTACCTCCAGGGCTGCCATTCCAGTTCTTGACGGTTTATATGCAATCTGTTTTTTCTCTCTAGAAGCTCATAGGAGTTTCTCTCTCCACGTTTTGAAACTTCTTTGTACTTGGTTTAGATCTATTTTTATCCACAGCACTTGATAGATACTTTCAATCTGAAAAACTCATATCTCTCAGCTCTGAAAAATGTTCTTCAATAATTCGTTGATTTCCTCATCCTCCCTTCCCCACATTCTTATTTTCTCCTATTAAACTGTGCTGCCGTTTAATTTTCTTGAATTTTCCAGGTCTTTACTTTTATAATTTATTAACAATTTCTAGAAATTCCCTCCATTGTTCTTTTCAATTAAGTTTTTCAGTTCTGGTCTTTTTTTATAATAAGCTCTTTGTTGCTCTCGAATGTTCTTTTTTATAGCATCCTATACTTGTTTTATGGATGCAATATCTACTTTTATTTCTCTGAAGATATTAACAATAGTGTTAAAAGCTCTCTTCTTGCTTTGCAATCTGTTTCTTACATGTTGCTTTTTTCCATTTGCTTTCATTTGTCCTTCAAGTTAGTCTCTTTTCCTCAAATCAATAGCATACTTTGTTTCCTGCTTTTACTGAGATGTGGGACATTACAGGCATCACTACTGTGGTCTTGACCGTGGAGTCCCCTGAAGTCGGATCTCTAGGTCTGTTTCGTTATGCCTGTCACATTCCCCAGAGAAGGCTCTTCTGATCTCCTGTGAGAAAGGCAGGCACCTGGCTGCCAGTGACCTAGAAGCTGACTTGAGGAGAAAGGCTGAACTGTCACTTCCTCTGCTTACATGACACTGCCCACTCAGCAATGCCTTATACCCTGGTGCAGAGGCTCCCTGTCCTAGGCCAGCGCTGGGAGGGGTTCAGGGGTTCAACTGCTTCTGAAAGAGACTGTCAGCCCCTTCTATTTTCATGGTCACCTCCAGAGGTCCCTGCAGTTGGCAATTACTAAGTCCTGGTTGACCTGAGATATGAATTGGTTGCCTAATTTCCTACTGCTAGCCTACAATGTAGCTTTCTCAAGTTTGCTAAGTTTATTGAATGCCTGCCTGCACTCTGGTTTCCAAAAATTGGCAGCTGTTATCTCTCTTCCCATTTTCTCATTTCTGTGGGTTTGCCTTTTAAAACATGCTGTCAATTTAGTGGCATTTCAAGGGAAAGGAACCTAAATGGGTTATGTTTAATCTCCTATGTTTAACCGGTGGGAGATTAAAGTTATATTAATTTATACTTAACCATATTTTGTAAAAATAAGCATCTATATAGATATATACATATCATACAGACTTCTGCTTAAATCAATTCCAATAAATATATGTGTGTGTGTGTATATATATATTTTACACACAGATATATATATATAAAAATATAACTGTTCCTGACTTCAACTACGAGTAGAAGGCGGCCATCTGTGCCTGTCTGGAATGCACATGGGGTGTGTTCAGCGTTCTGTGAGTGTGTGTCTCCATGATGTGAGGTGGAGCTCGGAGAAGGGCAGCAACTCCTCGTGTAGGTTTCAGAGTTCTGAAGACAGTGAAGACACTTACAGTATTGTGTTAGAATCATATGAACACTAAAATATTATTGCATGTTATTTCTGATAAAAGTTGGTTCAGAAGACATTACTTAAAATTTAACTTAAAAAATAAAAATCTGTACATAGTTCTTAATTTTTATTTTTAAAAAGGTAACAAGCAAGTGAAAAGATTTCAGTTATTGCTGTACAGGCCTCCTAGCAAGACACGAGATGTCAAAACACAAGAAGAAAATGTTTGACAAGATATGATAAAAATACCTTAGAATAAAATTTAACGGGAAGGGAGAAAAAGACCCAGACATACCTATGACGTACATTTCTCCAAAAGACAAGAAAATCCACAAAAAGGGCCTCATGAAAGAAGCAAAACCCAGTTGAGTAGGGGGAAAAAATGCAGGTCAGAAATATTACTTATGTCCTAAAATGCTTACAAGCAAATGCACAGAATACAGGAGACCAGACGCATTTCCTACCTCCTGAATGAAAAGAAGGTAAATAGCTCCTACAGTAATCTCTGAGGTGGGGGAGGGAGACGTCCACAAGTGTCATAATAATAGTATAAGAATAAGCACAATTATGCAGCCTTAAAAAAAGATGGAGACTTTACCTCTTTTTTTTATGTTAAAAGTCCTTTATTATGAAGAAAAAGAAAAGCATGTTATCTGTATTTCTGTGTTCATATAAATACTTAATAAACTTCAATACACCCGTGTGTGTGAAAATTAAAATAACACATGAGCAAAAACAAAGGTCTGGATAGAAAAAATCCCAAGTGCTAACTGTGGTTACCCCTGGGGAGGTAAAACAGGAAGGATGTTTTCGTTTTATTTTGTGTATTTCTGCATCTCGTTTAAATTGTTTTCAACAGTAATATAATACTTTTTGACTTTTTTACAATGAAAAATAAGACCAATAAAATTAAAGATCTTAAAAGTAGTTGTAAAGTGTTTAATTAAATAGTCCGGGAAACAGCAATCCAACTTCAGGGAGTACACATACGAATAATCTCTAAGCATTCTTCAGGACTCTATGCTCAAAAAATAATTCACAAATATCTGAGTCAGTCTCAGAAATCTGAAGCCTTACGTGGTAGCATAGAACAGTTGTTTCCATATGTTGGGTGAAGTAAGAAAGGAAAGAAAAAGAAATTTAACACATTAACAAAATTGATAGCTCTCAGAAAAAATCGACTTGGTCCACGAAATTGATTTAGGCTCTCAGAAAAAATCTGCCTGATCATTGGTTTATACTAGAGGCCACAAATTCAAGGGCAAGTGCCAGGAATTAATGAGCCCAGCTGGGAATAGACAGTGAGGGCCAGAGGGACAGTACCAGAGTTCACAGACTACCTAAAGGGCGCAGCTCTGTTATGACTTTACATTTACATGGATGGAGCTGGAACATATCCTACTTAGTAAAGTATCTCAAGAATGGAAGAAAAAATATCCAATGTACTCAGTACTATTATGAAACCAATTTACAATCACTCACACTTTCATATGAAGAATAGATCACAACTATGGCCCAAGATGAAGGGGGGGGACTGGAGGGGTAGGGGGAGGTCAGATCGAGGGAGGGTGAATGGTGGGATCACACCTATGGTACATAATAATACAAGGGTACATGTCGGATCTATTAGTATAGAGTATAAATGTCTTAACACAATAATTTAGTAAATGAGATGAGGTATATATTTACCAGTGTGATATAAGCGTTCCTAATTCTATATGAAATCAGCACATTGTACCCCATAAATGCATTAATGTATACATGATCTATGTGTTTATGATTTAATTTTTTAAAAAAGCTTTGCCAAAAAAAAGAAAAAAAAGAATAAACACATTATTTAAAAGAAATGGTGTCTAATGAACCCACAGACCTGAGGGCAAAAGTACAAGGGAAGCACTTCGGTGGAAAATGGGTGTTACCACTGTGGGTTTGGTGTGCACAATTAATGCGCCACGCAGGGAAGGTCTCTGCAATGTGCCTTGGAAATTTCCTCCTTTCCTTTCCTTTGGGAAACAAAGCCTCCCTCAAACACCTCCCATTCTATAAAGTCCTCCCGGATCATGGAGGTGGTTGCCCCTCTTTCCCTCTTTTCAACTCAGATAATTTTTTGTTTTCCTTCTTTTAGAGTATTTGTCACATGCCATTATTAAATAATTCTCTGCGATCAGGTCTCCTTTAACACAGCAGAAAGCACTTTGGACCCTGCGCCTCCTTTACGTCTCTCTCACATACACCTTTACTCCAAGACAGGGCATCAGGGGCACTGGGAGCCTGAAGCTCTGAGGGCTTGTGACGTGTCAGGGCCCAGTGACTTCACCTGAGAACGATCCTGGTTGATTCACAGAAGGTGGCTTTATTCCTGCTGGAGTTCCAGTTCGTGGAGTAGTGTGGAGAGCAATGTGCGCCACTTTGGCAGAGAGAGGACACAAAAGGACAGCCAGGAAATGAAGACTTGGCTAAATACTGAAGCTGAAGAAAACTCACGTAGTTGTGGGTGCTATCAGTTCTTACTAAATGGTTCTCTCATATTAACTGATCATTGGATAATTTTATTCTACACAGAAAAAGCCAAAAATGTATCTGCAAACTATAGTTCTGCTATTATCAGGTATGCTGGGTTGAATTCGTGTCCATCAAGAACTTGTGAATGCAACCTTCTCTGGAAACAGGATACTGGCAGATGAGACCAAGTTGAGAGGAGGTCATGCTGGACGAGAGTGGACCTCACGTCCAATGACTGCTGTTCTTCTCTGGAAAGACACAGACATACAGGGAGGAGGAGACCAAGACAGAGCAGTAAGAGCCGCGAGCCCAGGAGCACTCAGGACAGCTGGCGGCCCCTGGATGCTGAGGAGCGGGGAGGAGGGGTGAAGCCCAGAGCCTCCAGAGAGCACAGTCCTACCACCACCTACTTTCAGCCTTCTCTCCTCCAGAACTGTGAGAGGATGGATTTCTACTGTTTTAAGCCACCCACTTTGAGGTACTGGCTATATGTGGGGCATTATGAAAGTTTCAAGATACACAGAAATCAAGAAATGTAAAGCCCATGATGACAAAAACAAAAGAAGCCCTCCCAGCAATACCAATAAAACGAGCAGGCTGAAATTTGCACGGGTGAATCAGAAAGGATGCTGTGGACCATGTTTCTTGGAAGTAAAACAATGGACCATAACACAGTCTGTCTCAAAACTTTTACAGTGACTCACACAGATCTAGGAAATGAATGGAGCATGTAAATACAAGTGCTTCCTACTTTCATTCATTTTCTACCTTCGTTAAATATTTACTGAGCACACAACACACACCAGGCACGCTGCACTGGGTCTGAGGGCCATCTCCGTATGTGCTCTCACATGTCATTTCCAACACTGCCTCTAAAACTATGATAATAAATGCAAATATCTTACCAACAGCTTCAAATTATTTGAAACTCTAAAATCCTGAGGTGTAAATGCATAGATTGTATAGGGTACAAATAGCTAAATTTTAAAATCTTTTATTCAGACCAAGTAGTAGGTCTTTAAATTACCAATATGTATTACCTTTTATCTTGATGAAATTTTACGTGAAAAAAATATGTTTGTGTGTTTAGTGTGTGTGTATACATATAAAAAAAAAATCAAAATAATACCAAAGTGCCTTTATAAAATTGGCTTTGGGTTTTCCCATTTCTTCCATTTTAATTTATTCTACTTAAACATTTTCTAAGGAGCATTATTTCTAAATCTATAGGACTAAGGATCTTAGATGTAATTTTTTTACTCTTTTTAAAGGTTAATAAAAATTTTAGATTTACAAAGGATACAGCTAAGATAATAACAAGGAGGTACATTTACTGCATTGCCCAATTTAAGGAAAATATTACTTATCACTCAGTCAAAAGTTTAACTTTTTATTAAAAAGTAATAAAACCTAGAGATACCCTGATAATCTTGGGGGGGGGGGGAGGTCTTCTTTTTTACCCTGGAAGGAAAGAGTCATATAGGGCAGGTGCTGGATAAACCAAATTCTGCTGTTTTTCATAAACTGTCAAAGTGGCAAACAAGCAGCTACAGTCAGCTGTTAGTCAATTTCCCCTATGAATATGTCCAAAGATTCATTATTTTAAGTACTTTAATTAATTATTTAAATATGCAAAAATAATTTCAACTTATAGATTGATATGATGACATTTTTGCTGAAGTATCTACTTGAAATTTAAGTGGATTGCAATCTAAAAAACAAGTAATAGGCTTCGAAAACCCAATGTAAGGTAGTTTTAATATAATTTTAAGTGAAGATAAAAATATTTTACATATACCTTGAAAGACAAAAGAAATGGACGTTACTTTTTAATTCCAAAATAACAGGTTAGCTTTAGCTACTCACACTATAAAGGTCTCTTGTTTCTTCCTTCATTTTAGGGATCTCAAGAAGGAGAGCCCAGACTTCACCTCTGAGCTGGAGTGGGATTCCTTTGTAAATTCTTCTGTGAAACTTATGGGAGAAGAAAAAGAAACTAAAGGTTACAAACTGACAAAGCTTAGACTAAACCCTTCAACTAACCTCCTTAATACTTGTTAGTCTTGTATTTTCACAGGCACACAGATCTGCCATCTCATGCAGGAACAGAGAACAGGAAATGGTTCAGAATGTGTGTTCATGGCATTGTGAGTGTCCCTTAAGAAGCACAAAAGCATACGGAGTTGCTCTTTTTAAGTTGTGAACATGATTGACACATTCTCTGTTGATGCAACTAACTTACTCTGTGCTTTCTTCCTTTCCCTCCATATACCTGAAAGATGCTCCAAATGGCAAAAAGGTTGCCTTGTGCCAAGAGGGTCCTTATGGAATGCTTGCAGCGGGTCCTGTCTCACCCCTAAGCTTTTTCCGACCACCTTCTCTCTGGGGCTCTCCAGAACATACCAAACTCCTTCCCATCCATCTCACACCTGAATCAACTCCACCAGCAATCTCCCGTGTGTGTCCCACTTCCCCTCCGCCCTGCCTCCCTTCTCCCTTCTTTCTCCTATCCTCTGTCTTTCTCCATCCTTCCTCTCCTCATTTCAATTCTTGGTGTTTTGTTTTTCAGGAAAACCTTTGTGTTTTTCTTAAATGGCATTCATTGATCCTATCTGATAAGACAAAAGTAGCAATAGCTCTCCATCAAGGAAATACATTACTTTTGAACGAAATTAGGCATATATCATCAATATCATCAACTCCCTGGATCCCTGAAAGTGCATTGCTATTGCCATAAGAATCTTAAGATTCAATATACTTCTCCATCTTTTTGTAATTATAGTTTTCTCTCAAGTCTAATTATTCAAAATCACATACAAAACTATTATGGTCATTACAACGTTATGGACAATAACACTTCTGAAACATAAAAATAGATGTCCAAGCAGGGAAATGATTAAAAAAATTATGGCAGAACCCTTAAGGGGTAAGAATGACTACAGAATCGCATTCGCAACCACAATAATACACTTGAATCGATGGCTAACAAAGTAAGATGCAACTTCTAATAATTGAAATGTTGAAGAGCTATGGTAACTAACAAATGAGGCTTCAACTTTTACACTACTCAGTTTTGTTTTTTTTTTTTAAACCAAAGCTTTAGTAACTAAGTCATGAAGTAACTTTAAGAAACTTTGATCATGTGGCTGAAAATAAGCAGCAAGGTCGAGCAACTCCTATTGTGAAACATGGACACTGTAAGATGGTTCAGCTGGAAACGGCATACTGAATTTATCTTGTTCTTTTGGTATAAACACAGTAAGCCTCAAATCTGAAATGTCAGTAGAAAGTAATGAGAATTACGAACGGTTCGCCCCATGCCGTAACTCTAACAGGAGGAATGTACACAGCAGGGCTCTGTGTCAACTCTCCCCACGTGCTCAGCATTTACAGTCAATAACTGCATACTTAAATTCATTGCAAATTTAAAACTTATTTTCTAAAAGGAAGTTTGTAATCTACATCCACTTCTAAATTACATACAGTAAACTATACTTTTTAAAGGAATATCATCCATAAAAAATAACTTCGTGAGCCTGTGGCTCAAAGGAGTAGGGCAGCGGCCCCATATGCCAGAGGTGGTGGGTTCAAACCCAGTCCCGGCCAAAAACTGCAAAAAAAAAAAAAAATAATAATAATAATAATAATAACTTCATGAACACTAGAAAATGTGGAGATTATTGCAAATGCAGAAAGTAAAATTTTAATAGTAAAGCAGAATACAATGGCAGGTAAATAAATTGATTTCAATAGACCTGAATTGAGTAAAATAATGATACTTTTCAATAAGTAAAATAAGACCTCTGAATTTTTGTTTCCTTTTGAGATACAGTCTCACTCTGTTGCCCTGGGTAGAGTGCCATGTCATCCTAGCTCATTTGCTTACCCTGAATAGCTGGGCCTACAGGCACACGCCATTAATGCTCCACTAAATTTTTTTCCTATTTTTAGTAGGGTTGTCCTTGCTCAGGTTGAGTCTTAAACTCCTGAGCTCAAGCAATCCACCTGCCTGAGCCTCCTAGAGTGCTAGGACTGTAGGCATGAGCCACCATGCCCAGCCAAGACATATATTTCTTAAATTATGTTTACCTGAAAAAAGCATCTTAAATTATGTTTACCTGAAAAAAGCATTTCATTGCTTTTTGTTCAATTCTGTACTCAATAATTATACATAAATTACTGCCCAGTACTTATCCTAAAGTTAAATCTAGGTTTAGGAAAAAAAAATTGCTATGATTAATTAATAAGAAACAGTAGAAAATTTTCAGGTAGAAATATAAAATTAATTATCCTCATGCTACTCCTGAGGGAAGCTAAAATTGAAAATTAGGCACATACAGAAAAGGTTGAGAAAGAAACATTACTAGATTGTCATTTTCACCACCCACAGTAACAATTAACCCTAACTTCTACCAGGCATTTACTCTGTGCAGAAAACTAAGTTAAGCTATTTACAGATATTTGTCTCATTTAATTACACCAACAACTCAATTTTATAGATAGGGAAAGTAAATCAAAATGAGGTCAAATAAGTTCCCCAAAAGAAATACAAAATGTTACCCATTAGTAAAAGACAACTGATAGGCAGCACCCATAGCTCAGCCAGCCACATACTCCGAGGCTGGCAGTTCGAATCCAACCCGGGCCAGCTAAAGCAACAATGACAACTGCAACAGAAAAATAGCCGGGCGCTGTGGCAGGCGCCCATAGTCCCAGCTACTGGGGAGACTGAGGCAAGAGAATCGCTTAAGCCCAAGAGTTTGAGGTTGCCATGAGCTGTGATGCCACAGCACTCTACCGAGGGTGACAGTCACACTCTGTCTCAAAAAAAAAAAGACAACTGATAGCTCATAAAAAACACAGACCATCTTTCACATGCATGGCACAGAGTTTGCCCAAATAAACTTACTAAAATACATGAAATTAAAAAAAAAAAAAAAAAACCACGAAATAGAGAACAGAAAAAAATTAAGAAAATCTAAGAGCAAAAAGCATTAAGATAATAACAATATAAATGTACCAAAAACTTTTAAAAAATATTAAAATTGTCTCTGGAGGGCGGTGCCTATTGCTCAGTGAGTAGGGCGCCGACCCCATATACGGAGGGTGGTGGGTTCGAACCCAGCCCCAGCGAAACTGCAACAAAAAAAAAAGCTAGGCATTCTGGCAGGCGCCTGTAGTCCCAGCTACTCGGAAGGCTGAGGCAAAAGAATCACCTAAGCCCAAGAGCTGGAGGTTGCTGTGAGCTGTGACGTCATAGCACTCTACCGAGAACAACAAAGTGAGACTCTGTCTCTTAAAAAAAAAAAAAAAAGTCTCTGGAATCCAAATTGTAGGAGGTAGCAAACAAAATATCTACATAAAATCACATATAGCAGAAAAATAATTAAATTATAAGACCCTAAAATAAGAATTTTAAATTATCCTGATTGGTTTTCAAATACAGTAGAACCTCTATTAAGTTGAATACCCACGGGACTGTAACAAAGTCTTCACCATAGGGAGGTGGTCACCCTAGGGAACTAGGCCTGCAGTATTGATATGTACATGTGGTGCATGTCCTGTCTATGAAAATGAGGTCAACTTAAGGGATTGGTCAGTGTAGAGAGGTGGTCATCTGTGGAGGTTCTACTGTACTTATACTATTACATACCAGACTAACTTAAGTTATACTATCTTTCTTTATAAATTTTCAAATTGTCATAGAAGTTTTGGTAAATTTGTAAAACAAAGTAGGAATTCCATCAGATCACAACATTATGCTGATGCTGCTCATTGTTCAGAACAGTAGTAGTCCAGCTTACATTTGTTGATAATCTTCCAATTGTCAACACAGAATTTCATATTTTCTACAACAATCCCATAAAGTAAGTCCAGTAGGTGTTTTCCACTTCAATGGAAGGAAACAGTACAGAGAAGTGGCTTGCCTAGGTCAGAGTTCCATCTTCCTATTCCTAACTCAGGATCTTTGTGCCAAGTCACGCTGCCCCCTAGAAATTGCAGCTTTACTCAAGCAGCAGCATTTATCAAGAGGAAGTGATAGCTCATTGTGCCCAAATTATAAATGAACATGATTCATTCCTTCATGATTCATGAAACTTTACCATGAACACCTGCTTCCTGGACCACAGCTCCAAACATGAAAAAGATCTCAGCATTCACGGTGTCATGGGGAAAAGAAGTATGAAAGCAGATAATTATAACTTAATTATAAAGTAATCCTTTAGAATGACATAGTCACATACACAGCTCATTGCTGTCAAAGCTGAGCCTCTCATCCTGACAGAAGCAGCTGTGGTAGAGACAGACCCTCGGTGGGCCGGGTGGTAAAAGGAGGCTGAGGGCCCCACCATCTGGTTTGCAGCAGGGGATATGAGGGGATGGTTGTCTCTTCTCTAAAAGGACACGTACAACTCTAAGAGGGAACCGACACAGGGTGAAGGATAAAGGGGTGGTATGAGGGCAGTGACTCTGCTGTGGCTCTCATCCTGAGACTATATGGGTCACTAGGAAACTTTTGATACGTAAAAATCAAGAAAAAAACAAGAAATGTAAAATCTGCGTGGAGGGAAACAAATGAAACCCTCCCAGCAACACTGGTAAGTGCACAAGTTGAAACTTGCAGAGGTGACTCAGAAACGATGCTTCCAACTGTGTTTCTCGGAAGTGAAATAATGGAAAGTCGGTCTCAAAACTTTTAAAATGACCAATGTATCTTAGAAAAAATGGAAAAAGAGAGGAACCAATTCTGTGTGAGAATTAGAAAATATTTCCTCTAGTAAAAATAACAAACTCAACAGTGACCAGGAATGCAGAGGCAGAGGAGGGAGCAGGGATGAGGAGGTGCTGACGGCACAGCAGCAACAGAACCAAGAGCAGGAGTCACACAAGCACTTCCTGACTAACATGAGCCAACATGTGCTATGTGTTTTTAACTCCGTTTATTCTTTGTAATATTAGTACTTAATATATCACTAAAGATGTAGGCATTATTATTATCAAACCCGTTTCACAAATGAAAAGAATATGTAGGAAGTTGAGTAGCTCAAAGGAAACTGTGTAAGAATTCGAAGTCAGTTAGTCTGAGTCTGATTTCAGAATCCACAGTCTTAACAAGCACAACAAAGACATGCTATACATACCGAATTCTAACACTTTAATATTCCAATTTGAAAAGTACCATCTTTAAGATTCTGTTATAAATGTATTTCTTGGATTTCATAAGTAAAATCCTTTTTAAAAAAAGGTTACCTGAAATCTACCTTTTGTTTCCAGTGTCCTTGTTCATTTGCCAAAAAAATCAAGTAGTCTATTTCAGTCCTATAGATAGATTTAATCTTCTACTAACTAAAAAAACATTCCATGAAATGACTAACGTCCTCAGTACTTTTTTTCTAATTTTGGTGACCTCACACCAGTGATAAGTGTGCCAATCCATGTCAGTACAGCTGCCAATAAACGAACTTTTCAGCCCAGCAAGTTGGGCTCGATTTTGTGGGCCTCCCCAAACCGCAAGTGAGCACTAGGAAACCAAGGCCTCTCAGAGCTGCTTCTTTACTGCCTCTCCATTTTCCTCCGTCATCCCTGCCCCCCTGGCTCCTTTGTCTGTGCCTTCAAATAGTACCAAGTCTCCCACATCTGCATCTAAACAGTTTTAAACTACCTGCAAGGCCTTATTGCCTTTTCTATCAATAATACTTTCTATTTCCTTGATAAACACTGAAAGGGAAATCCAACATGAAAGATAGGATAATCAAATGAGCTCCAGAGTCTGGTCATAGAAGCTCTTGCTTATTGCTAACAAGCTGTGTGACTGGGAAATTTATTTATAAATGACATGCCTCCATTTTCCAGTCAGTAAAATAAAATGTTGGCTCATATGGTCTCAAAGGCCCAGTCAGTTATTTGACCAACAAAAAACACCTGTATTTGTAGCAGACACTTTGCCGTCCTGTGGCTTAGACACGCTATACCATGGCCAGTTACATCATCATGGCCTCACCTGACAACCAGGACTTTCCTTAGGGGACTAACTGGCTCTTGAAAGTGCAAGGGTATCCAGAGGCGGTCACTGTGAGAACACATGGGCAACACAAACAACCTAAATCAAAACCTTTTTTATTAAAGCTTGGGTTCTAAAAAAACAAGTATTCTCAACTAGACAGTTAAGATATATTTAGACTTTCTCTGTATTACTACTATGTAAGTAAGGAATTTGTGGAGATAAAACAGGCTTCCCCGTGGAAGAGAAGAAAAATCCATGCTAGTTTTTCACTTCAATGCAATTTAAAACTAGGTATAATTTAAAAGCAATAATTCTTTTAGAAGGTTCATTCTGTTTCACATCAAATTGGACCATATATATCACCAAATGATTCAAGCATTACAGTTAGGGGATAGTGCTTTAAAAGTATACTTCAAAGAAACAGTACAGTTAAAATCTCTTTTAATGGGAACTGCATTAACCGGAGTTGCTGTCAGGGTAATAGCCTGGTAGAATTGCTCATTTTCACAGAGCTTACCTACTTTAATAGATACATTTATACCAGGGAAGAACATAAAGCCATATAATTCTCCAAATATTTTATTAGACGGAATGTGAGATTAAAGTGTAGAAGCAATGCATTGAAATTTATCCTGTAATTACCACCCAAACAATCTTTCCATGAAGTCATAAGGTAAAGTAATCATCAACTTTAGGCCACTCTGAAACAGCATGATATTAAACAAGAGCCCAGATGTTGTAAGTGATATTCTACTTTAACTAACTTGTCTTGAGTTCTAAATCTGATGATAAAACTGTTAATAAAATCTAAAACCCAAAATGAACTTACGCTGGATGAAAATAAAACAATTAGAGACTAAGGACACTCAGTATGTGCAAAAAGAGAAATGACACTCAGCATAAAAAGAGTTTCATGGTTAAATAAATTTCACATAATTTAAGGTCTCTCTTTTTCTTTTTTTTAAGACACAGTCTCACTATGTTGCCCTCGGTAGAGTACCATGGCATCACAGCTCACAGCAACCCCAAACTCTTGGGTGCAACTGATTCTCTTGCCTCAGCCTCCCAAGTAGCTGGGACTATAGCCACCCGCCACAACGCCCGGCTATTTTCTTTGTTGCAGTTGTCATTGTTTTTTAGCTGGCCTGGGCTAGCCTGGAATCCACCAGCCTCCATGCATGTGGCTGGTGCCTCAACCCCTGTGCTATAGGCACAGAGCCTAAGGTCTCTCTTAACTCATATCACATGTTACAGTATTAAAGACTGAAGTATGTATGTAAATATGTAAAGGACCATTGCTTTACACTTTGCTAGCTCTGGTTTCCCCAACTTGAGAACACCAGAGAGACCTTTTCTCACCTCATAACAAGCCACGTGTACTGAATGCACACTAAGTGTCAGGCGCTATCTCTGCTCTACACTGACTGAGTTATTTAATCCTCACAACAACGATCATGGAGTAGCACTATGGAGTATTATTACCCCCACTTTACAGATGAACAAACCACAGCAGGAAAAGGTTATATACCTTTCCCAAGGTTAATAGCCAATAGCAGAGCCCAGGTTTGAACCCAGATAGTCTAGCTCCAAAACCTGTCTCTAAACCATTAAGCTATCCTAATGCTTCTATGTATGTTAGAACTGATGCTCAAGGAAATTGCTATTGGCAAATGCAGTCACACAATAATTTATATCTACAGAAAAAGTGGAAAATAGGACTACATAGAAAAAAGTGTAAGGAAACAGAAGAAAACCCTGATAGTTAACTCAATTGTGTCTGGCTAGTAGGACAATGGAAGATTCCTTTTCTTCCTTAAAAATTTTTTTGTCATTAAGCCTTTCTTCAAAAAATTAATAGTAGTAGTTAACATTTACTGAACGCTTACTTACACAAGGGACCAATGCTAAGCGCTTCACATGCATTAAACCATGAAATCTTCATGCCTTTGAAATAGTCACTATTATCTCCATTTTACAGATAAGGAAACTGAGGCTCAGATGTCGGCAGTTCTAAAAGCATGGTCAATGCTTTTCACAATAAGACGAAAATGCTTTCATTTTTCACAGTGCTGTCTTGTGCTGACTGAAGAAAAGCGAGGGTGACAAAACTATTGGCATGTGGCACAAACAGAGGCTGCAGTCGGGCTGTGCTGGGAATCACTGGTTCTTTGCTCACCATTTAAAGTCAGTTTCACTTAGGAATGTCCTTGATGAAACAGTAAAAAGCATTAATTTTGTTTAATCTCAAAGTTGGAGCACAGGTGTTGCTAATGCCCTAAGTGGTGAAAGAGGACATGCGTCCAGAGCGCTGTGCTGCTTGGCAAGGACCTGAGGTGCCTCCAGGCAGAGCACAGGTGACGGGAGCACCTGAACCACAGGCCTGTCGTGGAGCATCATATTACTTGAAGGAACAGCTGACCAACCAACAGTAGCTGTCCTGATTTCTGGTATTCGCACACAGTTTCTCAAAAATAAATGAAGTGAGCCTGTCACTTGAAGGAAAGTAACTGACACGGTGTGTGTCGTCAGTGACAACATTCAACCTTTCAAGTCAAAATCAGAACTTTGGAAAACTTCCATCACCAAGAATCTGATACCTTCCCATTATTTAAAGGCCTTTCTGAGGAGACTAA
This sequence comes from Nycticebus coucang, assembly GCF_027406575.1. NCBI lineage: Eukaryota > Metazoa > Chordata > Mammalia > Primates > Lorisidae > Nycticebus > Nycticebus coucang. Next base: position 60,797,148 of record NC_069799.1, on the reverse strand, counting down.
TGGTGATATTAATGGATGTGTATATTTTTCTTTAAAACTTATCACAAACTCAATGCAAGGCAAAAAGATTTAAGGGGAGGTCTGCTAGAAGCTTTTGGAAAAGAAGATTGCGCCTTTCAGAGGCCAGCCCTGAAAGTGGTGAGCAACATGACCTGTGGATATGAAGCCTGGGACTGCTCCAGTTATCCCCGTGATTTTTGATCCCAAACTTCCAACCTCACAATAAGCTGACCCCGCAGAAGGCAGAGAAGAGATGGGAAAAACTAGGTGACAGCCAACATAATTAAGCAACTGAGTTAAATCACTGCTGAAAACCATCTCTGGACCATCCAGTAAAGCCTCTTCACTGTTGAAACCAATTTAATATGGGTGTTCCATTGCTTACAACATTAAGGACTCCTAATTTGAGGCATATCGCTAAATTAAATTAAACTACATCTTCAAAAACAAATATAACTGTAACACTCTTACAATTAAAGAAGAAGGTCTACTAGGAAAATCCACATTAAGTTTACACAGTTTCATGTAGAAGTAATATTTTAAATTACCTTCTCAGTGTTCTTGTATTTTTCCCATCCTTTTAGCATTTTCAGCCATTTGGTAGTTCTTTCAATTTCCAGGTGCTTTTGCTAAAATAAAATTGAAATTCACTGTTACTGTACAAATTACCAAAAAAAAAGAAAGAAAGAAAGAAAGAAAATACTGCTAAAAAAGAACTATTAAAAGAAGTTATGCTATATTAGAAATACCCTATCTAACTTTCTAAAACTTGGATTGTTATCCAATTAAAGTTGTATCAATAGTGTTCCATAACTGAAGTTTAGCTTTATAGAAAATGCTCTATTCAGGCGAAAAGATAAAGAGATTATTTAAATTTTTTAACACTTTAAAACTAATCACTGAAAATCTTGTGGATTCTACAAATTAAAAGAAAAAATTTGAAATATCTTTTATAAAGCACCAAAAATATAACTTCAAAATTTAATTCTCTTCTTTTGTGTTATGCTGAGTTCTAGCATATTCATGTTTTAGTGACAGTTTTTTAAAGTAGGTATTCATTTATGAAGAGATTAATAAATAATTAGCACTAGGCTAGAGAAAAATTACGCAAAAATTGTAAGTAACAGTTGCTGCCATAAGGAAAGTTTGCTGGTACAAAGGCCAACGGACACATAGCACTGTGGCAGGTGCGGCCACAGAGACAGGACAGGCAACAGCCAGGTCACAGAGGAAGGCGCAGACACACCCATCTCGGCACGTCACAGAAAATGAGCCCAACATGGAAGGACAGAGAGCTTTCCAGGGTTTTTTTCAAGTGAAGTGTGGGAAAGAACATTCTAGGCAGCACGGAACACACGCACACCTCTGACAGCGCAGGACAGGAGGCTGAGAGTCAGCCCAGGGATGGCCACGCAGGCTGAGGTCTAGCAAGTCTCACAAAATTGAGATTTGGGGCAAAGCTGGGGGAGGGGAGACAGAAAACACTTGTTTCTTATTTCTTTGGTTTCTGAGAGGAGGGATTTTTTTTTTTTTTTGCTAAATACTCAGGCCTGTGAGTGTAGTGAACACAGTAGAAGCTCTGTGAGTTGACCCCCCACCCCAGGGACTGTGACAAACTGGTCGACGTGCAGAGGTGGTCACATAAGGAATGAGGCCACCTGCTATACTAATGTGTACATGGGGTGCATGTCCAGTCCATGAAAATTAGGTCAACTTAAGGAGGTGGTCAGTGTAGGAGGTGGTCGGCTATGGAGGTTCTGCTGTATTTGAATAAAAAGCAATTGAAACAGAAAACCAGGCAGGAAAGGCAACAGTTCTGAGATACTCTATGTTCAAGAACATATGCTCTCCACAACCGTGTGGGGCAGCTGTGATTACCCCCATTTTAAAATCAGGAAGCAGAGGCACAAGGGATGGAAGGAGTCATCCCCGTTCACCCCGCTAAGAGCAGAAGAGGTGGCCTGACTGCAGGACCTGCGTCTCTTAGCTGCCATGTCTGCCGTTTGCTTCCACCCTGGCTCAGGCAACCACAGCTTAAGGATGAAAACAGCCCTCCTTCCGATCTTCAATCCAGCCTCAAACAAGCAGCATTATGTTAGCAGATGGCATATAAGCTTACCACCAATATTTTTAGAAGAAGCATAAAATCCCAAAGAAAATCCTGAATTTAGGAAGAGTCTCACCAATGAGAATATTTTTATAGAATTTTATTTTTAGGCATATTCTTAAAACTCTTTAATTACTTCTTAACTCTTTTTAAAATTTTTGATGAGTTTTTCATAATAAAAAATGATCACTCGTGAACAAAAGATGTTGTTATAATTCCCATTTTTCAAAAGGCTAAAAGCATATTCTTCATTATATTATTAGTGATAAAATGTTGCAGATGGTTCCAGAAATGTTTAATTTTAAAACTCAGTGGGACACTGAAATCTAATTAATGTTTCACTAAATGTGATTTTAGAGAAGGCTAAGCTGTGAAAAATTAAGATTGATCTAAGTTGCCATTTGGTATTTTTCTTCTGCACTTCTTCCCCTGACTTCTTCAAAGCATAATCCCTTTTTCTACCAACAGGAAAACACCAAATAATTCAAGCCAACCCAAGAGTATAATAACATCCACTTTGCCAGGAACAACCCTGCTGAGATCTAGCAAGTCTCTTTCTATCTTTCATTTTTATGACTATGAATTATCAACAAATCACTTTAGGAAGTAGTCATCCTTTTTATTAAAGGCACATTTCTGTATTCTAATGCTTATATACAGATTATTTTAAACGTTATACATTCTCACACTGCAAGGATGAAACAGACACACAAAATTTTAAGAATCATTAAGTATGCTTTGCTTTACCCAACAGCCAACAGACAGAGACAGAGAGATACCTTGGAGCTACAGGATTTTAAAATTATATATCAGTACTTGAATCAAGTTTAAAAGTTAGCTCTGTAATGCTATCAGTTCAACTGTATCAGACTTGAATCCACAAGGAAAAGTCATTCTGCCCTCACTTATCAATCTCTAATTCACGGATAAAATATATTTTCCTCACCAAACATGCTGAAGCTAACTATTGTAGCAACCATTTTAAAGAAATAGTTGAAAACATACTCATGTGTGACAAATGTGAACTTAAAGTGCCCTGGAAAAACAGGCTAAGAAAAATCATCCTGCCTAGACTCAACATCACCAGGAAAAAACTAAAATATAGCAGCATATTAGAATCACCATCGAAAAGCTCAATAGATTCTTTAAAAGAATCCAAAAGCATTGTCCCAAACATGCTGCTCCCAGGTGCCTGTTCCCTGGTGCGAATTAACAGCACTCCCACTTCTCTCTCACGCCCACACCCACTGCACTCCGCTGCTGCCACCCCACCCTCTGTTCCAGTCCAGACAATCACAGTCCCAAGATGAAAACAACAGTTTCCTACAGGCTTCCCTGTCTTCTATTTAGCCCCCACACTGCTACCCACCCCAACTCTTTAAACATGCTCCAGTTTAAAAGCCTTCAGCGGCTAGGCTACCCATTTTCCGCCAATAAAGTTCAAACTTCTTAATACAGCACGCATGAATGCCTCTTCACGCTGTGGCTCCAACTCTCCTTCCAGTTTTACTTCTGCTGCTTTTATGATCTGGTCCCCCTGAATGACTCGTCATTCCCAACACACAATGCATTTCCATGTCCCTTTGACAAATGTTTGCTATTTGTCTTCCTATAATGCTATTCCTCACCTTCATTCGGCAAAATCCTATGCATCTTCTCAAGGGCTGGGTCCTATGTCCAACCTTTCCCAACTGCTTCCATGTAGAATTCTCCAAGCAGAATTAACTGCTTCCCTATCGTTCCATGGTATGGACGAAGGACCCAGCCAGCCTGAATTCAAATCTGCATTCTGTCCGATCCTCTGTTTCATTTGGGATAAATTACTTAGTCTTTCTGCAACTATCCCACCTATATAATGAGAATTATGATGATCATACAGTGCCACTGTATGTCTTAGCTGGCCTAAATGCCCAAATTATCTGACTATTATTTTTAATCTACAAACTCAACTACAGAGACTACATCATATATCCACATTTTTTAATTTTACCACCTATAGCAGTGGTTGTTATACAAAAATGTTAAGCACAATATTTATTTATTTTATTTTGAAACAGAGTCTCACCATGTTGTCCTTAGTAGAGTGCCATAGCATCACAGCTCACAGCAACCTCAACTCTTAGGCTTAAGTGATTCTCTTGCCTCAGCCGCCCAAGTAGCTGGGGCTACAGGTGCCTGCCACAACACCTGGCTATTTCTTTTGTTGTTGTTGTTATTGTTGTCACTACTGCTTTAGCAGGCCCTGCCTGGGTTCGAACCCACCAGCCCTGGCGCATGTGGCCAGCGCCCTAAACACCGAGCTATGGGTACCAAGACTTAAGCAAATATTTAAAAGTTAAACGGAATTTACATAAGAAAAAATAACTGAAGGCCGGCCACGATGGCTCACACCTATAATTCTAGCACTCTAGGAGGCTGAGGTGGGTGGATTGCCTGAGCTCACAGGTTTGAGACCAGTTTGGGCAAGTACAAAACCCCTCCACCCTGTCTCTAAAAAATAGCCAGGTTGGCTCAGTGCCAGTAGCACAGTGGTTGTGGGGCCAGCCACACACACTGAGGGTGGCAAGTTTGAACCCAGCTCCAGCCAGCTAAACAACAGCTGAACAACTACAACGAAAAATAGCCAGGTGTTATGGCCGGCACCCTGTAGTCCCAGCTACTTGGGAGGCTGGGGCAAGAGAATCACTTAAGCCCAAGAGTTTGAGGTTGCTGTGAGCTGTGACACCATGGCATTCTACTGAGAGTGACATAGTGAGACTCTGTCTAAAAAAAAAAGCCAGGAGTTGTGGCAGGCACCTGTAGTCCCAGCTCCTGGGGAGGCTGAGACAAGAGAATCTTGAGCCCAAGAATTTGAGGTTGTTGTTGTGAGGTATGATGCCACAGCACTCTACTCAGGGGGACAAAGTGAGACTCTGTCTAAAGAAAAAAAAAAAAAAAAAGAGTACTACGAAGTAAGAACAGCATTCAGTGGTCCCAAGATGGAATGGTGGAAAGGATAATGAATATGAATAGACAGACCAAAATCAGAATATTACTTTTGAAAGTGGTCAGATCACTACAATATTCAAGTAACCAGAGCAAATTATAATAATATCTCTCATGCGGCATAATGGCAGAAATGAAATCATTCTATCACATTGTAACACTTTTCAAAATGCTGCCAAAGGCAGAAACACTGATGTTAGACGCCTATACAAAATTAATCTACTGGGGAGGCTGAAGCAAGAGGATCACTTGAGCCCAGGAGTTTGAGGTTGCTGTCAGCTATGATGCCACAGCACTACCCAGGGCGATACAGTCTCAAAAAATAAGGATAATAATAAATAATTCTGTTGCCTTCACACACGAGCATCTTATTTCTCTCAATTTTTATTTTGAAGAATTTCCAACCTACAAAATATTTGAAAACACAGCACTCCTATATGCTTTACTGATGTCTGCCATTGTTAACCTTTCGCCCGATTTCACTGATATATATAAATATATATAGGCTGACCATTAGAAAATCCAGACACCAACACTTCATCCCTAGATATTTCAAGTGTGTGTCACCTATGAACAGAAACATGTTAGTCTACATAAACCATAGTACCATTATCACACCCAAGAGACTGAAAACTGATTGATTACCACTCATGAACAGTCCATATACCAACCCTCATTTGCCCCCAAAATGTTCTCTACAGCTATTTTATTGAGGGGAGTGTAATTTGGGTTCCAGTCACCAATCCTGAGTTGCCTTTTGGGCACATCTCTACAGTTCCCTTTGATCTAATGCCTTTGCCGGTTTGTCTTTGGTGACATTGACATTTTTAAGAGTCCAGGCCAAAAACCTGGCTTTGTGTGACTGGCTCCTCAGATCTAGTCAGGACTGTTCCCCCAGGGTGTTTTCTTTCCTACCACATCACGTCAGTTGCCAAGTTGTACCATCATCAGTGATGCTACAGTTTAATCGTTCCATAAACAACGAAGGCCAACAGCCTCCTCATTCATGGATAGTCTCCGCCTAAATCAATTACAACTGTGATGGTGGTAAAATGTGTTTGCACTTTCTTCTAATTCGATCATTCCTTCCATATTATTAACTGACATTATTTACTTTTGACATTAAGTAGGTTTTCCAAATGAGTCCAGATTCAGGAGAACAAGATGGCGGCCGAGTAACAGCTTCCCTGCAACTGGGCACCGTGAGTCTGAGGAGATAAGACTCCAGGCATCTCTGGCTGGTGGGACCTGCCTATAATCATTCCTTTGAGGATACAGGAAGTCAGCAAGAGACTTCTGGACCCCAAGAGGAGGACAAAAACAGTGCAAAACTGGCAACTGGTTGCATGTGTTCAATGGGTCTAATCCCGCCGGCAGCTGTAAGTACAGCAGCAGTGAGACTGCAAACTGGAAAGGCCTTACCAGTGAACTATTTTGGTGATTTTGGACTTGGCACTCAGTTGAACTGCCCTGGGGAGAGCTTGAGCAGGAGTGCGGAGAACTCAGGGTGTTTTCTAGGGCCCCAGACTGAGCCGCTGAGCTGGATGGAGCTAATAGTGTTTGGCTGTGGGCCGCAGGAAGCCACGGTGAGAGAACTGCCCCAGCAAGCTCCGCCCTCAGGTTCACAGAGCAAGGATCAGGCAGGAGCTAGGAACCTAGTGACTGAGCAGCCTAAAGGTGGGGTCTGAGCTGCCTTACAGCCTTAACCCTTACAAGCAGAGTGAGACTGGTTTTGGCACACGGGGTAAGTGGATAGCCACTTCACCAGTGATCCCAGCAACAAGCACTTTCCTGGGAAAGCATCTGCTTAGCCAAGTTTAGAAGTTTAAAGTGCCTTTTAAGAGGGCTGAAGAGAGATTTAGGGTGTCTACCCTGTGGGGTTTGAGAAATCAGCAGAGGCCTCCAGTGGTATCAGCATTGTGATTAACATCTCATACCCCAGAAGACCACCCATTGCCCAGACAATATTCAACAAGTTATATATACTGCTTTATTTTTGGTTGTTTTTTTTGTTGTTGCTGTTGTTAATTATTTGTTATTTTGTTGTTGCTGTTGTTTTGTTTTTTAATTTCAACCTTTTCCGTACAGATTTTTTTCTTTTCTTTCTTTTTTCTTACTTTTCTTTCTCCATTTTTCTAGTCTAAATACAATTTCTCATTGCTGCCTTTTTCAATAATTAGAACTTTATTTTTGCTAGTGTTTCTACCCCAATTATTTGGTTTTTCACCCAATTTTATCCCGTAAAGTTTTTTATTTGCTTGTTTTGGTTTGATTTATAGCATTTTTGTCTTTCCTCCTCTTTACTTGGTAGAGGTGGGGTACTGTGTCTGATCAGGTTAGCAAAGAGCTGCTGACCTCAAGGGAACCACCCAACCGGGCACCCCCAGAGGTTGGGGTTTTTTGAAGATTGTGTCAAAGTACCCTACTGTACACCTATATTGTTCTGTCTCCCTCTTTCTGTGCCTCTCTTCTTTTTGTCAATATTCCCTTTTACCCATCCCCTCTCCTTTCTCTATTTTCTTGTCGTTCTCTCTTTTATCCCTTCTTGCTGTTCAACCTTCTCATCCTTCTGGTCCTGTACCAAAAGGACTCATCGAAACCTTAGTCCACAGGCATGGGAACTTAAAGAGCAAGAGGAAGTGAAAGGAAAATTAGGGCAAGGAAACAGATAAAAGAAATCACTCATGAGGAAGAATCAGCAGAAAACTCCAGGCAACATGAAGAACCAGTCCAGAGCAACCCATCCAAGGGACCAAGAGGTAACTACTGCAGAGGATTCTACCTATAAAGAAATGTTAGGAATAACAGAAAGGGAATTTAGAATACACATGATGAAAACAATGAAGGAAACTGCTAATAAAGTGGAAAATAACCAAAAGGAAATCCAAAAACAGAATCAAATAAAAGACGAACGATATGAAGAACATAGAAAGGATATAGCAGAGCTGAAGGAACTGAAGCTGTCAATTAGGGAACTTAAAGATGCAATGGAAAGTATCAGCAACAGGTTAAACCATGCAGAAGAAATAATTTCAGAGGCAGAGGATAAAGTTCTTGAGATAACTCAGATAGTTAAAGAGGCAGAAAAGAAGAGAAAGCAGAACGTTCACTGTCAGGATTCTGGGACTTTATGAAGCGTTCCAACATACGAGTTATAGGAATCCCAGAAGGGGAAGAAGAATGCCCCAGAGGAATGGAAGCCATACTAGAGAATATTATAAATGAAAATTTCCCAAATATCACCAAAGATTCTGACACACTACTTTCAGAGAGATATCGGACCCCAGGTCACCTCAACTCTAACCGAGCTTCTCCAAGACACATTGTGATGAACCTGTCCAAAGTCAAGACAAAAGAAAAAGATTCTGCAAGCTGCCAGGAGTAAGCGCCAGTTGACCTACAGGGGCAAACCCATCACAGTGACTGCAGACTTCTCTAATGAAACTTTCCAAGCAAGAAGACAATGGTCATCTACCTTTAATCTACTTAAACAGAACAATTTTCAGCCCAGAATTCTGTACCCTGCTAAGCGAAGCTTTAAAACTGACAGAGAAATCATATCATTTATGGATATACAAACATTGAAGAAATTCGCCACAAGACCAGCTCTACAGGAAATACTTCAACCTGTTCTACACACTGACCATCACAATGGAACAGCAGCAAAGTAAGAACTCAGAAATTAAAGGACAGAACCTAACATCCACACTGATGCAAAAGTTAAAACTAAGCAATGGACCCTCACAAAATAAGATGACTAGAATACTACCACACTTATCAATTATCTCAATAAATGTCAATGGCTTGAATTCCCCACTGAAGAGACATAGATTGGCTGACTGGATTAAAAAACACAAGCCATCCATTTGCTGTCTGCAAGAAACACACCTGGCTTCAAAAGACAAATTAAAACTCCGAGTCAAGGGTTGGAAGACAATTTTTCAGGCAAATGGAATTCAGAAGAAAAGAGGAGTTGCGATCTTATTTTCAGATACATATGGATTTAAAGCAACTAAAGTCAAAAAAGACAAAGATGGTCACTTTATATTGGTCAAGGGAAAAATACAGCAAGAAGACGTTTCAATTCTAAATATTTATGCACCCAATTTAAATGCTCCCAGATTCTTGAAACAGACCTTACTCAGTCTCAGCAATATGATATCCAATAATACCATAATAACAGGGGACTTTAAAACTCCTTTTACAGAGCTAGACAGATCCTCTAAACAGAAATTAAACAAAGATACAAGAGATTTAAATGAGGCCCTAGAACAACTGTGCTTGATAGACGCATATAGAACACTCCATCCCAAAGATAAAGAATATACATTCTTCTCATCACCCCATGGAACAGTCTTCAAAATTGATCATATCCTGGGACACAAAACAAATATCAACAGAATAAAAAGAATTGAAATTTTACCTTGTATCTTCTCAGACCATAAGGCGCTACAGGTGGAACTCAACTCTAACAAAAACGTTCGACCCCACACAAAGACATGGAAATTAAACAACCTTCTGTTGAATAACAGATGGGCACAAGAAGAAATAAAACAAGAAATCATTAACTTCCTTGAGCATAACAAGGCACCAAAACCTGTGGGATACTGCAAAAGCAGTTTTGAGAGGAAAATTTATCGCTTTAGATGCCTACATTCGAAAAACAGAGAGCACATCAACAAACTCACAAGCCATCTTATGGTATTGGAAAAAGAAGAACAATCTAAGCCTAAACTCAGTAGAAGAAAAGAAATATCCAAAATCAAATCAGAGATCAATGAAATTGAAAACAAAAGAATCATTCAGAAAATTACTGAAACAGGAGTTGGTTTTTTGAAAAACTAAATAAAATAGATAAACCATTGGCCAGACTAACGAGGAATAGAAAAGTAAAATCTCTAGTAACCTCAATCAGAAATGATAAAGGGGAAATAACAACTGATCCCACAGAGATACAAGAGGTCATCTCTGAATACTACCAGAAACTCTATGCCCAGAAATTTGACAATGTGAAGGAATCACACCCTCTCCCTAGACTTAGCCAGGAAGAAACAAAGCTCCTGAACAGACCAATTTCAAGCACTGAGATTAAAGAAACAATAAAAAAGCTTCCAACCAAAAAATGCCCTGGTCCAGATGGCTTCATACCAGATTTCTTTCAAACCTTCAAGGAAGAGCTTATTCCTGTACTGCAGAAATTATTCCAAAAAATTGAGGAGGAAGGAATCTTCTCTAACACATTCTATGAAGCAAACATCACCCTGATACCAAAACCAGGAAAAGACCCAAACAAAAAGGAAGATTTCAGACCAATTTCACTCATGAATATAGATGCAAAAATTCTCAACAAAATCCTAGCCAATAGATTACAGCTTATCATCAAAAAAGTCATTCATCATGATCAAGTAGGTTTCATCTCAGGGATGCAAGGCTGGTTTAACATATACAAGTCCATAAACATTATCCACCATATTAACAGAGGCAAAAATAAAGATCACATGATCCTCTCAACAGATGCAGAAAAAGCATTCGATAAAATCCAGCATCCTTTTCTAATTAGAACACTGAAGAGTATAGGGACAGGTGGCACATTTCTGAAACTGATTGAAGCTATCTATGACAAACCTACAGCTAATATTTTACCGAATGCAGTAAAACTGAAAGCTTTTCCTCTTAGAACTGGAACCAGACAAGGTTGTCCTGTGTCACCTTTACTATTCAACATAGTGCTAGAAGTTCTACTCAATACAATTAGGCAAGACAAGGAAATAAAGGGAATCCAAATGGGAGCAGAGGAGGTCAAACTCTCCCTTTTTGCTGACAACATGATCTTATACTTAGAGAATCCCGAAGACTCAACCACAAGACTCCTGGAAGTCATCAAAAAATACAGCAATGTTTCAGGACATAAAATCAATATCCACAAGTCAGTAGCCCTTGTCTACGCCAATAACAATCAAAATGAGAAGCTAATTAAGGACACAACTCCCTTCACCATAGTTTCAAAGAAAATGAAATACCTAGGAATATACCTAACAAAGGAGGTGAAGGACCTCTATAAAGAAAATTATGAAATCCTCAGAAAGGAAATAGCAGAGGATATTAACAAATGGAAGAGGGCGGCGCCTGTGGCTCAGCGGGTAGGGCGCCGGCCCCACATGCCGAGGGTGGTGGGTTCAAACCTGGCCCCGGCCAAACTGCAACAAAAAAATAGCCGGGCGTTGTGGCGGGCGCCTGTAATCCCAGCTACTTGGGAGGCTGAGGCAAGAGAATCGCCTAAGCCTAGGAGTTGGAGGTTGCTGTGAGCTGTGTGACGCCACGGCACTCTACCAAGGGTGATAAAGTGAAACTCTGTCTCTACAAAAAAAAAAAAAACAAATGGAAGAACATACCACACTCATGGATGGAAAGAATCAACATTGTTAAAATGTCTATACTTCCCAAAGCAATCTACCTATTCAATGCCATTCCTATTAAAATACCAACATCGTACTTTCTTTTTTTTTTTTTTGTAGAGACAGAGTCTCACTTAACGCCTTCGGTAGAGTGCCATGATGTCACAGGACTCACAGCAACCTCTAGCTCTTGGGCTTCCGCGATTCTCCTGCCTCAGCCTCCCAAGCAGCTGGGACTACAGGCGCCCACCACAACGCCTGGCTACTTTTTGGTTGCAGTTCAGCCGGGGCTGGGTTTGAACCCGCCACCCTCGGTATATGGGGCTGGAGCCCTACTCACTGAGCCACAGGCGCCACCCCCAACATCATACTTTCAAGATTTGGAAAAAATGATTCTGCATTTTGTATGGACCCAGAAAAAAACCCGTATAGCTAAGGCAGTTCTTAATAATAAAAATAAACCTGGGGGCATCACCATACCAGATTTTAGTCTGTACTACAAAGCCATAGTGGTCAAGACAGCATGGTACTGGCACAAAAACAGAGACATAGACACTTGGAATCAAATAGAAAACCAAGAAATGAAACTAACATCTTACAACCACCTAATCTTTGATAAACCAAACAAGAACATACCTTGGGGGAAAGACTCCCTATTCAATAAATGGTGCTGGGAGAACTGGATATCCATAAGTAAAAGACTGAAACTGGACCCACACACAAAATTTCCCCACTCACAAAAATTGATTCAAAATGGATAAAGGACTTAAATTTAAGACATGAAACAATAAAAATCCTCAAAGAAAGCATAGGAAAAACACTGGAAGATATTGGCCTGGGGAAAGACTTCATGAAGAAGATTGCCATGGCAATTGCAACAACAACAAAAATAAACAAATGGGACTTCATTAAACTGAAAAGCTTCTGTACAGCCAAGGAGACAACAACCAAAGCAAGGAGACAACCTACACAACGGGAGAGAATATTTGCATATTTTGAATCAGACAAAAGCTTGATAACTAGGATCTATGGAGGACTAAAATTAATCCACATGAAAAAAGCCAACAATCCCATATATCAATGGGCAAGAGACATGAATAGAACCTTCTCTAAAGAAGACAGACGAATGGCTAACAAACACATGAAAAAATGTTCATCATCCCTATCTATTAGAGAAATGCAAATCAAAACTACCCTGAGATACTATCTAACCCCAGCGAGAATGGCCCACATCACAAAATCTCAAAACTGCAGATGCTGGCGTGGATGTGCAGAGAAGGGAACACTTTTACACTGCTGGTGGGACTGCAAAATAGTACAACCTTTCTGGAAGGAAATATGGAGAAACCTCAAAGCACTCAAGCTAGACCTCCCATTTGATCCTGCAATCCCATTACTGGGCATCTACCCAGAAGGAAAAAAATCCTTTTATCACATAAGGACACTTGCACTAGAGTGTTTATTGCCGCTCAATTTACAATCGCCAAAATGTGGAAACAGCCTAAATATCCACCAACCCAGGAATGGATTAACAAGCTGTGGTATATGTACACCATGGAATACTATTCAGCTGTTAAAAAAAAATGGAGACTTAGGACGGTGCCTGTGGCTCAAAGGAGTAAGGCACCAGCCCCATGTACCAGAGGTGACAGATTCAAACCCAGCCCTGGTCAAAACTTGCAAAAAGAAAAAAGGAAAAAAAAAAATGGAGACTTTACATTCTTCGTATTAACCTGGATGGAAGTGGAAGACATTGTTCTTAGTAAAGCATCACAAGAATGGAGAAGCACGAATCCTATGTTCTCAATTTTGATATGAGGACAATTAATGACAATAAGGTCACAGTGGAGGTTGGGGAAGGGGAGAGCAGAGAGAGAAAGAAGGAGGGAGGGGTGGGGAAAGGAGGAGCAGAGAGAGGGAAGGAGGGAGGGGTGTGGGACCTTGGTATGTGCCACACCTTCTGGGGGCAAGACATGATTGCAATAGGGACTTTACCTAAAAAATGCAATCAGTGTATATGTATACCATGGAATACTATTCAGCCATTAAAAAAAATGGAGACTTTACATCCTTCGTATTAACCTGGATGGAAGTGGAAGACATTATTCTTAGTAAAGCATCACAAGAATGGAGAAGCATGAATCCTATGTACTCAATTTTGGTATGAGGACAATTAATGACAATTAAGGTTATGGGGGGGAAGCAGAAAGAGGGACGGAGGGAGGGGGGTGGGGCCTTGGTGTGTGTCACACTTTATGGGGGCAAGACATGATTGCAAGAGGGACTTTACCTAGCAATTGCAATCAGTGTAACCTGGCTTATTGTACCCTCAATGAATCCCCAACAATAAAAATAATAATAATAATTAAAAAAAAAAAGAAACGAGTCCTCACTAAACACCAAAGTTGCTGGTGCCTTGATCTTGGACTTTCCAGCCTCCAGAATTGTTAATAAATTTCTTTTGTTTATAAATTAAAAAAAAAAAAAAAGAAGGTTCCCCCACCCACCCCCCAAAAAAAGGTTTTCCTTTCTTGCCCCTCCCCTCTATAATATCAATATGGTCTAAAGGACAATTTTATTCCATATATTATAATCCACTATCATCATTATTCTTTCTGAATCTCAAACTGTGCCCTGAGGGACAGCCAAACTACCACCTCCCTAACTGAAGATTTTTGTCCTTCAAATGGTCCTTTGGATATACCGTTAAGTCTTGTAACACTTCTTAGTTTTCTAGCACAAGATGATTCTGCCTCACTTTATTTTATACTTTCTCTATTTGAAACCCAGTATCAGCCATTACTTAAAGAAACTGTGGCTCTTTTTAATGGAAAATGACATTCACTTTTTTTTTTTTTTTTTTTTTGGAGACAGAGCCTCAAGCTGTCGCCCTGTGTAGAGTGCAGTGAAATCACAGCTTACAGCAACCTCCAACTCCTGGGCTCAAGTAATTCTCCTGTCTCCACCTCCCAAGTAGCTGGAACTATAGGCACCTGCCACAACGCCTGGCTATTTTTTGGTTGCAGCTGTCATTGTTTGGTGGGCCAGGGCTGGATTTGAACCCACCAGCTCAGGTGTATATGGCTGGAGCCTTAGCCACAGGCGCCAAGCCTGGAGAACGGTATTCAAAAACTAAGATTTGGGTACTAGATATGTTTGCTTATTACTGCAATTTTTAAAACTGTGTAGAAGACCATAAGAAAAGTCTCCTCCTCTCAGAATGTCAGAGCAACACACATCCAAGCAAGACAGAACAGCAGCTGTGGGCCCCACCCTGTGTCTCCTCTGCCATCTTTCTGTCACCTCCACTGGCTAAGAAAATGGCACATTTCTGTGTACTCTTCTCTCTATAAGCTGTGTTCAGGGAAGGGCTACACTTCTGTTTAAGGTTATAATATAATACCTTATTTCCTACATTGACACTACCTCCGAGTCAAAATTGGCCTCTCCCATTGGTGCAAAGGGACTATAAGGATTAAAACTGGAATTGATACCTTCTTTGTTATCTTTCACCTTTCAGTGACCTGAAACTATATTTCCAACTTGTGGAGGACAAATTGAACAGTAAGTAGGCAACAACTATTTGTTCAGTCACCGACATGGCTTGCCTTCTATCTGGTCCAAGACCCCTCTATTAACATAATTAATAATTCAGACAGCATAGGCTAAATATACAACACACAGGTGGATATTAAGCAATCTTCTCTTCTAGAATAAGAAATCTAAGAAATTGGCTCAAATTCAAGTCTTCAAATGCTTTTAGGGCTTTATTTGAACATTAATATGTATTGAGCTATAATAAATGTATTTACAGTCTCTGCCCCTGGTTCCCAAAACCCTTAAAATTTCCTGCATAATAGAAGCATCTTTTGTTCTAATGAAGCAAGTCTTAGTGGGCTTCTGGATCAGCTGTACCATCTTCTAGGAAGGAGTGGGGGCCTAAAGTTAATGAAACTTCTGAAAAATGTCCCTGAACTGGGCGGCGCCTGTGGCTCAGTTGGTGGGGCACCAGCCCCATATACTAAGGGTGGTGGGTTCAAACCCGGCCCCGGCTGAACTGCAACCAAAAAATAGCTGGGCGTTGTGGCGGGCGCCTGTAGTCCCAGCTACTCGGGAGGCTGAGGCAAGAGAATCGCTTAAGCCCAGGAGTTGGAGGTTGCTGTGAGCTGTGTGATGCCATGGCACTCTACCGAGGGCGATAAAGTGAGACTCTGTCTCTACAAAAAAAAAAAAATGTCCCTGAACTATGGGGGTTGGAAAACTTCTGGGCTGGTGAGAGCACGGCGGTCTTGGGAAGGCCACCGCCTTTTTTTTGTTAAAAATACCAGGAGAGGGCGTGGATGCACTGCACCCCATCCCAATATCTCGCCCTGTGGGTCTCTTCCTCTCCCAAACTATTCCTGAACTGCCCCCTTATATAATAAATGGATGCTAGTAAATTAAGGGCTTCCCTGAGTCGTATAAACCTTTCTAGCAAATAATCAAACCCAAGGAGAGAGTTGTAGGACGCTGTAATTTATAGTCTCTTAGTCAGAAGCACAGATGACAACCTGGGGCTTTCGACTGGTAGCAGTCCTATAAGACTGAGCCCTTAAACTGCAGGGTCTGCACTAACTCCGGTTAGTGACAGAATTCAGTTCAGTTGTAGGAAACCCAGTTGGTATCCACTTGGGAAACACACATGCACACGCATATTGGTGTTAAGTATTCTGTGCTATGTTGAGTGCGAGAGTAGGAAAAACAATTTGGTTTCTTCATCTCTTAGAATTTGCCTTTCATCTTGCACAGTTAGGATGCGTGAATGCAGATAAAGTTGAGGAGTCTCACATGTCTACACCTCACCAGCAGAGGTCAGCAGAAGACAGGAAGTACAAAAGGGAACTTGTCTTTTTACAGAACACTTTGACGTTGCAAAGTCTATAGGTCACGTATCTTGAGTACGATTTCTAACCACATAAAGTTAAGACTTAGTTTTAAAAGATAAAAATAGGCTCCAATATTCTATATACCATGCAAAATATTACAGTACATGAATACTGTAAGGATAAAAGATTCATAGTTTGACATATTCTTATTAAAAACATCAATAAGCTCACAGAAAACAACATAATCCATTATTAATATTATTCTCGCAGAGTAAAGGTTGTAAGTGTGTTGGTTTATTTCTTTAAGTGCCTGTTTGGGGAATCCAGAGCACTCTGTAAACACCAACACTAATCCTCTTGAGGAGGGACTGCTCATTACTATCCCTGCTGTAAAGTGATAACCACCTCCTGTGAGAGAAGATGGGGGCATACGAGAGCCACCCACCCTGCCCACGCCTTCCCAGGCAGGAAGCACACACCTTGAGACTGAAGACCTGCAAGGCTGTCACTTACACTGATTTCATTCAATTACAGAGCATGTGTAAAATTTTTTTATCAGTTCCCTAGAAATGGTAGAGTTGGCCACTAGGATTGAGCAGTCACCACAGAATACATGACATTAATTCAAACCATAACAACTGAGGGCAAATCTTGATAAACTAAAAAGTCTCTGGCCTTACTGTTTTGCATTATCTTAAAAAATCCAAAACTGTAAAAGGTAGTTCACGTAACATGAGTGCAGTTTACATACAAAAGGCCAGATGGAATCTCAGTCAGCAGCCTCAGAACCCTGCCTGTACCCCAATAAAAAGTTGACAACATAAACTTTTTTAAAAATAAATTACAAAGGTATGCATGGATCACTTTTTAGTGATTCTCCACTATATCAAACTCTTTAGAGTAAATAACCAATTAATTATAAGCCAAGTTACATTAAGACGTCCACCCTGACAGCCCTCACCAGACCTCCCCAGAGCGGCTTACATCTCTTCTTTTCTTCACTGTCACACTACCTCAATCACATTCTAAAAGGATCAGCAAATTACAAAGGAGGGGGCACTGGAGAGAGAAGTCAAAATTGGGTGGCCCAATTATTTTGTCCAATGTGGCTTTTTGTTAAAAATACCTTCTAACTCTTCCCCCGTAAAGGTCATCCCAGCCAGTCATTGGTGTGTAAAGGAGTGGTTACGTTCACCCGCTGTTCACTCAGCCCACACTCACTGGGCATATACTGTGTGCTGAGCACAGTTCAAAGTTCTAGGAATATAGCCAGGAACAAAAATTTTTTATAGATTACACCTTAGTAGGCAAAACAGACAAAATAAAAAAAATTATCAAAATCTGTGACATGTGAAATCGTCTGAGGTGCTCAAGAGAAGAATAAAGCAGGGTGGGTGCGCATCAGCCTTGGGGGGAGAGGCAGCTCCAATGGCAGATGCTGAGCTAGGACGGCATTATTCAGAAGGTGACATCGGAGGAGATACTTCAAGAAAATGAGGGACTGAGCCCTGAAGCTACCAAGGGTGGGGAGCAGGAGAGGAAGCAGCCATGGGCAAGACCTGAAAGGGGATGGGGTGGCAAGTCTTAGAGACACTCCAGGGCTAGTGAGCAAGAGAAGGTGGGAGGAGGGGAGGTCAGTGTTCAGAAAGCAGATCACATGGGCTATGTAGGCCATTCTAAGACTCCGCCTTTCCTCAGGGTGACAGGGACCCTTCAGAACAGAGAGGATCAGAGAGGAACATGATCTTCCCTGTGTCAACAGGATTTAGACTGGTGACCAAAGACTGCGGGAGGGGGTGGGCCCAGGGCAGAAGGAGGAGGAAGCTCACAAGAGAGATTGCTGTGGGCAGGTGGTGGAGTGGAGACTTCTGAACACATTCCAAAGGATCTGCTGACTGACAAGACACGGGGTATGAAGGTGGAAAGCCAAAGACAGCTCTGAAGGTTTTAGTGTGAGCGACCAGAAGAGTGGAGCTCCCATTTACTCCATGCGGAGTTTGTTAACAGAGCGGATTTGAGAAGAAGGACAAACCCTCGCTTCATCTGTTAGAACTCTGAGGATGCACTCAAGTCAGATGCCTGAGCCATGACCCTGGAGTGTATATACAAGGACACATGAGTCGGAGGTTCAGGGAGCCGAGCCATGCAACAGAGTGAGATTTAAAGCCAAAGGATCAGTCACCAAAGAAGAAAGTACAGACAGGAAAGGTCAGGGCCACCAGGCACCCTGGGGTGCAGAGATTAAGGAGAAAGGAAGGAATGTGCAGAGAAAACAGAGAAGGGCAGCTGCGGAAAGGAGAACAGAAGCATGCAGAATGTGTGACAGAGAGGCGGGACCAGCCACGCGAGCACCTCCGGGGGTGCAGAGGACACGGAGAAGGGCCACCAGCAGGAGCCCTACGGAGGGAGGGAGTTAGAGACCCTGATCGTGGCCAGGGGTGGGGAGGCAGAGAGCGGGGAGCCGAAAACATGACTTAAAGGGAGGAAAGAAAGACGGTGGAAGAGAAACAGGGAAGAAGAAAAGAAGAGGTTTGCAATGAGGGAAACCATGCACTCCGATGGGAACAATCAAGTAGAAACAGAGGGAATCCAGGAGAGTGCGGAAGATGGGCTGGAGTCGCGTTCCTGAATAAGCAAGGCAGCTTACTCACGGTGACTAGCACACCTGGGCTCAGAGGCAGTCAGGGAGCTCGTGGACGTGCTCTTCTGATTGCTTTTATTTTCTTATAAGAAATAAGAAGGACATGGAAGAAAGGGCAGGAGAAAGGACAGAGAAGGAGGTGCTGGAGGCCTGAGGAGGAAGAGAAGGTTCCAGCAGCTGACTCAGGAGAGTACGTCTGCAGTGTGGTCTTTAGGCGACATTCCTGGTTCAGAAAGGTTTGAGATAATGAATTTCAAGTAAAGCCAGTCAGCACGGGAGTGTGTCTGTGTAGTTCTCCAGATGCACTTAGCCACACAGATGCAGAGACTGCAGAGGCAGGACAAGCTTTAACTAGGGTTGAAGTTTAGCCTAAACAAAGCGAGAAAGGCCAGAAGCTGAAGGTACATGCAAGTAATCACAACCGCCGACAACAAACTGAGCCAGAAGAGAAGAGGGGATGGGGACATGAGTGGCACCAGTGGTGTCAGAGGGAAAGAAGCAAGACCAGACCAAGGGTTAGTGAAGTTCAGGAACCAGACCGGAGAGGCCATGGTCAGAAGGCACGACAAACCCGGATGTTCCCACTCAAACGAGGCTGATACAAAGTTCAACATAGGCACAATTTAAAAACTACTCACCATCATCTGTCACATCCTTCTCATCCATTCCCCAGCTACAGACAGCACCTGCCTTCCCCTCCCCCAGCACTGCCTTCCATTTCCCTAACACTGCACCCCTGAAGCCACCAGTAACATTATCCCACCTCACCTTCCCTAGTCACTGACAGTGAGCTTGTCAAAGGCAGAAACCATGTCTCCTTTAATCTCATCGTTCTACAAGTAGTCTAATACTGTTACGCAGTTGCTACTCAATCATACAGTTATTAACAGAAAGAAATTCATTTATCAAAATATCTAGGTTATGATGTTGAGAGAAAACCAAAGATAATTCAACTGCAGGAAGTGCCTACAGGGATCTCTCTCTATAAAATGGTGGTTTTGTCTATATTTTAAGGTATTTGCTACTGCTTCAATTTTCAGAAAATTTTGATCTTAGAAAAATTTTCTAAAATATTTTTCAAATTCCAATTTCACCTACATTAGCTAAAACTCAGCCCCCTCACCCCATCAAACATACACAAATTAAGAATAATCCCAACCAACAGCCCCACTTTCATACTATAGTTCATTTTTTGGTATAGAAAACATGGGGAGAAGGGAGATTCTGAACAACATTCAAACATCCAATCACTACTTCTTACGACGGCAGGTATGGAACCAGCTCCTAGCTACGTACAATGAGGAAAGGATAAAAAATGGCAACAGTGTCTCAGCAACACTTCTCTGAGTCCTTAACATGCGATCATAATTATTTGACTACAGAGAATGTTTTTGTCATTGTTTGTGAAAAATTTATTAAAATCTCACATTCCAAAGAGCTACCATCTAGCATGGCATTTTACTAGCCAGAGGATGCATGAAAATCACTTGTGAACCTTTTTTATTTATTTATTTTTTTTTTGTAGAGACAGAGTCTCACTTTATGGCCCTCGGTAGAGTGCCGTGGCCTCACACAGCTCACAGCAACCTCCAACTCCTGGGCTTAAGCGATTCTCTTGCCTCAGCCTCCCGAGTAGCTGGGACTACAGGCGCCCGCCACAACGCCCAGCTATTTTTTGGTTGCAGTTCAGCCAGGGCCGGGTTTGAACCCGCCACCCTCGGTATATGGGGCTGGCGCCTTACCGACTGAGCCACAGGCACCACCCTTGTGAACCTTTTTTAAAACGACCTGTCCAGGCTCCTGCCCCAGAAAGGCTGATTCCACAGACAGAGGACGCTGTCACAAGACCCCCACCTGCTAAAGACAGCAAGGTGAGAACTGACGGTCGGGACTGACGTCCTCTGGGGACTACAGGCTTGCCTCCCTTCAAGGATGTGTCAGAACCTCGTAAAATCTCCTGGAATTATTTCACCATTAGTTCAATTACTTTATTAGGGTGCTATCATCAGGGTCAAACCCTAACAATGAGTGCATGACTTCCATAAAAGATGCACTGAAAGTCCCAAAGGTGGTGGATTTTAGTCTCTGATCAGGGCAATCGCCCAGGAAAGAAACATGAGAACCGCACTCACCCGTTCCACAGCTGCATTGTGATATGGGAGCTCCTCCTCACTGTGAAGGAAAGACAGTGACTGTGAAATGGTGAAATCAAAGCACACTTTAAAAAACGACATATCTATAGGTACATGTGATGCTTAATATCCACTTGTCATCACAATAACATATGCTTCTGTTCCACTAAATTCTGTAGATTCCAGATTGTAGCCACAGCACCTCATATTCAAAACTCCAGACTCGCACTGCCCAGTACAGTAGCCCCTGGCCACATGTGGCTCTTTAATTTTAAACATAAATTACAATTAAGGTCTCACTAGCCACAGTTCAAGTGCACGGCTGCAGGCTGCTGTACTGGACATGGCAGACACAGAACACTGCCCTCACTGCTCCAGACCACCGACAGATGTATTTTAGGTTTGGTGGACCACACAGCCTGGTTCACAACTATTCAGCTCACACTGTAGAGCAAAAGCAACCGCAGACAGTATGTAAACCAAGTGTGGCTTTTTTCCCACTAAACCAGTGATGAGGTGGAGCATATTTTGCCAATCTTTACTAGACTACCACCTCTACTTACGGTTCAGTTAAAGTCTATGACAAATGGCTGTTCAAAAGCTTAGCATGGGGGAAAAACTGCTTCCAACAGATTTGTGAATTAAAAAGAAAACTTCCACTTTTATTCTGTAGGATAAAGATGTTTCATTGTCAAAATTTCAAGAGATGATTTTTTTAAAATATACACTAAAGATATCATTTCTATCATTTCTCTGATAGAATGCACCCATGGTATCAACTCTAATACAAAATATACTAAGACTCTTGCTTTAACTCAGTAACAGAAAGACCATGTGCACTCCATAAACAAACAACACACATAAACAATGTGCTTTGAGCGGTTTTCTCGGTAGTCGTGATGTTTTAGCAACAACATCTTTGCCTAGTTTCTCTTGAAATCAAATAAAACACACTTCTGAGGTATGATAGATGAATATTGAACAGTTCAGTATTTTCAAAGATATTTTTCTTGCTGCTCTGAAGAGTTCTTAGGTAAACCATTAACCAACAGCAATGGAACTGACAAAAAAGTACATGTATCATAGCCAAAGAGGTCTGTCTTCGAGAAAGAGTCCAAATTTCTCATTTCACAGATAATAAAACCAACATTTTCGGTTAGTCCCTCCGCAGTTCAGCACTAACTAATCTAGTGGGGCTGACTTCAGATCGTGCAGGAGTACATGAAGAAAAGGGATAGAAGATGAAAACCAAATTCTCAAGAAGAGAAACTTTGAAGGATTAAAAGCAAAAAGTCACAGATGGAAGACAGAGCAGGGACCTGGTTGGGCTTTCCTCCACAGACTCTCTTGCATTATTCCTTCATACTTAACACCTGTCACATCAAATCTGCTGTGGGCACACAACCGTCTCCACAGAACTTTCCTCCATAAACCTGTGTGTGGCATACGCTAATTTTCACAGACTTCCCAGAACACCCTGCTGCCTCCTCCAGAGTTCTGTGTGACAGCCAGTGACAGGTGGCTAGTGCTGCTGTACTGGGCAGTGCGAGTCTGGAGCTTTGACTCCAGCCTGGGCAGGGGCTCGGGACGCTGCTGACTGGCCGTGTGAGCGGGAGGAGGACGCAGGCCCGTGTGCAGGATGCTTCTTTACTTGCCACCTAAACATTCTTCAAGTAGACAGGAGCTCACCATCTGGGTGAGGGCAGAGTATTCTCTTAGGTCACAAACCGGGCTGTGAATCCAATCTGACTGGTTTTGTAATAAAGTTTAAATGGAACACTGCCACACCCATCCGTTTACGTATTGTCCGTGGTTGTTTCATGTTACGAAGGTAGACTTGAGTAGTTGTAACAAAGGCTGTATGGCCCACAAAGCCAAAAATACTTCATATCTGGCTCTTTATAGAAAACATTTGCCAACTCTTGATTTCAAGAACAAGGGTTTCGGAGAACCTAAAGGCTCCTTTAAGAAACCATTGAGCTGACAGCAAATACCTGTATCTCAGAAATGCACTGAATGAAAACACAGTCATCTGGAGAGAGTTTTTTTGTCTACTGTTAAACTCGGAAACAGCTCAGGTAGAGTATTTCTGTTAACTCTGAGATAAACTCTCATTTGGAAACTTAAAACTTCAATTAGCTGAATACCTGACTAGATTTTTTGTTTTTTAAGTAAATTTTATCTAAGTTTAAATTGACTCTAGTCAGATTCTACAGGATTATAGAAAGAGTTTTCAAGCCCTTGTAATCTAAACAGTAATTCTGTAAAAACAAACATACCTTTATTCCGGCTCTCACATATAGTCATTTTACACATTCATGGCAAACCACAGTCAGTCTGCTAAATTTTACGTTACAAATATATTATACCTTTTGATAAACAGATGAAAATCTGAAGCTTGGTATTAATTTCATCTTCCCTGTTTGGGTACAATTTCCTTCTAATTCTTCTATTAATAACTTGTAGCCTAACAGCATCATTATTCAAATACCAAGCATTCTTTGCTAAGCAGACTAGCAGTGACTATTTCTGACTAAAATGTTTAAAGTTCTCCAACTACTTCCTTGAGGCAGCTCTGTTTTGCCACCGTGCAGCTGTGACCCTGTCACAGACACAGACAGGGACGATGCCTGGCTGCTGAGATCTAAACAAAGACACTGTGCGTCTGCATCGAGCCAGGCTGGTTTGGCAACAGCTTTCATGTTTATTGTGAAATCTGCTATAAAACCAAGTTAGTTATTCACTGTATTTGTTAATTACTGTCACTCCTCCACACATCATAATAGGTAGTTTAAGTTTCTAAAACTATAATTAGATATGAAATCAGGCAACAAAGGCTATGAAGTTATTTTGTCACTTTATTATGTTGACACTGACACCTAAAACCCAATTTCATTGCAGAACCAATCAAAAATTACAAAGAACTAAGAGACTGAAAAAAAATGTTCTTTTGATATCTAAATGCCTACACCAAGTGACTTTATTCAACAGTGTCCAAAACTCTAGTCTAGGGTGACAAGCAATGAAAGCCACTAGCAACAATCTCTGGAGAAATGTTTGACTTAAATTGGGCACTGTAACAAAAGTCACTGATTTTGGCGAAACTTAAGACAGCCTAACATTGCAGTAATATCTATTTTTGTGCTTCCTTGTTTAATTTGTGCTGCCTGCTTTAGGTCCATATCACGGGGTAAGTAGTCAGCAGGAGGGTTGGAGAACTGGCAGCAGTCTGCTTCACTGTCCAAAGGCGGTGAGCTCAGTGATCTTGGCGCACATCTCAACAGCAGTGATGGTTCACGAGGCACCCTTCTCCAGACGTGCTCCTTCTCCCCTTAAATTTCTTTGCAGGCATTTCAAAGTACTCATTCTGTGCTTCATTTATTAAAAACACAAGAAGCAGCAACAGGTAGCAAACTGCAGCCGTGCGGAACGTGGGCTCTGCAGTGAGACTCCCAACCCCGAGAGCCGGCACTCAACATGGGCAGGCTACTGCAGCCAAATGGACCTTCACACAAAGTTCAAAACAAACCAAAAGAACTATCTGCAATTCTTAGATCATCAAAGACAGGCTGAGCTCGTGTGCCAGAACCTCTGCCGCTAAGGCCTAGCTCCTCAGCTCATGTTGTTTCAAACAACAAGAGGAGAAAATTTAGAGGCCCTTTTGAATGCACAAATTTTTCACATGTATTTTATACTCTAGTGAACTATTTTATGATTTAAAAACATTATCTATTACAGTGGTTCATTCCCAACAGAAACACTTAGTAAGGTCTAAATCAGCTGAGTTGCATCCTATCTTCCAAATCAAACTCCAAAACAGAAGCTGAAGTCTTTTATTTTTTAAATTTCCCAACTGATTCTGGGAAGTTTGGGATCTACTGATGTTAAGTCTTCAGGTTCAAATAGTCCTTCAAAACTTCCTACACAAACCTCAGATTTGCACACTAACCCACAAAAATACGCAATCACTTCCTGTCACATTTGTAGCCAAGTTTGGTTTTTTTTTTTAAAAAGTGGAGGGGGGGTTGATTTAAGAACAATATTTTTATCATATTTAAATCTTAATGTTAGTATATGAGGTACTGAAGTTGAAACTCTTCTAATTACTCAGAAGAATTTTTCAGACATGCTAATGTCATTAGATATAATAGTAACACCTTATGTTTGTCCAAAACTTTATAAAAGTCTCTTACATTTTATTTCTTCAAAGCCTCAGATATACCTTAAGGTATGTATGTAAAGAAGTTATTGATGCCTGTTCTACAGATGAAGCATGAAGTGGTTAGCTGACCAGAGACCAGCAAGACCACAGAGCACACACTCTCTAACTCCTAGAACTATTTGTACAGTTGTTTACTTTCAGAAAAATATGATACAACAAAATAAATTCTAAATAAATTAATAAACACACACACACACACACACACAAAACCCTAGAAACCGAACAGGAGAAAAAAAAAAAGTCTCAGTCCTTTAAATTACTACCACGTACTATACAAGAAGTTACATTTTCTCTTCAAAATTTAATCAGATTATGAAATAAAAATTCGGGGCTTTCTTCCTACTTGTAATAAAGGAAACTGGAAAAGAGTACATTTGAATGAAAATGTAGTTAATTCCCAACTTGTATGGAACCAAACAAAATATAGTGATGAATAAAAGTCTGCAGCCTGTGGGGATCTGATTAAACAACACAGAACTGGAACAGACAGATTCACATCATCTACGAGATGTTTTTGAGAGTCAAGATCATTTTAACGGCTTTGAGGTTTGTTTCACAGTGGTGTAGACCTCTCTCAACCCTTTACATAACATACACAGGATAAATGGAATTAATTTTGAGAAGCATTATCATGAACACATTTACAAACATAAGGAAAATAAATGGCTTTTCCTCTCAATGCTCATTTTTAGGCTACATAACACTAAAGTTCTAATTGCTAATTATTTTTTAAATGCATTGGTGCAGAATGAAATGTTTTATATATATTTTTAAATACAAATTATCCATTTGCATTTAATTCTGCTAAATTATTAATACAAATCATTTACTGCATTTAATGTTCTTACTAAAAGACAAAGAATATTCAAAATTTGTATTCTTAAATTTTAATCATAGAGGTTTAAAATGCCAGGAATTTACTACCAAAAAGCATATCGTAGGACTACTCCTGAAACCTTATGCAGAGCAATTCTATTAAAAATAAATAAAAGCAATATCACTGAAACACTGTAACTTTAAAAATCAGCTTTCAATCTGTGTGACTTACTGTAAAAAGCCAAATCTATCTGTGACTTTGTAAACAAGGTAATCAGCATCTTCCCAAGGTTCAATCTCTGCACCTTCTCGCCCCTAAAACAAGGGACAAAAAGGCACATTAGAGGTAACTTATAAAACTAAACAGTTGTTCACAATGAAAGGACAACAAACAGGAGCTTTAAAAACTGTATTATTAACAGTGAGAGCTGGAAATGAGGCTTTATCAGCTTTATTTACCATTTTTCCCTTTAAAGAAAACGATGGTGGCAATACAGTCACTCTTCCCTACTGTGACCAGTGTCGGCACTGAGGGGTATGATCTGACTAGGGTTCCTGAGGGGACAGGCTGGGGAGGAGCAAAGGAAGATGAGAAAGCCACTCAAGAAGGAACTGCTGAACCTCAAAGTTTTAGACTAAAATACGTCTTAGAAAAAAATATTTCTTGGCTTTTCAGCCAAACTTCTCCAATAAGCAGGCTACGCACACACCTTGTCTCTCTGCTTCTTTACTTCCAGTTACATCAACCCCAAAGCTACTCTTCTCCAGGTCAGAAATGAAATCAGCATGCCCACTCCCTCTCCGGCCTCCCCACCCCTCCAGTGCAGGGCAGCTCTTCACTGCTCTTCTCACGCCAGGGATGGTCTACTTCTAGACTGTTAGTTAGCACTGATGGGTGTGGAAACCCCAAAGGTAACTACACCGAGCCTCAGATTTTAGACTCAAATCCATGGCCGTGCCGTGGACACCTCCATCTGAGAGTATTTCACAACCATATGCCCATGTGTTCTCCTCCGGGGGTCTGGGAGCGCCAAGTGGACGGCACCGCCACACTCTTGTCTGTGTTAGGGTTCCCCCAGTCCTGGCCTGATGCCCCGCCTATGTTAACTGTAGGGAAACGCGCGCAGACACCAATGAATGACAGTCTATTGGTTAGGAATTAGTTAAGGAGTTAAATAAGTTCACTGGGTTCTTCACAGAATACAGTAAAACCTAACCATAATAATGGGATACAGTGTCTGATGTTCTAAACACCAACATGAAAATGAGTTCTGGGAACATAACTGTTGAGTTGCACAGTAGGACCCATGGAGGCAGGGTGCAGCCCAGATGGCTTTCTATAATTTCATGTTCCTGTTATTCTCACAAATAATAAAAAATAACAGATATGTAATTACACACAAGTGACACAAATGTAAAACACAATATTTATAAATCACTGCTAGAACTCAGTATAGACCTCAGGAGGTAAAATAATAAATTGGAGCACGTGTAAATCATTAAAAACTGTGATTTTTCTAGAATATCACAGAGCAGACTCCATATTAACAAAGATAAAATGCTAATGGAAATTACATACAAATGTATAAATGCAAACTCTAAGATCCACAGCAAATTTATTTTATTTTTTTTTTTACTTGAAGAGGAGAAATTATTCAATCTGTTTAATTACAATCACAGACCAGTGAGTACCTTATGAAATATTTTGCTACGTATTACCAATATTAAATACTTTCCTTTTCTTTTCTTTTTTTTTTTTGTTTTTTTTTTTTTTTATTGTTGGGGATTCATTGAGGGTACAATAAGCCAGGTTACACTCACTGCAATTGTTAGGTAAAGTCCCTCTTGCAATCATGTCTTGCCCCCATAAAGTGTGACACACACCAAGGCCCCGCTCACCTCCCTCCTTCCCTCTTTCTGTTCTCCCCCATAACCATAACTGTCATTAATTTTCCTCATATCAAAATTGAGTACATAGGATTCATACTTCTCCATTCTTGTGATGCTTTACTAAGAATAATGTCTTCCACGTCCATCCAGGTTAATACGAAGGATGTAAAGTCTCCATTTTTTTTAATGGCTGAATAGTATTCCATGGTATACATATACCACAGCTTGTTAATCCATTCCTGGGTTGGTGGGCATTTAGGCTGTTTCCACATTTTGGCGATTGTAAATTGAGCTGCAATAAACAGTCTAGTACAAGTGTCCTTATGATAAAAGGATTTCTTTCCTTCTGGGTAGATGCCCAGTAATGGGATTGCAGGATCAAATGGGAGGTCTAGCTTGAGTGCTTTGAGGTTTCTCCATACTTCCTTCCAGAAAGGTTGTACTAGTTTGCAGTCCCACCAGCAGTGTGAAAGTGTTCCCTTCTCTCCACATCCACGCCAGCATCTGCAGTTTTGAGATTTTGTGATGTGGGCCATTCTCACTGGGGTTAGATGATATCTCAGGGTTGTTTTGATTTGCATTTCTCTAATATATAGAGATGATGAACATTTTTTCATGTGTTTGTTAGCCATTCGTCTGTCGTCTTTAGAGAAAGTTCTATTCATGTCTCTTGCCCATTGATATAAGGGATTGTTGGCTTTTTTCATGTGGATTAATTTGAGTTCTCTATAGATCCTAGTTATCAAGCTTTTGTCTGACTGAAAATATGCAAATATCCTTTCCCATTGTGTAGGTTGTCTCTTTGCTTTGGTTATTGTCTCCTTAGCTATACAGAAGCTTTTCAGTTTAATGAAGTCCCATTTGTTTATTTTTGTTGTTGTTGCAATTGCCATGGCAGTCTTCTTCATGAAGTCTTTCCCCAGGCCAATATCTTCCAGTGTTTTTCCTATGCTTTCTTGGAGGATTTTTATTGTTTCATGCCTTAAGTTTAAGTCCTTTATCCATCTTGAATCAATTTTTGTGAGTGGGGAAAGGTGTGGGTCCAGTTTCAGTCTTTTACATGTAGACATCCAGTTCTCCCAACACCATTTATTGAATAGGGAGTCTTTCCCCCAAGGTATGTTCTTGTTTGGTTTATCAAAGATTAGGTGGTTGTAAAATGTTAGTTTCATTTCTTGGTTTTCAATTCGATTCCAAGTGTCTGTGTCTCTGTTTTTGTGCCAGTACCATGCTGTCTTGACCACTATGGCTTTGTAGTACAGACTAAAATCTGGTATGCTGATGCCCCCAGCTTTATTTTTGTTACAGAGAACTGCCTTAGCTATACGGGGTTTTTTCCGGTTCCATACAAAACGCAGAATCATTTTTTCCAAATCTTGAAAGTACGATGTAGGTACTTTGATAGGAATGGCATTGAACAGGTAGATTGCTTTGGGAAGTATAGAAATTTTAACAATGTTCATTCTTCCCATCCATGAGCATGGTATGTTCTTCCATTTGTTAATATCCTCTGCTATTTCCTTTCTGAGGAGTTCATAGTTTTCTTTATAGAGGTCCTTCACCTCCTTCGTTAGGTATATTCCTAGGTATTTCATTTTCTTTGAAACTATGGTGAAGGGAGTTGTGTCCTTAATTAGCTTCTCATCTTGACTGTTATTGGTGTATACAAAGGCTACTGACTTGTGGACATTGATTTTATATCCTGAAACATTACTGTATTTTTTGATGACTTCTAGGAGTCTTGTGGTTGAGTCTTTGGGGTTCTCTAAGTATAAGATCATGTCGTCAGCAAAGAGGGAGAGTTTGACCTCCTCTGCTCCCATTTGGATTCCCTTTATTTCCTTGTCTTGCCTAATTGTATTGGCTAGAACTTCCAGCACTACGTTGAATAGTAAAGGTGACAGAGGACAACCTTGTCTGGTTCCAGTTCTAAGAGGAAAAGCTTTCAGTTTTACTCCATTCAGTAAAATATTGGCTGTGGGTTTGTCATAGATAGCTTCAATCAGTTTTAGAAATGTGCCACCTATGCCTATACTCTTCAGTGTTCTAATTAGAAAAGGATGCTGGATTTTATCAAATGCTTTTTCTGCATCTATTGAGAGGATCATGTGATCTTTATTTTTGCCTCTGTTAATATGGTGGATAACGTTTATAGACTTGCGTATGTTAAACCAGCCTTGCATCCCTGGGATGAAGCCTACTTGATCATGATGAATGACTTTTTTGATGATAAGCTGTAATCTATTGGCTAGGATTTTGTTGAGAATTTTTGCGTCTATGTTCATGAGTGAGATTGGTCTGAAATTCTCCTTTTTGTTTGGGTCTTTTCCTGGTTTTGGTATCAGGGTGATGTTTGCTTCATAGAATGTGTTGGGGAAGATTCCTTCTTCCTCAATTTTTTGGAATAATTTCTGCAGTACAGGAATAAGCTCTTCCTTGAAGGTTTGACAGAATTCTGGAGTGAAGCCATCTGGACCAGGGCATTTTTTGGTTGGAAGCTTTTTTATTGTTTCTTTGATCTCAGTGCTTGAAATTGGTCTGTTCAGGAGCTCTATTTCTTCCTGGCTGAGTCTAGGGAGAGGGTGTGACTCCAAATATTGATCCATTTCTTTCACATTGTCAAATTTCTGGGCATAGAGTTTCTGGTAGTATTCAGAGATGATCTCTTGTATCTCTGTGGGATCAGTTGTTATTTCCCCTTTATCATTTCTGATTGAGGTTACTAGAGATTTTACTTTTCTATTCCTCGTTAGTCTGGCCAATGGTTTATCTATTTTATTTATTTTTTCAAAAAACCAACTCCTTGTTTCATTAATTTTCTGAATGATTCTTTTGTTTTCAATTTCATTGATCTCTGATTTGATTTTGGATATTTCTTTTCTTCTACTGAGTTTAGGCTTACATTGTTCTTCTTTTTCCAATTCCATAAGATCTCTTGCGAGATTGTTGATGTGCTCTCTTTCTGTTTTTCAAATGTAGGCATCTAAAGCGATGAATTTTCCTCTCAAAACTGCTTTTGCAGTATCCCACAGGTTTTGGTAGCTTGTGTCTTCATTGTTGTTATGCTCAAGGAAGTTAATGATTTCCTGTTTTATTTCTTCCTTCAACCATCTGTTATTCAACAGAAGATTGTTTAGTTTCCATGCCTTTGGGTGGGGTCGAGCATTTTTGTTAGAGTTGAGTTCCACCTTTAGTGCCTTATGGTCTGAGAAGATACAAGGTAAAATTTCAATTCTTTTGATTCTGTTGACATTTGTTTTGTGTCCCAGGATATGATCAATTTTGGAGAATGTTCCATGCGGTGATGAAAAGAATGTATATTCTTTATCTTTGGGAAGGAGTGTTCTATATGCGTCTGTCAAGCACAGTTGTTCTAGGGTCTCATTTAAGTCTCTTATATCCTTGTTTAATTTCTGTGTAGAGGATCTGTCCAGCTCTGTAAGAGGAGTGTTAAGGTCCCCTGTTATTATGGTATTATCAGATATCATATTGCTCAGACTGAGTAAGGTCTGCTTCAAGAATCTGGGAGCATTTAAATTGGGTGCATAGATATTTAGAATTGAGATGTCTTCTTGTTGTATTTTTCCCTTGACCAATATAAAGTGACCATCTTTGTCTTTTTTGACTTTAGTTGCTTTAAATCCGCATGTATCTGAAAATAAGATTGCAACTCCTCTTTTCTTCTGAATTCCATTTGCCTGAAAAATTGTCTTCCAACCCTTGACTCAGAGCTTTAATTTGTCTTTTGAAGCCAGGTGTGTTTCTTGCAGACAGCAAATGGATGGCTTGTGTTTTTTTTTTTTTTTTTGGCCGGGGCTGGGCTTGAACCCGCCACCTCCGGCATATGGGACCGGCGCCCTACACGTTGAGCCACAGGCGCCGCCCTGGCTTGTGTTTTTTAATCCAGTCAACCAATCTATGTCTCTTCAGTGGGGAATTCAAGCCATTAACATTTATTGAGATAATTGATAAGTGTGGTAGTATTCTATTCGTCTTATTTGGTGAGAGTCCATTGCTTAGTTTTATCTTTTGCATCAGTGTGGAGGTTAGGTTCTGTCCTTTAATTTCTGAGTTCTTACTTTGCTGCTGATCCATTGTGGTGGTCAGTGTGCAGAACAGGTTGAAGTATTTCCTGTAGAGCTGGCCTTGTTGTGGTGAATTTCCTCAATGTTTGTATATCTGTAAATGATTTGATTTCTCCATCAATTTTGAAGCTTAGCTTAGCAGGGTACAGAATTCTGGGCTGGAAATTGTTCTGTTTAAGTAGATTAAAGGTAGATGACCATTGTCTTCTTGCTTGAAAAGTTTCATTAGAGAAGTCTGCGGTCAATCTGATGGATTTGCCCCTGTAGGTCAACTGGCGCTTACTCCTGGCAGCTTGCAGAATCTTTTCTTTTGTCTTGACTTTGGACAGGTTCAATCACAATGTGTCTTGGAGAAGCTCGGTTAGAGTTGAGGCGACCTGGGGTCCGATAGCCCTCTGAAAGCAGTGTGTCAGAATCTTTGGTGATATTTGGGAAATTTTCTTTTATAATATTCTCTAGTATGGCTTCCATTCCTCTGGGGCATTCTTCTTCCCCTTCTGGAATTCCTATAACTCGTATGTTGGAACGCTTCATAAAGTCCCATAATTCTGACAGTGAACGTTCTGCTTTCTCTCTCTTCTTTTCTGCCTCTTTTACTATCTGAGTTATCTCAAAAACTTTGTCTTCTACCTCTGAAATTCTTTCTTCTGCATGGTCTAACCTGTTGCTGATACTTTCCATTGCATCTTTAAGTTCCCTGATTGACTGTTTCATTTCCTTCAGCTCTGCTATATCCTTTTTATATTCTTCATATCGTTCATCTCTGATTTGATTCTGTTTTTGGATTTCCTTTTGGTTATTTTCCACTTTATTAGCAGTTTCCTTCATTGTTTCCATCATTTCTTCCATTGTTTTCAACATGTGTATTCTAAATCCCTTTCTGTCATTCCTAACATTTCTGTATAGGTGGAATCCTCTGCAGTAGCTACCTCATGGTCCCTTGGCGGGGTTGTTCTGGACTGGTTCTTCATGTTGCCTGGAGTTTTCTGCTGATTCTTCCTCATGGGTGATTTCTTTTATCTGTTTCCTTGCCCTAATTTTCCTTTCACTTCCTCTTGCTCTTTAAGTTCTTGTGCCTGTGGAAGTTGCGGGCGGGTTTAGACGGATTGAACACATGCGACCACTTGCCGGTTTTCCACTGTTTTAGTCCTCCTCTTGGGGTCCAGAAGTGCCACAACAAATTTATAATAGCACACATAAATTATGAATATAGTGGATATTTCATTCTGTATACTCATTTATTCAAGTATTTACTGAGGACCTAGTGAGACAGGAATTGTTCTAGGTGTTTAAGATACAAGAATAAACTAAATAAAAGAAATCCTGCCTGCAACGTAGAATTTGCATCCTCAGAGACAGCACAGGCAACATACAAAATACACAAAATATACGTTGATGTAATAAGTGTTATGGTGAAAAATAAAGGGGATATGGAGTACGGGGGTGGGAGGGAGCACATTAAGCAGGGAAGGAGGTCAGAGAAGACCCCACTAACACCACAGCATCTGGGAAAGGATCTGAAAGAGCTGAGACAGCGCGGCAGAAGGGTGCCCAGGGTAGCAGCGTCACAGGCGGAGGAGGCAGGAGGGTGCCTGGGACACCAGCGTCACGGGCACAGGAGGCAGGAGGGTGCCTGGGACACCAGCGTCACAGGCAGAGGAGACAGGAGGGTGCCCAGGGTACCAGCGTCACAGGCGGAGGAGGCAGGAGGGTGCCCAGGGTACCAGCGTCACAGGCGGAAGAGGCAGGAGGGTGCCTGGGACACCAGCGTCACGGGCGGAGGAGGCAGGAGGGTGCCTGGGACACCAGCGTCACGGGCGGAGGAGGCAGGAGGGTGCCTGGGACACCAGCGTCATGGGCAGAGGAGGCAGGAGGGTGCCCGGGACACCAGCATCACAGGCAAAGGAGGCAGCCAGGACAAAGGCAAGAGCAAGCCAGGCGTGTGGAAGAAATAGCAGGAGACGGGAGTGGGGAGGAGGGAGAGAGAATCTGGAGATGAAGTCAGATGACCTCTATGTTCCCAACAAGTAAATAAAGTGCCTCTGTAATTTAAGCACCCCCAAAACAAACCCATTTCTATTTATATGGTTTTTCCAATAAAACTGACTCAAAGAGTCAATGTGGCTACTTACTCTGTCATACTTAGCAACGATTTCCGCTCGCTCCTGAGCAAGTTTCAGTGCTACATCCTGTTCTGAATCTGGAGAGATCAAATTTAGGAGAGTTATTCAAAGAAGCATGAAGTTAATCATTATAAAACCAACCCAAATAAAAATAAAAACACGAATACTGTTTAAAATGACAAATCAATAAAATCGACTAAATGTAAAAGGATAAGTATCTATAACTATACCTTTCAAACAGCAACATATATGATATTCAAAAGAAAGCAAATTTACTAACAGCAATAAGCTCAGGGACATGACAAATCCTCTCTCTCAAGAACCAATTTTGAATCAAAAATTTCACAGAAATGGAGACTGGGGACTGAAAAAGAAACTGAAACTGAAAGGTCCAGGTTTTCAAGCGAAACCCCCTTGGGTAGAGAAGGGAAGAACATTCAAAAACGCTTTTACAAACTAAGGGAATTTGGAGCTCCATAAAATAATCTAGCATTCGATATATGTCGGGGGTTAAAAAAATATTTATCTTACATGATGAAAATAATCATGTCTTCTTTTAGCCTTTCAGGTCCCTCTATCAACTGCCTCGACTACTGTAGCACCCTCCTAACAAGTTACTGTGACTCAGCTTTACAACACACGTGTGTACAGAAAACACCGAGAGACAAACGCACGCCTGCACCCTCCTTCCTTATTAGCACTAGGTGTCTTTCAAAAACAAAAATCTAATAATAGTAGTACAGATCAGAGCATGAAATATTAATAGTATAAATATGATTACATAATCCAAGGACGGTTAAAAAAAAGGCCAATGATAGACTGTATATAAAAAGGATCTCTGACAATTAAGGTTATGGGGGGGGGGGGAAGCAGAAAGAGGGAAGGAGGGAGGTTGGTGGGGCCTTAGCGTGTGTCACACTTTATGGGGGCAAGACATGATTGCAAGACGGACTTTACCTAACAATTGTAATCAGTGTAACTGGCTTATTGTACCCTCAATGAATCCCCAGCAAAAAAAAAAAAAAAAAAGGATCTCTGATCAAGAAGAAAAAAACAGCATTTCAACAGAAAATTAAACAAAGGTTATGAGAGAGAACTCACAAGAGGAGCAGCAGAAGCAACAGCCACACGGCGCTCACCGAGTGCCCAGCAGAATGGGGCGCTGCGGGCAGCAGATCCTGTGTGAGCACTTCTCTCCACCTCACCACACAGAACTCTCACCACACCCCAGTAGGTACCACCAGTAATGCTTTAATCCTTATTAAGTCATAACTGTATACATTGATGGGTTACAATGTGATGATTTCATATACAGTGTGGAATGCTTAAATCAAACTGGTTAACATAACCATCACCTAATTACTTATTTTTTGTGGGAAGACATTTCTAAAATACTCTTAGTTGTTTTGCAATGTACCCTTGCAGCTCGAAACCGGCCACATGCACTGCGGCCGATGGGTTTGAACCCAGCCCGGGCCAAACAACGACTACCGCAACGAAAAATAGCCGGATGTTGTGGCAGGCGCCTATTCTCCCAGCTACTCGGGAGGCTGAGGCAAGAGAATCACTTAAGCCCAAGAGTTTAAGGTTGCTGTGAGCTGTGATGCCACAGCACTCTACCAAGGGCAACATAGACAAACTCTGTCTCAAAAAAAAAAAAAAAAAAAGGAATGTACCCTTGCATTGTGCACACTAGGTGAGATCCCACCAAATACCCTCCCTCCACTTGCCCTCCCCCCACCCATCCCCATCCTCTCCCCTCCTTTCAGGACTATTTTTGTGTTTTATCATTCATATGCATGTGTAAGTGACTATATATTGGTTTCATAATAGTATTGAGTAAAAAGTCATTTTATGACAAAGACATTTACACCAGAATGTTTACTGCGGCCAAATTCATAATTGCCAAATCATAGAAGCAGCCCAAATGCTCAAAACCCATAAACAGATTAACAAATTGTGGTATATGTATACTATGGAATACTATGCAGCCATAAAAAGATGAGGACTTTACATTTTTTATGTTTACATGGATGGAGCCAGAACATATTCTTCTTAGTAAAGCATCTCAAGAATGGGGGGAAAAAAGTATCCAATGTACTCAATACTATTAGGCTCAGAGATTTTAAATAACTTGTCCAAGGTCACAAAGCTGGTAAATAGCAAAGTTAGAATTTAAATCCAAATGTTTTTGACTCAATAGCCCATAATTTTAACCACTACTTTATAAAAAATGATTACTAAAGACACGAAAAAGGATTTCTGGTTAAAGACAGCAGACGGAGCATACTTTCACATTCATTTCTCCTAGAACCCTGCTAAAATGAAAATATAGGAGTTCTTGAAATCCTATCCCTCAGAGGCCCAGCAAATGGTGGTTCCTAAGAGGTCAGGATGGGGTAAAAACCTAGGAAGGGATTAAAGGAAGTCAACTCCCTGTGAGGTGAGGGGATGTGGCAGAGGTCGGTACAGGGTGGAAAACCAAACGCTCGTTCCTCAAAGCAGGAAACCAGTGGAAACCCATAACAGTAAAGCAGCAGCAGCAGCCACACAGCAGTCACCCAGCACTGTGGAGGGCAGTGGGGTGTGGATACCTCGCCAGAGTGGGCAGTGAGCAGGGAGGAACACAGGAGTCTGCTCTTTAAAACGAGACTTACAGAGTGCTGATCTTTAAGCCAAATGTAGCTCTAATAAAAGTAAAATCTAAATTCGAAAACCAAGACATAGGAAAAAACCAACCTCATTAGTAACTAAAAAAATACGAGTCTTTAAATATCACTTTGGAAGGCAGTACATGTACTCCCTAACAATGAGGGAGCAGGGAGAGGGGAGGAGGAAAAGGGGTGGGGTCACAGTGAATGACACACCTCTTGGGGGCAGGAAACAAGAGGGACTTTACCTAAGAATGCAATCAGTGTAACCTAATTCTTTTTTTTTTGAAACAGAGTCTGACTATTGCCCTCGGTAGAGTGATGTGGCATCACAGCTCACAGCAACCTTGAACTCTTGGGCTTAAGTGATTCTCTCGCCTCAGCCTCCCAAGTAACTGGGAGAACAGGCACCCGCCACAATGCCCAGCTATTTTTTTGTTGCAGCTGTCATTGTTGTTTAGCAGGCTCAGGCTGGGTTTGAACCCGAGCCTGCCAGCCTCAGTGTATGGGCCGGCACTGTAACCACTGTGATGTATGTGTGTGTGTGTTTTTTTTATATATATATAAAATAATATATATATTATTATGATATATTATGATACATATATATATATCATTTTGTATTTCATACTAACCAAAAATGCACAACATTGCTCAACAATGACAACAACTTGGAGAAACCTGCAGCTCATCACAGGAGGGTAAACACACATTCACATAAAAGCTTTCGGGCAGTAACTTGACAACATGCATCAAAAATCTTAAAAATGGGTATATCTTCTCCCCAGCAATTCTACCTCTAAGGATTTATGCCAATGAGATAATCAAACAAGCATGAAGTTGTTTACAGTAATAAAAGTAGCAAAGTGGAAATTTGTAAATTTTTGTTTTTTATTTATTTATTTTTTTAATTGAGGTTTTTTGGCCAGGGCTGGGTTTGAACCCACCATCTGCGGCATATGGGGCCGGCACCCTACTCCTTGAACCACAGGTGCCGCCTGGAAATTTGTAAATTTTCAAAAGTTTATTTGTCTGATATGGGGATCATTGATGCTAAAAAAAGGAAAAAAAAAAGTTTATTTGGGGAAAAGTATGTCACCACTTTTTTCAAGGGACCTCTGAGACTCGCCTAATGCACAAAGCAGGTGCCCCAGGCTTTGGTGATGCCCTCAGTGACTGCCCCCTGGGAATGAGGACTGGCAGGCCCATCTTAGTGCTGTCCTGCCTTAATCCCTACCCCACCAACTAAATGGCACACTTGGGGTGAGGAGGACTGCCCAGCGGGCCAGGCAGCCCAGGTACAACAGGATTTGGAAAGTAACCTAGAGTAACTGAAGGCTAATGACCATACTGTTAACTGTCCATCACAGTGGTTCCACGGTGACTTCTGAACCACAGGAAGGGCCTCACCCAGACAGTGTAAAATGGGACCCCAGAACAAAACCACAGCCTTTTTGTCACCACGAGGGCCGTTTCTTGTCTATGGCCAATGCATCTTGCTCTGTAACCTGTATCTTGCGGTTGCTCTGTACATTTATCTTTCTTTTCCTCAATAATCTTTGTTTCACACTGGCTTGCTTTTGGAGGGTCTGGTCATTCTTCTGAACCTCAACAAATAAGCTTTCCTTTGGGGGAAGTATGAATAAATAAGCAAACAGAATGAGTCAATAAAACAGAAGTACAAATCACTTCTGTGGATTTTCACAATGAATTAATGCAAACAGAAGCTGGAGCTAATCTACTCAACTATGTGCATATTTGTTACCATATGTGAAACTCAGGAGACTCTGTCAGCTCCTTCCCCCCTTCTCCTGCCCAGTTTTAAAACTTTACATTCATAGTGCTACTATAGAGCAAGGAAAGAACATTAATAGAAATTAAATTCAAAGTGGAGAACTTGACTACTTATTAAACTCTATTATCAGAGCTGCTAAACATGAATTTCTTTGGTGATCAGTCCAAATTCAATAGACGAATCCCTCCTTATAAGGCAGTTTACACTAGCCCTTTATTCTTGCTGCCAGTCCCAGGAGTCTCAACTGCATCTCCAAGGTAACCAGAAAAGTTTAAAAGTGTAAGGCAAGAACTGGATGTGGTATGGAGCTGGGAAGTGAAGATGCAGCGAGGACCAAGAAAATGTCCCAGTAGCGTGTGGCCTCACAGACACAGGTGACCCTTTAGGTCCCCAAGTATGGCCTCTCAATAGAATCCAAACTTCACAGAACAAATCTCTTTATTTGAAAGGATTTGTTCTGTAAAATATGGATTCAGCCAAAAGGCCATGCTCAAGCATCCTGAAGGCCGCCTGTGGCCCCAGGGTCTCAGGTTCCGTACCCTTGAATGGGACACGGATGATGATAGACTTAAACATGATCAGAACAGTTGCTTCTAAATCAAATGAGTTCTAAATCTCTAACATCCATCCTTGGGGAGAAAAATTTATAATATTAACAAATGTATTCTAAAAAGAGTAGATATAAAGTCAGACTAATTTCATAAAATATAGCCGAATTTGTGGGGGGGGGGGGTTGTTTTTGTTTTTGTTTTTTTAGTCATAGTCTTACTCTGTCCCCCTGAGTAGAGTGCCATGGCATCATCACAGCTCACAGCAACCTCAAACTCCTGGGCTCAGGTGATCCTCCTGCCTCAGCCTCCTGAGTAGCTGGGACTACAGGTGTCCACCACAATGCCCAGCTAGTTTTTCTATTTTTAGTAGAGACACAATCTCACTCTTGTTCAGGCTGGTCTTGAACTCCTGGGCTCAAGGCATCCTCCTGCCTTGGCCTTCCAGAGTGCTAGGATTACTGGCGTGAACCACTGCACTTGGCCCCAAATTTGCTTCTTAGAAGAGACTAAACGGAAGGGCCAATCTTTCAATACTGAGTTTAGAGACAGTATTTAATAATCTGTACTTCAAGGCAATCATATATAGAGTAAGAAGTACTATCCTCACACAGAATTTGCTAAAATTATGCTTCAGACTACCTGATCCGTAGTTGAGTAGTTTACTAAGAGTTACACTAGAATACTTCCTTTGGTTTTATTCTCATTGCTTATTTTAAAATTCCATTGAAAGAACAAAGAGTTTGTCCCCAAACCACAAACGATGTCAACAGCTGTCTTATGTCTGTGTACAAGTGTGAACAAAGTTCCAGGCTACTATTAAACATTAACAGCTGTGTTAGTCGGTACTTACACCACATCATTATCAAATAAAAATTTAAACAGTGCATTATTCCAATAATTCACTAAATCTTCATGCTCTCCTTGCAGGACAAACCCATGATTAACAGAAGCTTACTTGGAAAATTTTGGCTGAAATACAATATTACTTGTTGCCAAAATATCATGGTAACTAAAGATTAATTCTACATGATTTTTAAAATAAATGTAACCAAAGAAAAAGCTCCTATCATTAAAAATAAAAGAGTGCACAGAAATATGTGGGTCAATACTTTAAATATCAAGCCTCTTATTTTAGCAAAATATTAGTTTTCTTAATTGTATTTTCAAGCCAAATTAAGTTATTTGTATTGACTTTACATTTAACATAACCAAGTTTCAAAGTGAAAGAGGCATATTTCAGGCAGAAAGGGTAAGAAGATGTTTGGATACTCAAGCATACAGGAAATACTCAAGTATACAGGAAAATATCTCTGGGCACAAACTTACAGAAGAAAACGGCAACTAGAGTATTTTAAGAAGTATTTTTTTTTTTTTTTTTTTTTTTTTTACTAGGCAAAGAACTTTATTAACCTTTCTTTCAAACTTTATTCCCAGGCTTCTTCAGCTTAATTAGCTGCAAAGAATGAATTATGTATAAGCAAAAACTGAAAAGAGCTGCAATGTCCAAGGGCTTGGGCTTAAAAATATTAGAGATCTAGATTTTATTAGATCCATAAACAAAAACAATTTTAAAAAGCAGTCATAATATAAAATAGCAGCTCCCAGTAACTTCTTCAAGTTTCATCTTCAGAAGTTGACTCAATTCAGTTTGCCTCATTCTTGGAAGCCTCGTCAAAATTCTCCACAAGATCTGGAACTTCATCATCATCATCCTCTCCAGTAGCAAGTGGTGCTTTTCCATCCACAGATTGTTTAGGCAGAGCTTCAGCCAGCCTCCTCAAGCTTGTCAGACTGTCTGCACCAAGCTGGTTTAAGATGCTGGGTAGCATTTCTGTCAGCTGCTTTGTCTCAGCATGGCCTGTAATGGTGAAAGTGTTTGCTGCCAGAGATGCCTGAACTTTAGGGTTGTTAAAGTGGATCACTGTTCCTTGGTTTGTAAACATATTCACCTCTTCAATACCAGAGATATTGTTTACCCCTAACTTCTTTAAGGAGAATTGAAGTTTTTTATCATCTGCTGTAGCTGTTCTATGAACCACCTTCTTCTTTCTGCGAGCAGTTCCTTTCCCACCAATGCGCACTTGTGCCTGTAGTTTGGCAAGTTTCTCTTGGTTCATGATAGTTTCTTTCATCTTGTCGGAGCGTAAAGGGGGCCGCGCGGGGGACTAGGGTTGGTGCCCAGGGGGTCTTGGGTGGACCAGCTGAGTTTAAGCGCACACACGCGGAGACGCAAGATGGCCTTTAAGAAGTATTTTAAACACTGACAATTACATAATTTTAATCCATTTAAATTTAAATTCCCAAGAACTTTGAAGAATCAAATATCCTCCTAAATTATATTCTTTGAAGGCAAGCATTTTATCTTGGTGTCAATTAACAACAAATTGTAAGGAGAAATTCATATAAAGCTACCAAAGTTTGATTTTAATCCAATAAAACAAATTCAGAGCAGACCATTTTTCCTAGTTTACATTTTGACTTTTGAGTATCAACATCATCAATGACAATGTTAAAAGTACCTTACCCTTTCTTAGACAATCAGTTTGGCCTTGGAAATTAACTAAAACTTCCGTCCTCATAGAGTAACTTATCTATTCCAAGATTTCATTATTATTTAACAGTTTTCGAACACACCAGGAGCCTTAGACAATACCTCACACATTCTGCAACTAACTGAAACAAAGAAAGCACAAGGCCGCCCTACTTTAAACTATTTATGAACCGAGAACAAGACAGAAGTTTCAGATGCATTCAGTCTTTTTCCAAGGAGGGAAAGAGACCTTGCTGTGATCACATGGACATGGAACAAAGATGATGTTTGTTGAGGGTGAAACATGTCTTTCAGGCTACATCCCAGCTATGAGCCACACCAGCCTACACCCAGCATTCCACCTAACAACAAACAGGGGCTTTAAACAGCAGCTTCATAACATGCTTAATCTTGTGCTCCAAAATTAGCCACTTTCTCAGTACGTTTAATAAAACTTATCAAGGAAAACGTTTTTAAAACATTAAAGCTAAGTAGGAATGCTCTTTTCATACATTGTATATCTTAACGTGGTTTTTCACAGTAATTTTTAACATGAAACCTGCAGCCCCTATTTCAGACAGTTGGCAAATACTACAGTAGAGGTTTGAGACTTTTTTTTTTTTTTTTTGTAGAGACAGAGTCTCACTTGGTCGCCCTCGGTAGAGTGCCGTGGCATCACAACTCACAGCAACTCCAGCTCCTGGGCCCAGGCGATTGTCCTGCCTCAGCCTCCCGAGCAGCTGGGACTACAGGCACCGGCCACAACGCCCGGCTATTTTCTGGTTGCAGTTCAGCCGGACATTTTTAACACACTGCATAGGAACCAGTGAAGTGAATGTTTCATGAGACACTGCGTTTAAGTACTGTGAGATATCAATGTCAAAGTGTTTTACTTATTCCTTTCTTACTTTCCATGTTTCCCTCTTTCTTTTAAATGAATAAGGACCTAGAATTTGAAAACCACATTGCAAAAGCACCAGCCCTGTCAGAGGCACACCTGTGAGCATTAATTACTCTCAGCTGGACACTAATGAATTAAGTGCATGCTCACCTAACCCCAACTGTAACATTCAACTAAAGCAAAATATCTCAGAAGTTTAGAAAGAGGGAGAAATTTCAAGTCATACCAGATGAGAATCAGACTGGCATCAAATATTTTCCAAGTTCTGAGGAAAAAATTACCATCGATTTGGAATTCCATACCAAGCATGAAGAAAAATAAAGACATTTTTAGATATCACCAGGTATGGTAAGAGGAAGATGTCCCCTAAAGATGTCCACATCCTAATGCCTGGAACATGTAAAAGCTAACTCACAGGCAAGAGGGATTTGCAGCTGCAGTTCAGTTAAGGATCTTGAGATGGGGAGATTATCCCGGATCATGCAAGGGGCCCGATGTCATAAAAGGGATCCTTATCAGAGGGAGCAAAAAGGTCAAAGGAGGAAGCAGGAGGAGTGATGGTGGACAGGTCGCCAGCTGAGGAAAGCAGGCGGCCGCAAGAAGCAAGAAGGGGCCAGGGAATGGATGTTCCCCCTGGAGGCTCCAGAAGGAACCAGCTTGCTGACATGCTGACTTCAGCCAGTGGAAGCAATCTCAGGTCTCTGACTGCGGAATGACAGGAGAACAAACGCGTGCTGTGTAAGCCACCAAGTCTGTCAGCATAGCAGGAATACACAAGGATTCTAAGCTTGCTGCCTATGCAATGTTTCGTTGAAAAAGAATTTGACAGTGTACTAAGAAAAACAAAACAACCA
Source organism: Nycticebus coucang (assembly GCF_027406575.1). Taxonomy (NCBI): domain Eukaryota; kingdom Metazoa; phylum Chordata; class Mammalia; order Primates; family Lorisidae; genus Nycticebus; species Nycticebus coucang. Next base: position 60,753,605 of record NC_069799.1, on the reverse strand, counting down.
CAAAAAGAGCTGACAAACACCCTTTCCTTGACCAAAATTTAGTCAGATCCTGAGCCCTCATCCGACCAGGCCTCAGCCTGGGCCCTGTCCTGTCTTCAGCCTGCCTAGCCCAGCTGCAGCAACAGTCCTCCCACCCAATATCAAGTCACCCTTGACATACGAGCAGATAGATTCCTCACTCCCACCCCTGATAACTGATCACCCTGGTATGTCTTCCACAAGAATTCTGTTGACATCAGTTCAGCAGGAATCCCCTACCCTCTAGTCTAGACCCGCCTACCCACAGCCTCCTGCCTCTGCCAGGCCCTGGGCTCTCATTTCCACCTGTCACTCTGTCCTCTGAGTTGAGCCTGATCCCTCCCTCCTACTGTGATAGTCTCCATTCCTACTGCAACAGGCCTAAAGAAGGTCTTCTTTACCTTTTTAACAAGTGTCAGAATAATTTTCTTTGATAGAATAAAAAAGAGGCAGACACAGAAACCATGAAATCACGGCAGACCAAAATTAGACATTTTCAAAATTAGACAACCAGTCTCCATTAGAATGCAATACCATTAGAATAGGGAATGCCAGGTGTTGTCAAGAAAGCAGGTTCCATGCAACACGTAGATTGGCTATTATCAGTGATACAGTAAAAGCTTACATACTGAGACACCAAAGAGAGGGTCAGGGAACTATTTAAAATCTCAGGGCAAGGAAAGAACAGAGTGAGAAAAGCCATGGTCCAAATGTGTAGTAAATGCAAAGGGGTATGGCTGTGACCTTAAGGATATAAGAGAAAAGTGAATTCACTTGCCCTTACATCTACAACATTAGGATAATAGGAGACTGAAGTAAATTATAAACGACATTATTATGACTATATAAGCATTTTATTGGCTACTAATGTTTGGAATTAACCATAGACAATGTCCAAAAGTGATCTCTGACCCCCATGCATATAACCCACTCCAAACACCCTTCTTAGAAGCAATCATTGTTGTCTCCAAAAAATACTCTCTGCATTACACAGGACTCTGCATGTACTCATGCACATGTGCACATATTTAATCTCCTTTTTCTATAAATTAATTCTACGCCTTCTCTTTTTCACTTACCATTACATCTTAGAGACTGTACAATACTAAGGACTACAGGCCTACCCAGTGCTGTGCTCACAAAGGTTTCAGAACCGTCCTAGCATTAGAGGCAGAGGCGGGGAGGCCTGGTTTGAGGCTCCAGCCGATTCCCATGCTGCGAACCCTCCTGCTACAGTGGCCAGTCTCCACGGTGCAATGAAATGTCACTGGATGGAGAGCTCAGGCTGGCTCCGGCACACCAGTGCATTTACCACACCCTTAAAGCATCCCAAAGGTATTGATAAATTTATTCAATTCCTCTCTTAGGAATCTGAACTAGAAAAAACTGAGAGAATGAATCAATTTGCAACAGAAGTTAAAGATAATTTTTATATATATCTGTAAAACATCATGAGGTTGAGAACTTAATAGACAATGATGACCAAAGCAAATTGAAAAAATGAGAAAGCAGAAACTACCGGTGAGCAGAGAAAAAGTAGCTGATGTAAAGAAAACAGTCCCTGAGAGGCCCAGGAAGACAACATCACCAAGATACCTTCTGGCCCAAGACAGAGCAGCCAGTCCTGCAGCCGCTGCCTGCTTCGGGACAGGCTGCTCTGGGACTTTTTTTTCTAAAACAGTGTGGATGGGTCATTTGCATTTTACCTTGAGTTTCTGAATTCCACCTCATCTCTCACCCCCAGTGAATGGTGTCTCTCAGGAATGGTTTTACTTATTTGTGATCACTTTCCTACTGTACCACGGGCTAAGATATATCAAGAATACAAGTTGTTTTGGGGCGGCGCCTGTGGCTCAAGGAGTAGGGCGCCGGTCCCATATGCTGGAGGTGGCGGGTTCAAACCTAGCCCCGGCCAAAATCCAAAAAAAGAATACAAGTTGTTTTAAATGTTAAGATCTTAATAAACACCACTACTACATGTAAAAGTTTTAGTATTTATTTTGCCATGCTGTAAATCCAAAGCATGGAAGGACACCCGGAGAAAGCAGACAGAGGCAGACCAACATCGCAGCTAGGACTAACACAGAGTAAAGGAAGGAGCTCCACAACGGGCCTTGGAATCCCTCTATTCTGATGGGTCATACTGGGCAACTACAGGCCACACACACCTGATACCTGCAATAGCTAGTCTGGAAACAGCATCCTGAAATAGCCTAAGCTAAGGTACCAGCAGGTGGTCTTGTGAGAAGACCTGCTCCAGTTTCCCTGCCCCCACTTCTACTGGGAGATCATCTATGAGCCTGAAAAGAAAACAGCTCAGAACAATCTGAGCTGCATGTGTAGGGCTGAGAGATGGAAGTACAGAACTTCAGCCACAGGGACAACCCCCTAGTCACGCCTTGGGGCAAGTGATTGAAGGTATTTTGTTCCTGACTAGCAGCCTCACCCACAATCTACAAGTGCCAGGAACCTGTGATAAAAGGAACATAGTATAGCAAATCAATGGCTTATACTATTTTAATGTAAATTCTTGGTAATAATTCAGAAACTGCCTCTTTTTTTCCCCCCATAAAACCCATTTATAACTGCTGCTAATGGGAGTGTTTGCTCAGGGCAACCTGAATGTATGCTTTCGTGTGGTCAACCTCAAGCTTGGAGCTTGAATAAGTTTCTACTTCATTTTTTCAGAATCTCGTTGTTTAAGGTTGATAACCCAACCCTAAGTACTATGCTCTAGCCCAGTCCCTCATACACCTCACTAAATTAATCCCACATTAAATAAGTGTCTTTTCAAAAAGTACACAACCTCAAAACTCCATTTACCTCCTCCTCCTCCTGTCTCCTGCTAACATAATAATCTCTGAAAAATCATTTGGCTTCCTTCCCTCCTTCTTCTATTCACTTGGGAACAACAACAAAAGATCTTGATCATAGCTGCAATTATAAAAATGGTATAAACAACTGGGGAAAAGGAGAACAAAAGAAAGCGATATAAATGGAAGAACCAGTGCCATGAACCCAAAGTCCTATTAACACCCAGATTTCTTCTTCAAAAGAGCCACGTGAACTGCTGTATACATCTTCACATTCCTCTAGTTTAATATGCAATGTCTGATGTGTTTAAAAGAAGCCTAAATGTTCTTCGATTTTCAATTAACATCATAAATGACCTATACTTTTCCATTGAAAATATTTCTTATGCTACCATCAGCATTATTATCTTATTTCCACTATATAATGCTTTAAGTTAATAGTTTTAAAATGTTTTATGAGATTTGCAGAGTAAGTTTCTTCAAACTCTTCTATAGAAAGAAGCCTAATAGCCAATAGAGTGGGGTGAGTGGCTGGGAAGGATGCAGGAAGGTCCTGCTAGCCTGGCCTCCCCTTTCCCTCTGTGGCCTTTTTCATCTGCAAATAAAAAGATCAACAGTGTACAATTGGTAGGTCATTTTGTTTCTTTGTAAACTCATATTTTTGAGATCATTAGGAACAGGACACATTGCCAATAGGTTAAACACAGAGCATCTGCCATCAGATACATATTTAACATTTCTATAACTAATAAAATATTTAACTTATGGTTGTAACAACAAGTCCTGGGTGGGCGTCTATGACTTGCTTCCTAATTTCTAGAAAGATGAGAAACAAAATAAATTATAAAGTTCCAGAAACAACTGACAAGAATTCATTATAATAGAGGAATTATTTTGTCAAATTTAATCAGAAATCGAATTATACACTGCTTGAATAATCTCTGCCTTACCACTGCCCATTACCACCAAGTTGGAAGTGGCCTCTGCGTCTTCTGACCTACGGCCTTTCCACGTGAGGTCCTGTAACATCTCACTGACCCCGTGTCTCTTCTATTAAGCTGCAGTCTCCATGGACAGAGGACGGTGTCTCATCCAGCTCGGCACTTCTATTATCTACCACAGCACCTAGCACATAGTAGGTCCTCACTAAATATTTCTCAAAATGCATTTTAAAATTACTCAAAATTGATTATGAAAGTTAGTTATTCAATCAAGTAAAGACCCAATATATCAAATTATTATGTTTAAAATTAACTTATAACCTATTGTCCGGATACACCTTCACTGCAAAAACTATACTTTTGCTAAAGATTCTTCGCTTTCTCTTACATATATTTCTTCCATTTTTTCATTCTATCTCAAAGTAGAATTTAAAATTTTATTAAAATTCAGATAAGAGAAGTCACCATCTAGTTCTTTAACTTAGCACTTCTGATTATTTACAAGTCGTCCATATGCGTTTTAAATTCTGGAGGGGCTCTGATCCAAGTGAAGGACACCAGAGTCCTGGCTGACGTGGTTGTGTTCTCTTCACTCCCAATCTACTCGCAGAACTCCACCAGCTCACTCTTTACTGACAGCTTCTGAAAGGTTCTGTTCACCTGGCTGTGTGTGCCCCCACAGGTTACTTCCTGTCCACGTGCCAGAACTTCAGCTAGAGCAACAGTTTGAACTCTCCACTCGCCCCCTCTACTCGCCAGGGGCAGGGCTTTTAGGGTCAAGAATCCTGAAAAAAGCAACTGAGCAAGGTGAACTGGCTCCTGCTGCCTCCAGCTCCCGGTCCCTGGGCGCACCTGCTGTCAGACCTGCTTTCCAAGCAGGAAGGTGCCTGCCCGGAGGGGAGGCCCAGGGTTGTGTGGCTGTGTTAGTCACCCAGTGGGTACATGTACTCAAGCAGCCTTTTCACTTCAGAGCTAATAATGTCCTGTCCTCCAATCAGGCACGAGAGGAGCCAGCGTGAGGCCATCTGTCAGTCTCCTGTATCTGACTTCTCTAGGAAAAGAACCAGCATCACCATGACTTCCTGGAACACCCCCAAATCAGATAACTCCTACATTATGTGCAAAATGATTCACAGAGAAAAAGGATATGAAGTGATGTAACAATATTTAAATACCATTACTACTGAAGAGAAACATAATTACTAGCTGTTGAATATGAATGTAATTCCCACATTTGGGGACAGGGTTGAATGACAAAATTGCCAACAACAGATACTTAGAACCAAGACAAACATATATATGAGTCATTTTACTCGAGTAAAACCCGCCTACAGTTGCTGACAAATTCAAGATTATACTTTAGCTGCTTTTCCAGCAAGCAGTATGATTGTTTTAACAGATAAGACTGTTTTAACAACTCCTTGTTTGTGGACATTTTATAAACTGTTCATTGAGAGTTTACTACCTGCCAAACACTGTGAGGGGCATTTAACATGCATAATCTCACTTAATCCCTACAATGACCTGTGTTAGTTTATGACTATCTCCAATTCACAACTGAGAGAGGAGGGATGGAGAGGTTAAGTAACCTAGGGCCCATGGGAAGTCAGAGGCACTGCACCTTTTAAAGTCAGGTTGTCCAATTCCAGAGGCACGTTTCTAACTCACAGGCCCTTCTGGGAGCAGATGATCTGACCACATTTCTGCTTGTCTCTATTAGTCCCTACAACTCTTTCCTTAGAAATAATCTATGTGATTCCTGTGAATTCTTAACAATTGCATTTTCTGTATTCCAGTAGTCTTCTAATCTTGTCACATGAAATTGTCAATTATTTGTGCAAAACGAAGATGAACCGTATTCTGAAGACTATAAGAACAATTTATATGAAATATTCTTTGTGATCACAGCATGTTATGTTTTAAGATGTGTTTTAGGAAAATAACACAAAATGATCAAGAAACATATAAAATTTTGACAAAGTAATCATCAAATGAGTCCTGAAGTTAACTTAGACTACTTTATGCTTTTAGCTGATACCAAAAACTGCCTTCATGATTAATTTCCATGATTATAAACGACTCTGTTGACTTAACTTCCACAACTTTTCCCATAGCTCATTCAGAATTATACATGCATGTACAGATATATCTATCATAATATAAGTTTGTTTTGAATTTGGCCCAATTGGTATTCATAAAAAATGCTCCAATTATATCAAATTTTTATAAACCAGATATAAGAAGAGAATTCATAGACTGCCCACCCTGATAGTAAATAACTAAGTCCACAGTCAGTGGTAACTGTCAACCCAGTGTTAACTTTCCTACTCTTTAAATCAAAAACGATACACAAAACCCAAACTGTGCCAAAAATGACACTCAAAGCAAGAAGTATTGCCTAGAATGACTGAGAAGCACAGCGGAAGAATTATCCTGTTGTATATTATTTGGTCCCTGAAGTTCAAATTAGACCATAAGGCCACCAAAAGCCAGCAGTTTGATAACACTGAATGGTATATAATAAATAAAAGTCTCATATCACACTGAAACTGTCACTGATTCAATAATTTTTTAAGTGTCCCATGCTCCAAGCACAATGCCACATAATTCTCAAGTCATACAGCCACGTTCAACCTCCCCTAACAAACCCCAAGAAAAAGTACGTGTATCTCTTGTGTCTGCGCAATATGATGTATATTCTTTGCACACTGTTACTATCTCTATGTTAATACTGTTATTAAGGTAGCTTGTATAATAAGTAAGATTTATTTTACATCACAAACATCAAAAGTGCCACACATATAGTAGGCAGTCGTTCATCAGGAGACCAGCTGAATTAAGCAGCAACTAGGGGCCTGGCTCATGAGCAATAGCTAACATTGATTCTATCTTTATGTATATAATCACATTTAATATCCCCACATCAAAACTATGAGGTAGGTCTCGTTATTGTTCATTAAACATACAAGAATACTGTTAAGTTAATTAACTTGCAGAGATCACAAAGTAAGTCTGTAAGTTAGAGATGTGGGATTTGGAGGAAACCGAGTAGGCTCCACAGCAGTGGTTCTCAACCTTCCTGATGCTGCAATGTATTTTCATTGTTAAAAAGGGGTTGCAACGCACAGGTTGAGAACCCTTGCTCCAGAGTGTTCTTAATCATTCCACGTGGTCTTTGAATGAACAAAATAGCAAGCAAATTAACAAGGATTTGTTAAGAGAACCAGTCAAAAGGGATCCTCAAAGTTGCATTAAACAAGGGTCAGAGGAGGCAAGGAAATGCCTCAAGTCAACAAGAAGCCAAAGAGGTGTCTCTAAGTAGAAAAGAGGCCAGAAAAGCGATGGAGAAAATGAAGCCTGCCCAGGATGAAGAGCAGCTTAGTAACAGCTCAGATCTGTTGAGCTTTTACTATCCATTAGGAACTATGCTGGATACATAGGTTACCCTGCTCAACACTCAAACAGCCCTATTGTAATTTATGTTTTACAGAAAGTTTTAATTATTTGTATATCTTACAGATGAGAAAAATGAAACTAGGAGGGAAAGCAACCTGCCCATGCTGACATTAGTGCCATAGGCTCAACTCAAACATGCCTCTGAGACCTACCTCATAGTTTTGATGTGGGATATTAAATGTGATTATGTACATAAAGATAGAATCAATGTTAGCTATTGCTCATGAGCCAGTTCCAAAGACTATACTCTTGCCCACTAAGCTACATACTAAACCCACTAAGCTTTAAAGAGAGAGAGAGAAGAGGGAGAATGGGAAAGGGAGAGAATAAGTCTATCTCCAAATTAATAAAGTTATAAGCTACCAAGAAACCATTTCATGCACAGTAACCAGGAAGTGATCTGGTTGATTTCAGTGTGCTCAAACCAACCCATTCTGGCTGTTTCTGCAAGTGAACATCCTGCTCCAATTAAAAAAAAAAAAAAAAAAAGGGAAAGAAAAAAAGAACCTTTCTAGATCTGCAAATAGTGACTTCTCAAAACTACTTTTTCTTCTGTACTTTCAGATATCCAAGTTTCCAAGAGTTTACTGATATTATAAAGTTGTCAGACTTTCAAGGATATAAAATGCTCAAGGAGTAGGGCGCCAGTCCCATATGCTGGAGGTGGCGGGTTCAAACCCAGCCCCGGCCAAAAACCAAAAAAAAAAAAAAAAAAAGGATATAAAATGCATTTGCAATATCTGAGTATTACAAAGTAAGCATGTTTCCAGATATTAAATTGTAGTAGCTCAATATTATTTTTATATACTAGATATAATGAGAAATTATGTTACCAATGTAAGATACTGGTCAGGAAAAAGAGGAACATGAGCTCTACAAATGTCCTTCGTACCTTATTTATTTGTCTCTCATTTATACACGCTACTAATCTAGTCCTACACTTACTTTGAACTCTTTTCGACCAAATTTTTTTTGTTGTTTTCTTTGTCTATACACAGCACATATATTCTTCAGGGCAAAGACTCATTAATTTAAAAATAGATGAAACCTTAACAAAACAGTATTTCTAACATATCTACTTCTGGCAAAGCAAAAATACTTTACTATTTCCATGAAAAAAGGTATCTTAAAACAAAATACTGTTCACAAAGGTTAAGGAATGAGGAACAGATGTACTACAGGGTAGTCTCAATGAAGGCACACCCACATACTTTGAGACAGAGTCTCACTTTGTTGCAACCATCACAGTCCCATGGGGTCATAGCTCACAGCAACATCAAACTATTGGGCTCAAGCAATACTTTTACCTCAGCCTCCCAAGTAGCTGGACTACAGGCGCTCACCACTATTTTGAAAGACAGGGGTCTTGCTCTGGCTCAGGCTGGTCTTGAACCTGTGAGCTCAGGGCAATCCACCCACCTCAGCGTCCCAGAGAGGTAGTTTTACAGGCGTGAATCTTCACAAATTCTTAACTCTCAACTTATATGAATACTGAACAGATGATATCCTGGCTGTTGGAACTTGGATCATATTCGAGTAGCTCCAAGCCCTGGAATTCTAGTGAGTCTCTAGGGTATTAGTCTTACTCCAAGGCACATGTACTAAAATTGGAATGATACAGAGAAGATTAGCATGGCCCCTGCGAAGATGACATGCAAATTCATGAAGCGTTCCATATTTAAAAAAAAAAAAAAGGCAACAAAAAAAAAAACCTTAAATGTAAACAGCAACAATAAAAAATAAAGAAGGAGAGAATCCAAGATGGCGGCCGAGTAACAGACTCCCTGAAAAAGGGAACGGTGAGTCTGGGGAGATAAGACTCCAGGCATCTCTGGCTAGTGGGATCTGCCTATAATAATCCCTTTGAGGATACAGGGAGTTAGCAAGGGACTTCTGAACCCCAAGAGGAGGACAAAAACAGTGGAAAACTGGCAAGTGGTTCCATGTGTTGGATTGACCTAATCCCTCCGTCACCTGTAAGTACAAGCAGCAGTGAGACTGCAAACTGGAAAGGACTTACCTGTGAACTGTTTTGGTGTTTTTGGACTTGGCACTCAGTTGAAATGCCCTAGGGAGAGCTTGGGCAGGAGTGCAGAGAACTTTGGGCATTGTCTGGGGCCCCAGACTGGGTCGCTGAGCCGGACGGAGATGATGCTGTTCGGCTGTGGGCCGCAGGGAGCCACTGTGAGAGAACTGCCCCGGAAAGCTCCGCCCTCAGGGTGACAGAGAAGAATCGGGTGGGAGCTGGAAACCTAGTGACTGAGCACCCTAAGGGTGGGGACTGAGCTGCCTTATACCCTTAACCCTCAGGGGCAGAGTGAGACTGGTTTTGGCACACTGGAGCCTTGGGCTGTTGCCCTGGGTAGAGTGCAGTGGTGTCACAGCTCATAGCAACCTCAAACTCCTGGGCTGGGCACCGCCCAGACCTCCATAAGAGCTGTGCCGCGACCCCCAATCCCGGACCCGTGCCCACGGGGCCTCCACATCCCCTGACCAGGAACTGCGAGAGCCGCACAACCCTGTGTCCTCCCTCCTGTACCCTCCCTGCCTCCACACTGGTCTGCTGCTCTGGCCAGGGACTCCGGTAGCCGCGTGCCCTCTGGAGTCCTCCCTGCCTCTGCACAGAGCCCTTCTCCTTGCCAGAGACTGCTGGAGCCTTGGGCTCTCTGTGCCAAAGTCACTGGGCGCCAGGCACTCCCAGAACCGAGCGCATCACCTCCCGCCCTGTTGCTGGATCCGGGTGTGTCACACTCTGGAGCTGCTTCCACAACCAGAACTCCCTGGCTGGGGCAGCCCCAGAGGAACTACACAAGGTCACTCTCTACCAAGATCCAGCAACAATAGAGTGATCCCGCTGGGGTCTAATCTTGGAGAGACACCTCCCCAACTCTGAGGACGGCCAGAGGCAATCGTGAAAAACAATTAAGAGGCAAAATCGACAGAAAAACACTGACAATATGAATAATCAGAGTAGATTAACTCCCCAAAGGATCAATGGGACAGACACAGCACAAGATCCAATACACAAACAAATAACTCAGATGTCAGAAATTGAACTCACAATCTGGATAGCAAATAAGATCAGATTAGAATTCCAAGCAGTAACCCAAAAGATATCTCAAGAATTCAACGAATTCAAAGACCAAATGACCAAAGATGTTGACACAAGACAGGAAGTTGCAGCCCTCAAAGATCTGAGAAACACAGTAGAATCCCTCGGAACAGAATGGACCAAGCAGAAGAAAGGATTTCTGACATTGAAGACAAAGCTTTCAAATGCTCCCAAACTCTCAAAGAGGAAGAGAAATGGAGGACAAAAACAGATCACTCTCAGGGAGCTCTGGGATAATTCAAAGAAAAACAATATTCGTCTTATAGGGATCCCCGAAAGCGACGAAGTGGCTTCACAGGACACAGAGTCTCTTCTCCATGAGATTACGAAGAACTTTCCAGACCTGCCAAGAGATTCTGAAATTCAGATAGCAGACAGTTTCAGAACTCCATCATGACTCAGCCCGAATAAGACATCCCCCCCAGACACATCATAATCAATTTCAATAAAGTTAATATGAAGGAGAAAATTATGAAAGCTGCCAGACGAAAGAAAACCATTACCTACATGGGCAAGAATATTAGAATAACTGCAGATCTCTCTGCTCAAACCTTTCAAGCTAGAAGAGGATGGTCATCGACTTTTAATCTCCTAAAACAAAATAACTTTCAACCCAGGATCCTGTACCCAGCTAAACTGAGTTTCATTTATGACGGAGAAATTAAATACTTCAATGACATTCACATGTTGAAGAAATGTGCCATAACTAAACCAGCTCTCCAGGATATTCTCAGACTTATCATCCATAAAGACCAGTGTAATCCTCCACCACAAAAGTAAACCCACCCAGAAAATTTTGATCAAATTCCAACTTCCACAGTCGCAAAAGGATTAAACATGTCCACCAGATTCTTGAAAGGCTTATCAATATTCTCACAGGTGAATGCTTTAAACTGTCCTCTAAAGAGGCCCAGGTTGGCTGACTGGATACAAAAACTCAAGCCAGATATCTGCTGTATACAAGAATCGCATCTTACACTAAAATACAAATATAGACTCAAGGTGAAGGGATGGTCATCTATACTCCAGGCAAATGGAAAGCAGAAAAAAGCAGGCGTTGCAATACTGTTCACAGATGCAACAAGCTTTAAACCAACCAAAATAATTAAGGATAAGGATGGACACTTCATATTTGTTAAAAGTAATACTCAATATGATGAGATCTCTATTATTAATATTTATGCACCCAACCGCAATGCTCCTTAATTTATAAGAGAAACTCTAACAGACATGAGCAACTGGATTTCCTCCACTTCCATAGTAGTTGGAGATTTTAACAACCCTTTAGCAGTGCTGGATAAATCCTCCAAAAGGAAGCTAAGCAAAGAAATCTTAGATTTACACTCAACCATTCAAGATCTGGATTTAAAAGACAACTACAGAACATTTCATCCTAACAAAACTGAATACACATTCTTCTCATCAGCCCATGGAACATACTCCAAAATCGACCATATCCAAGGCCACAAATGTAACCTCAGCAAATTTTAAAAAATAGAAATTATTCCTTCCATCTTCTCAGACCATCATGGAATAAAAGTTGAACTCAATAACAACAGGAACCTGCATACCCATACAAAAACATGGAAGCTAAACAACCTTATGCTGAAGGATAGATGGGTTATAGATGAGATTAAGAAGGAAATCACCAAATTTTTGGAACAAAACAACAATCAAGACACGAATTACCAGAACCTCTGGGATACTGCAAAGGCAGTCCTAAGAGGGAAATTTATAGCACTGCAAGCCTTTCTCAAGAAAACGGAAAGAGAGAAAGTTAATAACTTAATGGGACATCTCAAGCAACTGGAGAAGGAAGAACACTCCAACCCAAACCCAGCAGAAGAAAAGAAATAACCAAAATCAGAGCAGAACTAAATGAAATTGAAAACAAAAGAATTATACAACAGATCAATAAATCCAAAAGTTGGTTTTTTGAAAAGGTCAAAAAATAGATAAACCTTTGGCCAACCTAACCAGGAAAAAAAAAGAGTAAAATCTCTAATTTCATCAATCAGAAATGGTAACAATGAAATAACAACAGACCCCTCAGAAATTTCAAAAAATCCTTAACGAACAGTACAAGAAACTCTACTCTCACAAATCTGACGATCTGAAAGAAATCGACCAATACCTGGAAGTACGCCACCTACCAAGACTTAGCCAGAACGAAGTGGAAATGTTGAACAGGCCTATATCAAGTTCTGAAATAACATCAACTATACAAAATCTCCCTAAAAAGAAAAGCCCAGGACCAGATGGCTTTACGTCAGAATTCTACCAAACCTTTAGAGCAGAACTAGTACCTGTATTACTAAACCTCTTCCAAAATATAGAGAAAGAAGGAATATTACCCAACACATTCTACAAAGCAAACATCACCTTGATCCCCAAACCAGGAAAAGACCCAACAAGAAAAGAAAATTACAGACCAATATCACTAATGAATATTGATGCTAAAATACTCAATAAGATCCTAACAAACAGAATCCAGCAACACATCAAAAAAATTACACACCACAACCAAGTGGGATTTATCCCAGGGCCTCAAGGCTGGTTCAATGTACGTAAATCTATAAATGTAATTCAGCACACAAACAAACTAAAAAATAAGGAGCATATGATTCTTTCAATTGATGCAGAAAAAGCTTTTGATAATATCCAGCATCCCTTCATGATCAGAACACTTAAGAAAATTGGTATAGAAGGGACATTTCTTAAACTAAGAGAGGCCATCTACAGCAAACCCACAGCCAATATTGTATTGAATGGAGTTAAATTGAAATCATTTCCACTTAGATCAGGAACCAGGCAAGGTTGACCATTGTCTCCAGTGCTCTTTAACACTGTAATGGAAGTTTTAGCCATTGCAATTAGGGAAGAAAAGGCGATCAAGGATATTCACATAGGGTCAGAAGAGATCAAACTTTCACTCTTCTCAGATGATATGATCATATATCTGGAAAACTCTAGGAACTCTACTACAAAACTTTTAGAAGTGATCAAGGAATACAGCAATGTCTCAGGCTACAAAATCAACACCCATAAATCTATAGCCTTTATATATACCAACAATAACCAAGCTAAAAAAACAGTCAAGGACTCTATCCCTTTCACAGTAGTGCCAAAGAAGATGAAATATTTGGGAGTATACCTAACAAAGGACATGGAAGATCTCTACAAAGAGAACTATGAAACTTTAAGAAAAGAAATAGCTGAAGATGTTAACAAATGGAAAAACATACCATGCTCATGGCTGGGAAGAATCAACATTGTTAAAATGTCTATACTATCCCAAGCAATATATCATTTTAATGCAATTCCTATTAAAGCTCCATTGTCATATTTTAAAGATCTTGAAAAACAATACCTCGTCTTATATGGAATCAGAAAAAACCTCGAATAGCCAAAACATTACTCAGCAATAAAAATACAGCAGGAGGAATCATGCTACCAGACCTGAGACTGTACTATAAATTGATAGTGATCAAAACAGCATGGTATTGGCACAAAAACAGAGAAGTAGATGTCTGGAACAGAACAGAGAACCAAGAGATGAACCCAGCTACTTACCGTTATTTCATCTTTGACAAGCCAATTATAAACATTCAGTGGGGAAAAGATTCCCTATTTAACAAATGGTGCTGGGTGAACTGGCTGGCAACCTGTAGAAGATTGAAGCTGGACCCATACCTTTCACCATTAACTAAGATAGACTCTCACTGGATAAAAAGATTTAAACTTAAGACATGAAACTATAAAAATACTTGAAGAAAGTGCAGGGAAAACGCTTGAAGAAATCGGCTTGGGTGAATATTTTATGAGGAGGACTCCCCAGGCAATTGAAGCAGTATCAAAAATACACTACTGGGACCTGATCAAGCTAAAAAGCTTCTGCACAGCCAAGACCACAGTAAGTAAAGCAGGCAGACAGCCCTCAGAATGGGAGAAAATATTTGCAGGTTATACCTCCAATAAAGGTCTATAACCAGAATCCACAGAGAACTCAAATGTATTAGCAAGAAAACAACACGTGATCCCATCTCAGGGTGGGAGAGATGGGCAAGGAACTTGAAGAGAAACTTCTCTAAAGAAGACAGATGCACGATCTACAAACACATGAAAGAAAGCTCATCATCCTTAATCATCAGAGAAATGCAAATCAAAACTACTTTGAGATATCACCTAACCCCAGTAAGAGTAGCCCACATAACAAAATCCCAAAACCAGAGATGTTGGCGTGGATGTGGAGAAAAGGGCACACTTCTACACTGCTGGTGGGAATGCACACTAATACGTTCCTTCTGAAAGGAGGTTTGGAGAATACTTAGAGACCTGAAAATAGACCTGCCATTCGATCCTATAATTCCTTTACTATGTTTATACCCAGAAGACCAAAAATCACAATATAAAAAAGCCATCTGTACCAGAATGTTTATTGCAGCCCAATTCATAATTCCTAAGTCATGGAAGAAGCCCAAGTGCCCATCGACCCACGAATGGACTAGCAAATTGTGGTACATGTATACCATGGAATATTATGCAGCCTTAAAGAAAGATGGAGACTTTACCTCTTTCATGTTTACATGGATGGAGCTGGAACATATTCTTCTCAGCAAATTATCTCAGGAATGGAAGAAAAAGTATCCAATGTACTCAGCCCTACTATGAAGCTAATTTATAGCTTTCACATGAAGGCTATAACCCAGCACAAGACTATGAGGAAAGGGCCAAGGAAGGGGAAGGGAGGGGCGAGGTTAGGGTGGAGGGAGGATAATGGGTGAGGCCACACCTATGGTGAATCTTAGAATGGGTACAGGCGAAACTTACTAAAGGCAGAATACAAATGTCCACATACAATAACTAAGAAAATGCCATGAAGGCTACGTTGAACAGTTTGATGAGAATATTTCAGATTGTATATCAGATTGTATATGAAACCAGCACATTGTACCCCTTGATTGTACTAACGTACACAGCTATGATTCAACAATAAAAATGAAAAACAATAAAGAAAAAGATAAAGAAGCCATTTTAGGCATCTGTGTACATAAAATAAAAAAAAAGAATGCTGAAAAACAAATCTAGTCATACCCAAATACACATTCCTTTAATATTAAGAAACACTTATATAATTTAACAGATACATTACCTTCCTGATAATGAATATATTTGAGGAAAATAGCAGTGGTAAAACATAAATAAGATGTTAAATAAAACAATAATCTTAAACACAACTGATCCATCTGAAAGGCTGGGTTCCAGGTGACATCTTATTTGGAGACCCTAAAAATTCACATTTTGGTTTCTTTACAATAACCCATTCACAACCCAACGCCCCCCCCTCAACTCATCCGGCTAAACACTTAATACACACAGGTTCAGCTCTGCGCCTGTAGCTGAAGCAGCTAAGGCACCAGACACATACACCAGAGCTGGCGAATCTGAATCCAGCCTGGGCCTGCCAAAGAACAATGACAACTACAACAAAAAAATAACCAGGCATTGTGGTGAGCACCTGTAATCCCAGCTACTTGGGAGGCTGAGACAAGAGAATTCCTTAAGCCCAGGAATTAGAGGTTGCTGTGAGCTTTGTTGCCAAGGCACTCTACCCAAGGCGACAGCGTGAGGCCGTGTCTCAAAAAAAAATACACACAGGTTCAATCCAATCCTAAATGAATTTTCGACACAGCAAAGAGTAAAACTCTTTTCAGAAGTCCTAAGAAGAGGAAAAGAATTTTTCCAGAACAGCGCACTTGATAAGTTGTACCAATTTCCACATACAATATCACCACACTCCAAGGAGACTAACTATAAAAACACCGCACATAAAAGTTCTGCCATCCTTTTCACTGCAGGAAACGTTTCTTGGAAAGCACTGTCTCCAAGTGATTGAGTAAACTATCTGAAACTATAGAATGCATTCATAACAGCGATCTACGTTCTTCTTTTATAAGCAGATAAATGATAGGGTCAAACCCCCCCAAATAGGGTGGACTCACCTAAAAGAATCAACCCCCTACGCTCTCCCACTGGATATCCCACCTGAGAAAGGTGAACGGTCAACCCCCTATACTACCTCACCAGATGTCCCACCTGGGAACCTCCACCCGTCCAACAGATGTCCAACCTAGGAGAGGGAAGGTCTCGACCCCCACCTTCCTGAGCTTTAACACCCCCATACACCACTGCCCACGTGTGGATTTCTTCCCGGTTGGAAATCTTTCCCCACCTAAACCTGGGTGGAATAAAGCCATTTTAATTGCTCAAACTGGGCCTCCATTTTCCTTTCATCTCGTACCTCAAAATTATCTTTCATCTTTGGCTCTGGAACCTTTCTTTTTTTTTTTTTTGTACAGACAGAGTCTCACTTTATGGCCCTCGGTAGAGTGCCATGGCCTCACACAGCTCACAGCAACCTCCAACTCCTGAGCTTAAGGTGATTCTCTTGCCTCAGCCTCCCGAGTAGCTGGGACTACAGGCGCCCACCACAACGCCCGGCTATTTTTTGGTTGCAGTTTGGCCGGGGCCGGGTTTGAACCCGCCACCCTCGGTATATGGTGCCGGCGCCCTACCGACTGAGCCACAGGCTTTCAATAAGCATGACCAACTTTACAATGTAGCAAAAAAAGACTGGAAACAACATAAATGTCTACCAACTCAGCTATTAAAAACCATAATGCAAAATTATATGCAATGATTTCAATTCATCTCCAAGATATACTGGAGAAATAACCTGTAAAACAAGGTTTAAAACAGGGTCTGAACTGTCTGTTGGGGGTTAGGACACAGTTCACAGTGGTAAAGGAGGGGCTGAACAGAAAGGACACGTCTTTTTTACTCTTATCAAAAAAAAAAATTACCTTACCACACACTTAGGTTCACCACAGGAGAATACCAGCAGTGCGAGAGAGGCAAAACCCCACTCCTGAAAGCATATCCCGCAGTCCACGGAGGACAGCTGCTACCACAGAGTGCCGCGGCCTCCACTGTGAATGGAGACGACGGGGCAGGTCACAGCTTAATCGGAAGAGCTGATTATCTGAAGTCAGGAAAGAATTTCAGCAAGATCATTCTCTGTTTAAAATTACAAGTAAGAGCCGATTTGCATTTTTCCTCTGGGACTTGTCTTCAGTTTGGCTTACGCTCTGTTAGAAACCTAAGCACCCCTAGAAGTGAGCCGCCCAAACTGCTGGGCAAGTATAAGGGAAACCAGCAGAAACTAAGCTAATTACCTACTTCCTCTTAAACACTACCAACCACCATAAATCTTTTGAAAAATGTGGTTATCCCAACTATAGCACAAGACTATGGAGATAGGGCCAAGGAAGGGGAAGGGAGGCGGGAGGTTTTGGTGGAGGGAGGGTTTTGGGTGGGGCCACATGTACGGTGCATCTTAGAATGGGTACAGGCAAAACTTACTAAATGCAGAATACAAATGCCTACATACAGTAACTAAGAAAATGCCATGAAGGCTACGTTGAACAGTTTGATGAGAATATTTCAGATTGTATATGAAACCCGCACATTGTACCCCTTGATTGCACTAATGTACACAGCTAGGATTTAACAATAAATAAATAAATAAATAAAAATAAAAATAAAAGAAAAATGTGGTTATCCTTATTTATAGTATGTTTTAGAAAGGGCTTTCCTACTGAATTATGTCTGGAATGCGCATATATCTGCAAATATACGCAAACCAGCTTTCCCAAAATCTATAGTCAACAGTTCTGTAATTTGATTGATTCACTGAACACATACTGTTTCACAAAATTAGTCCAGTAATTTTACTTGAGATTTTGTTTTTATTCAATTCAACAGAATTCCTAGTAACTTCTCTGCCACTTACAAATACAAACTTGGGCAGGTGGGCAGTCCCAAGTTTGTATCTGTAAGTGGTAGAGAAGTTACTAGGAATTCTGTTGAACTGAATAAAAACAAAATCAGTAATAAAGTAAAATTCCTAACCTATCCAAATTTCAGTCTCCTTACCTATAAAAGAAAAAGTTATGACAACAAAAGCATAAGCTCTTATTTACTAAGTGGCCACGTGCACGTGTGCCTGCTACCATTTCATGTTATAATGTCCTACCCATATATTCTCAAGCATGTTATCATATGTAAACTCAAACAACCCTGTGGTATAAACACTATTTTTACCAAATCACAAGTGGGAAAGGGAAGTACTCTTTTAAGTTTCCAAATGTCTCACAGCAGGTGGCAGCGGAGAGTGTGAACACAGTGGGAATCCAGAACCCATACTTGACACCATTAACTACAGCTGCCTAATAATTATAAAATACTTCCTGCTCAACTCATAAAATTCTTATGAAGATCACATTTAATCGACTCATAAAAGCATTTGAAAATGCTTAAGTACTATCTAAACAGAAGTTATATATTATTAGTAAAGTCTTAAGGATTAATAAAATTGACCTAAGTAAGCAAAAGTTACAAGTTTTTTAAATGTTAAAAGAATTTAAAAGGCGTCTTAAAGTTCAATTTCTCACAAATGATTAAATCCCCTCTCTGACACTCAATTTCTTGGTAAGGTTTCCAGAGATAAAAATCTCACACGCTCACAGGTTAGTCCAGTCCATCTTGAAATGTTCTAATTATTATTAGAAATATCTTCCTTTTAGTACTAAACAAAATTAGGCTTTCCCCCATGCCAGGCTTATAAATACAAACCTTGGCCCTATTCACACCGTTCAACACATGGCATTTATTAAAGTCTTCTTTGAAATCTGACTCCCAAAATTCAACATCATACCCCAGAAAAAATCTAATATGAGAACAGCAGCACCATTCCCTCCCTAGATCTGTAAACAAGCATTCGCTTTTTTTTTCTGGTTAGCAAGTCAATTTAATGGGTCCCATATTAGTATACCCTTAATTAAAATCTCTCAGTCCTCTCTTAGAAGCTTTCTCATTCCATGTAGAGCTTGACATTTTATCCTTTTTAATTAAATCATTTTTCATTGTGGTCCATGATTCCAGGCTGTGAAGATCTTAGGAAATCTCAGTTACATAACCTTGTTTTAGCTAGCCCTATCAATTTTGTTCTTTTCCTCCTTCCCTTCATAAATCCAATAATTGTAACTAAATTTTCATTCTCACTACTGAAAAACTGCTGAGTAAGCTTTAGATCCTGGGACACAATAGCTAGAACCTTAATTCTCACTGACATCAACACATTAAGTACTATCTATCAATCAATTATAAAATCTTACACAAACTATCAACTAACCATCATTTCTTCCAGCCTATGGTAGGCTCATAGAAGACTACCAAATACCTCTCTAACACCCAAATAAACCTATCTCCAACCTCTCCTTAGGTTGCCTGTTCAGTGACAATTTAAAAAAAAAAAATTAAGTTATATTAGTTTGTTCTCATTATATCTAGAAAAGCCCCTGAAGATCATTATTTCCTTTAAATCCGTTCATAAACCATTATTCAATAAGACCACAATAGGGTTCTGATGGAAATTAGCATGAAGTTCAAGTTCAGTTTCTAATTACCAGAACCCACCCCTGCTCCTCTTTTGAGCCTAGTCTTCTGGTATCTTCTCCATGTTTTGCTACCCTTAAAAGACTATTAAGCTACTCCAAAATATTAAAACTATAGCTCATCTAATCCTAAGACCTAAACTCAATGGGTTTTATTATCTCCTCTCAACTTTGGGCTTCAAGACCTCTCCTGTCCATTTTCTTTCTCTGTTTAAAGATAACTCTGCTGTTAAAAGAACAACAGTGACAACAAAGACAGATGAAAGTCAAAGAGTGCGAGACTTATATGCTGAATCTGCCATGTTTATGTTATATGATCTGCTCTGAACAGCAGGCCTATCTGGTCATTTCTGATCTTCAGGATCCAAAACAGGCTTTGGGAAGTGTTCACAGATGTCAATCCATTTTTTCTCGAGTTTCTCTGACGTTATGTTTTTTAAGTAACTACTACTCTTTTTCACTCCTGTTGGTTATAAGCCTTTTCTCCCACCTTTAGTTCAAGCTCTTCTTAAATGTGAACTCAAAGCGTATCTTAAACAACTATGTTATTTTGTGTATCTTCCTTTATCTTTTCTTTCTCAATAGAATACACAGTCATGGCAGATTTTTCTTCAATTGATCCAGTTTTCCTTTTAGTCTGTGAATATAATCAAGCCCTTATTTACTCCACCATAGTTCAAAATCACTTTCCTAAAGATAATCATATATAACTTACTAGGTAGGTATAGAATCTTCTTCCTTTGTAAGTACAAATTCTAAGAAGTTATCATCACTGGTACCTTATCAACAAGTACTTCCTTGTTAGTTAGAATTAGCCCTGAAAAGCAGCTCCCTTTGTTGTTCCGTAACTTTCTAAAATGTTTACCAGTAAGTGTTTAAAAATAGATTGATTTAAATTCCATTAAGCTCTAATGTCAGGCATAAAGTCTTGCTGAAAAAGGTGGCTAGAAATGATAGTAAGATCTCATATGCTCAAAAGTGGCAAAGAAATTCAATGGGGAAAAAGTCTTTACAACAAATAGTGCTTAAATAAGTGGATATCTATATGAGGAGACCTCACACAATACACAAAAATCACAGACATATACATATTCAAGAGCAAAAACTATCAAACTTCTAGAAGAAAACAAGGAAAATATCTTTATGATACTGGGTTAGGCAAAGATTTCTTTAAAATAAACACAAACTAGAAAAGAAAAATTATTAAAAATAGAACTCATCAAAACTAAAAACATTGCTCTTCCAGAGACAATAGTTAAGACTTGGCACCCGTAGCTCCCTCATGCACTGGGGCAAGTGGGTTCAAACGGGCAGTCCTGCTAAAACAACAATAACAAAAAAACAGACGGGCGTTGTGGCATGCACTTGTATTCCCAGTTACTTGGGAGGCTGAGGCAAGAGAATCACTTAAGCCCAAGAGTTTGAGGTTGCTATGAGCTGTGATACCATGGCACTCTACCAAGGGCAACATACTGAGACTCTGTCTCAAAAAAAAAAAAAGATAATAGTTAAGAAAAAAGACAAGGCACAGACTGGAAGAAAATAACTGTAAAACAGGTATCTGACATATATATTCAGAATATATAGGAAATTCTCATAACTCAATAAGACAACAAATAACCCATTCTTTTTTAAATGGGCAAAAGATTTGAAAAGATACTTTACAAAATTAGATAAGTGAATGGCCATATAAAAAGATGCTCAATATCACCAGTTACCAGAAAAATGTAACGTAAAATCACATTGAGATACCACTGAGACACCACTATAGACAAAGTTAAAAATATTTTAATAACACCAAGTATTAACAAGACGTGGAGCACCCAGAACTCTCATACACTGCCAATGAGAATGCAAAATGCTGACAGCCACATTAGGAGAGGGAGGACACATCTTATAAAGTAAATGTGAACTTCACCATATCCAGCAGTCTCACTCCTAAGTATTTAACCAACAGAAACAAAAACATTTATTGATAAAAATGTTTATATGAATGTAAATATAGCCCCAAACTAGAAACAACCCAAATGTCCATCAGTTGGTAAACTGATAAGCAAATTGTGGTTAATCTACACTTTAGAATACCACTCAACAAGAAAAAAAAAAAATACTGACAGCATGCAACAATACAAATAAATTAAACACAAAAAACTTCATACATTATTACTTCATTTATATGAAATTCTAGAACATATATATGTTTGTTTATTTGCTTGTTTTTGGTCTTCTCCACTGGACTCAATGATCAGGCCATGTCATTTTATTTACTACTATAACCAGTGCTTTGGACAGTTTCTAACACCTAACTGTTACTCAATATACTTACTGAATGACTAAATAAGAATTATCTACCTCAGTCCTATCTAACCACAACTCTAGCAACATAGGTCCATTGTAGAGATGAGAAAACCAAGACCCAGAGAGGTTAATGTTGGCCCGAGACTACGAAGCTATTAAAAGGTGGGGCCAGGAATCAAACACAGCCTCTCCGACTCCAAGTCCTGTCTACTTAACCATGTGTTAAGATCCATAAATACTGTACCAAAACTCGCTGAGTTTCTACAACGCATTTTTTAAGTTTGCTCACTTAAGCTCTTAAGTTAATGGTCAGTCCCTGTTATAAATTCTCAGAACTATGGAAAGTATTTCCCTGATCAAACATTCTTTGAAATAATAGACCCAGCTCAATTGTTTTGTTAGGGAGAGAGCGTTAGTAGGCCTGATGGTACTTCCTGAAATAGTCTTTAATTGGTGACAACTAAATTTATAGTACATTTCTATATAATAGATGCATCTTTCCACTAAAGTAAATAATAAAGTATTTATATAGTCATCCTTTTAACAAGAAAGTCTGTTGTCTGTCCACTCTTACACATTACTAGTTCTCACCATACCATACTTCTAGACTTCCTGCCAAGACTAAACAAGAACGAGCTAACCATCCTTAGCAAAAGCTTTGGATGTGCCTAGAGGCGTGGCATATGCAGCCCAATTAAGAAAAAACAAAGGTTATATTCAGCAATGTGAGACCTACTACAATAATTCTATTCATTGGGGAAAAAATAAAAACCAGAAAAAGAAAAGCAGAATGAAAGAGCTTTTGAATGACAGTGAACTTAAACAAGTGAGTCAGGATGGTGAGTCACCCTTAAGTGCATGCCTCAGTGTGAACAGATACCACCATAAATCCTAGGATGTTAATCATAATCCTTTTCAAAATAAGGAAATAATACTGTTTTATGTTGAATTCCTGTTCTCAATGTGGTCATAGTTTTACCACATGCATGACAACTGTTAAGTGGTTTTAAGATTAGTCCTTGAACTACTCTCTATGGACAGAGGTGGGTGTGAAATACATGAGTATAACTAACTCCAAGTCCAGGTTTGGTGAAGTTCTGTAGTAGCCTTTAGTTAGGGATAAGATCAAGAAAACACTTTCATGCTGGTGTAACACAATTCACATTATGCAGAACCTGCCAGTAGGAAACACGCCAACTAAACATATTCCTAACTCTAAGCATGGACACATTTCTTTCCTTGCAAGGAACCCCTTTCTAAATTTGCCTATTTCTACCAATAGCATCACAATCCCAGGCCTTAAATTCAAAAGCTTAGCATTATTTTTAACATTTTATTTTTCCTTCAACATTTTACATGTAATTTCTCCCATTTCTTAGTATTCTTTTTAGTCATCCCCTCCTTTTTTCATTTACCCCCAATACCACATTAACCCACAACCACATTTTGACCACAGAACTGTTGAATACAAAGAAAAGGTTATTTCAAGACAATGTAAATAATTCCCAAAGGCGGTCTACTGGTATGATTTGGTAGGTAAATCCTAAATAACTTGCCAATAATAACTAGCAACTCTTAAATCCGAGTCTTTCTCTGTAATAATATTCCTCCCATTAATGTGAACCTCCATGTTTTCTTGTGTGGGAATCAGAGGGATGGCACACTGGGGTGAGTGAGTATACAAGAAGTAATAGATAACCCACTCATGAGACTACTCATTCAAGTAAATATTACCCGCTATGTATGTCACAACTAAATAAAACGTTGAAAACCCTATGGCCCTCATTCATTAGTTAATATGAGATTTGCTTCAGTATAACAAAACTTCAAGTAACAAGTCTTAAACAAGACATCAGTGCCTCTCCTGATGTCTACGAAATCTCACCCATCCAGGTCTGACACAGGGACTCCAGAGTCAACGGGAATCCAGGCTCCTTTAACCCCTCTTTCTTTATGCCTCTGTCTTTAAAACCACTTCATGATCCAAAATGGTTACTGGCTTTCCAGCCATCACATTTGTATTACAGACAATATGAAGAAATAAAGGAAGATGGGTGGGAAGAAGGGAATAAAGAGTAACAACACTGTCCCAAATAAAAACTACTAAGAGGCCAAAAATTCAAAAGAGTTTTCACAGTTTCACATGGCTGAGAGACAAAAACTAGAGCTCTGGGCACAGAGCATGAGCCAGGGCAGGAGGGCCAAGATCCCACAGAGAAAGCAAGCAAAGAGAAAACAGCCCAAAATTTGAGCCCCCTAACTCCTCAATTCATTTGCCCATTCATAAGCAGTGCAGACTGAGAGAAGTCAGGCAGAAAAGTAGCAACAAGAAGATAAAAAGCTAAACAGAGCTTTTGGCAGACTCATGGTCCTCAGAAGATAAAACTGGAGTTGGATCCACCAAGGGGGCAGGAACTTGGTAAACACCCCAGATTTCCAGCTGAGACCCCTGAATGAATGAGTGTATCCTAGGATTAATGGAGATCTAGATATAAATAATGCCTTATAAATATTAAAATTCAGACCTGCAACAGCTCAAACACAACGGGACTAAATCACTCTGCCTCTTCTTTAACTGCCTACAAAGAGCTGAAAATGTCCAAAACCTCTATAAGTTTTTCATATGTATTATCTGCCATTTAATCAAAAGTTACCAAACATATGAAGAAATAGTACCAAGAAAAAAAAGAAAACGGAGACAGACTCCCAAAGTAAGACAGAATTGTTTTTAAATCATATGAAAAACCCAGGACTGAAAAACATAATCACTGAAATTCCCTCAGCAGCGATATAATAGCACATTAGACACAGCTGAAGAGAGAATTAATAATCTAGAAGACAAATCAGCAGAAAACAGAATAAAACCAAAAGGAGAAAAAAGGATAAAAAACCCATGAAAGAGCAGAGGAAACAAATGAGACACAGGAAACCATAACATACAAAGAACTGGAGCTCCAGAAAGAGACCACAGAAAGGACAGTGCAGGCTCGGCACACTGGGCATAAGCTCAGTGGTTACGGCGCTGGCCACATGCACCGAGGCTGATGGGTTCAAGCCCGGCCCAGGCCAGCTGAACAACAATGACAACTGCAACAAGAAAATAGCCAGGCATTGTGGCGGATGCCTGTAGTCCCAGCTACTTGGGAGGCTGATGCAAGAGAATCACTTGAGCCCAAGAGTTGAGGTGGTTGTGAGCTGTGACGCCATGGCACTGTACCGGGGGCGACATACACAGTGAGACTCTGTCTCAAAAAAAAAAAAAAAAAAACAGAAAGAAAGGACAGTGCAGAAGCAGTTTGCTAATAAGGAAGAACGGTGCCTCACAGGTTCAGAAGGCACAACAAACCCCAAGCGAGATAAATATTAAAAAAACACCAGGACACATCAGAGTAACACTTTAAAAAGTTAAGGACAAAGAAGAAATATTAAAAAGCAGTCATTAACTTACTGTTCAACTTTGCTGAAAGAAGGATGTCTTATTTAAGGGGTGAGACAATAAACATTTTGTGTAAAAAAAAAAAGCAGTCATTAAGAAAAATAAGAAAAAAAACTTTCAAATGAGCAGCAATAAAACAAATGGCAAATTTCCAAACAGAAATTATGGAAGTCATAAGACAATGAAATTACACTTTTAAAATTCTAGAAGAAAATAAACAGCAACTTAGGACTTCAAGGAATTTTGAAAGCATCCTTCAAAAGTGAATACAAAATAAAGACATTTCCACACAAGCAATAACTGAGACATTTAATGGTGAGCATACATAATAAGCAGACAAATCAGAGAAAAACTTTAAAAAGTTTTACATACACTATGAGCAGAAAACTATGAGTCTCTAAGAATGAAAAGACATAAGGGAAGGAAGAGAGAAATGAAAAGGGTAAATATAAAAGATATTAAATACATGAGGTTTAAAGTGTATGTAGAATTAAAACATAAAGCAATAATAACTCTGAAGATAGACAGGACATAAGTGGAATTAATTACCTTACAGTTCTTGGATTTTTCTGTGAAATGTATTTAGTACTAATTTTTTATACATTCTGTAATTGCCTAGATGGCATATTTAGATCAAACACTAACGCAATTAAAAAACTACTTCTAAAAAATTCATAGAAAAGCAATACGAGCCTTTAAGTCGTTTGGTTACATACTTCTATAATTTTCAAAATAACATGAATAAGAGACTGCTAGATACTGTGAGTCAAATGTCCAAGTGTTGGTCTTAAAAAAACAGGTGTGCACATGAGCGTGATTTTGTGTGGAGCTAACAGGATGATGCAGCGTATACAATGTAATACATGGACTAGTTTCTCAGGGAATTTCTGAAAATTATAAATAAACGTGTAAATGCTTTAGGACATTTACATTAAAGGCAATATTTACTGACCTAAGTAATAATTTCTACTTTTCACGTCAGAGACACATAAACAAGACACTCAGAATTTTGAAAGTACCTTAAAATAAGGGTACAGCCTACTTAGCTGGTTTTTAGTACGGTAAAACAGTAACGTTAAGCTCATTTCTCAAACCAGTCAGTAATTCAACATCTAAAATGTACACATAGTCTATCCCAAGCATACTAGTAAGACTTAGTACAACTTGGACAGTTATAATCTCTTTGAGATAAAATGGAAAGTCTCATTTTGACCTTTCTTATTGCAATTTAACACTTTAAGTGTTCCAAACATGGTATCAACTGAGTAATGTTACACTACAGTAACAAATGGAAAACCAATGCATTAAGCGCAAATCTACTGCACTTCCTCAAAGTGCACCTAAACCTTGACCAAACATCCTGTAGGCATCAACTGCTATGCACTGACTAGGGCGGGTGAGTCCCCTCTTGTTCCCGCGGCGCCATCTGTCCTCACGGTACCTGCGTCTACCACTTGCTCTTTGACCACAATTTCTCTCAGCCTCATTTTCCTTATTTGCAAAATTGGGACTCAGGATGGAGTCTATAAAGCAAGTAGTATTTGTATATTGGAAAAAAGACTGGAATGATAGTGAAATATTAAAAGGTTTTCTCTAAGGAGAGTACAAAAAAAATTTTTTAAATATCTCTCCTTTGTGTGTTCTATGTTAAAATTTTCTGCACTGAGGATTATAATTCTATAAAAATAAAAAGTCCTGTTTTGCTCAAAAAGTACACAATACATTACACATATCTTGAGTTTTCCATTATCTTTTATAATTACGGTCACTTAGTACTTGCTCTGTGCTGGATACATTACATAAACTATCTTCACTTAAAGCTCATCATAAACTCTGAATATGCCATCTAGGCAATCACAAAACATACTAATATTAAGCAAAATAAGCCTTTAAATGTAAGAAAACCAGGATGAAAACGGTTGCTCAGCTAGTTTACAACAGCACCAGGGTTCAAACCCACTCTAACTTGTATGCTTTAAATATTACATTATAACTTGGTCTGATTATCAACTTGTCAGCAAAGCTGAGAATCATGTTACTATTAAGGAACAGAAAGAAAATGCAGAGACTCAAGGGCTTTTTTCTTAGACAACTCTGCCCTAGAACACCCTATCACCTCTCTTCTTAGTCCTGCAGTAACATTCTCTAAAAGAAGAAGTGACGGTGTGGGGTTATCTGTTTTTAAAATATTCCTAGGCTTAGCAGACTTCACTTCCCAAGCCATCTCCAATAACAGCTGAGACTCCAAAGTGAAAGGAAAAAAGGGCCCCACCCCAATATTTAGGTATTCAAACAACAGTAAAGTTTGCCATTTTACCCAGGAACAAGTCTCTCAAAACCTTCACTCACAAGTAATTTATCCTGCTATGATGCAAAACAACTTTAGACACAATTAGAACCAGGTTGATGCGCTTTGTTCCTAAGTCAAGGAAGAAAGCAGAAAATCAGAACTAGGAAGGAACTATGGCAGGCAGATACACTGATGATCACTGCCTAAAGGAGTCAGAAAGCAAAAAAAATGCATAAGGGAACCTTAAAAAGCATTTATTCTAAATCTGTCTTCAGTATACTCAAGCACCCTGAATATCTTATTAGGTGCTGAGTGCTAAGAAAAAATGTTTAGTATACTCTATGGTATAAGATGGTAAAATAAAATTCTAAGTAGTTTCATCCTGCCTGGTTAAAACATTGTACTTGTTCAAGCATCAAAAAGATCCGCATTGCAGAATACCTCATTTCCTAATTGAACAGTTGATACATGCTTATGAAATATGTATAAAGAAAAGTGAACTCTCTTCCCTTACACCCCTCCCCAAAACCTATTTCCAATATTAGCTGTTCCTGGCGTGTTTCCATAGTCTTTCTTCTCTACACATTCCGAGATGGACATAATGAAACCACACACACGCACACACACCAACACACAGGGCAGGCAGTAGAACCATACTGGGCATAACTGTTCTGTGATTTTCTTACTCAAATATATTTTGTAGGTATTTTTCAATGTCTCTTCAGGCAAAAGCAAGCGTGTTCTTTTTTTGTAGTTGAGATTGTTATTAGCACATATTTATGAGGCAAATGTGGTATTTTGTAACAGCCGTGGACTGTGCAATGATCAGATCAGGGTATTTGGGGTATCCATCACGTCCAGTATTTATCAATTCTGTATGTTGGGAATACTTCAAGTCCTCTCTTCTGGCTGTCTTGGAATGTGTAATACATTGTTATTCACTATAGTCACCCTGCTGGACTATGAAATATGAGAACTGCTCCTTCCACCTAACGGTATGTCTGCAGCCCTCAACCAAACTCTCTTTCCCTGCTCCCCATAAACACCTTCCCCAGCAGCAGATTTCATAAGCATGTACCAATTGTTCAATTAGGAAATGAGGTATTCTGCGATGCAGATCTTTTTGATGCTTGAAGCACATTTTAACCAGGCAGGCTGAGTGGCTGGAATGGTCCAGGTTAGGTGGGCTCAGTAGGGCAGGTGCATGACTGCTGAACTTCTGTCCTGAGGTCTGAGAGCCAGGCAGCAGGAGAAAGGAAAAGGAAACTACTTAGAATTTTATTTTAGCATCGTACGTATTATTTTAGCATTTTATCTTAGCACTCAGCACCTAATAAGATATTCAGGCCGCTTGAGCCTCTGGTGTGTACCATTCTATTCTCTGTCTCCAAGACACATGAGTGAAAACATGTGATATTTGTCTTCCTGTGTCTGGCTTACTGCACTTAACAACTTCCAGTTCCATCCATATTGTCAAAAGTATTCCTTTGTAACAGTAATTATCCTCCACTGTATGGATATACTTCAAGGTGCAGTCCCCAAACCACTGGTCCGTGGCCACTAGGAACCCGGCCCCACAGCAGGAGGTGAGTGGCAGCTAGTGAGAGAAGCTCCCCACTGCTGGCACCATGGCCTGAGCTCCGCCTCCTGTCAGAGCCCCCCCTCACCCCCGACCTCCCCTCCACTTCGTGGAAAAACTATCTTCCATGATCCCAGTCCCGGGTGCCAAGAAGGTTAGGGACTGCTGGGGATTGCTGCTTTAATGCATCGACATTCCTCCTCTGGCAGTTTCTGGTGGTTTGGCATGCTGCTTCTCTTAGCACACAAACACAACAACAGTATTTCAATAGAATATGGGTCACAGACTAGAATTAGTGGATGAGAGAAACATGATTTTTAATTTTGAAAAGAATATCAAATTGTCCATCATCGAAGTATAGTAATTTGTTCTTTTACTAACAACGTACGAGCACCCCCATTATCACACTGAACGCAGGTCACAGTTTTTAATTAGCCAGTCCTAACCAAGGATATTTCATTATTGTTTGTATCTGCATCCTCAAACACTGCTAGTTCCTATCCAACAGTCTCACATCTTCCTTACTATAGAACACCCATGCTTTTCAGCAAGAATATACCAAGTTAAAAAATATTTGTTTCTGTGGCTCAAGCGGCTAAGATGCCAGCCACATACACCTGAGCTGGCGGGTTTGAATGCAGCCCGGGCCCACCAAACAACAATGACGGCTACAACCAAAAAAAAAAAAATACCCAGGCGTTGTGGCGGGCACCTGTAGTCCCAGCTACTTGGGAGGTGGAGGCAGGAGAATCACTTGAGCCCAGGAGTTGGAGGTTGCTGTGAGCTATGATGCCACAGAGCACTATACCCAGAGCGACAGCTTGAGGCTCTGCCTTAAAAAAAAAAAAAAAACTTTTTTTATTTCTGAAGCCCCCTTGTAGGAAGTGGTAGCCTGTGACACAGACGACACCTACCCTAGCTTTCTCTGTTTCCTTTCTCCTCCTGCCTGGCTCTCAGACCTCAGGACAGAAGTTCAGCAGTCATACACCTGCCCTACTGAGCCCACCTAATCTGGACCATTCCAGCCACTCAGCCAGACTTTAAATTATAATACGAATACTTGTCAGTGTTAATTCATCGGATTATTCGTGACATCCAACATTCATGAGTGTCTAGCCATTTGTACCTCTGTAACCTTGTCCATCTGCCAAATTTCCCTTGGCTGTCTCTTGATACATAACATGAAATTTGGTAAAGCACAATCCTGTGTGAACTGACTTCTCAGTGTTCCAGTATTATTAGATATTAATAAATAAGTTTTGAAAAAAAATAACAGTACTGATCTTTTGGTAATTTCTTGAAAAACTAGACATCCACTTACCATATGATCTACCAATTACATTCCTGGGCATTTATTCTGGAGAAATGAAAGTTTATATTTATGCCTATACAAAAACCATACATGGATATCCATGGCAACTTTATTTGTAATACGCAAAAGCTTAAAACAAGCCAAATATCCTTCAATGGGTGAATGGTTAAACAAATGCTGGTCTGTTCACACTACATGATTTTACTTGGCCATAAAACAAAACAAACGTTTGGTATATGAAACAAATTTGCGTGAATACTGAGTTAAAAAATAAGTCAACCCCCAAAGGTAACATAATATATGATCCCATTGATATGCCATTCTAAAAATGACAAATTAGAGAAATGGAGATCAAATACCAGCTACAAAAGTTTAGGCAGGGCAGGGAGGAGCGAGGAGGGTGCTACGGAGGCACAGCACTGGGAACAGCTGTGGTGCCAAGATGGTTCTGTAATCTTGGTACTGATTGTGATGACACAGTCTATACGGGATAAGCCTGCCTAGAACCACACACACACACACACACACGTATAAAACTGGTAAAAATTAATAAAATCTACGGAAGGCACCAATGCCAATATCCTCCTGGTTTTGATATTTACCTAAAGTTATATAAAAATTTAACTACTGGGGGAAACTGGTAAAAGGTCCATAGACCTCTCTGTACCATCTTTGCAACTGCATCTGAAGCTATCATTATTTCAAAATAAAAAGTTTTAGAAAAAAGTACTTACTGCTGTGTTCAAAACCCCATAATTATTATACCCATTCTGTGCTTGTCAACTTTCTCCCAGTAGAGTCTGGGTAAGGTTTTCCTTCTTTTCAGCTAAACTCCAAACCCCACAGTTCCAGTGAAGGTTTCACATGGTAGTTGTAATGTATGAGAAACCCACTATTTCCCCACCAATTCTGCACACACAACTGCCAGCCACTGTGAGTTCAGCACACAGAAAGCCAACACCACCAAGGAAGCCACTCCACAGCGGCGTTTCACTGGCATTTTTGCTGTTCACTTTATAGAAAGGTAAGAGTTTTCTCACAATTATTTAAAATGTAAAGGAAGATTCAAATAATCTTAGGTAGTAATTTAGATAAGTCTAAGCCAGACTGTCTAAGGACAGCATATATATTTTGTTAGATGTTTCTGGCAACTGCAGTGATAAAACTAGCAGATGGTCAGGTAATAGTCATTAAAAGCTCTCCATGACTGGGCGGTGCCTGTGGCTCAGTGAGTAGGGTGCCGGCCCCATATGCCGAGGGTGGCGGATTCAAACCCAGCCCCGGCCAAACTGCAACAACAAAAAAAAATAGCCGGGCGTTGTGGCGGGTGCCTGTAGTCCCAGCTGCTCGGGAGGCTGAGGCAAGAGAATCGCGTAAGCCCAAGAGTTAGAGGTTGCTGTGAGCCGTGTGACGCCACGGCACTCTACCCGAGGGCGGTACAGTGAGACTCTGTCTCTACTAAAAAAAAAAAAAAAAGCTCTCCATGACTAAGTGGCATAATGACCTTTATTAATCACTGCATCTGTGTCTGCCAAATGAGAGAAACAATACTCAAGCAGCCTATTTTTAAAGGGTAACAAGTTATCAGAAGGAAGACACCAGCATGTTTAAATTACACCTAAATTACATCAAGATAGTGTTACCAACAAACATTTAATTCCAAGTAACGTTGTAAGTAAAATATTAATAACTCACTGCAAACCTAATTGTTCTCCAGAGAATGTTCAAAATGTCTACTGGGCAGTCTGTCTCAATAATAAAATAACATGAAGAAAGAATTGAATCTTCTCAGTAATTAGGAAAATGATTAAACTGATCAATAATCTATTAGCCATTCCTCACTTCGATGACAAGCTACAGAGAAACAAAGATCAGGCAAGCTCATCAACCACTGCATTCTTCAGAATTAACTTTTCACCAAAATGACAAATGAGATGTAATCCCTGACCTCAAGAAGCTCACAGCTTGAGAAAAGACACAGCCCTTTTAAAAATAACCATAAGTACATATGCTATAAGGTAGTAAGTAGAAATATATTCAAAATGCTACTTTAAATCATTCCCAAGTGGGACTCAGGGCCCCTGCCCTGCCAGTTCCCAGTTCTCCCTTCTGCCACCGCTGACAAGCCTGGGAACGCAGCACAGGATGCTGAATCGTGCCTCAGGAGACACTGAACACCTTCAGTCACACTGCAAAACCCTGTATGAACTGGATTCGTATTGCTGATTTTATAACATCCACTCTTTTCTCCAGACAAGGTAACTTGCACAACCTTCATTTGTGACAGTGCACACAATCCAAAATGCAGCTATCAACACTGATTAATTATGGATATGAGACTCATATTGTTATCTATTAAGCAACTAGTACAAGTGGAGATTCCATATGATCTCATTATACCGTAGGTATGCATCATTCTGTACAAGTTCATTATGTTTTTATAGTGAAAAATAACCTAAGTCATACCTAGATATCATTATCACAGAAACTGAAAAACTAAGTTCTGTTTATTACCTTAAGTGGTACAGTTTCTCTGATATTAACTGTTTTTCCTTATTACATGCGCATGATAAGCATTTGAGTATAATAGGGAAGAACACAGAAGGAAGAAACGCACAGCAGACCTGGGACAGAGAGATAACTTAAAGAAGCAAGAGAAAAAGATAAAACCAGCATCCCCCCCCCCCTTTTTTTTTTTTTGAGACAGAGCTTCAAGCTGTCGCCCTGGGTAGAGTGCTGTCATCACAGCTCACAGCAACCTCCAACTCCTGGGCTCAAGTGAGTCTCCTGCCTCTGCCTCCCAAGTAGCTGGGACCACAGGTGCCCACCACAATGCCCAGCTGTTTTTTGGTTGCAGTGTCATTGTTACTTGGCAGGCCCAGGCTGGATTCGAACCCGCCAGCTCAGATGTACGTGGCTGGCGCCTTAGCCGCTTAAGCCACAGGCGCCAAGCCAAACCCAGCATCCTTTAAGAATATGTCACCCAGAAAGCACCTACAATGGTGATCTGCATGTCCCCATGTTGTAGGATGATGAACCAGGGTGATCAGAACCACGATTGAGCCCTGTCCCTCCTGAGACAAAAGTGGACAGAAGCAGAGCAGCTTGTTAAGAAGGAGCCCATTTCTGATACGGATATCACAGAGGGTAGAAGGGGGGTTGGATTTCCTTTGCTTCAGAGATGACTTGAACAAATGTAGCTTTGATATTAATAGAAATACTGATTGCACTTCAAAATTGAAGACTCTTTTATTCAACAAGCATATGCTGAGCATTTACTACAGACACAGATAACACTTCACATTCTGGGAGAGCTCATATACCATTTGAAGACATGAAACCATCACCATTAAATATTTTTAACAGCAAACGCAGTGATTAACTGAAAAATGAAACGAACACCAGAATGGCTGGCAGTTGAGAAATGACTTGGGAAGGGAAGGCTGGAGCTCTCAGAATGCCTGACAATGGAGGCTGTGCTTCATCCTCAGAGCGGTGGGCACCCATAATAAAGCTAGAGAGTATGACAGAAACATTATTCTAAATTGTGGTAAAATATAAAAGTGAAAAATGAATTCAAGCAGGTTGGCACATATAAATATTTTTTCAAAAGGGCAATAAAAGATATAGAAAGGACAAAAAGATAATCAGTACACATTAATAAATTATAAGGCAGAATAAATCTGAACACTGCACACATTTGTTTGTTTAACTCACACCACATAACAAACACCACAGGGCCAGGTGGTGTTTCAAGCACTGTATAAATGTTAACTTACTCAATTCACATTAACAACCTTATGAGACCATTTGTCTGGGGTTATTAATCCAATTTTACATATGAGGAAACTGAGGCACAGAGAAAGCAAATAACTTGCTCAAGGTCACCTGACTAGTAAGTGGTGGATTCAGGCTCTGAACTTAGGCAGACTTACTGTACGATCTGCCCAACACTGTCCAACAGAACTGTCTGTAATGAAGCTATGGCACACTTAGTAAGCGGCTAGGATGGCTAAGGAATTGAAATTTTTATTTTACTTAATTTTAAAGTAAAATAAACTTTAAATTTTAAAGTTTAAACTTAAAGTTTAATTTTTAAGTTTAAGTAAGAGTAACATAGTAAGGCAGGCATTGCTATCTAAAAGGTTACTATAAAAAACAAATACAACTTCAAGAAACGAAGGAGCAAATCAGTGTGCTCAGATGATCTTAGAGAACATCTGATCATCTAAGTAGAAAACACTGACATAGAGATATTCACTGACTTACCTCAAGTCACAGATCTCTGACTCCCAAATTAATATCCCTTCCACCACATCATAGTGGCCATGTGTGTGTTTCACCTTCGGATATATGGTACTTCTAACTAAGACTGCCCAATCACAGCACAAAACAAAGTACTTTGTAAGTGTTTAAGTTGTATACTAAAAGACATTAAATGCAAATGGCACATTTTTGTTTCTAGTCCTATTCTTAATCATGCTGGATACCATACTAGTGAGAATTATGCTGATTGCAAATAATAAACCTAAAGCCTAAAGGTATGTCAGGGTTAGTACAAATCATCACTGCTGTCACAACAGACTAGACTTCCATATTTCTCCTTCACGCTTTTGCTTTTGTCCTCATGGTCATATAATTGGCTGCTACAACTCCAGGTACTGCACTCAGATTCCAGGTAGAAAGACAGATGTAACAAGGTGATAAGTGTCTCAGGAGGCAAAATTTTCCCAGAAATCCTCAGCAGGCTTTTCCTTGTATCTCAGAAAATGGAGTTCATTCGTTGGTTTGTTTTTTAACTGAGCACAATATTACTCCAAACAAAAACAAAGTTCTGTTGTTAATAAAGACTTAAGCAAGAACAAATGAACGATGTTTGTCACAAGCAGCCATTTCTCAAATTCTCATCAAATAATTCTTATTGTGGTATCTTCTCTCTGAGCCAAGAGCATAAAACTCATTGTAAATCATAAAGAACTACAAACCTATAACTAAAGTATATGAGATGTTATGACTTCAGCTTCTCATGCTTAGTCTATGTATAGAGCAAAATAGGAGTACAGTTTAAATATAAGTTGAAGCCATTACACAGTATCTCAAAGGATTTATTTACGTATTTCCCTGTCCATAGTTTATTAGCTATAATGAACTTGATCATTTTATGACAAGCTTATCTATCTAAAAAATACCTAAAAATAGAATAAAAGTAAAATGTTCAATAAATCAAATCAATTAAGTGTATTACAATTAATATTTATTGCTCAATATAACAAATATAATCATCAGGCACAGCAGAATTTTAAAAGGGTAGTAATAGAAGCAAAAGTAATGCTAAGAGAATACAAAGAAAGTAATGATTCTATCTGCCATAGGAAGGGGAGGTGGCATGGAAGCCTAGAATGCGGTTCTGATGAGGAAGGTAACTGTTTGGGGGTGGGGGAGAGGCCTTGCCATCCAGATGGAGCAGCCTGTTTGGGAAGCAGCAAGTACCCTGCTGTAGCTGGCAGAGGGCGCAGGCAGAGATCTGGTGCTGCATCCAGAAATACTGGAGAGGATAAGCCCAGATTCTAGGTTTTATGGCCAAATGTTTCAGGAAGCAATGCAGGACGGAGCGCCGGGTTAAGTGAACAGTCTTCTCACCTCTTCCCACCACCTGTTTTACTGGCGCCTGAGCTCCCTTTCCCCCTCATCTCTACCACTAGCCCCCAGCCTTCACCTACTTTCTTGCCATACTTGCCAAACTGTAGTTTTTTCAACACATTTTGCCCTCTTATCCTTGTGAATTTTTCCTTTGCTGGGGACACTCACATACTCTCTTCTTCCCCAAACTGGCTTGACTTTAGGCATGAGGCTTAGCTCGACTGAGCATCTCACTCTCCTCATAATCAAACTTTGTTGAGTAGCCCTCCCCTCCTCCCGGGTCCCCATGACACCCCGTTATAACACCCATCATACTAATGTAATCACTGACTTTTGCCTCTGACTGCTTGCATCTGAGTTCCTTGAGGATGGTAAGGACTCAATGCATGTTACTACATAAAGTAACTGTGGCTACTCCTGTAATAATCTAGAGCAGTGGTACCAAGGAATAAAACTGGGAATAAGAAGGTCAAGACAGACAGCAAAGCTCACATGTTTCACTAACAGGAAAGACCTTGAGGGCCTCACTTAAAATCTACTCTCGTTGTAGGAATAATTTGAACAGATTTGGTCATAAGGTTTTCTAACCTACCAAAAATACAAATGAAAAACTTAAATCATAAAGAAAAAATTCAATCATTTTTAGCATTCTGTTAAACAAGATAGAGAAATAGGTATATGTTCAAGAGATTCTTATCAAATAAACATGAGGCTTTAAAGCCCTGCTCCTCAGTACACAGGGCTGGAGGTGATTCCACTCGCGCCTCCCACATCTGAAGAGCCTGTGGTCTGACTTCTCAGTCTGCTCTGTGCTAAGTGTCTAGTCTCAGTCTCTCCATCCAGCAAGGGAGGGGGGAACTGTTTACAAGGACATTCGAGAGTAAAATGGTGACAGTTTATTTTTCCAGTTAGCACAGTATCATCCCATGCCTTTCCCTGGTCCACAAGACTAAATCATCTGAACTCTGCTGTGACCGCCAAGCACACAAACCCACCTCTTAGACACACTGTCTCCACAGCCGTCTGCTCCTCCATTCATTCATCTCCCTTCATTTGTTTCATAACGTCCCTCCTTCCCTAAAATAATCCTTAACCAGACCCTCGTGTCCTGCTTAGAAAATAAGTTTGTTTACTACCTCATACTAAGTAAAACTAACTGATAAAAACTTCTCAAACCATGTATTATAATTATTTCATCCCCAACTTTGGTATGTCTAAGACAATTTTTCCTTCACAAATCAGCTTTTTCATAGCATTTACAATATTAATGTGAATACAGTACTTGGAAATGTTGAGCATTCTTTGTATCCACCCAAATCCATACAATATTTTAAAGAATTAAGTTTAAAAAACACTCTGTTCTTACAGGTCAGTGTTAGATATTTGCCTGCATGACTT
Source organism: Nycticebus coucang (assembly GCF_027406575.1). Taxonomy (NCBI): domain Eukaryota; kingdom Metazoa; phylum Chordata; class Mammalia; order Primates; family Lorisidae; genus Nycticebus; species Nycticebus coucang. The sequence continues at coordinate 60,715,797 of NC_069799.1, read as the reverse complement.
TGCTTTTCTCAAGGAGTCTGTCAATATCCAAAAACTGGCAAAATATAACAAAATTCTGCAAAAGGGTAAAATTAATAGTAAATGTGCTCAGTGATTAAGAACACTATTAGAAGGGTTTGAAACAGCAAGCTTCTAAGGAAAAAAATATATATGTATAAGCTTCCTCTGTTTTTCACAGAAAATCCTGTCTGAAAAAATAAAGTCTGAGAATAAAAGATCCTACTACTATAATAGACAGTATTTTTGGTAGTATTTTTTCTATATTCATATAGTATTTCCTGTCACATACAAGATATTGCATTTTGATAGGCAAAAAAAATTATTATTCTTTTCCCTGGGTATATTCCAAGTAGCTATTATTGTGACTAAAAGCACAAAAACTAGAAGAAACATTCCAATAAAAACTTCTGACTGCAAAGGTCAAACTGTATGAATCTGACATTTTCAAACAGATTGAAATTAACTAATTTATATTCTCCTGAAATAGCAAAAGCAATGGCTTTTTTAAAATGCCTAATTGCTAGAATCCTGCTATTTAGAGATGAGAATAAAGTCTTCTATATCAGAAGGGAAGAGAAAGGGGGAGAAATAAAGTAAAAACAGGAGATAAACAATTGTAGTAAAGTATCCTAAATAATAGTATCACAGTTTCTCTGCTTTTTGACGTGCCTTTCTGTTTAATCATTTAAATATCACGTTCTCCCATGAAATTTGGAGAATAAAGACGACGGTTATCTAAGGTTTCTTTCAGCTCTCACAGTCTACATGTGGTTAACTGTCCTGTATGTCACATACCTACCACTTTATACTGTTCCCCTAAATAATTTTACACAGGCCTTATGGAATCTGAGCTTTATTTAAAACATACATCCTATCATGTTGAAGAAAAAAAATCTAAAATAATCTGTATTTTATATCATCTGTGGTACTCTATCTAAAGCATATAAAGACAGAATGCTGTAATATGTAATAATATGAAAAAGCTGATACCTAAATTTATCAACTGTTAAGCCATAGATTAATTTAGAAAACTTACAGTATAATCAACTTAGTTGATTGCCTGTATTTTTAAAAAATCAATTCCTAATTAATTTTAGAGGTTTACTGCTTCAAATGTTTGAAAAGTAAAATATACAAGTATTTCTTCGAAGATATATCTACATTAGCTCATTTTAAGATCTGTCAGACTTGCAATTAAAATGTATTTCAGCATATCCCAAACATATGCTATAAATATAGGACTATTTAATATAAACAGCATTGGCTATGCATATAATCACAAACAGAAGTAATTATTCCCTGAAAGAGGCAAGAAAATCAATGATTCGTTGGCTAAATTCATAGTTACAGCTATTATTTTATCAGTTATTCATACGAATAAGAACTACCTAGTTCTTATGCCCTAACATAGGCAGAATCCTACCTGGTTCCCTTCTGATTTCTCCCACAAATATTTCTATTTTCAAATTAAAAGAAATGAGGACTACAGAAATTATTCTTCTACCTCCAAAATACATAAGTATAAGATCTTTACAATGTGAAAAATACTGTTGCAGTAGCAATATCATAATCTCCCCTTACTCCCTGGTACCTTTAAATAATGTCCTTACTTTTTGGTTTAGAAACAGTAATAATAAGGCATGTTAACAATTACGCCATTACCTAATCCTTTTCAGATATTGACTATAACATGAAATTCAAAACTCCTTTTTATAGCTGTTCTATAGGTCAATATTTATGAAAATCTGAGTGCCTAAAAAGTGTTCTGATTGTTCATTCTGCTCAATATCCTACCTTCCTTCACTGTGGCTGCTTTCTGCCTTGATGGTGTCACCAGCTCCTTTACAATCTGCAAGACTTGAATCATTGCTAGTTAACAAGCCAAATACTCCAGCTGCTTCCTCCAGAAATCCAACAGGTTTCATCACCAAGAGCTCATTTCTGCTTTCAGAAAGCTCAAGCACGAACACAGTTCAACTTCAGAGAAATGAATGCTTTGCCTGGCTATCCGTGTAGGCTCTGAAGCGGTTAATAAGAAACAACGAAAGGATAGACTGTATCTTCTGGAAATGATGGATTCAAAGAGATTCCAGCACATGTGAAAACCCCATCGTCACAGTCCAAAATGTATTACTTCGCAAAGCATTGGCTAGTTATAAACAAAGCAAAACAAAATGTAGGTAATCTTCTGTAAATCACTGAGTGAAGTGAAAACATTTTCTCACAAAAGCCATATGACAGAAAAAATAAAGTGCTATGCTATAAATTCTCATACAGTGCATCACAGATGCTATGTGCAAGCTTTTAAGCAGTCAACCAAAATACACTGCACTGTCGAAAGCCTTAATACTTTTTTCCAATTTCTCAAAAGCCCTATATTTGAAACAGAAAATAAAATGTGGATAAAAATAAAAATCTATCTTGCTAACTCCAAGCTTCCAGATTTGCATGAAAGATAGGATGCCTCAAATACATCCTATAAATTCCTTGTCCTCCTCCACACACACCTCTGACATCCCAGTATATGAATAAAAGGCTAAGTTTGCTGCACACTAGAAACTCCCACAGGAGTGTGTAAATTCATTGGTCTTAACACCAAGAGACAAGGACTGGAGAATTTCAATGCAAGTATAATTGTTGCTTCTGCCTTATGATCTTTAACAGCCAAATTGCAGCAAATGCTGAATTAATATTTAATACCTTTGTTAAGGATTCTGTTTATCACACAGCATCGCTTCTCAAAGTAAACCTACAGAGTTAACTAAAAGCGGAAAATGACATTCCGGTTAATACTGCGAAATATTAAGTTTAATAGAATGATTCTTCACTAGCAATTTGTTCCCCTTACTGTACTGCCAACTTTTCTCTCTTTTCTTTCCTTCCCATGAATTATTTTGATATTTTTATTTATTTATTTATTTATTTGTTTATTGTTGGGGATTCATTGAGGGTACAATAAGCCAGGTTACACTGATTGCAATTGTTAGGTAAAGTCCCTCTTGCAATCATGTCTTGCCCCCAGAAAGTGTGACACACACCAAGGCCCCACCCCCCTCCCACATACCACAATCATGAATCCCAGAGCAAATCAAAGCCACTTGCTTTGTCTTCAGATTGTGGAAAGCTTGTTTGTTATTTTCCCATTCTTCAGTTGAATAACTAAGGTACACAATGAATCAACCAAGATTAGAAGTAAAACATGGGATCCAAAACCCAAGAATGCTGCTTTCTCTCCAAACATCCGCTGTAAAATCCCGTAGTTTTAAAATTCAGAGTGAAGGTTTCAGCCCTTCAGCGAAAAGGTGCTGTCCAACGTGTGTACACACATCATCATAACATGTATTCTACACGTGTGTTAGATCAGGGCTACAAGCTCCTGACAGGGAGAAAATACTTGCTAATGGAGGAGAAAACCGGGCAACTACCCTAACTTCCTTTTATCTTTAAAGAACATGTTTGCACTTCCAAATTAAATCAAAGGGAGAGTTCCAGCAGTCAGAAATCTCAACTCAAAACTGTGGTCTTGAATAACCCTCTGAAGACTGGACACAGACAAACAAACATGCAAATCAAACTCAAGTTCCCCAGTTCTTTCTATCATGCCTCAAAGGCAATTGAGAACATGCAATAGGTTTAATTATCTACTGTTTTTTCCTTTCCAGTTGTGTTTCCACCTCTGGAGAAATTACTTCCTCTATTCTGGAAAAAATTTATAAATGGTACTAGTTTTAAAAGGTAACCATCTGTTAGCTTTGCTCTCTCCCAGTATTTCTTCCCAGGCATAGAAGGCGACAGACAGGACACGGTCCTTGCATCAACTCGTCCCTCCTCATCTAGTCGGTGAAGACAGGAGTGTCCAAACTCAGGTCTCCCTAAATCTCAATTAACAACATCCTCTATCTCACTGGTGTTACTATTAATTTTTAAAATGAAAACAACATTATCAACCAACTTGAACATACTAGTTCACACTATCTGCTAAGCAATCAAGAGCTTTTTCTTGTTTCTCTCGTTTTTTAATCACATTCTGCATCAGTAAAAATATGTAATCACATACTCTGATGTAGATAACTGAGCTGTACTCTTAAAATGTCAAGATCATGAAAAGACAAAGACAAACTGAGGAAGTGTTGTAGACTGGGGGAAGAAAAGTCAGGATAACCAAATGCAACAGAGATCCCAGTCACGAGTGGACCAGAAAGGGGTGAGGAGAAATACGACGTGTGGGGACAATCGGTGAAATCTGAGGATAATTACAAATTATGACTGTGACCACTGCACTGTAGTTTTATAAAAGAACATCTTGGATTTTAGGATATAAACCCTAAAGTATTTTGGAGTAAATACTTCATTTCACTTTCTAATAGTTCAGGAAAAAAAAATATTACATAGAATGCAAAAGCAAATGTGGTAAAATGACAACATTGGGGAAATTTGGATGAAAGAGTGCATGAGAATTGTCTATGCTATTCTTGCAATATATATATGTTTGTTTGTTTGTTTTCTTTTTTGGAGACAGAGTCTCACTTTGTTGCCCTCAGTAGAGGGCTGTTGTATCACAGCTCACAGCAACTTCCAATTTTGGGGCTTAAGCAATTCTCTTGCCTCAGCCTCCCAAGTAGCTGGGACTACAGGCGCCCACTACAACACCCAGCTATTTTTTGTTGCAGTTGTCATTGTTGTTTAGCTGGCCTGGGCCGGGTTTGAACCCAATCCCTCGGTGTATGTAGCTGGCGCCATAACCACTGTGCTATGAGCGCTGAGCCAACATATTCTTAAGTCTAAAATTATTTTTTTTTTTTTTGAGACAGTCTCACTATGTCACCCTTGGTAGAGTGCCATGGCATCACAGCTCACAGCAACCTCAAACTCTTGAGCTCAAGCGATTCTCCTGCCTCAGTCTCCTAAGTAGCTGAGACTACAGGTGCCCGTCACAACGCCCAGCTATTTTTTGGTTGTAGCTGTCATTGTTGTTTGGTAGGCCCAGGCTAGGATCAAACCTGCCAGCACCGGTGTATGTGGCTGGTGCCCTAGCCGCTGAGCTATAGGCGGCAGGCCAAGTCTAAAATTATTTTAAATTAAAAAAAAAAAAAAAAATTATTTTAAATTAAAAAGTTAAATCCTGACTCTCTCTCTCTCTCCATACACTTATTCATACAGAATATATAAGTATTAATACTTACATATGTTTAAGTCATATGAAATGGTAATTTTAAAGGATGAGATAAATATTGTGGGAGGAATTACACTTGTATATTGGAATATAATTACATTCGATTACAAATTAATTACATGTATATATGACTCGTGTCTCCATTAACTGTGTGTATGTGTGTTGTATACACACACTTGCATATACACATGCATTCTCATATCTGCTTCTTTCACTCCCTAGATCATTCTGAACCCTCTGGTATTAAAATTTTGAAGGTACACATACCTCTGAGGTTGCTCTGGCATGAACAGTCTTAAAACAATAGTTGCCAAATCCTCTGGTGCAAAGAATGGGTTTGATCATGACCTTCACCTTACGGATACACTAATATCATCAGTCCATGTTTTATCATGTTGGAATCTAACCCCAAAGATGATGGTATCATAAAGGTGGGACTTCGGTGACTACGCCATGAGAGCAGAGCTCTCAAGAAAGGGATGAGCGCCCTTATAAAAGAGACCCCAGTTCTTGCCTCTAATCCCATTCTCGAGAGCTCTGCCCAGCATGTGAGGAGACAGCCAGAAGACCACCATCTATGAACCAGAAAGGAGGCCCTCAACAGACACCACACCTGCCAGAGCCTTCTCCTGGGAACTCCAGCCTCTACTACTACAAGAAACAAGTTTCTGTTGTTTATAAGCTACCCAGTTTGTGGTATTTTGTTATAGCAGTCTAAACAAAGTAGGACAAACATTATATCCTATTAGCAAACACTATAGTCAGGGTTTGCCACCCTCTCACACGCCCCCAAGAGCTGGTTATTAAACATTGACCAGCACAACACTGGTGCAGGAGAAAAAGTTTTAGGAGCATGTGAGTAAGGTTAATTATATTCATTCGGCAAGGATTCACTGAGTACTTACTATGTGCTAGGTAGACATCAAGAGTTACAGGCTTAAGGTGCTCACACCCAAGAAGAATATGATAAGCGGCACAGCAGAGCTAAAACCAATTCTGAGCTGGCAGCGAAGGGTTCAGCACAGAATCAGGGAACTCAAAGGAGAAAGTAACATAAGCATACCATATGGAAAAATCTTTCCAATCACAAATCGATAATCACTTCCCTGTCTAAAAACTTAATGGCTTCCCATTTGCACACAGGTCAGTCCAAACTCCTTAACATAGATCTGGCATTGTTTGTAACTTATTCCCAATCTACCATTACAGACATATCTCCTGAAGCTCCTTGCCAGTACTCCTTCAGTCACACCCAGTGGACACATGGTACCCTCTCCACTCCCTGAATACAACATCGCCCTTCCTACAGGATACACCCTGTGTCCTCTGCCTACAGGGACCTCCCCATTTCTCTATTCGGATTTTCAAGATCTAATTTTTGTCATCTCCTTAAAGATGTCTTCCCAATTTTCTCAGGACATTAATTAGCTGTTCCCTCTCTCCTCACACCTACAACACCCTATATATATCTGAGTCTATCAGAGTACCTCTACCAATGTTTAGTTTTTGTTTTGTTTTGTTTTGTTGAGACTGAATCTTGCTTTGTTGCCCTGAGTAGAGTGCTGTGGCATCATAGCTGATAGTACCTCAAACTCTTGGGCTCAACTGATCCTCTTGCCTCAGCCTGCTAAGTAGCTGGGACTATCTGTAAGTGCCCATCACAACAGCCAGCTAGTTTTAGGACGGGGTCTTACTCTAGCTCAGGCTGGTCTTGAACTCCTGAGTGGAATTACTGATGAAAGCTACCTCACCTGGCCATGTTTAGTACTTTTTAAAAGAGGAATTTACCTTTTGGTTTAAAAAAAAAAAAAAAGTCCCTATCACCTGACTAAAGATACATAGATGGCAAGTAAGATTATAAAAAGATGCTCCACATCTTATGTCATCAGGGAAATACAAATTAAAACTATGAGATACTACTACACAACTAAAAATGGCTAAATCCAAAGCCCTAACAATCCCAAAAGCTGGTGAGGCTGTGGAACAAGAGAAACTGTAGTGCACTGCTAGTGGAATACAGTTTGGCAATTTCCTAATAAATGAAACATATTCTCACCACCTGATCCACCAATCACACTCTTTGTTATTTACTCAAATTTGAGTTGGAAACTTATGTTCAAACACAATCCTGCACACTCATGTCTACAGTGGCTTTGTTTACAACTGCCAAAAGTTAGAAGCAACCAAGACATCACTCAACAGGTGAAAGGATAACTGAACTGTGGTGCAGCATATGGAACGCGTACCACGGAATACCGTTCAGCAACCAAAGCCACAAAAGCACATGGTGAACCTTAAATGCATATTGCCAAGTAAAAGCAGCCAGTCTGAAAAGGCCACATACTATGTGATTCCTACTACATGACATGCTAGAAAACTCAGAACTGTGGAGACAGTAAAATCATTAGTGGTCACCAGGGCTCTGAGAAGAGAAGTGAGGGATGAACTGAAGGATCACAGGAGGTTTTTAGGGCAGTAGAACTATTCTGTATGATACTGTAATGATGGGTGTCATTATACACATGTCAAAACCCAGGGAACCGTATAACATGAAGAGTGAACCCTAATATAAGCTATGGACTTTAGTTAACACATAAGAATCAGCACATTGATTATAACAAATGTAACACACTAATGTGAGATGTTCATAATAGGAGAAACTGGTTTGGAGAAAAGGTGTAAGGTGGTACAAGGGAATTCCTGCTCAATTTTTCCATAAATGTAGCATTGTTCTAAAATATAAAGTACTTTTTAAAAATCTGAATCATATTCTGATTCAGACTTTACCTGAAATAATGCAAAGATAAATCCAAAATGTTCAGCATTTAACTGGATAGAAAGCGCTTAAAACAAAAATAATCCAATTCATAATTGCCAAGTCATGGAACTGTGGTATATGTATACCATGGAATACTATTTAACCATAAGAAATGATGGAGACTTTACATCTTTTATATTTACCTGGATGGAAATAAAACACATTCTCCTTAGTAAAGTATCTCAAGAATGGAAAAAAAAAAATAACCAATGTACTGAATCCTAATATGAAACCAATATATAAACAATTACATGCTCATAATGAAACAACAGAACATAAAAATACTCATGATGGGGAGGGGAGGGGAGGAGGGAGGGCATATGGCAGCATCTCAAGGTGCACAAGGTGAGGGTGTTCAGCACCCCCTTTGAGTGAAAGGCTCTTCTACAACCTGAACTTTACCTTGGTGAAGAGTGAGAATGCTATAACCTAAAAATTTATACCCTCATACTAATTTGAAATTACAAAAATAAAGTAAAAAATAAAAAATCATTGCCTATCCAGTATAGCTTAGTGGACAAGAAATACTGCTGTTACCCCTTCAATGGACTACCTGCAAACAGCTATGAGCTACTTTCTTTTACTTTTTTTTTTTTAAGAGAGTGTCACTTTATTGCCCTTAGTAGAGTGCAGTGACATCACAGCTCACAGCAACTTCCAACTCCTGGGGTTAGGCAATTCTCTTGCCTCAGCCTCCCAAGTTCTGGCTGGGACTACAGGCACCCGCCACAATGCCCAGCTATTTTTTTGTTGCAGTTTGGCCGGGGCCGGGTTCGAACCCGCCACCCTCGGAATATGGGGCCTGTACCTTACCCACTGAGCCACAGGTGCCACCCGAGGTAGTTTCTTTTTATTAACAGAGGAAATCTTACCTCCATCTTGTTCCCTACATTGTATTTGTCATACAGGGCCACCCCCAAAGCACTGTTCTTTGGCTAACACCAAACTGCTGACTGACTTCTCCCCATCTAGCATGCCCAGAACCAGACACAAGGGAATGTGTGTGAGAGAACAAGCACCGACAGCCACACGGAGAGAGAAACCAAGGGCTGGAAATGCGTCACGACCTGCTCTGCACCCACTGGGACATTCCAACTTTTCCATCTACCTTTTCTAAAAGAAAACACTAGACAAAAATTAACTTCTTTCAGATGAAAAGACTTCAATAGCAGGAAGTGATCAACAGCAATCACATAAAGAAAAACAGCCAGGCAAAGGAAAGAAATATTTTCCCAACTCTCCTCACTCAAAGACAGGAAGAACAGGACTGAGTACGGTCAGTCCCACTTGCATTCTGTCTCTCATTCACACAATGAAACCACAAACGAGTTCACTGGAGCATCTGGTTTGGCCTACCTGCAAAAAGAATCACCATATAATTCTAAAGCAAAATTATGTCACTATTCATAGCCAATATTGTAAGTAATTCAAACCAACACCCTAGAATTGTAGCAAATTATAAAATAATTTAATAGGTCTCTATTTTCTTCTTTATGTCAGTATGCATCTTCTTCTCTTTTTGAACCCGCCTCCTCCGGCATATGGGGCTGGCCAACACTCCTTTGAACCACAGGCACCGCCCGTCAGTATGCGTCTTCAATAATTTTTATCACAAGTGGAGAACTCAAACATCCAATTTAGATACCATAGGTTTCTCTTTTTAATTTCTTAGCTCCCAAAAGAAGCATTTTATGCCTCAGCCATGGAATCATACTTCAGTTGCAGAAAACCTTTCTCTCTGGATACCTCTCTGATAGGCATTTTCCTTATTATCTTTTCTTAATGGTTAGGTAGAGATTGTTAGACACTCTATGAGTTTGCAACTTTCTGAGCAGGTGAGTTTGAATATGGATAAGTTAGAATAATGAGCCAACTACTGTTAATAGTAATAAATTACTATTTCAGGAGAAAAATAATAATTTTTATCACCAAAAAACGCATGTTCACTGTGGAAAAACAAGAATCCAAAAGTTAAAATAAAAATGTCTCCTGGGCCCCCACACACAGGAATAAGCACAACAACCTTTTAGACTTACCCATGTACTTTTTTGTTATTGATTATACAAAATGAGGTGATATTACGCATATTCTTTTGGAATTAATGTGTTTTCACACTTTCAAATATTTCATCAACATCTTCTTTATGCAATAAACACAGACAGGGATCTCTGCACTGTGTTCTGTGTTTACACATTCTTTTGGTCATGTGAATAACAACCCAGCATCTTTTCATTCTTGGCAATGATTCCGATATTTTTTTTTTTTTACCCACTTTTCAGAAAACATTTTTAGCTTTCCTGGAAATACAAATTAAAGTTAAACTTCTGTCATTCTTTTTAGAACATGTAGATAAATGAAATGAAAAAAATGCGAGAGGCCACATTTGTCACAACAATAATCTGTAAATCTTCAAAATGTCCATTGGTTTGCATATAAAAAAAGACTACAGGATATTAAATCATAAGCCCTTTCTAACTGGCCTCTGCTTTGGGGTTCATAAGCCAGTTAACAGACTTCATTTCTTTGTCCCTCCACTTATAAAGGTGGGATATAATCACTTGGTTATAGAATTTTGAAAATCAATCTCTACAAACTCAATAATATACAATATAGCATAAGTTGACTATAAAAATAAAAACTGTTGGGCGGCGCCTGTGGCTCAGGGGGTAGGGCGCCGACCCCATATGCCGAAGGTGGCGGGTTCAAACCCAGCCCCAGCCAAACTGCAACAAAAAAATAGCCGGGCGTTGTGGCTGGCGTCTGTAGTCCCAGCTACTTGGGAAGCTGAGTCAAGAGAATCACCTAAGCCAAGGATTTGGAGGTTGCTGTGAGCTGTGTGATGCCACAACACTCTACCGAGGGCGATCAGGTGAGACTCTGTCTCTACCAAAAAAAAATAAATAAATAAATAAAAAATAAAAACTATTGACTTTTTTCTCAACATCTTTTTCTATACCTAAAATCTATAATATTTTCTGTTCAAATAGCATTCAGATGTTTTTATAGCCAATCACAATAACTCATACTGGTTATTTAAAAATTAACAGGCTCACATTTGTAATCCAAGCACTTTGGGAGGTGAGGTGGGAGGATAGCTTGAGCCCAAGACTTTGAGGTCGTAGTGAACTACTATTACACCACTGGGCTCTACCCAGGGTGACAGAGCAAGACACTGTCTCAAAAAAAAGAAAATAATAATAATAATAATGAAAAGATAAGACCAGACTGAGCAACATGCCAAGAGTCCATCTATACAAAAACCTGAAAAATTAGCCAGGTGTGGTGGTGCATGCCTACAGTCCCAGCTATTTAGGAGGCTCAGGGAGGAGGATCACTTGAGTCCAGGAATTTAAGACTATAATGAGCTGTGATGATGCCTCTGCACTCCAGCCTAAGCATCAAAGCAAGACCCTGTTTCAAAAAAATAAACAAATAAAATAAAAGTTAAAAGTTAATCAACTATCTTCAAAGTTGTTTTTTTTTTTTTTTACAGAAAAGGTAAAACAAAAAAAGATATTAGGTAAAATATCCTTAAATTGTCAGTTGTTTATAGATAACACTATCCTTCTCTCATATAATCTCAGGATAGATTAAATGATCACAATTGTTCATGAAAAGAACCTGTATTAATGGAATTAAGTTAGGAATTACTGGATTTTTCTTTGAAAATCAGTCTTTAAAAAGTATCTTATCATCAGGCGTGGTGGCTCATACCTGTAATCCCAGCACTGCCAAGGCCAGTGGACTGCTTGAGCTCAGGAGTTCGAGACCAGCCTGAACAAGATTGAGACCCCATCTCTACCAAAAATACAAAACTAGGCTTGGCGCCTATAGTACAGTTGTTATGGCACCAGCCACGTGCACCGAGGCTGGTGGGTTGTAAACCAGCCCAGGCCAGCTAAACAAGAATGACAATTGCAACAAAAAAATAGCATTTGGCATTATGGCAGTCACCTGTAGTCCCACCTACTTTGGAGGCTAAGGCAAGAGAATCACTCAAGCCCAAGAGTTGGAGGTTGCTGTGAGCTATGACGCCACAGCACTCTACCAAGGACAACATAGTGAGACTGTCTCAAAAAATAAATAAATAAATAAAAATAAAAATAGAAAACTAGTGGGGCTGTGGTGGGTGCCGATAGTCCCACCTACTCAGAAAGCTGAGGCAAGAAGATCACTTGAACCCACGAGTTTGAAGTTGCTATGAGCTATGATGATGCCATGGCACTGAACCCCTGGGTGACAGAGGGAAACACTGTCTGAAAGTGTTTATCAAGGCACAATTCATTTTGCTTATAGAAAGCAAGCAAGAAACTTCTCATCAACTCTGTAGCTCAGCAGACATGGTCATAAATGTGTGCAAAGTTAAGTTTCACAAATAGGGGAAATAAAAATATATTATCCCAATTTGTATTCACAACATTGAAAAATTCTTACTTCGCTGACTATACACCATAAGTGGATTTGAAGTCACACACCAATGAGGATAGGGGAAGGGGGTGGAAGGGACATGAGTAAACAAATGGCCCCTGACCCCCATCAATGGTATGCAACGGTTTAAAGGCAGTAAAATCCTGTTCATTCATACAAGATTTCGTATGTACCTCGTATATAAGCAGTACCATGCCAATTGCTGTGTTACAGGGGTGATCAACATTCTTCCATTCTACCAACAGAAAATAGCATTAAACACATAATTACAAAATTAATTACTGAATTAAAACTGAGATGACTATTATAAGTACAGCATGACAAGAGAGTTGTGCCCTTAAAGTAGTAAAAAAGTATGAATTAAAGTCTGTATATAGTGTCCTATAACTGAACAAATTCTAATTTCCAAATTATTACATTTTGAATTTCTAAAGGAAGCCTCCTTTTGTGTAGAACTGATCTTTCTTTCGACTTTCTGAGCCATATGCAAATGAACACACAAATACAGAAGGAAAGAAACCTTCCGGTCACAACAAGGAAATTTAAATATGACTTCATTTTCAAAGTCAAGAACTCCAAAAACAAGGCCTTCAGGCTTAGACACTCCAGATTCCAACAAAGCTATCAAACAATATTGGTTTGTGAAAATTTATTACCATAAAAAAATACTAAAAAGCATTTAAGATCTGCGTTTATAGCCCTGGAATAAATCCTAATTCAATACAACGTCACATTGAAGATCAACTATTCATATGTACACCGTATCACATTAAGTACATCAGGCAAGGGAGACAGCCGCCAACAGTGTCCTTGACAGAACAGTACATTCGGCAAAACTCGCCTTTGGTTATTTATTATTCTCTACTTATCCTCCCTTTCTGAAACCTTTTTCTACCTCTGCCTTTTCTTTATCTTTCCTCTAACCATCAAAACATGATCCATGTCATAAAAAAATACATAACATTCCAATAAATATTTAAAAGCTACACTGCTTCGCAATAAATTTTTTGAGGTACAAAACAGCATCTAATGTTAAAATCTGTGGTATCTCAATAATCATTTTGGAAGACTATTTTAGAGGGATATGGTATAAGGGAAAATGTAAACAGTGGGCACATGAAAAAAGTTATTTATCGGGCGGCGCCTGTGGCTCAGTCCGTAAGGCGCCGGCCCCATATACCGAGGGCGGCGGGTTCAAACCCGGCCCCAGCCAAACTGCAACCAAAAAATAGCCGGGTGTTGTGGCGGGCGCCTGTAGTCCCGGCTGCTCGGGAGGCCGAGGCAAGAGAATCGCTTAAGCCCAGGAGTTGGAGGTTGCTGTGAGCTGTGTGAGGCCACGGCACTCTACCCAGGGCCATAAAGTGAGACTCTGTCTCTACAAAAAAAAAAAAAAGTTATTTATCTAACAAGGAGATGCTACCAACACCAGGATGACTACTAACAAAAAATATATGTATATGTAGTAAGTGTTAGGGAGGAGGAGGAGACGAAGGAAACTGTGCAGTGTAAACTGGTGTAGCCACTGTGGAAGAATCTATGGCCTCTCCCCAAAAAATTAAAAACAGAACTACTACTGATCCAGCTATTCCACTTCTAGGTGTGGAACCAAAACTTTGAAAGTAGGCTTCCACGGCAGTGCCTGTGGCTCAAAGGAGTAGGACACCGGCCCCATATACCGGAGGTGGTGGGTTCAAACTCAGCCCCAGCCAAAAACTGCAAAAAAAAAAAAGGAAGTAGAATTCCACAGGCTGGCATGGGGGCTCTAGCCCATAATCCTAGCACTCTGGGAGGCCGAGGCAGGCAGACTGCCTGAGTTCACAGGTTCAAGACCAACCTGAGCCAGAGCGAGACCCCATCTCTAAAAATAGTCAAGCGTTGTGGCAGGCACCTGTTGTCCCAGCTACTTGGGAGGCTGAGGCAAGAGGATCACTTGAGTCCAAGAGTTTGAGGTTGCTGTGAGCTGTGACTCCACGGCAATCTACTGAGGGCGACAAAGTGAGACTGTTAAAAAACAAAACAAACAACCAAAAAAGAAAGTAGGGTTCCAATGACATATTTGTACATACACATTCATAGCTGCATAATTCATGATAACCAAAAGGTGGAAGCAACCCAGCGGCATCAATAGACAAATAGATAAATGAAGTGTGGTCTGAGGAACGGATAAAGAAAGAACATTAGTCAGCTTCAAAAAGAAAGGAGATTCTGACACATGCTACGATCCTGTGGACCTTGAAGATGTTGTGCTAAGTTAAAGATGCCGGTTACAAAAAGACAAATACTGTGTGATTCCACAGCTGTGAGGCACCTACAACATCCAAAGGCTGTGAGGAAATGGAGTTGGCCTTTGATGGCCACAGTCTCTCAGTTTTGCATGATCAAAAGCTTTGACTGGCTGCACAAAACGTAACCGCCCTTACTGAATGATATACTTAAAACAGTTAAGATAGTAAATGACACATATGAATATTTTATCACAATTTTTTAAAAAAGTTATCCTGTCTAGAAATCAAATAATGCAACTGAAAGCTACTTCATAATGCCATTTGAAGCCCACTAGGCTAGTCATATCCTAGAGATATCCTGGTATACAATTACCGATTAGCTGTACATGGGTGCAATCTTTCCAAGAAAGGCAAAAGACATACACAAAAACATTTCAATACTTTAATTCCAATTTAATGAAAAAAGGGCAAATTAATCAGTGATAGTCATTCTGTAATCATTTTTTTAAAAACCAAACCAATTTAGGGTGGCACCTGTGGCTCAACAGAGTAGGGCGCAGGCCCCATATGCTGGAAGTGGCAGGTTCAAACCCAGCCCTGGCCAAAAACTGCAAAAAAGAAAAAAAAAAAAAAAAAAACCAAACCAATTTAAATGACAAAAACATAGGGAAATGAACAAATAAATGATGATGCATCATTACATGTAAAGAATATGATAACTAAGAATTCTAATTATGAAAACAACTGCAGAAATTACCTGTTTTAAACACAATTCAACATTAGAAATCCAAATATAAGGGCAATGCCTGTGGCTCAAAGGAGCAGGGCGCCGGCCCCATATGCCAGAGGTAGTGGGTTCAAACCCAGCCCTGGCCAAAAAAAAAAGAAAGAAAGAAATCCAAATATAAAATTGCATATACACCATGAGTGTGTTTACACAAAAACACACTCTCTGAACATTAGAAGGTGATATACAAAAAAAAGCAAAATGGCTTCTTGAACATACTGGGATTACCAGTGATTTCTTTTCCTCATTTTCAAATTGCATTTATTTTAATGTTGTGGTTATACTTTAAGAAAACAATAGTAGGCCAGGTGCAGTGGCTCACACCTGTAAGCGTAACACTCTGGGAGGCCAAGGCTAGTGGATTGCTTGAGCTCAGGAATTCAAGACCAGCCTAAGCAAGAGTGAGACACATCGCTACTAAACTCAGAAAAACTAGCCAGGCAATTGTGGCAGCACTTGTAGTTCCAGCTACTTAGGAGGCTGAGACAACAGAATCACTTGAGCCCAAGAGTTTGAGGTTGCTGTGAGCTATGACACCATAGCACTCTACCCAGAGCACAGAATGAGACTCTGTCTCAAAAAAATGAATGAAATAAAACAATAGCAAAAAGGGGCAGGGAAGACGAAAATAGATATGTTTAAATGAAATTAAAGTATAAAATGGAGGCAAGAGTGGAGTGTTTAAACCAAACTTATAAACTTAATCTCCTCCAGTATCGCTTCCACCAACAGTAAATTTGCCCTGAATTCTTTTCTCATTAGGTCGCCCTGGGTAGAGTGCCATAGCGTCATAGCTCACAGCAACCTCAAACTCTTGGACTTAAGGGATTCTCTTCCCTCAGCCTCCCAAGTAGCTGGGACTACAGGCGCCCACCACAATGCCTGGCTATTTGTTTTGTTGTTACAGTCGTCATTGTTGTTTAGCAGGCCCAGGCCAGGTTGGAACCCGCCAGCCCTGGTGTATGTACCACTGAGGTATGGGTTTAGAGATTTATGGGTCATATTAGACTTTAAATTTTAAAGACTTTCTATTTCAAGTCTATTCATAATAGACTTTAACCACTGCCCTGAATTCTGAAGGTCTCTCAGAGCCAGGTCTTCACAGACATGACTCCCTCTGTCTTCTTTGTCACCTCTCAGGTGGAGGAAGATTTCCTGAAATCTTCCTGAAGATTTCCTGAAGATTTCCTGAAAGCCAAAAGCCAGTTGGCCTTATTCCACCCCAAAGGCCAACACAGCAGCAGTGCACATGCAGGGCTCGTTAAGTGCTTGTTTATACTGAAGTCACAGCATAAATATTACTCAGAATTATAATGTTCTCCTGTAAAGTTTATTATAAAATCAAAGATTCAAACACCATGACCCTTGAAATAGTTTAAGAAATTAATTTATACTATCATGTCTCAAAGTTGTCTAACTTTGAATTTCCTACTTTTTACAATATTCTAAGTTAATTTCCCAGCTTTCACTATACCTCGCTATTATTAAACTTTCAACAGTCATAACTATAGATGGTGTCCTGACATTCCATATTAAAGTCTAATATGACCCATAAATCTCTAAAACCTAATGAGAATCGGTCCTGATGTGTTCATTTATTCTATTTTTGGCTAAAGAAAATTTATCAGGACAAAGACAAAGAGGCCCCAGGTTGAGAGAACGGCTAATCTTCAGTGAAGAAATCTCAATTTATATATGAACAGCTGCAGCTGTTTTACTGCTAGAAAACAATTAAAACTCCTGCTACACCTTATATCTTCATAGTATTTGTTTAGCAACATCTTGAGATTCTGTCAACATAATTCAAAATAGGAATTCTGTTTACAGGAATCTCTTTGATAAAAGGCAAATGTCTCTTTTCAAGGTCATCTCACACTCTAGAAAATATTTCATGGCTATTTTTCTCTAGCCTTGTAATAAATGTAGAACAGAAAATAGTGCTGAACAACAAATCCTGTACTTATGCAAAAGATTTGAATTCTGTTTCAATTAAAAAAGAAATGAGAAATTTTTCTATTAAAGAGCTAAACAAGAAGGAAATCTAGAGATCACCACGCTGTCTTCCTTTCTCACCAAGGCCGTCTACCTGACAGAATGCCCCCAAACCAGTCACACCTGTTAGGTCGGAGCCCATCTGAACCCTCAGACATCCTGCAGCTGAGGGACAGTCTATAAAAGAACCGGTTTGTGGTCTTCAACAGCGTTGATGTCATGAAAAGATAAAGAAAATCTGAGGAATTATTTCAGATCAGAACAGACTAAAGAGACTTTACTAGATGCAGTGTGTACCTAACACTCAGCTGGATCTGTACTGAGGGATTAAATGCTATACAAGGACAGCAAAGGGGACACTGCCAAGGTTAGAAGAAAGATCATCTACTAGATAAGCCTGACCATTTTTACAGTGGTTACACAAGAGCACGGCCTTGTTTTTCAGAACTACATACTGAAGTATAAATGAGTACAGGAACAGGGTATACGCAGCCTACTCCCAAATGGTTCAAAAATAAGTAAGTGATACATGTTTTTTAAAAATAAATTTTCAGAAATAAAATTTAAAAATTAAGAAGTGAGGGGTGGCACCTGTGGCTCAAAGAAGTAGGGCACCGGCCCCATATGCCACAGGTGGCGGGTTCAAACCCAGCCCTGGCCAAAACTGCAAAAAAAAAAAAAAAAAAAAAGAAGAATGAAAAATTAAGAAGTTATCCTATTGAAAAAAACAAAGTCGGACTTCTTAGCAAGGAGACAGATGTCAAAATTTCACCTGTTGAGCAGAGACACACACTAATGAAAGAAAAAAAATTACAAAGGAAATCTCTGTGGACCTCAACATTATTTCCCACCAGAATGCAGCTCCACACTGAGCTGGAAAAGCACATCTTTCAGTTAGGATAGAATCTCTAGTGCCCACCAATTTTCACACCACATTTTAGGAGAAAGGAGTAATAACTACAGTTTTATAGTAATACAAAACAAACATTTTAAAGTAGCTTTTGTTTATTTAAGTGCAGAGATACTTCTCAGGAATCATTTGGGAACAAACTCCCTCTTAACAAAATCAGTTTGGGTACCTAGAGGTAGGGGTGAAGTTTTTCTCATGTTCAATGAAAAGTTCCCCTCTTCCGTATAGCTGCCAGGGTACTTCTACCACCAGAAATATTTTTTATAATAAAGCACGTCAAATATATCATAGTGGTCATAAGATAGCAGTCTGAACATAGCTTGGAAACTTGTTGAAGTTGTTGCTCTAAGTTCATTCAACAAGTTTGTTGAATTTGTTGCTACAGCAACAACTTGAAGAAGGTTTGAAAATAAAATTTGAACTCTTTTGTTCCATAATTGTTTCAAGGAAACATGTTCACAATGCTCTTCTAACACTGGTAATACCTAATTCCTCTTCTCCTAAACCAGAACACCTCACAAGTCACCTACATCTGTGTACCACAGAAAGACAGTAACGTAAAATTATTACCTAAGAAAAATACACAAGACCAACTATTGTATTTACATAAAAACTTAATACATGTATACATGTTTGCTTTTACAAATCTTTCTTTTTCTTTTTTTTTTTTTTTGCAGTTTTTGGCCAGGGTTGGGTTTGAACCCGCTACCTCTGGCTTATGGGGCCGGCGCCCTACTCCTTTGAGCCACAGGTGCTGACCTACAAATCTCTTTCGAGTTATAATTAAGCAAACATATTCTCTCTTACTAGCAGCTATGAGAACATAACAAGATTAACCAGTGAAAGGGATTAGGGTGCTTTACCACTCTGGTCAAAACCTACACTAATAGATACTATAAATTCCATTTCTATGCCCTTCTTCTAAAATCTGAAACAGGCAATTGTATTTTTAAAAAGCCATTGTGATTGCAAATGCCTCACAGTTTAATATAAACATTAATGAATATCCATCAGTTTCTGACTATAATCTTTTTACATTTTGTTTAAACTTTAACGTTTAACACCTGAATGCTACAAATAAGTGTGTCCCAGGGAAATCAAACTGGTGCCATTCCAGGACACCTAGGCAAAGTCAAGAGAAGTCAGTTTCTGAGTTCAAGAGGAAAAGACAGCACTCAACTACTAACCGTCTACACGACGGCCCCTCTCTGTCCACATGAGTAGGAGACAACCCACACAAGCAGCTCTCCTTTTCACTTGACCTCCTAACTTCTGGCCATAATCATGACACAAACATATACTACATTTCTGGGTTTTTTGTTTAAAAAACAAAACAAAAAACTAATACATAGCTCACTGCCTAAAGTAAGAGTGGGAGACTGGGGTAAGGGGAGGAACTGAGAAGATGTTTCCACTCTGTTCCTGACCTTTCTGATCCACAGCTCTAAAAAGAATTACTCTTCACAGTTACCTCCAAAAAAGAAAAAAAGAAGATAATACCAAAACGCCATTTTAGATCAATTTTCAGGAGGAAAGACAGAGGCATAGAAATTTTTAATACCAATTCTGCACTATGGGAAAGGAAGAGACACCTGTATGTGACATTCGCCATGTACATCAACAGGCTCAAATTCCCTCAGTAGAAGATGTCTATTTGTGCTTGATGACAATGTACAGCTACCCAGACAGTATTAAAAAAATTAGATGTTAATTATGTATAAATGTATTCATTACAGACCATATGTCAGATAATTGTCCCAACCTAGGGCCTGCCCCTAACGTCTCTCCGGCCAGGCAGTAACTCCTTATTGGCTATTCTACCCTCCCATCACCATTCCAAGACTTCCCCTAACCGAACCTATATAACTCTCTCTCTGTCTCTGTCTCCGTCTCTCCCCCCACTTCCTCTCTCTCTTTTCTCCCCTCTCTCTCTTCCCTCAGTCCTCCTTGGTGTTGTCTTGCAACATCCCCCCCCACAAATAAAGACCTTTCGTACAAGCCTTGGTGGTCTATGAGATCTCTGCCAGTCGAGTGCTCCCACTTTCGCCATATAACAAATATCACTTAATAAGCTGGGCTTTCCCATCTGTCTTTTGATAAATGAGAAATAACATTTTCTTATAGAAAATATTCATACTTTTATATAGAAACATAGTTGTACAAAAGTTAATATAAAAGAGATACAGAATTTTTTCCCAACTAGAGCATGAGTTCTAACAACAGACTCAAGAAAAGACTGTAAAAATCAAACTTTTTTCTAAAATTAATGAATGAGATAATAAAATGAATAAATGAGAATATTAATTTAAAGTATGTTCTTCTCTGAACTCTGGTTGACTGGAGAACAAGCAAAATCAACCAAAGAACATGTGTCCGCATTTGGAACAATGGTACTTCTGAAATTCCAACTCAAAACAACACAAGTAGGCATTGAACCCTGAAAACTGTGTTTTCTGAATTTAGCATACCTTGTAACTAAGAGGGCATGCCTTTTTTATCCAATAGATGTGCTCCTATAAGGCAAAACTGGAAATGAAAATCTTCTGATTTAATTGTAAATTTCAGAATTAAAAGGTGGCTTCCAGGTGATCTACTCCAGTCCCCAACATTTACAAATGAGTAAAGGGGATGGGAGAGGATGTGGAGGAGTAGGGGGTTGCTCAGAGAGGTTAAAGAAGTCCAGCCATTTGTTAATGGTACCATGGCTAGTTAGCAACAAAGCCAGCGTACCCACCCAGCCTCTGGGCATCGGGGACTTAGAAGAGGACTGCCCCTGGGAACCCCACTGCTCTCAGAATGGGACTTTAAAGAATTCCCGTCAGGGGCGGCGCCTGTGGCTCCAGGAGTAGGGCACCGGTCCCATATGCCAGAGGTGGTGGGTTCAAACCCACCCCCAGCCAAAATCCAAAAAAAAAAAATTCCCGTCAAGGAGTAGGGCACCGGCCCCATATACCAGACGTGGCAGGTTCAAACCCACCCCAGCGAAAAACTGGAAAAAAAAAAAAAAAAGAATGCATTATCTTCGAACTATTCTAAAAAAGCCATTTGGAGCACATTGGTTTGTGCTGTACTAAAAACTTTTAATTGAAGTTGATTTACATACAAAATTTATCTGTATTATGCAATATATTGTATATCTAAAAGAAAACTTTTAATGACAAGACTACAAAATCTAGATAAACAAGGAAGCTTTTGAAGAATAATAATAGTAGATATATTATTTGAAATTTAAGGATTTAGTTACTTGATATAATTAAGACGCTTTCTAAGCCTATACTACTATACCACTACTATAGTGTATTACATTTATGCAAAAAATGTAAATGACTTTTAATAAAAGAAAATCAGATTTTCACAGAAAATGTTTTGGTTAGTCGCAAATCAATTTCTTTTACTGAAAGAGGTGGGAGGGAAGAGAAAGATAGAACCAAATGGACAAAATATAAATAACTAGTAAATCTGGGCAAAAGGTATGAGAATTTGGGGTCCTACTTTTACAACTTTCCTTGTTGTAAGTTTGAAAAAAAAATATCAAATGGGGCAGTGCCTATGGCTCAGTGGGTAGGGTGCCGGCCCCATATACAGAGGGGGGCGGGTTCAAACCCAACCCTGGCCAAACTGCAACAAAAACATAGTCAGGCATTGTGGCAGGCCCCTGTAAACACAGCTACTCAGGAGGCTGAGGCAAGAGAATCGCCGAAGCCCAGGAGTTGGAGGTTGCTGTGAGCTGTGATGCTATAGCACTCTACTGAGGGCAAAAAAGTGAGACTCTGTCTCCTAAAAAAAAGAAAAAAAAAATGTAAACCATCCCCCCACAAAAAATTTAAAAGATTTTAAAACACTGAGTATACTCAAGAAATACTATATTAAATTCATATTTAATTTCCCATAGTGTCAAACTAAGAATTACTCATTTTTCTCCACAAGTAGTTAAAAAAAATAAATTAGCTAACAGACCAATATACTCCATTTTAAACAGCATTAATACAATGAAGTACAGTAAATTAAGAAACGCATCGCACACATCTTCTGAGAGGCGAGCTTTGCTGGTATCCTGTGCCACCTTCCTCTGCAGTGAGGGCTGCACAGCTCTGCAAGTCACACTGGGCGTTTCTCACTCAGTAGGGACTGCTGAACACTCCACCCAGCCCTGCCCACTAAAAACCAGCAGGTCCCTCCAGTAACTGCCAAACACTTGAGTCTCGGCATATTTCCAAATTCCTCTCCCCACATTAGGAATCACTGACTATATATTCATTTTGAGTACACTTGACATTTAAAACTTTATATTTCAGAATTTATATTTATCAAACATTAATAAGTCTGAATATAACAAATGGATAGTTGTTATACACATACTTTTAAAGGGGGATTTCTTTCAACATGCCATTAAATGACTAACAAGTAAAATATGACTCAACTTTAATTGTCTTTTCTTTAACTTCTGCCCAATTTCTGAAGTACACAGCTATTCCATAAAACAGGATGCATATCTAGATAGGCTAATGTCTTCAAGACAAGTTTCAGCTAATACTTAAGGAAAGTCTTCTGTTACTTGCAGCAAAATTTTCCTATTTAGTAAGATTCATAAGAATCCTTATACTACCACTGAGGGATTTTGTAATCTACTCAATTATTTCTAACATTATCTGCTCTAACAAATGTTAAAAAAAGTTATTCTTCCCTTCACCATGAGCTCTTAGGACACTACTGCTTGAAGATCTTTATTCCATTCTGTTCTATTGGAAAACCACGAAGATGCCTGGTCACAAATGTTTCACTGTCACTACTTTTCCTCGGGTGAATGATAAATGTTTCATATCCTGAAGTGACCTTAAAAAAGTCATTCCTTCATTTAGGCCAAAGGGCAGAATCCAACACTCCAACACAACAGATTCTCCTGGACTGCCCAGTCAGGAGAAGAGAACTGAAACCCAGAAAGACTCTTAGGAAACATGTCATCTAATTACCCTGTTTCCCTGAAAATAAGACAGCATCTTATTTTAAGGTGTGCTCCCAAAGATGCACTAGGTCTTATTTTCAGGGGACGTTTTATCTGTCCTGTAAGTAGGTCTTATTTTCGAAGAATGTCTTATTTTCGGGAAAACAGGGTAGTTACAGAGCAAAATGTCCCTCAAGAAAGTGAAGTAAAACACAAGAAATTAAAATACAGCAAATAGGCTTTTTTTTTTAACTTAAGGATTTGGAAGAGAAACCTATTTTGATGCTTTTTGGCTTTTTTCTTTAACATAGTCCACCAAAACATTTTAGCATGACAATGTCTTTTACCCAAACTGCTCTTGTTATAATCTGTTAAAAACCTAAAAGATCCCTTTCAAATTACAGCAAGGGTTTGAGTATGACAACTTTACTTCACCTTTGGCACTGTCTGTGGAAACAAAATAGGCAAAACTCATCAATGTTAAACACTGCAAAATAAACGAATATAGAAAAACAAGAACAGTTTAAGCACTAAAACTCAAAAGGCTTTTGAGGACTGTAACTAAGGTAACAATCCATAATGAAACACATATCGTAATGAAATGCGTCATATAATGCATTTGCCATAAAATAAATACTCGGCCTCAGAATTTGACAGAATGGATATCAGCCAGAATAAAAGCTGAAAACATCATAAAGCATGCAACAAATTCTAGGCCAACTACTGTGTCAGGAGTGCGGAGGTGTGAGGAGAAACTGACCCCTCAGCTTCCAGGGCAGTCGGGCCTGAGGTAGAGCAGCCATCCACCCCTGTGCTGTGCAACTAGACCATCGCTCGTGCTTCATGACATGAAAGTGGTCGAGAAATACTGCAGATAAATCCACCTAGACATAAAAGTATCCGATCTTTCCTGTAATCTCTAGAGAAGTATTGAAAACAAATAAAAAACATTACTTAATATATCATTCTCACCCAAATCTAAGTTTGGAAATCCTATATAGACTTTAATGACATATATTCCTATTTTTTAACTTGTACCATAATTGCTTTTTTCAAAAACAGGAATTCTTACTCAGTTCCCACTTTGGGGGAGACTTATAACACTCTAGAAACTGTAGCAGAAGGTAAACTGCTGTAAGACTCCCTAACCTCTCATTATAGTGGCTATTCAACAACAGTTTCTTTTGGTAGAGAAAACTGTCAAATTGGCAAGAAAAAGAAACATAACTCAGTCTGATGCAAAGGAGGCTTGAAAAGAATGGAAAACTAAGAACAAAGCTAGAAAAAGCAAATGCTGCTTGTATAACCAATTGTTTAAATTGATCACTAACAAAAATATGTATTTGTCAGAGTTAATTTTTCCAAAATAAAATCTTAAGTTGCTTCCCGCATTGAAATTCTTTAATAGTTCCATAAGCCCTACAGGATCAAATGTAAGTGCTCTGGAGCCTGATTTTACTGCTCCAGCTTTATAATCTCCCTTCCCATCGCCTCCTCTTCCTCTGCAACGTCCAGGAGTCATACCTTCTTGCCATCCTCACCGTCCCCAAATACCAAGTTACGCCAACCTGCATGCTTTAACCTGGGATACGCTCTATACAAACACGCACTATTCTCTTGGGAACAGCTCAAATTTCACTAATAATAATGCCCAGAATAACCGCCACATACTAAGGACATGACTTAGGAACACCCAAAGCTGTGCCGTATTTATTCAGCAACTATTCAGTGCCAGGGCCACTGTTTGACACTAGGAATAAAATAGTCTTTGCCCTCAAGGAGCACACAGAGTTGAGAAAGGTACAAATAAACAGATGATTTGAATACAGCTTGAGGGGCCTAGAAGGAGGCAGGCAGAGCTCCATGGAGAAGCAGCATGGGGCTCACCTCACAAGTGAAGGGCGGGGTGGGGGACACACAGCAGCTCAAGGAACTAGGACACTAAGTAGAAGCCGATTTTTAAAAAAGAATCTTAAATGTGAAGTAAGGAGCTTGGACTTTATTCTAACACCAGTGGTTAAACCCCCAAGAGAATTACTCATTCTTTGCAGCTCCTCTTCTCACAACAAACACACAGAAATAACAGATAAAACGTAAAAACAAGTTACTTAAATGGCACATCTATGCCCCAAGCATGTTAAACAACACTGTGGATAGGAAATCTAACAGGAACACAAAGTGTGAACCAAACTGAAGCTACAACGTCTGCTGGACTCCTGGCCTTAGAGCAGGAAAAAACTGCAGGAAATTTCATCCTATTGGTAACTGCAAATAAAAGTGTTCCCTGTGAAGTGGGTCAGTAGCCAGGCTCTCCGCCTCAACCAGAGCCTACACGGCTCCCTTCCTTGATTACAATACAAGACTAAAAAGGTTTCTGCTAACTGTGCTGAGGACACAGCTTAGAGGATGTTGCTGACCTAATGCCAGCTGACTCAGTGACTGAGTCTGTGATGTCCCCAATGTCACCATGGGGCCAGGCTTCTGATCCACTAACACAGACCCGATTCTGATCTGGGAACTCCAAAGCCAGGCGGAGACAACTACAAATCTGCTAGACCAGCAGGGGAAAAGATTACAGAAAGAGATAGAAAGGGAGACACAGGACCAAGGGGAAAAAAAAACTTTTATCAAAACATGCCCGCAAAATTACAGAACATGATGAAACCACCAGCAACATCAACAATCACAACATAAATTCACTGCAAACAAAATTAGAAAATTATCAAATGATCTGGAAAAGATTTTCAAATAAGCATATAAAAGATCCACAAAGAAATAAAAGAATAACATAACAAAAGAACAAAATAATCATTTTAAACAGAAATATAAAAAGAATTAGTGGATATAAAAACAACCAATTAAAAATCTTGCATATAAAATATAACCATTATAACATAAAAATATAAAATGTTACATGGTTCAGACACTATTAGTTGCCTATCAAGCCTGCGCCCCCTGCCTTCATCCTCACAGTATTCTGACCTTTTTAGGGACAGCCATATATAAGACACTGTGTCTAATACTGAGATCAAAACCAAAGACACGGGGGGACTTGTCTTTAAAAACTCACATCTGTAACAGCAATGCTAACAGAACCCTAAAATTACAAAGTAGAAGAAAACTTAGTTAATTGTCCAGAAATTAATTGTAAGCATTTTGTAAGTTAAAGTACTTGCCATTTCTTTTTTAACTTTCATGAACTTGTTGCCATCTTCACTAGAGTTAGCACTTTACACTGGATAAACATTCTTACTAAATTTCATATGAATGGAGCTAAAATAACAAAAGCTGTTCCTTTCCTAATCTGCATTTAAATTCATCTGGCAACTATCCTTGTTTATTCCAAGTATATCACTGAAAAAGTATACCCTGAAAAGTATAAAATCAAAGACCATTTATTACAATATGATTCTCAGTAGAAAGCACTCAAAAGTTTCAAAATAATAACAGCTTTGTTTTCACTTATCAGTTGTCTAGTTACTTGAATTGATGGTAAGAAAGCTGGCCTATTTCATACAAAGGTAAATATAATCAATATGAATAACATGTTTAACAAAAAATTAAACTCTCTAACATTATCTTCCAATAAGGAAATGCTCACTCCATCCATAATCAGAATATCTGTACTTCAAAGCTTCACAGGATCCCAGTTAAGGCAATTAATCAATTTCTTCTTCACCCTCTAAAACAGCAGTTCTCAACCTGTGCATTGCGACCCACAGGAACTGTAGTAAAGGGCTGCAGCATTAGGAAGGTTGAGAACCACTGTCTAAAAGGAAGCAGTTAACAAAATACTAAAATCGAGTTCTCTTGTTCATAAGCAGACGTGGATAGGAAGAGAAAATACTACATTACACAGGGTGCCCATAAAGTGCATGGGCAAAAATTGCACGCACACACATCACGGACACCCTGTTCTGTCCCCTCACAACTGACAGGAAAAATTATATCAAATGAGGTTAAGTACAGGAGAATCTTTGTCCCATCAAAGACACTGACACAGACGTTAGACTTCTTTTCCTTGAATACAATACTAATCCATGTTACCCGATGATTTAATTTCACACAATAAAATATGAAACAAAGAAGCACACTTACTCATGACTGGAAATGTCTCTGTATGTCGTCCAACTCAGATAGGAAGCCAAAATCTGCTGTCCAAGTTTTCTCAGAGGAATACATGTCCTAGTCAAGAAACAGAGAGAGAGAAATAGCACTTTCTAAAGGTCAATATTTAAAATACGGTTTTGGTTTTTTTTTTACACAACAGGGACCTTACCTAACAAATGCAAACATTGTAACCTGATCATTTGTAGCCCCATATTAATATGAGATTATTTAAAAATAAGGTTTTCTAAAAGGTAAACTTTTTTTTCTTTTTTTGAGACAGAGCCTCAAGCTGTCATCCTGGGTAGAGCGCCATGACATCACAGCTCACAGCAACCTCCAATTCCTGGGCTTAAGCGACCCTCCTGCCTCCACCTCCCAAGTAGCTGAGATTACAGGCACCTGCCACAACACCTGGCTATTTTTGGGTTGTAGCCATCATTGTTGTTTGGTGGCCTGGGCTGGATTCGAACCCGCCAGCTCAGGTGTATGTGGCTGATGCCTTAGCTGCTTGAGCCACAGGCACGGAGCCAAAGGTAAACTATTATTATTTCATATATTTTCTTTTTTTTTTTTTTTTTTAAACCGAGTCTCTCTCTGTCGCCCTCAGTAGAGTACTCTGGCATCATAGCTCACAGCAACCTCAAACTCCTGGGCTCAAGAGATCCTCTTGTCTCAGCTTCCCAAGTAGCTGGGACTACAGGTGTCTACCAAACGACTGGCTTTTTTAGAGATGGGGACTCACTCTTGCTCAGGCTGGTCCTGAACTCCTGAGCTCAGGCGATCCACCTGCCTCAGCCTCCCAGAGTGCTAGGATTACAGGTGTGAGCCACCACGCCCCGCCCAGTTCTATATTTTCTATTCCAGAAGAACCCTTGTCATCAGCTATTAAATATAATATATTACCAGTCTTTAGAATATCATCACTTAAAAAAAAAAAAAGAATATCATGACTTTAATTAACATTCTCCTTTTTTCTGAAATAAATTATTTTAAAAATAAACAATATATGAAAATTAATTACCACACGGAAACTTACTAACAGGTATCCTTTGCTTTCATTACTAAAAACGTATTCCTCCCCCATCCGCAGCTAAGTAAATCATAGAAAGAACTCTGTCTAGAGTAAGTACAGCACATACCCATGCTTGCTATATCTAGTTTGATTGTATATAAATGATTTATGTAAGCCATCAAATAAAGCCATCCTCAAAGTTAATGTGATAAGCTTTCTCTAATAATGAACAATTTTCCTCATTATATAATATAGGTTCACTATTTAAAAAAGAAAAATAGGAATAGCAGCAAAGTAGAAAAAAAATTCTCACAGCACAATATCCCTACATGTACCCAATCATTTGGGATATGTTTCCTTTCAGGACATTTCTTTCCCTAATCTGTATTTGAATAGCAATACTTATATACTTAATATTACACACAAAATACTGTACTTGTCACGTAAGAGACTAGCACAAAGCATCACCATGTGTTAGTATTATACAAACTCAACCCTTTGCTAAGATTTTCTTTATAAATCCTCTAATTAGTATTAGGCATAAATACTAATACTATATTTAAACATAACCAGGGATACGCAAATGCCTGACTAAATCTAATACATAAAATCCCAGAAATAATATTCAATACAAAATGTACATTTGTGCTATCTCATACATAGATAGCTTCCTTTCTATCCTGGTAAGCTACTTCTGAAAGCAGTGGTTCTCAACCTTCCTAATGCCACGACCCTTTAATACAGTTCTTCATGTTGTGGTGACCCCCAACCATAAAATTATTTTCATTGCTACTTTATAACTGTGATTTAGCTACTGTTACGAATCGTAATGTAAATATTTGATACGCAGGATGTATTTAGGCGACCCCTGTGAAAGGGTCGTTCGACCCCCAAAGGGGATGCGACTGACAAGTTGAGAACCACTGTCTTAAAGTGTTTATTTTCTAAATCAACTTAGAAAATAGTATATTACTAAGGACCTTTTCTTTAGAAAGTCAGGGTAATAATTTTTGAAGAAATAATGCTTGCCACATCTACGTACGTCAGTCGTGTTGCGTAATACGTGAGAAGTAGACAGTCACAAAATTAGAGAGATTCTATCAGCACTTACACCCACAGCATGGCTCACGCACTGCAATCAGCAATGACACACAGTCACAGTGCTGCCTCTAATCACCTGACCCCCAGCCCAAGTGTTCTTCTTTATCTGTGCATAATAAATGATTTCCATTTCCAGATAACCCAATTATCCCAAAGGAAATAAGTTGTATGAAAAATCTAAAACAACAGATAACACCCATGTTGTTACAGTTTCAGATAAAAGTTTCTCACAATAAATACACTTTTTTTGGTCACCCTTGGTAGAGTGCGGTGGCATCACAGCCCACAGCAACCTCCAGCTCTTGGGCTTAGGTGATTCTCTTGCCTTAGCCCCCCGAGTAGGTGGGACTACAGGCGCCCGCCTCAACACCCAGCTATTTTTTTGTTGCAGTTTAGCTGGGACCAGGTTCAAACCCGCCACCCTCTGTATATGGGGCTGGCGCCCTACTCACTGAGCCACAGGTGCTGCCCTAAACACACTTTCTTGATGGTGCATGACTGAGTCCATTAGATTTGTTTTCCCTGCTAGGAAACTGTGCGGTAGAACAGGCTAACCTGGAGCATGCTGAATGCTGACAAAAAAAAGGGAGTCCCATGTTTCACACACACAATGCAGGTCAAAGGTCCACAGGAATCCACTTAAATTTATACCTGCAGAGTCTAGTCTCTTTCGCCAGGGACTTTTCTCCTTGTTCATGTTTACATCTCAATTTTTATCTTAAATTTACAATTTCTAAATGGTAGCAACAAAGCACCTTGTACAATACTATGAAGTAGCCCACTCCTGCCTATCATCAGAAAGAGCTGAATAAATGCTTATTGAAGGATTAAGTTAAGACATCAAGAATTTTCTTAGCACTAAAAATACTAACTTCAAAACACCAACATAGCAAACCCTATAAAGGAAACCCTGGGTTTATAACCATCTGAGGAAATAAATGTACACAAGTTTTACAGTTTCCAGAACTACAAATAGCCTAATGCATGTGCTAGAATTAATGTACAATGTCACGGAAACATTTATAAAGACTTAACTCAAGTCCCATGTTCAAGACTGCACTAATCCCAGCTTTAGCAAGCAGATCTTCCTACCTACTTTCAAAGCAGGTAGCCCACCAACTCTCTGAAGCAACAAGGCAGTTCAGTAGCACACAAGATAAAATGTTCAGGTTCCCATTCGCCGCCCCTGAACACTACCCTTCCCACTGGCCATACAAAGGAGAAAAAAGAAAAACCCTACTTTCTATTTTTCACACCATCCAAGAGGGAAAAGTAATTGTTTTAAACCCACAATTTCACATGCAAGGTACACTGGTGATATTTCTGCAAATTTTGGCCTTTAATCTCATTGTCCAGGCATTTGGAGGCTTGGGGTGTGGCCGCATGACTTACTGGAAAGTGGGGGGAGAGAACACAACCCTGGTTCTAACTGGGAGGCAGAAGAGCCCTGTGGTGGCCCTTCCTGCACTCCCATGCTGCACTGTGAGATATGCCTGCCCAGGTAGTGCTGGACAAAAATAGGTAGATAGCTGGGACTTAACTGAAGCCAACCCATAGCTCACAGCCAAACCCAACAGAGACCACGGACCACAGCTAGAAATAAAAGGCCAGTTGTCATGAGCCACTGAACATTTGCAGCTGTTACACAGCACTCTGACAGACAAAGATAACTGATAGAGTGTAAACATATAGCCACAAATGCAAATTAACTGAATTTTCAAGTTAAAAAGACTATATTAAAAAAATACATGCTGGGCGGCGCCTGTGGCTCAGTGAGTAGGGCGCCGGCCCCATATGCCGAGGGTGGCGGGTTCAAACCCAGCCCCGGCCAAACTGCAACCAAAAAATAGCCGGGCGTTGTGGCGGGCGCCTGTAGTCCCAGCTACTCGGGAGGCTGAGGCAGGAGAATCGCCTAAGCCCAGGAGTTGGAGGTTGCTGTGAGCTGTGTGACGCCACGGCACTCTACCGAGGGCCATAAAGTGAGACTCTGTCTCTACAAAAAAAAAAAAAAAATACATGCTATTCATAAAAAAACATACCTAAATCACTAGAATACAGCAAGGTGAGAAATAAAAGCATTAAAAATCTAATCAGGCGTCTCGGCGCCCACAGCTCAGTGATTAGAGCACCAGCCACATACACCAGGGCTGGTGGGCTCGAACCCAGCCTGGGCCTGCCAACACCTGAAGTCCCAGCTACTTGGGAGGCTGAGGCCAGGGAATCACTTAAGCCCACGAGTTTGAGGTTGCTATGACCTGTGATGCCATAGCACTCTACTGAGGGCAACAAACTGAGACTTTGTCTCAAAAAAAAAAAAAAAAAAAAAACTAATCAGGCAAATATTAACCAAAAGAGAGTATATGGCTATAAAAATTCTTTCAGATATATGTTAGGATGTATATTGAAAAATGTTCATAGCAATGCTGTTCACAATAGCAAATAAAATTGGAATTTCCATCAGCAAAAGGGCAAATATGTCATCTTTCTAAAATCAAGTACTATGAAGTATTAAAATGAATGAACCATGGGAAAACATATCGACAAATATCACAAATATTGAAATATACTTGTATTTATTATATATACTATACGCATACCCAATTTTGCCATGTAAAATGTACTCCCATGTATAATGCACATCCACGTTTTTGGCCCAAACTTTCAGGAAAATGCCCCTCAAAAAAGTGGCCAGCTCTCAGCCAGGAGATACACTTCTGGGGAGGGCTATCACTCCCCTGGTAAGCACACAGATTGCACTACCCACCCTCCTCTCCCTCCCTCCCTCAGCTGCCCACTCTGTAAAGACTGCCCCTTCCCTCTCTCTCAGGAGCCCATCCCTTCCTGCCACACTGGGGGCTGCAGCAGAGATGGCCATGCACATAGCCAACAGTACAGGAGCTTCTGAGGCCGCTCAGCCTGCAGGCAGCCATGCGACAAGGCTCCTGGTCCCCTCCACATGGCCAGACCTGCCTCACCAACTCTGCCACCACCCACTCCCTGGTCATGGTGCCCACTCCCACTGGACTCTGGATCCTTCCAGACTGAGACCCTATGCGCCCAGAGGGCCCAGGTGGGAGGAAGCACCAGGAGGCCCACTGAGCTCACAAACTCCTAAGCCATGTATAATACATGTCCTTAATTTTCCCTCAAAAATTTGGGCAAAAAAGTGATTATACATGGCAAAATACAGTATACAAATGTGTATATATACACACACATATAACATCATTGATATATCATTCCAAAATATGTAAAGTTAATGATACATTGTTAAGGGATAAACACATATGTGATGTACTATTAAAAAAACAAAAAAGGCAAAGAAATGCTCAACCCCACAATGAAGCCGAGGACATCCTCAACCCAATGGAAGTGTAGGGGTAGGTGGAGACGCTGCAGGAGGTAATGTTTCATCACTTACACTGAGAGAGGGGATCAGATGGACATCATGATGTTAATCTTTTGTATGAATATATTACAGTAACTTAATATGAAAAAGCAAAATTTTTCCAACAAATTCAGAAAGGAAGTAATTATAAATAGAAGTAACATAAATGTATGTAACCACATGCATAAAGGAGTTAAATGCATTTATAATTTTTAAGCTATAATTACAAGACAAAACAGCAGTAGTGACTCATTTATGCATTAAAAGTAAAAGACAAATACAAGTGATAGTAGTAGGTTCCACCACAAATTGCAAGACAGTTTTTATGTGAAAAGATAGATGATTATACATTATCTACATGTAGAAGCAGCTGGCTACCCCAAGATTGTACCATTTGTGCTGTCTGATCTCAGCTGTCTCACCACTGAAGCTCTGTTCTCACCTTCACGGTTGTATAATCTCACCTCATTTTCTCATAGAAATTCCTAGATCCTGTTTTTCTAAATAGTTATTTGTTAAACTGCCATACCCCTCAAAAAAAAAAAGCTTAAGAAAATTTTCTTCATTGATGTATTAAAGTTATAAGCAACTTAAATGTTCACTACTAAGGGACTGACAGAATGAACTGTCAACTTCCATGTAATGGTCTCTCATGCATCCATTAGATGTGTCTCAAGGAAATTTAACAAAACGAATGAACACTCTGCAATGTGCTTTATGCTATTTTCTCACCAAGTCAGCAAGAAAAAAGTATCAGAAACAATGCCTCAACCAAGTTATATTTATTTTCTCAGAGGTTTATAAGCTAATATTTAAGTAATTAATGTTCACTTTTCAAATTTAATACAGATAATATAAAAATTTACCATTCATTCAATAAACGTTTTATAGAGCAACTATTATGAGCCAGACAGAGTTTAGGCACTGCAGACACAGCCATGAACAAAACACAGACCCTAGGACCATGGAATTCACATTACAGTAATCCTAGCATCTTCCTTTCTTAATTCAGATTCACAGTTCATTCATTCAAATGCATATGCCAAGGCAGATTCCTGGGTAGAAGTTGAGCATCCCAAATCCAAAAATCTGAAATGTAAAACTTTTTGAGCACCAGCATGATGCTCAAAGGAAATGCAGATTTCAGATTTGGGACACACTGGCATAATGCAAGTAAGCCAAACCTGAAAAAATTCAAAATCTTAAGTACTTCTAGTCTGAAACATTTCTTCTCATTCCAAATAAAGAAATAACTTCAGGCTTGGCACCTGTAGCTCAGGTTAGGGCACCGGCCACATACACTGGGGCTGGCA